>NC_080164.1:179693317-180438765 GCF_950295315.1 Erinaceus europaeus
CCCACCATGCCCCCACTCACAGTCCAGCACCCTTAGGGGTCTCTGCAGTTGTAATTTGAACTCTCTGGCCAGAGGCTCCATTCTAAGGTGGAAGGAACCCTTAAGGCTTCTGGGTGAGTTCTTCCTGTCCCCAGCAGGGCCCCCCATGATATTCAACTTGGGCCTCCTACCAAGGCATTGCTGCAGGCTGTTTGTCCCAGTGCTAGAGGGGGGTGCTCTGGGCCTTCCTTCCTTCCTTTCATTTATTTTCTTCTCTCTTTCTTTCTTTCTTTCTTTCTTTCTTTCTTCTTTTTTTAACCAGAGCACTGCTTAGCTCTAGCTTATGGTAGTGGGGGTGGGGTGGGGGGGTTTGAACCTGGGACTTTGGAGCCTCAGGCATGAGAATCTCTTTGCATAACTATTATGCTATCTACTCTCACCGTCTTCTTTTTTTATTTCTTTCTATCTTCTTTTCTTCCTTCATTCCCCTTTCTCTTCCTTTCTTTGCTTTGCTTTTGTTTCTTTCTTTTTTTAAAATTGTGAGATGCTTCTTAAGACTCCTCCTGGGTCTTGTTTGATTTGCAATCAACTCTGGCTTAGTTTAGAGTGGGTCATTTCCTCCTGAATAGCTTTTTTTTTTTTTTGAGGCAGGGTGAAGTCCTTATTATTCTGGTGTGTGTGTGTGTGTGTGTGTGTGTGTGTTTAAAAAGACTTGAGTTCCCCCAAGTTGCCACCCCACAGGCCAAGCTCTTTTGAAAAGCCCAGCATTTCCTCGGGGCCAGCTGGTGGTACATCCGGTTGAGTGCACATATTACAGTGCTGAGGACCCAGGTTTAAGCCCCTGGCCCCCACTTGCAGGGGAAAGTTTTTTGAGTGGTGAAGCAGGGCTTCAGGTGTCTTTCTTTCTTTCTCTCTATCTCCCCCTAGCCTCTTGATTTCTGGATGTCTTTATCCAACAAATAAAGATAATTGAAAAATTAAAACAGATATGAAGATCTCTCCCCTCCCCTCCCCTCACCTCTAGACTCTGGTAAAAGGAGACCTGTGCTCCAGAAAGTACCCTGCCCTTAGACGGAAAACATTAACAAACAACAATGATGGTGATGACCTTTCAAGTACTTTCTGTCCTGTTTCCTGCCAGAAGAACAAGGGTGTGCATTCACAGTTAAGCCAGTGCAAACAGAGCTGCTTATTTCTTTAAATATTTTTTTACTATCTTTATTTATATTTTTTGATAGAGACAGCCAGAAATTGAGAGGGAAGGTGGAGACAGAGAAGGATAGAGACAGAGACACCTGTAGCCCTGCTTCACCACTTGCAAAGCATTTCCACTGCAGGTGGGGACTGGGGACTTGAACCCAGGTCTTTGCACATCGTAACATGTGTATTAACCAAGTACACCACCCCACCCCTTTTCCCCCCTAAAGATTATTTATTTGTTTATTATTAAGGTAGGAGGAGAGAAAGAACCGGACATCACTTTGGTACATGTGCTGCTGGGGATCAAACTCAGGATCTCATGCTTGAGAAACTAATTTTTTATCCACTGTGCCACCTCCTGGACCACCAGAGCTGCTTATTTCAATAAGCCTGTTGACATTTTTTTTGAATGGCTCCAACACACTAAGCCCCCAGGGTGGCTTTGCCTTGAGAGCATATACTTAGCTGCCTGGAGTCTGAGTTCTCAGAGGACATCCACTGGTCTGGTCCTAAATGTGTCCCAGGATTGCCTTTAAAGGCTCAAGGGACCCAAAGGTGTGGGTTTTGTCCTGCCTGACCATACTTTTGTTTGTTGGTTCGCCCTTAGCAAGGATGGAAATCCAAGGATTCAAAAGCCAAGTATTAACCTTCCACACCTGCACAGGTGTCACTGTACCAGCAAGTCCACGTGATTACCATCACTCCTGGACAGGCTGCAGGTGTGAAATCAGGATGATTCACGTCCAGGAACTATCCTTTCTTTCTTTCTTTCTTCCTTCCTTCCTTCCTTCTTTCCTTCCTTCTTTCCTTCCTTCTTTCCTTCCTTCCTTCCTTCCTTCCTTCCTTCCTTCCTTCCTTCCTTCCTTCCTTTCTTATTGGATAGAGGCAGAGAGAAATTGAGAGGGGAGGAGGAGATAGAGAATGAGAAGGCAGAGAGACCCCTGCAGCGAGGCTTGAACATGGGTCCTTGTGCACTGTAGTGTGTGTGCTTAACCAGGTGTGCCACCTCCTGGCCGTGACACCCCCCACCCTTTTGCTCTGGAAAGAATGAGGGGTTGAGTCAAACATCCTTGCCCTCACTCTGTTGTGGAAAAGGAAGCTAAATGCCCACATACAAAGTGGCCAGGAGAACTAGGAAACCAAGGGGCTGGGTGGTGGTGCACCTGTCTTTGCACATGCATTACAGTGCACAAGGATCCAGCTTTGCAGGGCAAAGCTGAGCCATGAAGCAGTGCTGCAAGTGTTTCTCTCCCTTTCTATCCCCATTCCCTCTAAATTTCTCCCTGTCCTATCAAATAAAAAGTGCTTTTTAAAAAATAGATGAGAGAGATTGAAGAAGACAACATAATGGTGCTGTGAAAGACTTTCATACCTGGGGTTTTGAGGTGCCAGGTTCAATCCCCAAAACCACTACCAGCCAGAGCTGAGCAGTGTTAATTCTCTCTATCTTTTTATTTATTTAATTTATTTATTCCCTTTTGTTGCCCTTGTTGTTTTACTGTTGCAGTTATTATTGTTGTTGACGATGATGTCATTGTTGTTGGATAGGACAGAGAGAAATGGAGAGAGGAGGGGAAGACAGAGAGTGGGAGAGAAAGATAGATACCTGCAGACTTTCTTCATCACCTGTGAAGCTACTCCCCAGTAGGTGGGAAGCAGGGGGGCTTGAACTGGGATCCTTATGCAGGTCCTTGATCTTTAGGCCACTTAACCCACTGCCCTACCACCTGACTCCCTCTCTTTTTCATTAATAATAAATAAATAATATATTTAACAAAGGAGCAAGATATCACAGAGTCGTGACCTTCAAGGACATAAGGCAGGTGAAATAGAAAGCAAAAGGAAATGATTGGCATGATCAATTCAGCTGCGTCTCCTAGATATGAATTTTCAGTTCTCAGGCTTTCACCAAAGATCTTTACAAACAGGAACATCCTATGTCTGTTCCATCACCCATTCCTGGTCACTGGTCACTCATCACGTGATAACTGGCACTGATCTACACTGGGCTCTGATGTCTCTGAGGACTTCTGGGAAGGTCCCAACATGACGCCAGCACCCAGCGTGAACCTGTATTAGTCTGAAATCCTTCCACATCTATCAGTAGTATTCCTGGAAGGGCACCTGGATGAAGACTGGGATTCATCAGCTCTACGTCTGTCTCGTTCCACACTGAGTCCCAGGAGAGCCCTTCCAAGTGTTTCATCCTCCCTCAAGGGCCTGGCAGGCTTCAGGGTCAAATGTCTGGTTCTCAGGATCAGATATATCTTGGTGCCTCAGCCTTGTACTGGTTTGTGAGCAAACACCACAGAACTTCTAGTTTTTCAAAACCTTTTTAAAATTTTTCTTTTTATTTATTTATTCCCTTTTGTTGCCCTTGTTGTTTTTTTATTGTTGCAATTATTGTTATTGATGTCGTCATTGTTGGATAGGACAGAGAGAAACTGAGAGAGGAGAGAAAGACAGAGAGGGGGAGAGAAAGATAGACACCTGCAGACCTGCTTCACCGCCAGTGAATCGACTCCCCTGCAAGTGGGGAGCCAGGGGCTAGGACCACCTGCATTGTGCTTTGTGCCACCTGCATTTAACCTGCTGTGCTACCGCCCGACGCCCCCTACCTTTTTCAAGTTTTATTATTGGATACAGATGAAGAGAAATTGAAAGTGGAGAGAATGACAGAGAGGGAGAAAGACAGAGAGACACTGGCAAACCTGCTTCACTGCTTGAGTGAAGCTTCCCCCCTGCAGGTGGGAAGGCTGGCCTTGGACCCAGGCCCTTATGCACTGTAATGTGGGCATTTAACTGGGTGTACCACCTCCTGCCCCCCACTACAGAGCTTTTAGATCATTGTGTGTGTGATCCCGGGCTCTGGGATTTTGTCTGGTGGGGGTGGTGCCTACTTCACAGCTTTCTGGCCTTTGGGCAGACCTCTTGAGGGGATCATCCTGGGTTTCTCTGTTGGAATCATGAAGGCACCCAGGTTGGCTGGGAAACCAAGGGAGATCATAAGAGAACAGAGCCCTTTGGAGCTGGGGCTTGGCACTATTTATTTGCAAGTCTGCAGGATTTAGGAAGGGGGAAGAAATGAGTCCCTCACCACACTCTATCAGGGAAGCATCAATGCCTTTTAAGGTTTTAAATCTGGAGAGACAGCATTAAGGTGATGCAAAAAGATTCTCATGTCTGAGGCTCTGAAGTCAAAGGTTCAGTCCCCTGAATCACCATAAGACAGAGCTGTGCAGTGCTCTGGTAAAAATAAATAAATAAAAGGGATATTTTAAATCTTATTATTGTTATTATTTTAAATAAACTGCAGCCTGCTGTCCTGCTCTGATGGCTGGAGCAGGCAGTGGCAGTGAGGCAGATATCTCAGCTCCCAGCCCCCTCTTCCTTCCTAGGACGATGTATAGAGGACTCTCCTCCAAGCATGTTAATATTCCAAGTTCTCCCCTCCTCCATTTTCAGAGACCTTGGCTCTCTTTTTAAGCACCCAATGCCAGGCAAGCTACTTAGCTCCCCTTTGTCCCTTTAATTCTGAAGTGTCTCTCTACTCCTTCCCAGACCATATCTGATCTCATTTAATCTTTTTCAAAAATATTTATTTATTCCCTTTTGTTGTTTTATTGTTGTAGTTATTATTGTTGTCGTCTTTGTTGGATAGGACAAAGAGAAATGGAGAGAGGAGGGGAAGACAGAGAGGGGGAGAGAAAGACAGACACCTGCAGACCTGCTTCACCTCTTGTGAAGTGACTGCCTGGCAGGTGGGGAGGCGCTACAGCCTGACCCCCTCTCATTTAATCTTTTAAAGGAACCTTCTCTCCTGCCAGAAGTGGGTGAGATTATCTCACCTTTGCAGAGGAGGGACCAAAGCTCAGAGAGGTCAAGTGAGTAGAGCAAAGTCACACAGCTTGCTAGCGACCAACAGGGAACTGGCCCCTGGAGGCAGTTAGGACTTCAAAGCTTGAAGAAGTCTAGTGAACTACTCCTGTCCAAGACCATGGGGTCTGGGCGGTGGGGGTGGGGAAAGAAACAGGGCTCCACCCCAGGGCCCAGCAGCGGTATTCACTCTCTGGCTGTCTCCATTAAGAAAACACCGGCTGGGAGCCCGGGTCTGCCTCCTCCTGGGGTCCCCTCTTGGCCCCCCGAAGGCGAGGCCTGTATATTTGTAGTTTGATTCCGCCCGTCAAGGCTAATTTCTCCCCACGACTTAATGGACTGGGCTTGACGTGTGTAATGATCGCTAATCACAGACATTATTTTCGCCAGTGCCCAGACATGTTCCAGTTGTTGTGACAGATCGCGTTTCAGCCGTAATGACGGAAAATTACCATTTCTAATTCTCCGGTTTTTGACACCTAAATCCACAGACCATATGTGGCAGCGGGAAGCCGGGGTCCCGCGGTCCCCAGTCCAGAGAAGCGCCTCCTCTCCGCTCCCCTCACTCACTCTGCTGCACCCATCTGGGAGGAGCTGGAGGGCCCTGGGGTGCCCCCCACCCCACCCAGATGATCACTTCGCCTTCCTGCCGCTTCCTCCAACCCCAGCGCCCTCCCCCACCCCAGTCTACAAAGGCTTGGAGCCGGCCTCAAAGAGGAGGCCCTTTCCTTTCCCTTCCTTTCTTTCCTTTCCTTTCCTTTCCTTTCCCTTCCTTTCCTTCCCTTCCCTTTCCTTTCCCTTCCTTTCCTTTCCTTTCCCTTCCCTTCCCTTCCCTTCCTTTCCTTTCCTTTCCTTTCCTTTCCTTTCCTTTCCTTTCCTTTCCTTTCCTTTCCTTTCCTTACCTTTCCTTTCCTTTCCTTTCCTTTCCTTTCCTTTCCTTTCCTTTCCTTTCCTTTCCTTTCCTTTCCTTTCCTTTCCTTCCCTTCCCTTCCCTTCCCTTCCCTTCCCTTCCCTTCCTTTCCCTTCCCTTCCCTTTCCTTCCTCTCCTCTCTTCTCCTCTCCTCTCCTCTCCTCTCCTCTCCTCTCCTCTCCTCTCCTCTCCTCTCCTCTCCTCTCCTCTCCTCTCCTTTCCTCCTCTCCTCTCCTCTCCTCTCCTCTCCTCTCCTCTCCTCTCCTCTCTCCCCCTCCCTTCCCTCCCCTCCCCTCTCCTCCCCTTCCCTTCCCTTCCCTTCCCTTCATTTCTCTTTTCTTCCCTTCCTTTCCCTTTCTGTTCCTTCCTTTTCCTTCCCTTCCCCTCCCTTTTTCCTTTTTTACTCTTCTCTTTCCTTTCTCTTCCTTCCTTCCTTCCTTCCTCCTTTTTTCTTCTTGCTCTCATCCTTTCTTTTCCCTTCTTTCTCTTTCTTTCCCCCCCTCTATTTCTTTCTCTCTTTTTTCTTTTCTTCCCCCCAGGGACCCATTTTACAGCTGGGGACTAGAAGGGGCAAAACAAGTTTTTAAAAAAGGGGGTATGTGTATGTGTGTGTGTGTGTGTGTGTGTGTGTCCAACTTGTCCACAGTCTTGCTGCTGGTCACTGGAGGACTTGAATTGATTGATTGATTGATTGATTCAGAGTCATTCAGGAGTTCCCAGCACCCAAAAGAAGTCACTTGATGTGTAATTTTATTTAATTATTTCTTCAAACTTTATTTTATTTGACAGGACAGAGAGAAATTGAGAGGGAAGGTGGATAGAGGAAAGAGTGAAGGAGAGGCAGAGAGACACCTGCAGGCCTGCTTCACCACTTGTAAAGCTTCTCTTCTTGCAGGTGGGGACTGAAGACTTTAACCCTGGTCCTCGTGCATGGTGACCTGTGCACTTAACCAGGAACACTACCATCTGACCCCTTGATATGTCATTTTGTGCACAGCCTCAAATCCATCCAGGAGTGAAAATGGGGGGTGGGGAGTTGGGGGGGTGATTAAGGATAGCAATGAGCATAGATAAGTGTGGACAAAGAGCAGATAGGAGTTCAGGTCCAGAGCGGCCAAGGAAGTTGCCTGGGGGCACAGGGTGGTTGGGGCTGGGGTCTAAGCTGGGGTCAAAGGTGATGCAGAACCCACAGAAACTGGGTTTGGCTTATCATCTCCCCCTTTTGTTTTTGCTGGGAAATTGGGTCCATTAGAAGAAAGTGGGATCCAGATTCCCAAGTTTGTGCCTTGCTCACTTCAGAGACCCAGGGCCCCAGCCAGCCCCAGTATATTTGCTTATAAACCCACTTCTCCTGCCACAGCACTTCCAGGAGTGGATCTGGAGATCCACAAGGGGGGTGGGGACACACAGGGCTTCACAATGCATGCTCCTCAGTTTGCCCCAAGCTCTCGTTCTATGGAAACATCATAACCCACGGCAAGAAAAGTGTCTGCTCACAAGTGACCATCCCTGCCTTGGGACAGTGTCCCAGAGCCTTGGCAGCATGGTCTGTAGGTTTGAGGTTTCAGTACTCCTCCTTGATGGAAGTGGCTGGGAGCTTTGGAGGCCTCCAGAGTCTCAAAAAGTACCAGGGCTTCCACCTCTCCTCCCCAGTCACACCTCAGCTTGTCCCTACTCCTGACAAGGCTGCTGGCAGGACTCTGCAGTTGTTAAGGGGTGTGGCCCCACCCTCAGGTAAGGGACCCCATCTTCCCTGGAGAGTACAGGTGATCTGAGCTGATCCCAGTCTCTGCTGAGTGACTGGGGACCAGTGAGTCCTCTTTGCCCAAAAAGGAGTGCTGTTTGAGATTCAGGGTTCTTCACAGAGATTGCCCACCCGGGAGGGAGGGAGAGCTAGAGCACAGAAATGGGGAATCCAGGCCCCAGGGGTGCCAGGCTCCTTCTCCACCCCACAGGCTGTGCACCAAGCCTCATCCTGGCTTCTCCGTGCCATGGAATGTGGAATCCAGCGGTGTCGCTTGTGCAAGCCCCACAGTCAACAAACCAGGGGCCCCATCCCTGGCTGGCCACTGGATTGTTATTTTGACTCAAAAGTCTTGGAAGATGGGAGTGCAGGGGTGGGAAGAACCTGCAGCCAGCATGTGGCCACCTGGAGAATGCTGATGTGGTGGAGCCCTTGGCAGCACTGGCCACAGCTCACTCTGAGTGGGGCTTTGTGGGGGGGACAGAGAGAGGTCTCTGGGCGAGCGACTGTCTCCAGAAGTGAAGAAAGTGGAGGCTCCCACTGAGGGAGACTGAAGATACCTTGCTTTCAGGAGACAACAGAAGTCTGGTCTGCTCATATCTCCTGTGGTGATATATATATATATATATATATATATATATATATATATATATGATTTAATAATGATTAACAAGATTGTAAGAAAACAGGGGTACAATTCTATACAGTTCCCACAAGAGTTTTATGTCCCAGCCCCTCCAATGGAACCTTCCATATTCTTTATCCTTCTGGGAGTATTGACCGAATATTTTAAAATCTTATTTATAACATAGAAATATTAACAAGAGTATAGGATAAGAGAGATACTCTGCTATCTACTCCCCTCCCTTGATAGCTTCCTTATTCTTTATCCCTCTGAGAGTATGGACCCAGGATCCCTACCCTACTAGGGACCACAATTGTTTATGGGGTGCAGAAAGTGGGAGGTCTGGTTTCTGTAACTGCTTCTCCACTGCACATGGTATTGGCAGGTGGATCCATACCCCACAGCCTGTTTCTCTCTTTCCCTAATGGTGCAGGACTCTGAGGAGGTGAGGTTCCAGGACACTTTGGTGAGGTTATCTGCTCCCTGGTGGGTTTTGATGCCAAAGAGGGTCTTGCCCTGCTCAGTTCTGGTGTTTCTGCTCCTTGGTAAATCAGAGATAAAGGGATACCCTTCTTGCCATGTTTATCTACTAAGGCACAAAAGGAAGTTGTTTGTTAAAACATTCGGTAGAGGGGCTGGGCCGTCACTCACACATTCCCAAGCTAAAGGACCCAGGTCCAGACCTCAGGTCCCCCCACCTGCAGGGTAGAAAGCCTAATGATCAGGGAAGCAGTGCTACAAGTGTCTCTTTCACCCTCTCTCTCTCCCTTTTCCCCTTTCATTTTCTCTCTGTCCTGTCAAATAAAATAAATAAATATTAAACTATTTAAAACATTGAATTTAATAACAAAAAAGAATCTCAGTAGATTGAACCAAGAGCACTAGGATATATGTAGAGCTCAAAGGTGGCAGAGAGCCTCCCACCCCAACCAGGCCTTGTCTTTCTGATTCTGAGCATAGTTCTCAACCCCAGACCCTTAAGAGCTGCATGCGAAGCTGAGGCCAAGTCTGGGGGCAGTGAGTGACCCTCCTGTCTTCCAGAGGCTCCTGAAAACTTGTAACACACAGGGAAGCCCCATCAGAGGTCTTGTTCCATGAGAGTTGGAAGCTAGATCATGGTGTGGAGTACAAATTTCTATATACATATATACGGGAGAGAATCATTTGCAACCAGCTCTGCACCACCCCCCCCTTTACCAACCCCAAGACCTTCTCACGCACGGAGCTTTGCTAGGTGTTTTAAGTCCCTTAAAGTTCCCAAGAAACTTAGAATAGTGACAGGCAGTGGTAATAAGCTTCCCACCGCTTTGCCCAGTATATAGGACCCAACAAGACATGGTGGTAGTTGTTTCTAACCCCACCCCCACCCAGCCCTGTCTCCTGTGCAAAGGAGCTCCAGGTCTGTATTTGGGTTTCAAGAGTCAATAGAAGTCCTGTGACATTCTAGAACATGAAGAACCCTGCAAAGAATTTTTGTTAAGCGTGACCCTTGGAAAAGTGGCCAGTATGTCAGCATCATCTCTGTGACTTCCTGCCAAGTTGAAATGAATTTCTGCTTGAGTAAAATGAGAAAAAGACACCTAAAGCATGTATCTCACTATCTAACAGTCCACATTAGATATTGCCAGCCTGTAGTCCTTTAAGTGGCAAGAAGGAGATGACCACACTTGTGACTGAGGGACAAAGACTTCAGGAATGGTGTGTTCAGTCTGACAAGCCCAGTGGCTTATGGCATGGGGGTTTCTGAGCCTACCTCTCTGAGCCAGCTGTCACGGTTTGGAAAAAACCATTTCCTGGTAAGAAGGCTTGGTGTCTGAGCACTTTTGAAGGCTGATCTGGCAGGAAAGGCTGTCTCTTCCCTTAGACTGAGTGTATGATCCCTGGGGAGGAAAGGAAGTTGGGAAGGAGGGAAGGTAGAAGGGAAGAGAAGGGAGGGAGGAAGGAAGGGAGGGTGAGAGAGACTGCAGACTGAACTACTAGGCCAAAGGGCAAAATGTTATGCAAATGTGTGAATGTATAATTCCCTAGGTGTGTGTGTGTGTGTGTGTGTGTGTGTGTGTGTAAGGGGGAGGGAGACCACATGAAGTGAGATACATGCTTTAAGTATATTTAAGTGTATACATGCTTTAAAGTCTGATTAGGGAAGCCATGTAGTGGCATATCCTGTAGAGTGTGAATGTTACAGTGTATAAGGACGCGGGTTCAAGCCCTTGGTTCCCACTTGCAGGGGGAAGCTTCATGCCATGTGTGCTTAACCTGCTGCTCTACCCCCATGCCCCTAGTAGTGAAGCAGTGCTGCAGGTGTTCCCCCCCCCCAACTCCTTTCCCCTCTGTCTTATACAAAATAAGTTTTGTTTTTTTAAAAAAATTATCTTTTAAGTAAAAGACTCTGGGGTAAGAGGAGGCCTCAGATCCTGGAACATGATAGCAGAGGAGGTTGAATTATTATATGGAAACTTGAGAAATGTTGCACATGTACAAACGATTGTATTTTACTGTAAGCCATTAATCTCCCAATAAATAAATTAAAATATGTCTTCTAAAATAAAGTCTGTTTAGGAAGTGAGGTAGGCTTGCTTTCTATTTAGTCCTCCATAAATACCTTTTTGGGAATGAGTGCTGATCAGACATCCTGATTATTCTCTCGTCTAAAAAATATAATATTTATTTATTTATTTATTGGCTAGGGACAGAGAAATCAAGAGGGAAGAGGGGAGACAGAAAAAGAGAAACAGAGACACCTGCAGCACTGCTTCACTGCTTGTAGAAGTTCTCCCCTGCAGGTTGGGAGAAGGGGATTTGAACCCAGGTCCATTTGCATGGCACTTTGTGTACTCAGCTAGGTGCACCACCACCTTGTCCCAAAGAGAGGAGTCTGTACTTCTGTCTTGTCTATCTTCCCTCCCCCATTCTCTCTCTCCTCTTCTCTCTTTTCCTTCTCCTCTCTTCTCCTTCTCCTTCTCCTTCTCCCTCTCCTCTCCTCTCCTCTCCTCTCCTCCCCTCCCCTTCCCTCTCTTTCCCTCCTTCCCCCACCCTCAGAGCACAGGTCAGCTCTGGCTTATATTGGTGCCCAGGATTGAACTTGATACCTCAGAGAGTCTTTTGCAAAAACCACAATGCTGCCTCCCCTCCCCCACCCATTCTCTCCTTCTGAGCACGTGCCAGATGTCTGCCAGGCACCACAAGGGCCCCAGCCTCCCGCACCTGTTTTGTTCATTTAGAACCAGAGCGTGTGAACATTGAAATCTTTTCTCCTGGAAAATATCCAGGAGATATCTTTTCTTCTGGAGCCCCACTGTTCTTGGGGCTCCCTAGAGGGGGTGAGTTCCTTGGGTGGGGTGAAGGAGGTGGTGTCTCCAGGCTGCCATGGAGGGCCTGGGAGTTCTTCAAGAGTTAAGTAGTTAAGTTTCTTTGTCTTTGGAGAGGGCTGGGCACCTACAAAGGGAGTGCTGGCTTCTTCTGAGCTGTCCCACTCTGCACCCCTCTCCTCTGAGCAGTTGGGGACCCCCTGCAGCATTGAAGCCAGATGGGGGTGATTGCTGACACAGGCGCATGGTGAGTGATCTGTGCCTAAGAAACCACCTGTCACATCCATTCTATGAGGGAAATATCCAGCTTAACCCTATTTTATGGCTCAGAGGACTGAGGTGAAGCTGTAGGGGAAGGGAAGCTCGGTTGGTAGAGTACAGGACTTTCCTGTCTCAGGCTCCTTGTACCCTTTCTGGTGCTAGATCTGCTGGAGAGGTAATCTGACCTGGACTTCACCTTCTCCCTCCTCCCCTCCTCCTCTCCTCCCTCCTTCTCTTCTTCCTCCTCTTCCTCCTCTTTCTTCTTCTTCCTCTTCCTTTTTTCCCTCCTCCTCTCTCTCATGTGGAACTATTTCATATGAAGAAAATAAAGTAAAATAAAATCTTTAAAAAATAACATAAAACTAAAAGAAAAGATTTTTTATGAAATGGGAATATATATATAAAAATATAGACAGATAGTTGTAGAAATAACAGTATATGTGACCTTGGGAGAACCACTGCAGTTTCCAATGAAAAGAGTGGAGACACGGAACTCTGGTGATGGGAATGGTGTGGAGTGATACCCTTGTTATCTTATAATCTTGTAAATCAATACTACATCAATAATAATAGAAAAAGAAAAGACTTTTGTGCCTGAGGCTCTGGGGTCCCAGGTTCAGTCCCTCTGCACCATCGTAAACAAGAGCTGAGCATTGCTCTGGTCTCTCAGTCTCTCCTTTCTCTCTCTCCTCTTTATATCTTTCTTTCACTGAAAAATAATACATGAGGTTTTTTTTTTAGAAGAATATAGGACTGAGGTAACAAAGAACTGAGCGTCTCTTTAGGCCTGCAGTCCAGCCAGCGATGAGGTGTGAGGTTGAACTCTGCTACCACACCCTTAACCTCACATCTAGGCTGCTTTCTGTTGTGTCTCCAGGGACCAAAGCGACCGGTTCTCTGAATATTCGTGCAAAGAGGGGGACAGTGTGACTGTCACCTACTGCTCCAGGTGACACCAACCCCCAATGCTATGTGCCTTTGGGTGCCAGCATGGTGTGTGTGTGCGCGTGCGCGTGCGCGTGCGTGCGTGTGTGTGTGTGTGTGTGTGTGTGTGTGTGTGTGTGTGTGTGTGTGTGAATTAACCACCCCAGCTGTTCCCCTGATGTAGACCAAGGTGTAATTGAATTCAGCTTCTCCAATCCCTGCAGACGCTGATTTCCTTGAGTTTCTGGGGGTGCTTCAATCTCAAGGCCACCTCCTTACTTCTGGTCCCTTTTCCTCAGACACAAGGTGACCAGTTCAATGTTCTGGGGCAGGTGTGTGAAGGTGGGTTTTCTAGGGTGGATGGCTGAGGGGTACAGGCAGGGTAGGAGGAGGGTGGCCCTGGATTGGGGAATGTACCCTCCCGGGATGGGATGGGGCAGGGGCCTCAGACAGCTCAGGGCTGCGATGAGGGGAAGTTGAGGGGTGCAGCCCCAGCTGTGGGGGAGGGTGCCTGCCCCTCCATGCAGGCACAGTGGAGCCAGAGCCCCCCTCCCCCATCTTCTATCCAGATTGAGTCTCCTCTGCCCTTCCTTTGCACCACGCTAACTATTGCCTTTCTTGGGGAATCAGCAGTGGGGTTGGGGGTGGTCAGATGGAGGCACTAGCTGGTCAGAGTACGAGGGAAAGGGTGGATTTATCAAATCCAGGCATTGGGGAATCCTAGGTGAGCAAGGGGCTTTGGAAACCCTCAATCAAAACCAATGATGTCTCCTTCCCTGAAGAGATGGGGTGCTTGCAAAATGAACTCGCTGTGGTTGGAATCTGAGCCCAGAAAACCTCGGATTTAGCCAGGGTGTGTGCGCCCTCAGTGTGCGCCTCACACAGTGGAGTGGTCCCTGTGGCTCTAGGGGTTTGGGACCGCCCAGGGAGACTGCTGGAGGGCTGGAGTGAGGGCTGAAGGGTGGGGGCCTGCCCTCGGAGGAAGTGACAGTTTAGTAATTGAGTCAGGCCTGACACCAGAACTCTGGTTTTATTTTATTTTATTTAATTTTATATGGTGGTTCTAGAGACTGAACCTAGGACTCTAGAGCCTTAGCCATGAAAATCTTTCTGCATCAGCATTATGCTAATTCCTTTGCACTTTGCATTCACTTTGATTGTGTTTATATATATATTATTTATTTATTGTGTATTTATTGGATAGAGACAGAGATTAAGGGGGAAAGGAGAAATAGAGAGGGGGAGGGAGATGGAGAAAGACAAGATAGAGAGGGAAGGGGGGAGACAGAGAGAGAGAGACCTGCATCACAGGCTTCACCTTTTGTGTGTGAAGCTTTATTCCCTACAGGTAGGGACCAGGGGCTTGAACTGGGTACTTAAGTGTAGTAATGTGCACAGTCAACCAGGTGCACCACTGCCTGGGGGGGTCCCCCATTTTAATTACTATTATTATTTTTTAAAATACATGATAAACTTTATTAGAGACTTGCACTCCTTACTCAAGTGGTGGAACCATTTCACTTTTGTCACTAGCAGGGTAGGCTAGTGAAAGATGTTCTACATGTATGGTGTAGAAAGCTTTTTAAATTCATTTTAATTATTTTAAAGACATGTTTCTTTGTTTAATGGGAAAAGAAAGAAGACAGGAGAGTGAGAGGGAGGGGGTGAGTGCCTCAATTCATCCTGAGACCAGAGCATTGTTCTATTTGTGCTGGGGAGGGAGGATCGAACCTGGGGCCTCAGATTTACAAACATGTGCTCTAACTGCTGAACCACCTTACGGAGGGTAGGACCTTGCATCACGGCTGAATCTGAAGTATCAAGTCATGGCCTGGAGACAGGAGGGGTGGAATCAGGAGGAATGGAGTACAGAGTGGCTCAGCCAACCTTGCCCCATGCCTCCCCCACCCCAGGCTTTATTGGGGTTGGGGGGGTTCCCCAGGCATTGGCAGGAGTCTTTGCAGCTGCCTCGTGGAGACAAAAAATCCTTTGCCAGTTTAGGGAGTGGGAGGTTGGGAGGGTGGGGGTGGAGGGCTGCCTCGCAGCTGGGGAACGTGGGGGGTCGGGCTTTTTCTAACTCAGGTCTTGGGGAGGTTTGCCCCCAAGTGCTGGCACGAGTTCGTGGAGAACTGGGGTGCTGTTTCCTTTCAGCAAGGCTTGTGTGGGGGGGTCACATCAGGCTTTCCAGGCCCACGAGTTCGCACCCTACGGGGCTGCCAGGAGAACCACCTGTGAAGGCCTCTGGCGAGGGCCAAGCTGAACCCACACTAGGAAGGCGCCCTGCACCAGCGCCCAGCTCCAGGCCCTCCTCTGGCCGGTTCCTTTGGGTGCAGGGCAGTGGAGCTGTCAGAGGTTCACAAGGAAGCAGTGTCTGCTGGCCTCATCTCTCCAGGTGAGTTATTTGCGGTGACTTATTTCCTTCCCCGCACAGGAAGCCCCTGAGCTTCCATCTCACCACCTTTTTCTTTCCTTCTCCCTTTCGCTTACATGCATCAGGGAAATGGATGGAAAAACATCTTGGGGACTTTAGGCTCTCCTAGAAAAACAAGACTAACCCAGACCTCACAAGTCAGAGTGACAACTTTAAAATTCAGCTGCCCACTCCGCACCACCCCTTATTCAAATTGAAGATTCCAACGTGCTTGGACTTGCAAATCCCTGACTGATTTCAGGCTCTTCTACTGAGACCACAGACGTGAGGTTGAGAAAGGGTAGGAAATGTGAAATGATCGCTCAGACAGATCTGGAGTCTTCTCCCACCCCTTCTCCCCTTCCTTTTTTTTTTTTTTCCTGGGTGATCGTGCTGAATTTGAACGTTGTGTGTCAATGTATTGACTTTTCAGGGGGTGGGCAGGGGAAGAATATGAAACTAAAGAAACGCATTAAGAATGCCATGTGCATTTTCCTTGATTCGTCGTCATTACTCCTTGGTTTCTTTTACGTGGAATTCCATATAAAATATAAGCAATTTATATGAAAGTTTTGCAATGTTCCACTAACCAAAAATTCAGGAATGAAACAATTAAGGAGCACATACGGCCGTATTAATGACCCCACCTTGCACATGAAGCTGCGTGTTGGACATGGCATGTTTTCATTACTACATGAGCTGTTAAATGTATAAAGTAGGTACATTTGCGGGCACATTAACACACTATGAGAACTTGAACTTGTTCATTTCCTGGCTTTTATAGGCCTGCTTGAACTGTATGGGTTTGCTTTACACATGCTCACAGGCTCTGAACTCCCATTGACTTCTGCTGGACCAGCCTCTTGGGCAGAAGAGCAGAAAGTGGCAGGGTTCTGTCAAAACTGCCCAGATCCAGCCTAGTATCTACCTAGCATGAACTGCACCCCACCATGGCCTTGCCCCTGGGGTCTGCTTGTCCTTCTTCCTTCCTTTCTTTCTTCCTTCCTTTCTTTCTTTCTTCCTTCCTTCCTTCCTTCCTTTCTTTCTCTCTTTCTTCTTCTTTTTTTAAATATTTATTTTCACTTTTGTTGCCCTTGTTTTTTTATTGTTGTAGTTATCATTGTTGTTATTGATGTTGTTGTTGTTGGATAGGACAGAAAGAAATGGAGAGAGATGGGGAAGACAGAGAGGGGGAGAGAAAGACACCTGCAGACCTGCTTCACCGTCTGTGAATCGACTCCCCTGCAGGTGGGTAGCTGGGGGCTCGAACTAGGATCTTTAGGCCAGCCCTTGCTCTTTATGCCACGTGCCCTTAACCTGCTGTGCTACTGCCCAACTCCCTGCTTGTCTTTCTGAGACCATTTGTCTTCTCAGAAACTAGCATGGAATGTCTACCATTGCATTGGAGGTATGGCCTCTTTTTTTCTCCTGTCCTTCCTCCTCCCCTCATTCTTTCCTTCCATTCCTCTTGTCCCTCCTCCTCCTCTTCCTCTTTCTTCTCCTCCTGGGTTGCCTGGACTGCCCTCCCAACTTAATCTTACAAAAGACAGTGACAGAATACTCTTTCCAACTGTCTTTCTCAATGCAAACAAATTGAAAACAATTCTCACCCCTCCTCCCCCACCCCCCTAAAAGCCACCTGTGACTTTTATCTTAGGTTTCTGTGCCCCTTCATTCCCAATGATTGAAAATCGTTTTACTGTATAAAATATTGTGGATGTGTGATTTCACAGTGTCAGGCTATTTTTAAAAAACCTTCCTCCTTTTTATTTTTTTAAAATATTTTATTTATTGCATAGAGAGAAACTGAAATGAGGAGTAGTGAGATGGAGAGGGAGAGAAACAAAGAGACACCTGCAAGTGCTTCACCGCTCTTGAAGCTTTCTCCCTACAGGTGGGGACCAGGAGCTTGAACCTGTCTCCTAGTGTATGGGAACATGTATGCTCAATTGGACATAGTGTACTACCAGCCAGCCCCTCCTGTTTACTTCTGTTTACTTTTTCATTCACGGAAAGAGAGAGGGGAGGTGAGAGAGAGAGCAAAAGAGAGATGGAAGAAGGAGAAGGAGGAGGAGGAGAGGAAGTGGGGGGGGAGGGTGGGGGAGGTGGAAGATAGTATAGTATCAAAGCTTCTTTTAGTGCTGTGGAGGCTGGCCTCAGATCAGGCAGCACACATGACAAAGCCTGCTGTACAGGTGAGTTATTTTTCTGATCCCTCTGAAAATAATTTTTTATTTCCTTTTGTTGCCCTTGTTGTTTTATTGTTGTAGTTATTGTTGTTGTTGCTATTGATGTCGTCATTGTTGGATAGGACAGAGAGACATGGAGAGAGAAGGGGAAGACAGAGAAGGGGAGAGAAAGACAGACACCTGCAGACCTGCTTCACCACTTGTGAAGTGACTTCCCTGCAGGTGGGGAGCCCGGGGTTCGAACCAGGATCCTTACTCTGGTCCTTGTGTTTTGCGCCACATGCACTTAACCTGCTGCACTACTGCCTGACTCCCTGAAAATAATTTTAAAAAAGATAGTTATATCTCAAGAAATGAGCTACTCAGCAAAGAACTGGTGGTTGGTATAGAAATAAGTGTAATGGATTTTTAAAAAAAATATTTATTTTCCCTTTTGTTTCCCTTGTTATTTTTTTTATTGTTGTTGTAGTTATTGTTGTTACTGATGTTGTCATTGTTGGATAGGACAGAGAGAAATGGAGAGAGGAGGGGAAGACAGAGAGGGGAAGAGAAAGATAGAGACCTGCAGACCTGCTTCATAGCCTGTGAAGCAACTCCCCTGCAGGTGGGGAGCCAGAGGCCTACAACCGGGATCCTTATGCCAGTCCTTGCACTTTGTGCCACATGCGCTTAACCCTCTGCGCTAGTGTAATGGATTTTCATTATTACCATTTAATTTTTTTTACTCTATTGGGGCAGTGGCACACTCACTTAGGCATACAAGCATACATATTACTAAGTACAAGGACCCCTGTTCAAGCCCCCTGCTCCCCACCTGCAGGGGGTCTGCTTCACAAGCAGTGATACAGGTCTGCAGGTGTCTGTCTTTCTCTCCTTTCTATTTTGCCATCCTCTCTCAATTTCTCTTTGTCTTATCTAATAAAAATTAAAAAAAAAACTTTATTATTTTATTTGATAGGACAGAGAGAAACTGAGAGGGGAAAAGGAATGTAGAGATAGAGATAGATAGATAGATAGATAGATAGATAGATAGATAGATAGATAGATAGATAGATGATACATAGATAGATGGGGGAGAGAGAAATTGAAAGATACTTGTAGCCCTGCTTCATCACTCATGAAGCTTCCCTCTTGTAGATGGGGAGTGGGGGCTTGAACCCAGCCCATATAAACTTATTTAAAAGTTTTTTCCTTTTCTTTTTTTCTGACTGATTAATTAATTTTTATTTATTATTGAAGAGAGAAATTGAGAGGGGAGGGGGAGATTGAGAGGGAAAGAGACAGAGAGACACCTGCAGCCCTGCTTCACCACTTGGGAAGCTTTCCCCCTGCAGGTGGGGATGTAGGGCTTGAACCTGGGACCTTGTGCACTGTAACATATGTGCTTTAATCAGGTGTCCCACCACCCACTCCCCCAACTTTTATAATCCAAATTTTGTTGTTGATGTTGCCAGAGTTTCACTGCTCCTACCTAGCTACTTCAGTCTGAAAGAGAAACCGAGACAGAAAGTCAGATGGAGAGAGGAAGCAACGCCACAGCACCAAAATTTCCCCCGAAGGCCAGGCTCAAAACTGAGTTTTGGACCTGGGAAAGCAGACACCCTCCTAGGTGAGCTATCTTGCTGGACCTAGAATAAAATAAACAGATCTGGGTCTGATGGTTGTTGCAGTGTAAGAGAACTAGTTTACATTACCGATACGGAGAAAAAAAATGATGCAACTGTGAAGGCAGCTGAGTACTTGCATGAGGCCCTGGGTTTAAGCCATGGCACTGCATATGTGCTCTGGGCTCTCTCTCTCTCTCTCTCTCTGTCACACACACACACACACACACACACACACACACACGCACAAATAAAATCTTTTAAAATGTTCTTTGTCTCTGGGGTATATAGCATAACATACAAAGAGACTCTTTAAAATTTTCATCTATTTTTATATTTTTACCAGAGCACTTCTCAGCTCTGGTTTATGGTGGTGCAAGGATTGAACCTGGAACTTAAGAGCCTCAGGCATTAGAGTTTCTTTGCATAACCGTTGTGCTGTCTACCCCAGCCCCTGCAAAGAGACTCTTAAGCCTGAGGCCCCAAAGTTCCAAATTCAGTCCCCTTCATCACCATAAACCAGAGCTGAGATGTGCTCTGGTAAAAACAAAACAAAAAAAATAAACAAACAAAAATGTTGCTTTGAATTTTTTTGTCATATATATATATATTTTTTTTTTCATTTTTAGCCTCCAGGGTTATCTCTGGTACTCCATGCCAGCATTATGAATTCACTGCTCCTGGAGGCCATTGTTTTCCAATTTTATTGGATAGGACAGAGGGAAATTGAGAATATAGGGGGAGATAGAGAGAGAGAGGCAGAAAGGCACCCGAGGACCTGCTTTACCACTTGTGAAGTGATTCTTCTGTAGGTGGGGAGCCAGGGGCTTGAACCGGTGTCCTAGCTCGGGTCCTTGCACTTAGTACTATGTGCACTTAACGCAGTGAGCCACCCACCGCCCAGCCCCCTACTTTTTATTTTTTTACCAATAAAAAATGTAACAAGTGGTCCGTGAGGTGGCAGAGTGATAAAGCACTGGACTCTCAAGCATGAGGTCCTGAGTTCGATCCCTGGCAGCACATGTGCCAGAATGATGTCTGGTTCTTTCTCTCTTCCTATCTTCCTCATAAATAAATAAATAAAAATCTTTTTAAAAAAGTAACAAAAGGGTGGGGAAGACAGCATCATGATTATGCAAAAGACTCTCCTGTGTGAGGCTTGGAGGTCCTTTCTGTTTCACCATAAACCAGAGCAAAGTAGGGCTCTAGTGTCTCCCTTTTTCTAATAAGTAAACTATTTTTTTTAATGTAGCAAAAAAGTAGCTTATTCAAATCTGAAATTAGAATGAAGAGCAAGCTGTGAGAATCCTTCTTCATAGCAGAGTAGTGAAAGAAAACTTCAAGTCAGCTCCAAAATAAATCTGAAAAGAAAATACATTTAAATTGTATTTGCTTTACATTTCAAGCATCAGAAGAAATAGCATCACTTTTTTTTTTTTTGTAAGTTGGTGAAAAAATTTAAAGACAAGTGAAAAAAGTGATTGGTCATTTCAGTGTCCTCTTTACAGGAGCAGACAGCTAGACATTTTTGTGGGGGTAAAACCTGGCTATTTCTTTTAGTTGTGGGAAACAGACATTTGAATAATCCAGGTTTCACTTGTATCCAGTGGTGTGGGCAGTCTTCGGGGGATACACTGAAACTTGAGCTGAGTATTGATAATACTTTAAGAAATTTGACTGGACATTTGGTTTTTGTTATCTTAAAAAACTATTGCACTTAATAATCATTAAAAAAAAGTGATAGTAAGCATGGAGCTAGAAAGTTATCTTCCTTGAGACCTTGCACAGATTATTTCCTTCCTTTCTTATTCTTTCTCTGTTTCTTTTTTCTTTCTCTCTCTCTTTTTTAATTTCTTTTAAAAAATTATTTATTTATTTATTTTCCCTTTTATTGTCCTTGTTTTTTTAATTGTTGTAGTAGTAGTTGTTGTTATTGATGTCGTTGTTGTTGGGTAGGAAAGAGAGAAATAGAGAGAGGAGGGGCAGACAGAGAAGGAGAAAGAAAGACAGACACCTGCAGACCTACTTCACCTCCTGTGAAGTGACTCCCCTGCAGGTGGGGAGCCTGGGCTCAAACCCAGATTCTTAACCAGTCCCTGCGCTTTGCGCCACTTGCGCTTAACCCACTGCACTACTGCCTGAATCCCTCTTTCTCTCTTATCAAAGTTTTTGATATTATTTTCACTTACTGGATGAGAATATCAAGACATAGAAAATAAAAGTAACTTCCTTACAGTCACACAGACAGTAAATGGTATAACTGAGTTCAGTTAACTTGAAAATTCCATTTTTTAGCCACCATGCTAAGCTACATCTCTTTGGTGACATGATTAGCATATTTTACCATACAGACTTAAATTCATGGGGCCTTGTAATTAAAAAAAAAGCTTTACTAGCTAAAATGATTCAGGTTGAATTAATAGGATTGGTTATGAACTTAGACTTCAAGGAAAATTCACTGGTTTTTAAGAAGGTGGTCTTATTTGAGAGACCTAGAATTGTTTCACTTTACTGTTCTGTTTTGAAAAGTTAGTTTTTGGGTATGGACATGCCAGTAAAGGAAGAAATGTAAGGAATGGCCCAGCTGGAAAGCAGAGGAAGTCCACTGGGGAAGTTAATATGCATATCAATTTCATATCAGATAATTTCATATGTCTGAGAGATCCCCATGGCCTCTTTCTGTTGAAAACATTTTTTTTAAACACTTGTTTGCTAAAAAGTGAAACTCCAAGGTCCAAATTCCCTGACTTGTGTACTGAAGATACTTAGATATTTTTCTTCCTCTGAGTGTTAAGAAGAGCTGTGAATTGATCCTTGAGAAAAATTCCTTCTATTTCCAAGTCTGCCAATGCAGAATTTTCATAAAGGATAGTAGACTGAGGAAATTCAGCTTCTTTTTACTATGCAAATGTAAAAAAAAACAAAAACAAACAAACAAAAACCCTCCTCAAAGCAAAATTTTGAAACAGGAGAAATGTTTCTCCACTTTGGAAACATATGTTCCTTTTGGTGTTGATACCTAAGTAAGTTTCAGTTTATTCTTTCTTATTGTGGGATACTGATTTTTTTTCTCCCAACCCAAGAATGATATTATGTAAAGAAAATTGAGAAGTTCAATTACAATCTCCAGTTCTCTCAAATTGAAATAAATTGCCATCAAGGTTTGGAATTTTAAATTTAATCCTATATAGCCCTCCGGATTTAGAAATAGCAGAATTACTTTGTCGTGGAAGAGTCCGTATTTAAGTTTTTATAGAATGTGGTGGGTGTTGGCTCTGCAGGTTAATGTGCTGCCTTCTTAATAGGGAGTTATTGCTACTGCATTATCTGCCATAAGGCGGGCACTTGGAGTTGTTTTTCAGTGCCGTGAGCACTAATGAAGGCCAATTTCAAGCAATTTTCTGGCAGATTGCTGCTCAGCCCTGTCTGACTTGTAATTCCAACACTTACGCCAGGCAGTGAGAGGTTAGTAAATACAATTATATTCATATTGATGTTATTTTAGTTCCTGAGAGTTTGGTTATCTTGGCGGCAACCGGTCAATTAATATTGACCCGGTAACTGTCAATGCCCACATTACACCAGTGAACCTCACATTGAAACAGACATTGAGACCCAGTAAGAAAGGGGTGAGTCGATGTTATTCATGCCCAACCTGAGCTTGCTCTAAGCTGATGAAGGAGGGCAAAAGATCCTCTTCCACTCCCCCCCCCCACCCCTGCCTTGCCTTCAATCTATATATTAGTGGCATTTATCTTGGTTATATTGCTCCTTGCTGTAATAATTTATAGCGCCTATTACTTGGAGAGGTGAAGTTATTCTTCTCTCTTGTACATGTTATTTCTGTCCACATTTTTCTGAGCAAGGTCTTTTTTTCTTCTTTTTCTTTGCAGGATGGCCTTATTAGCATAGGACTGTGGATGGTAGGAACTGAGAAAATTCATGCACGGGCTAGCTCCTGATCTTTGCACAGTGAAAACTCTGAGGGTCCTGCTAGCTCAGTGACTTCATTACTAGGAAAATAACAGAGAAAAGAGGACTTTTACACAGTCTCCTGTCATTTGGCAGCCCCTCAGCCATTTTCAGGTTTCACTTTTCATTTTCAAAACAAAATTTCGGAGGCCACCTTCCAAACCATTCAGCTCACTTTTGGCAACTGAAAAAGAAAAATGAAGCATTAATTGCTTTTGAAAACTTAGCAAGAAAGGTGACTGTATTACTGAACGTAATCTTCCATAGGACTTAATTGGGCATAATGTAATATTTTATACCCGCCAATGCCATGAGTGCAAAAGGAAAGAAGTTCCCAGAGGGGAAAAAGTTAAATAATCTTAAGGACAATGCTTAAAAGATAATTTTATAAAGTAGAATATGTTCTCTCTGTCTCCTAACTTTGAATTATGTAACCTCATGTGAAAGGAGATGCAAGTTTAAGGAGAGGAAGGAGACTTAAGGATATCTAATTTGCAGTAAAAGCCAGTCCACTGATATTTGTAAATTTTTATACAGTTTTTGAACTGTACAATAGAGATCTATTGTAGAGTTCATTTATTAAAAACTATTTCTGTGGGACTTGTATTAAAAAGAAACTCAATGGGGCATACTATACAAATTTTGATATTTGAGGGCAGTTACTTTTTTCTTTTTATTATTATTTATTTTTTTTAAAAATATTTATTTATGTTCCCTTTTGTTGCCCTTGATGTTTTTCATTATTGTTGTTGTTATTGATGTCATGGCTGGATAGGACAGACAGAAATGGAGAGAGGAGGGGAAGACAGAGAGGGGGAGAGAAAGACAGACACTTGCAGACCTGCTTCACCACGTGTGAAGTGACTCCCCTGCAGGTGGGGAGCCGGGGTCTTGAACAGGGATCTTTATTCTGGTCCTTGCGCTTTGTGCCACATACGCGTATCCCACTGTGCTTCTGCTCAACTCCCTATTTATTTTTTAACCAGAACACTGCTCAGCTCTGGCTAATGGTGGTACAGGGGATTGGATGTGGGACCTTGAAACCTCAGGCATGAGAGAGTCTCTTTGCATAACCATTATACTATTTACCCCAACCCTCACTTTTTCATTTCCAAATCTTAATACTCATATCAACAATTTTCTTTTTTAATTTTTTTATTTATAAAAAGGAAATATTGACTAAACCATAGGATAAGAGGGGTACACCAGAGCTCTGTATCCCTTCCCCTCCCCTGATAGCTTTTCTATTTTTTAACCCTCTAGGAGTCTGGACCCAAGGTCATTGTGGGATGCAGAAGGTGGAAGGTCTGGCTTCTGGAATTGCTTCCCTGCTGAACATGGGCATTGACAGGTGGATCCATACTCCCAGCCTGCCCCTCTCTTTCCATAGTGGGGAAGGGCTCTGGGGAAGCGGAGCTCCAGGACACATTGGTGGGGTCGTCTGTTCAGGGAAGTCCAGTTGGCATCATGCTGGCATCTGGAATCTG
The DNA here is from genome assembly GCF_950295315.1 of Erinaceus europaeus. Lineage (NCBI taxonomy): Eukaryota > Metazoa > Chordata > Mammalia > Eulipotyphla > Erinaceidae > Erinaceus > Erinaceus europaeus. The sequence continues at coordinate 179,717,807 of NC_080164.1, forward strand.
GTGGTTGACAAGAGAGTTAACATACAAAGCCAAACAAATTGTTGACCAATCATGGATCTAAAGGCTGGAATAGTGCAGATGAAGAGTTGGGGGGAGGGTTCCTCTGTTTTATAGATAGCTAGTAGGCTTCATATCAACATTTTAAAGTGCTCTCTTTTATATGGATGCCACAATGATGGAGGTGATCCAAGTAAACTTTAGAATAAGTCATAGTGTTTTGCTGAATAATTTAGTTTTTTCCCATTTAAATAGTGGGAAAATAAATTGGGAAGAACATTTTACTTAGGACTCTTTTCTCCAGCTAGTATTTTGACTTACATGCAAACAAACAACAACATCAACAGCAAAAACTTAAGACTTTGAAATACTCAGAAGTGATTTTTCTTTTCTTTCCTCTCCTCATCTTTTCTTATTCTTCTTTTTTTTTTTTTTTTAACAAATGCAATGAGTATTTTTTTGGTGCTCACTTGAAAAGGTCATATTCAGACTGTAAGCATGCCTGCAACTTGAAGAGATTTTTATTAACATATGACCTTTATAAAATCCCAAGAGCATCCCTCTTCCTCATAGAGTTTCTCTGTGTATTTCTTTGTATGTGAGAAATAAGGAAGTATGTGTGATTTACTACTATTAAGAAACTTTATGAACAGGCTTTCTCAGATTTCCCCCTTGGAAGCCATTAGATAATCTGTTTTTGCAATACTGAGTCAAACATTGGATTTAATATTCCTTTGCAGAACAGACCACATCATCATAGGATTCTTAGCCATCTCATAATTTTCAGAGGTGTCTGAAATCCATGCACGTTTTCTCCAGTGCTGGTTTTCCTAAAGTCACAATCTTTCATTCCGGTCTCGAAAGCAAACAAACAAACAAACAAAAAATGTTACCCAAGATACACATCAAACATGCATTAAAGGCATTTCCTACTCTATGGTTTTTTTTTTATTATCCCTCTACCGTACCACCCACCAGTATTGTGGATTTAAGAGAGTGGATATAATTGAGTAAGTAAATTACCCCAAGCCTAGGCAGCGGCAACAGACACCTAGCCATTTCTGGGTTCTAATGTTCTTGTATTAGCACATTAAGACAAGCAGAAAGGGGGCTCTTAATTATGCTCTGCTTTATGGGAGCCCAATAAATTCCTTTTGCTGACCTTGTTGCAAACTCAATGGTGTTTTTGTGCAGTGTTGCATTAAGAGATATCAAAAGTCATTGACTGAGGGATTATTCTACGCATTTAAGGAACGTATGTGAGTAGGTTGTAATGAGCCCTTGGTATGACCAAATCTGCTCGTCTGCATTCGAGAAAGTACCAGTTATTCAGCTTTTCAGACTGACAGCTTGTAAATGTACATTTTATTAAATGCATAGCAATAAAAATTTGTAGGTTTCTGTCACTTTGAATTTTAGTGGCTTGAAATGAGGCCTCAAGCCTTTTAAATCACAGCAGGTAAAAGCAGAACTCTCAAGTATTCTGCATTTTAAAACTGGAGGTTTTTTTTTTTTTAAAGTTTGACTCTGTGCATTTACTCACATAATATCCTTTACAAGATTCAAGAATGGATGTGTTATGTCACTTAACAGGCCTGCATTTTCCACCGCCTTTCTATCACAGTTCACAAAGTGTTTCTCTCATAATCCTACGAGAGAAGGTAGTTGTGGTTAGTGAAGAAGATGTAAAAGACTAAGAGGGAACAAAAGGATAAAAAAATAGAGGAAAAGAAAATAGAGGTAAGAAAGACATTGAAAATAAGAAATACAGCATTTCACAACAACATCCATTGATGCTTTTTTTTTTTTTTTTGCCTCCAGGCTTATTGCTGGGACTCGGTGCCAGCACTATGAATCCACAGCTCCTGGAGGCCATTTTTCCCACTTCATTGCCCTTGTTGTTGTTGTTATTGTTCTTATTGCTATTGTTGTTGGACAGGACAGAGAGAAATTGGGGGGGGGGGCAGAGAAGGGAAGAGAAAGACAGATACCTACAGACCTGCCTCACAGCTTATGAAGCAGCCCCCCTGCAGGTGGGGAGCTGGGGCTTGAACCCGGATCCTTACGCTGGTCCTTGTGCTTTGCGCCACTACATGCGCTTAACCTGCTGTGCTACTGCTAGCCTCCTGATGCATTTTTTTTAAATTTTTAAAATTTATTTTAAAAAGGAGACATTAACTAAACCATAGGATAAGAGGGGTACAACTCGACACAGTTCCCACCACCAGATCTCCGTATCCCATCCCCTCCCCTGATAGCTTTCCTATTTTTTAACCCTCTGGGAGTATGGACCCAGGGTCATTGTGGGATGCAGAAGGTGGAAGGTCTGGCTTCTGTAATTGCTTCCTCACTGAACATGGGCGTTGACAGGTGAATCCATACTCCCAGCCTGCCTCTCTCTTTCCCTAGTAGGGTGGGGCTCCAGGGAAGCAGGGCTCCAGGACACATTGCTGGGGTTGTCTGTCCAGGGAAGTCTGGTCGGCATCATGCTGGCATCTGGAACCTGGCAGCTGAAAAGAGAGTTAACATACAAAGCCAAACAAATTGTTGAACAATCATGGACCTAAAGGCTGGAATCGTGCAGATGAAGTCCTGATGTATTTTTAAGCAAGTCATGCTGATGCTCATGGAATGATGGAGCAGGTATAGTCAAGTCAGAAAACAAACCTTTACTAATCAAATATCAAAGAGAATACAACTTTGGTTAACAACTGCAAAATCCTAGCTGGACGACTGAGAGCATGTGTAAACCAGTGCTCAGTTCCTTAACCAAAATGATCATTGGCTGTTCATTCAAGAAATGCCCAGTGCTAGATTTAAATAACACAACTGATTTCTGTGTTCTAATGCCATTGACAAAAGCATTTCCCCCTTATTTTAAAAAAAACTTTATTTTTATTATTGGATAGAGACAGTTTGGGGGGGAGATAGAGAGGGAGACAGAAAGGCACCTGCAGCCCTGTCTCACCACTTGTGAAGCTTTTCCCCTGCAGGTGGGACCAGGGGCTTGAAACTGGGTCCTGGTGCACTGTCATGTGATCGCTTAACCAGGTGCACCATGGCCTGCTCCCCATTTTTTTCCTTTCCTTTTTTGTTTTTAATTAGTGATTTAATCATGATTGGCAAGATTGTGGGATGGGGGGGGGTACAATTCCATACAATTCCCACCAACAGAGTTCCATATCCCATCCCCTCCATTGGAAGAGAATATTCCTCCCTCCATGTGATAATCTAGGATACCTTTCCTTCACATATTCAAACCCATGTTCTTTCGTTTTTTCCTTTTTCCTCCAGGGTTTACACTGGGTGTCAGCACAATGATTCCATTGCTCCTAGCAGCAATCACTCTATTGGAGAAAAGAAAACAAAGAATTTTTTTATTTTTCCATTCCTTTTGTTTCCTTTTATTTTATTCTATAGGACAGAGAGAAATTGAGAAGGGGAGGGTAGATAGAGAGGGAGAGAAAAATAGACACCTGCAGAGCTGCTTTACCCGTAGCTGGAACCCAGATCCTTCCATAGTATTATGTGCGATTAACTGGGTGTGCTGCTGCCCAGACCCTGAACCCCCCTGTTCTTTATCAAAGACTTGTGTGAATCAGTTAGTGTCCAGTAGAAGCTATTCCAATTTTCACAACTTTTGCTAAGGTTACATCTCCTGAAATGAAACTTTTATAAGGGATAGGGGACATAGTGGTTCAGTACCAGAGAGGTGGCTGTGTACTCATTATTTGCACGTGTGACGCCCAGGGTTTGACCCTTAGCACCAGCCTTGCTCTGGTCTAATCTCATAAAACAAACAAATCTTTAAAAATGAGAGGCGGGGGGGGGGGGGTGCGGGGGGGGGGGGAGTCAGGCGGTAGCGCAGCGGTTAAGCGCACGTGGCACAAAGCGCAAAGACAGGCGTAATAATCCGGGTTCGAGCTCCCGCTCCCCACCTGCGGGGGAGTCGCTTCACAGGCTGTGAAGCAGGTCTGCAGGTTTGTCTTTCTCTCCCCCTCTCTGTCTTCCCCTCCTCTCCACTTCTCTCTGTCTTATCTAACAACAACGACATCAGTAGTAACTACAAGAATAAAACAAGAAGGGCAACGAAAAGGGAAAATAAATATTTTTAAAAAATTAAAAAAAAGAGAGGCGGGGTGGGAATGGTCAGTCGCGCAGCAGGTTAAGCGCACATAGCACAAAGCACAAGCAAGGAGTAAGGATTCTGGTTGGAGCCGCCAGCTCCCCACCTGCGGTATGGATGGGGGAGGGGTAGCTTCACAAACAGTGAAGCAGGTCTACAGGTGTGTCTATCTTTCTCTCCTCCTCTCTGTCTTCTCCTCCTCTCTTGATTTCTCTCTATCCTATCCAGCAACAACAACTATAACAACAATAACAACCCCAACAAGGGCAACAAAATGGGAAAAATAGTTTCCAGGATCAGTGGATTCGTAGTGTTGGCACCAAGTCCCAGCCATAACCCCGGAGGAAAAAAAGAGAGGCATCCACTGTTGACAATATTTCTATTTCCGGTTTCTCACCTTTCCTGATTGCTGCAGCTGCCTCACAGCAGTGTTTTTGTAGATCACTGTTAGAGGAAAGGAGACACTTGAAGGAACTACTACAGTTTCCACTAGAGGGGATGGGGGACACAGAACTATGGTGGTGCAAACAGTGTTGAATCATATCCCCATTATTTCATAATTTATTATTATTATTTTTGTTTATTGAACAGGGATAGTCATAAATCAAGAGCAAGGTGGAGATAGAGGGAAAGAGACAGAGAGACATCTGCAACCCTGCTTCACCACTCATGAAGCTTCCCCCCCTGCATGCAGGTGGGGACTAGGGGCTTGAACCCAGGTCCTTGTGTTTGGTAACATGAGTGATCAACCATATGTTCCACTTATAATTTTATAAATCAATATCAAATCACTAATAAACATTAAAATAATAAAAAAAATACATGTAATAAAAAAAAGGAAAGGAGATGGAATAGAACTGGAGGTGAGGTCTTACACTCATGGACTGACTTTCTGAATTGGAATTTTGGCATTCATTCTTAGTCACCACATCTTAATCAGTTCCATATTTTTTTAAATTTTAAATTACAAGCAAAATATGCAGCTATTAAAAAAAACACATAAAGTGCATAAGACGAAAAGGATCTGCTTCTCCTCCTGCCCTCTCCTGCTCTCTCTCAATTCTAGAACCTTCCCAGTGGTCAGGGCTCATGTTTCTTTTTGTTGTTGTTGTTATTTATTTATTTATTTATTCCCTTTTGTTGTCCTTGTTGTTTTATTGCTGTAGTTATTATTGTTGTTGTTATTAATGTCAAGCCCTGCTTTCACCACTCGTGAAGCTTTTCGCCCTGCAGGTGGGGACCAGGGATTTGAACTTGAGTTCTTGAGCATCATAATGTGTGTCCTTAATCAGGTGTGCCACTGACTGCTCCCCACTCCCACCTCCAATTTGGGAATTCAAAGACTGGGTTCCTTACTTTGATTTTGGGGAACTTTGAGGCTGCCAATTATGTAGCAGTTCCAGAACATCTTGTAGGATGGCCCAGATCCTAGTTGCTCTCATGTTTAGCTTTTTCCTGTCTCCAATATGGACTTCCGTGCAGAGTGTCTCACCCGAGGACTCCCCAACTAATATTCTTCAGGCAGTTCTCTGACCCAGAGTCTGATTCTGGGGTATTCATTTCAAGACATCATATGACTTTTCCTATCTCACTTCTGCATGTGAACCTGGGAATTCAGAGGCAGGGCAAGAAATGTTCAGAAATGAAAAGTGTCAATGAGATCTGTCATTCCGGCAAGTTTTAGGTCTATGTCTAAAAACTTGAGACTAAGCTACAGAAATGGATGTTCAAAGGAAAACAGTCATGGAGTGCTGGGCTAGCATGAGGGTGTTTCTTCCCTGGCACGTGCTCTCTGGGTTGGAGAGAACTCTACCAGAGCTAAGCTGGGCTGCTGCTTACTTAGTGACGTGGGAGAGGAACCAGGTACTCGTGGCTGAGCGGGAACGCAATGAAATGCCTTTATTGATCAGAGACAATGTTTTTTATTTCCTTTTGTTGCCCTTGTTGTTTTTATTGTTGTTATTATTGATGTCATCATTGTTGGATAGGACAGAGAGAAACGGAAAGAGGAGGGGAAGACAGAGGGGGAGAGAAAGACAGACACCTGCAGACCTGCTTCACCATCTGTGAAGCAACTCCCCTGCAGGTGGTGAGACAACGCTTTTTATATATCTCTTTACCTGGAAGTGGCAAGTTGGTAAAAGAAATGGCTAGGAGAGGGGGTGGAGAAAAGAAAAGAGCAGTAACATAGAAAGCTTCCATAGCAGCTGTTGCGAAGGTTCTAACCAATGGGATAAGCCAATATCCTGCAGGCAGGGTGGGTCTCAGGCAAAACAGTGATTACGTAAATAGACCATGCCATCAGGCAATGCAGCAGGGGAGGGAGCTGGCATAATGCCCAACAATGGAGAAGAAGATACAGACATGAGAGTATTATCATCGTAGGACTGAACTTAGATTCACGGGCCTGAGTGGGAGCTGAACTCAAACACAATAGCACTGGTACTTAAATAGAATGAGATGAACAGATCTGTTTAGACCTGGCTAAAACAAAAATGGGAGAGTAATGTCTCTCAAATCCATTCTACTAGGGAGAACAAAGGCAAGACATTTTTTTTTCAAAGATTTTATTTATTCATGAAGAAGATAGGTAGAGAGAGAAAGAACCAGACATCACTCTGGTACATGTGCTGCCAGGGATTGAACTTGGGATCTCACACTTGAGAGTCCAATGTTTATCCACTGTGCCACCTCCTGGACCACAGGCAAGACATTTTATTTTTATTTTATTTTATGATTTTTATTAGTGATTTAATATTGATTTACAAAATTACATGTCAACAGGGATTTAATTCCCACCACCAGAGTTCTGAATCTGAAGTCCCTCCATTGCAAGCCACAGTATTTCTCCCAAGGTTGCAGATATGGGCCAGCCATCATCTCCACAACTGTCTACATTTGTACATGATTGCCCCCTTTTCTTCCAGGTCCAGTACTCTCTCCCCCTCCAAACTACACATAACTGTATTACTACATCTAAATGTCCCTCCCTTTTTTCTCTTCTTTCTCCAGGTCCTGATGGAAATAAGTCCTCTTATCCTCTTCCTCCTATCACTTCTCTCTTATTGGGAGTATGGATCCAAATTGTTTTGGGGGAGCAGAAGGTTCTGGCTTCTGTAATTGCTTCTCTGCTGGACATGGGCATTGGCAGGTGGATCCACACCCCCAGCCTGCTTCTGTCTTTCTCTAATGGGGTAGGGCTCTGGAGAGGGAGGTTCCAGACACATTGGTGAAGTCATCTGCCCAAAGAAGTCAGGACGGAATCATGGTAGCATCTACAACTTGGTATCTGGAAGGCGGCAGGACATAAAGTGAAACAAAAATGACTAATGAACCAAAAAGTAGTAACAGAGCAGATGAGATTAAAGATCTTAAAGTGGAAGAAAACTAGGAAGACCATTTTAGGCATATTTCTAAAGGCCCATGATTATAGTAGTTTTTGTTTGAGTTTGACAGCTAGGATGAAGTTTGATAAAACTATTGTTTGAGAAAAGGTTTCATGTCAGGTTGCATCGAACTCAACCAGAGCCAACCTGGGCTGCTGCTTACTCAGCGATGTGGGAGAGGAACCAGGAACTGAGCGGCTGAGCGGGAATGCAATGCAGTGCCTTTATTGATCAGAGAAAACACATTTATATCTTATGAAATGGAAGTGGCAGGTCAGAAAAGGAAATAGCTAGGAGAGGGGGTGGAGAGAAAAAAACAGCATGAAGGTAGCAAGCTTCCTTAGCAGCTGTTGCGAAGGTTCTAACCAGTGGGGATTAAACCAATACCCTGCAGGCAAGGTGGGTCTCAGGCAAAACAATGATTATGTAAATAGACCACAGCATCAAGCAATGCAGCATGGAGCAGGGGGGAGCTGGCATAATGCCCAGCAGTTTTAGAGTAAAAAAGGGCTAGAAAGTTGGATTTGGGCAATGAGTATCTACCATTCTTGAAAAAATTCTCTGGATAGAATTAACTATTTACTTTCATCCATCTGACCCAAGGTGCATGTATATATATATATTTGCATCAGAGCATATGTAAATACTGAGTCCTTATTGGTCTGAGCTCACAGTTCATGGTCACAGCTAGGAACATTGCAGGCTGCACTCATTTCAGGACCAGTCTTCCTCGAGTGGCAGGATATCCTAGCCTCCCTTTGGAGACGGGGGCAGTCCCTACCATCACTGCTTTATGGTGAGGACAAGGTCCTGGGAATGCCCACAAGAGGGCTTATGATGATGTTCCAAATGGAAATGACCAGTGGTGGTGCAGAGAGGGGACCACTAGAGGTCTAAGCCCAACATATTTGTGTGAGGATTCCAAGGATTCCCTAACTAGGGTCCCAGATGAGGAAGTAATGTGATCCTGACCAAAAGGGTCATTATTAAGTGAGGCAGTCTCTCAAGGAAGACATTTTATAGGTCTGGAAAATCAGGAGGAGGAACTTTGGGGGTGGGATTTACCTCACTTAGTATCAAGTGTGAGAGCCCAAGTTCAATCCCTGGCAGTACATATACTAGAGTGATGTCTGGTTCTTCCTCTCTCTCCACATATCTTCTTCATGAATAAATAAAATCTTTTTAAAAAATGGAGAAATGCAGAGAGGAGGGGAAGACATATAAAGGAAGAGAAAGACAGACACCTACAGACTTGCTTCACTGCCAGAGAAGTGACTCCCCTGAAGATGGGGAGCCAGGGGCTCCAACTGGTATCCTTACACTGGCCCTTGTGCTTTGTGCCACCTGTGCTTAACCCACCATACTACCTCCTGACTCCCAAGACTCATGTTTTTAGAAAAACTTTATTTTTATTTGATAGGACAGAGAGAAACTTAGAGGGAAGGGGGACAGAGAGAGACTCTTTCAGCCCTGCTTCTCTACTCATGAAGCTTCCCCCCCCCTACAGGTGGAGACCGGAGGCTTGAACTCAGAGGTCCTAGTGCACTATAATGTGTGCTCATAACCCGATACACTATTGCCCGGCTCCCAAGATATCCTTATAAATAAAGAAAATGTGGTACACATATACTAATCCATTTACCATAGTTTGTTTATGGTAAATAATGCTACAAGGAACATGGGAATATAGACGTCTTAGAATGTATTTCTTCATTGGCTTCGAATAAATTCTCAGAAGTGCAAAGAAGTAGAATGTAACTTGAGCTAGACTCAGGAATTTGCTTCTGGGAGCCAGGTGTGTTCCACACAACCGGATAACCAGAATAGGGTTAAGCTGTAGGAAAGACATGGGTCCTAGAAACCTAGTAGGAAGTCATAGTGCTGCTGTTGCTCTGGCTTTTTTTCTGTGCACATAGTTTATTCTCTGTGCTCTCTTTGGCTTGGCTTCATCTGTTTCCTTGTCCTGTCCTGGAAAACAGCCAAGCCTCAGCTCGCAGGCCTATATGACTGAAATTCCCTTTGCATGCAGAGATTAATTCTCTAACTGTGAATCTCAAAGTCCAAGTAACTCAGTGACTCAGACGGGTTCTGTTTGGTTCAGGGTCCATTCCACTGGAGGGGAGGGTGACAAGACATAGAACTTTGTGTGGGAGGATGCTTCAGTTGACTTTGAACTTCTTACCTCCAACCACAGGTCTTTCTGTCCTCTGCCTTTCTGATTTATTTCACATTTCGCATTCACAACAGTTTGGAGTTTGAACTTCAACATCTCCTTTTTAAAAACAAAATTGCATGTAAGTGTGTGTCTCACTGTTCTGTGGGCAAGTGTTTTGCAGACTTTGGATGTTGTAGATCTTATCTTCCAAAGAGGGTATCAGCCATGTTTTCTACCCTGCAGATTGTCTGCAGGATGTCTTTGCTGTTCTTTTAACACGTGGATTGCAGTTCTGCGTTCCCGGGCTAAATTTAGTGACTTACTGTAATCAATATAATGCAGCAGAAGAAACCATATGACTTTTGAAGCATCATCAGAAGAAACTTTGCAAGCCTTTGGCGATGTATTTTGTGATCACACTTGCTCAGAACACTCTCTCCAAGTAACACAGCCACTGTGTTGTAAGAAGCTCAAGCCACATTGAGAGGCTATATGACAATCTCAAGTCTCCAAGCCATCCTAGCACAGGATCCAAACACTGAATGAAGAAGCCTCAGGATAACTCCAGACTCAAGGAATTTGTGTTATTCCCACGCACTTGAGTCTCACCAGCTGTGACCCCAGACACTGCAGAGCAGAGACAGCCATCTTCTGCTGTGTGCTACTCAGATTCCTGATCTGCAGAATCCCTGAACACAATCACATGGCTGTTCAAGGGTTTGGGGTGATTTGTATTAAAGCAATCGTAATTGGAATAGTGGGCCATTACTCACTAATGGGTCCTACAACGAATTTAGAGGGAGCACTAGAATTACAAAGCATTTTTTTTTGCATTTTTCAGTCTTGACACCTTATATAAAAATGAACATTAGGTAAATTTGCTATTAAAAGTGGCCAAGCTCTATCACTGCAGGTTGGGAAGTTGTGCTTGTAAGATACAATTATTCAAATTAAATAGCCAGCAGAAAAGAGGGGTAGGGAAACCCACCATCTCAAGCGTGAGAGACTATGTCAGTGGAAATGAAGAGAAAGAAAGATAAGCACTTGTTATGGTATAGACTCTGTGGTATAGATAACCTGAATGGTAAGAGGAGTGTGTCTTAGATAGAATATGATGAGAAGGTCAAGTGGTGACTCACCTGGCTAAGCACACACATTACAGTGCACAAAGACCCAGGTTTAAGCACCTGGTCCTCACCTGCAGGGGGAAAGCTTAACGAGTGTTGAAGCAGGGTTGCTGGTGTCTTTCCCTTTCTGTTTCCCTTCCTCTCTCAGTTTCTCTCTGTCACTGTCCAATAACAATTGAACTTAAAGGGAGTTGGGCAGTAGTGCAGCGGGTTAAGTGCATGTGGCACAAAACACAATGACCCACGTAAGGATCCTGGTTCGAGCCCCCTGCTCCCCACCTGCAAGGGAGTCGCTTCACAGGCAGTGAAGCAGGTCTGCAGGTGTCTATCTTTCTCTCCCCCTCTCTGTCTTCCCCTCCTCTCTCCATTTCTCTCTGTCCTATCTAATAATGACGACATCAATAATAACTACAATAACAATAAAAAGCAAGGGCAACAAAAGGGAAAATAAATAAAATATAAAAAATATTGAAAATAAATAAATAAACTTAAAAAAAGATTTAAAAAAGACAAATCATAATATGATTGTGAACACTGATAAAAGGAAAGAATTTATAGCAGTTTTTAAAGAGGCCTCTGCAGGATATATTGGCATGGCTGAAAGCTCTGTCCCAATAACTTATCTAGTTAACTCTAGGCAATTACATCAAGAATCTAAAATTCAGTATTTTCTTTAAATTTTTTAAATATTTATTTATTTTCCCTTTTGTTGCCCTTGTTTTTTTATTGTTGTAGTTATTGTTTTTATTATTGATGCCATCGTTGTTAGATAGGACAGAGAGAAATGGAGAGAGGAGGGGAAGTCAGAGAGGAGAAGAGGAAGATAGACACCTGCAGACCTGCTTCACCACCTGTAAAATGACTCCCCTGCAGGTGGGGAGCTAGGGGCTTGAACTGGGATCCTTACACATGTCTGTGTGCTTTAGGCCATCTGTGCTTAACCCGCTGCTCTACCACCCAACTCCCTCCTCATGAGAGTTCTTGCATTCTTTTTCTTTTAGATGGGTAGATAACACACACACACACACACACACACACACACACATACACACACACATACACACATACCACATCACTCACCATCTATGGAGTTTACCTCAGTGCTGTGGCGTTCCAATATGGTGTCAAGCATGATCTCAAGCACGTAACTTCTCTACTGGGTGAGCTATGGCCAAGTCCCTGTGTTGATACTTTTATAATACATATAAATAATTGGGAAAATGAGTTGATTTGGTAAGCAGAATTCTAATCTGGTTTCCACATTTCTTCCCACTAGTGTACATACTCTGCATGTGACCGTATATATTTTTTTAAACTTTAAAAAAATTTTATTTGAAAGAAGTAATCTCAACCACATGCCATAACAAATCCACACATTTAATTTCCCAAGAAAAATGAGCAGTTAAAAAAAAAAGAAAGAAAAATGAGCAGTTTAAAAGAAATCTCTGAGCAGAAGGAAATAAAGCATCAAATAATCTGAAACTAAAAGGCATAATAAAGGAGGCATTAAATGACTATGGAACTATTAATACAGATTTGAACGGTATATGATTATGTTTAAAGAAGGAAAAGGCAAGTGTGCATTTACTAAAAACAATATATATATATATATACATATATATAATTGGTGTTTTATAAGAACAAAATATATTAACATAAACATCAAGATTTTTGCTATTGAAAAACAGAAATGACATAGATGGAAAAAGAATCAGGAATCAGAAGATAGGTTTAGGGTTTTTCTTTGTGTTTGTATGATTCTACACTTTCAGTGGGCACTTTTTTTCTTTTAAGTATCAGATATAGAGACTAAACAAGGGGTAGAGAGGCAATCACACACACACACACACACACACACACACACACACACACAAAATGCTATAGTACTGCTCTATCACCTATGAAGATTCTCCTGTGTATAGTGCTCCCATGTGATGCTTTGAACTGGGGTCCTAATATTTGGTAAAATGTGTACTCTATCAGGGGAACTATCTCCATGCACCATTTAAATAAAATTTTTTGGTGAAATAGAAAATTCATATTTTTTCTTTTTTTTAAAAATTTTTTATTTATAAAAAGGAAACATGGACTAAACCATAGTATCTCTCTTTCCCTAGTGGGGAAGGGCTCTGGGGAAGTTGAGCTCCAGGACACATTGGTGGGGTCATCTCTCCAGGGAAGTCTGGTCAGCATCATGCTAGCATCTGGAACTTGGTGGTTGAAAAGAGAGTTAATATACAAAGCCAAACAAATTGTTGACCAATCATGGACCTAAAGGCTGGAATAGTGCAGATGAAGAGTTGGGGGGGGGTCCTCCATTTTGTAGATAACTAGTAGGCATATTTTAGTTATATTCCAAAGGGCTTGTAGCTATAGTTTTTTAAAAAAATTTTTTTAGACCATGTCTCATTTTTCCTGAATGGGTCTTATCTCCATGTGCTCAGTGTGTTTTTAAAGCTTTCCAAGCCATCTGGTTAATTATCCATTTTAGAATTTGGCTAGAGAGCTATGTTCTTCTTCTAGCGTTTGCTCTTCTTCCGTAGCCAGGCAACAGCGTCAGGTTGAGCCTGATGTAAAGTTTCGAGACCTCCTTTGAATCTGGAGAGGTGGCAGTCGTTGACTATGTGGGTCATAGTCTGTCTGTAGCTGCAGGGGCAGTTCAGGTCGTCTCTGGCTCCGCAGCGATGGAACATAGCGGCGCACCGGCCATGTCCTGTTCGATAGCTATTGAGGAGGGCCCAATCATAACGAGCTAGGTCAAAGCCGGGTTGACGCTTGCAGGGGTCTGTGATAAGGTGTTTGTTTTTTACCTCAGCTGACTGCCAACTCTGTTTCCAAGAGACTGGAACAGAGAAGTTCAGTGTAGGCATAGGGGACCAGATTGGGTGACTAGACGTCAAGCGTTGGACAGGTTGGGCGAAGATATCCGCGTATATTGGCAGGTCCAGTCAAGCGTAGATGTGGGAAATGAACTTAGATGATGCCGCATCCCGACGAATATCTGGCGGGACGATGTTGCTAAGAACTGGCAGCCATGGAACCGGGGTGGAACGGATGGTTCCAGAAATTATCCTCATGGAGGAATATAATTTGGAATCGACCAAGTGGACATGGGGGCTACGGAGAGCTATGTAAAGCATATCTATCTATGGTTCCCAGAATCCATTCTTTTTTTTTCTCATTAAATAATTAAAAACATTACCTAACCTTCTATTCTGGAACACCTTGAAACTTCCAGGATTACTCAGAGTGTATAGGCAGTGATGGAGATTGTCTGCAGCACCTTTTGTCTGGGTGTGAATATGGGAGAGGGGTTGAATATAAAGAGCACAGATTACTTTATTGCTGTCAATGACTTCAAGACATGTGGTTGAAGCAACACCAGGACCCACTCTGTTTAAAAAGAGGTATTTGTTGGAGAGAGATTTTTTTTTCCTTTTTCTTTTTGCCCCTGAGCCTGAAATCTGATATGCCTGTGGATCCAAGTTATTGTCTATGAAGATGATATCATGGCTGGAAAAAGGACCAGAAAGCTGGATCAGGGAAGAGAGTAGCTCCCTAATATGGGAAAGGGGTATATATATTATTGACTGTAAACTGCATTGATTTGATGTGATCCAGGGCCCATAACCAGCTTAGGAGTCTATGTGACCTCTGCATACCTCTAGATCTGAGCTCACATTCTGTGGTCATGAGTAGGAACATTCCATGCTGCCCCAATATCGACCTATCTTCCTCAGGTGTAGCATAGAATATGTTGTCCATCCTCCCTTCAAAGGATGGAACATTCTCTACCATTGTTGATCCAAGTTGGGGGCAAGGTCCTATGGAGGCCCACAAAGGGGTCTATTGTGTTCTTCCTGATAGAAATGACCAGTAACAATGGAAAGGGATTTATTTGAGATCTAGGCCCATCATGTCTGTTTGGGAATCTCAGGACTCCCCGATTAGGGCCCCAGCTGATGGGGTGGCCTGAGAGTGACTAAAGAGTCATCATTAAAGTCTGCCAGTCTCTTGCACTTACTCAACATTTGCAGTTCTTGCTTTGGTAAGGACTTTTGGTTAGCTTTGGAGTGAGTGAGAGAACTGTAATAGGAAGTAGGTGAGGAGGGTATCTAAGTCTAAGTAGACACTATTTCATTATGAACTTGATACTGACTCACTATAGACTATTGTGTATTTTTGCTTTCAGGTATGTATTTTGCCCTACTTTATGGACATGTGAACACATGCTCTATCTTATGGGACATGGTCTATGTTTAGGTTTGGGGACTTTGTTAGGAAGTGAAACTCCTGGAATGGAATTAGAGAATACCACGAAAGGGAAGGTATCTCCTGAGTAATGAGGGTGAAGGGTGGACATTCTATGTCTGACACATGGACATTTTATGTCTGGACACAGTCTGAAGTGAAGCATACTGAGGTGGTACTCATTGCATTGATTAAGTTGGCATCGACGGCTGCAATATAACTTGGTATGACTTGAGAGAAGCATGCAGGAAAGTGAGCCCCACACCAGAGGTTCCAGGACTGGGGGACAATATAGGCTCTGTAGAGGAAGAGAGAAGTTCCTGCTGTCTTAGGGTTTAAGAATACAATAGATAGTTATTGCTATAAGCACATTATTTGGCAATTGGGTTAACTTTGAAAAATCCCTTTGTTAGCATTTGCTGTATCATACACACCATCACCATATTTTATGTCCTTTGACATTATTTGTATATAGCTATGTGACCAGTTGCTTCTGTTCTCCCTGAACTAAGCTTTTAAGAGAGTCAACATATCAAAGATCCATCCTATATATTAAAAAGACTCTGAGCTTTAAAAAGATTGAGACATTCAGTTTTTCCCCTCTTATATTACTTAAATAGTGATTTATATGACTAAATTTATAGAAGTGTACATAAACACCACTCCCACCAACAAAAGACTGTGTCCCATCCCATCCCCCATCCCCTCCCTCCCCCCTTGAAGTTGATCATCCATCTTCACCTTCAGCCCAGGGTGTTTACTTTGGTGCCCTACTCCAAATTTAGTCAGATCCTGCTTTGAGTTTCCCTTTCTGTTATTCTTTCTCAACTTCTGTTGATGAGTGGGATCATCCCATACTCATCTTTATCTTTCTGACTTAGCTCACTTAACATAATTCCTTCTAGCTCCATCCAAGATGGCTCAGAGAAGGTGGGTTTATTGTTCTTAAGAGCTGCATAGTATTCCATTGTGTATATAAACCACAGCTTTCTCAGCCACTCATCTGTTGTTGGGCACATGGGTTGCTTCCAGGTTTTAGCTATTATTAATTGTGCTGCTATGAACATAGGTGTACACACCTCTTTTTGGTTGGATGTTATGGAATCCTTGGAGTATATCCCCAAGAGAGGAATTACTGGGTCATATAGAAGGTCCATGTCTAGCCTTGTGAGAGTTCTCCAGACTGCTCTCCACAGAGGCTGGACCAATTTACATTCCCACCAGCAGTGCAGAAGGGTTCTTCTGTCCCTATAGACTCTCCAGCATTTGTTGCTGCTGTCCTTTTTGATGTATGCCATTCTTACAGGAGTGAGGTGATATCTCAATGTTGTCTTTATTTGCATTTCTCTGACAATCAGTGACCTGGAGCAATTTTTCATGTGTTTGTTAGCCTTTTGGATCTCTTCTGTAGTGAATATTCTGTTCATATCCTCTGCCCATTTTTGAATGGGGTCATTTGCTTTTTTGTTGCTAAGTTTGCTGAGCTCTTTGTATATTTTGGTTATTAGTCTCTTGTCTGATGTATGGCATGTGAAGATATTCTCCCATTCTGTGAGGGGTCTCTGTGTGATAGTTTCTTTGGCTATGCAGAAGCTTTTTAATTTGATGTAGTCCCATTGGTTTATTCTGCCTTAGTCTTCTTTGTACTTGGGTTTGTATCATCAAAGATGTCCTTGAGGTTTAGGTGGGAAAGTGTTACACCAATGTTTTCCTCTAAGTATTTGATAGTTTCTGGTCTAACATCCATGCCCTTGATCTATTTGGAGTTGATTTTTGTTTCTGATGAGATAATGTGGTTCAGTTTCTTTCTTCTGCATGTTTCAACCCAGTTTTCCCAACACCATTTATTGAAGAGAGCCTCCTTCCTCCATTTAATACTTTGGGCCACCTTATTAAAAATTAGATGTCCATAGGTGTGGGGGTTTAGTTCTGGGCTTTCAATTCTGTTCCACTGGTCTGTGTGCCTATTTTTGTTCCAGTACCAGGCTGTTTTGATGATGATGGCCTTATAATATGAGATCTGGGAGTGTGGTGCCTTCATTTCTGTTTCTTTTCCTCAAGATTGTTTTGGTGATTCTAGGTGTTTTCTAGTTCCAGATAAATGATTGTAGTTTTTGTTTTATTCTCTTAAAGAAGCTTGGTGGAAATCTGATGAGTATCACGTTAAATTTGTATATGGCTCTGGGGAGAATATTCATTTTGATGATATTTATTCCAATCCATGATAATCGGATGTCTTTCCAGTTCTTGGTATCAGTTTCTATTTCCTTGAATAGTGACTCATAGTTTTCAGTATACATGTCTTTCACTTCTTTAGTGAGCTTTATTCCTAGGTATTTTATTGATTTTGCTGCAGCAGTGAATGGGAGTGATTTCTGGATGTCTTCTTCTTCAGATTTAGTGTTTGCATAAAGAAATGCCGCTGATTTTTGTACATTGATTTTGTAGCTTGACACCTTGCTATATTGCCTAATAACTTCCAGTAGTTTTCTGCTGGATTCTTCAGGTTTTTCTATGTATACTATCATATCATCTGCAAATAGTGAGAGCTTTACTTCTTCCCTTCCAATATGTATTCCTTTGATTTATTTCTCTTGCTTGATAGCTATGGCAAGAACTTCCAATACTACATTGAAGAGTAATGGTGATAATGGACAGCCCTGTCTAGTCCCTGATCTGAGAGGGAATGCTTTCAGCTTCTGTCCATTGAGTATAATGTTGGCTATATGTTTGCTATATATGGATGCCACTATCATGAGGAATTTCCCATCTATTCCCATTTTTTATAGTGTTTTGAGCATGAATGGGTATTGGATTTTGTCAAAGGCTTTCTCTGCATCTATTGAGATGATCATGTGGTTTTTGGTTTTGCTTTTATTGGTGTGGTGAATAGCATTGATTGACTTATATATGTTGAATCAGCCCTGCATTTCTGGGATAAATCCCACTTGGTTGTGTTGAACAATCTTTCTGATATACTGCTGTATCTGGTTGGCCAGGATCTTGTTCAATATTTTGGCATGTATTTTCATCAGAGATATTGGTCTGTAGTTTTCCTTTTTTGTTGTGTTTCTATTTGCTTTTGGTATCAGGGTGATGTTGGCTTCATAGAAAGTGGAAGGAAGTGTTCCTGTTTCTTCAATCTTGTGGAAAAGCTTTAGAAGTATAGGTATTAACTGTTTCCTGAAGGTTTTGTAGAATTCATTTGTGAAGCCATCTGTTCTGGGAATTTTGTTATTGGGAAGATTCTTAATAAGTGTTTCGATTTCTTTGTCCATGATTGGTGCATGTAGGTTTTGTAGTTCTTCTTGGTTCAGTTTTGGAAGGTTATATGTGTTTAGGAATTCTTCCATTTCTTCCAGATTCTCTAGCTTGGTGGCATATAGTTCTTCATAGAAGTTTCACATGATTTTCTGGATTTCTGTGGTGTCAGTTATGATATCTCCTCTATTATTTACAATTCTATTTATTTGAGTTTTCTCTCTCTTTTTTTTTTCTTTTGTGAGTCTGGCCAGGGATTTGTAAATCTTGTTTAATTTTTCAAAGAACCAACATTTGGCTTCATTGATCTTTTATATGGTTCTCTTTTTTTCCACGTTGTTTATTTCTGCTCTAATTTTAGTGATTTCTGTTCTTCTCTGTTGCTTTAGGGTCCCTTTGTTCTTCCTCTTAAGGTGTTCAGTAAGGCAATTTATTTGAGCTTTTTCTTGTTCTCTAATATGTGATTGTATGGCTATGAATTTCCCTCTCAATACTGCTTTAGCTGTGTCCCAAATATTTTGATAGCTTGTGTCTTCATTTTCATTTGCTTCCAGGAACATTTGAATTTCTTGCTTGAGTGTCTCTCTGACCCTGCAGTTCTTTAGTAGTATGTTGTTGAGTTTAAAAATTATGTGACTTTTGGTAACTTTCTGTTTGTTGTTAAATGTTAGCTTTACTGCATTGTGGTCTGAGAAGATACCTGGACAGATTTCAATGCTCTTGAATTTGTTGATAATGTCTCTGTGGCCTAACATGTGGTCTATCCTTGAGGACGTGCTGTGTGGATTTGAAAAGAATGTGTATTTCAGTTTTGGGTGGTGAAGGACTCTGAAATTGTCCAGGAGGTCTAGACTGTCCATCTCTTCATTTAATTCTCTTGTTTCTTTGTTGATTCTCTGATTCATTGATCTGTCTAAGTGTGAGAGTGGGGTCAGCTTCAGAAATAATCAACAGATTTCCTTTCTTTTTCCTCCTGGCCTCCATTTTCTAACCCAAGAGTGAGCTATAGGACCCCTCCTTGGTGTCACACTTAGGACCCCTAATTCACCCTCCTGCTGATGGCCCAGTATCCTACCCTATCCAGAGAATCCTAGGTCACAAACTGCTGCTTGTTGGAGCTCATGCCTGCAGCTACCTCCAAGTCATCATCTTGGCTCTGCCCCCTCTGGTCTAAGCTTTTTCATACTTTTTTCTTTATGTCTATCAGGTTGTCCTTGCATCTTTTACTAAACTGCCCATCTTTCCTCATAGATTTGAAGTACTGTATTTACATGACCTAATTTTCTCACATAATTCTTGAATGTATTTTGTTTCTCATTACCTTATGCTGCTTCTGTTTATTTGTGAATAATATATTTTTTCTTTATACTTCCTAGTTGATTTAGTTGGTGCCTAGGAATACCATTATTTTTTTGTATGTTTACAATGTATCCAGCAACCTTGATGAGCTCTGTTTAATGCTATGAGTTTATTTGATTTTCATAGCTTTATAAAGTTGATAATATTATCTTTAGAGTTGGTTTTGTGTTTCCCTTTTATTTTTTCCACTTTTACTTTTAAAAATTAATTTAATAAAGATTGACAAGACCATAGGATAAGAGAGGTACAATTGGGAGTCAGGGGGTAGCGCAGTAGGTTAAGTGCATGTGTTGCAAAGCACAAGGACCAGTGTAAGGATCCCAGTTTGAGCCTCTGGCTCCCCACCTGCAGAGGGGTCACTTCAAGGATGGTGAAACAGGTCTGCAGGTGTCTATCTTTCTCTCCCCCTCTGTCTTCCTCTTTTCTCTCCGTTTCTCTCTGTCCTATCTAACAACAATGACATCAATAATAACTACAATAAAACAAGTAGACAAAAGGGAATATTTGCAGTCAGTACCCCCCGACACTTCATCTCCATTATTCCAACCTTTGGGTCCATGATTCTTCAACAATTTGTTTGGCTTTGTATGTTAACTCTCTTTTCAGCCACCAGGTTCCAGATGCCATCAGGATGCCGGCCAGGCTTCCCTGTACTGAAGACCCCACCAATGCGTCCTGGAGCTCCACTTCCTCAGAGACCCACCCTACTAGGGAAAGAGAGAGGCAGACTGGGAGTATGGATCAACCAGTCAACGCCCATGTTCAGAGGGGAAGCCAGACCTCCCACTTTCTGCAACCCACAGCGACCCTGGGTCCATGCTCCCAGAGGGATAGAGAATGGCAAAGCTATTGGGAAGGGGATGGGATATGGATATTGGGTGGAGGGAATTGTGTGGAGTTGTACCCCTCATCCTATGACTTGTTAATGTCTCCTTTCTTAAATAAATAAATTAAAATGGGGGAATAAATAAATAGAGAGGTACAATTCCCACTACCAGAGTTCCACATCCCATCCCATACAATGGACATCATCATCAACAACAATAATAATAACTACAACAACAATAAAAAACTAAGGGCAACAAAAAGAATGGTACTTAACTGGAATTAATTGATATATATGGCAGTTGAATGGTTGTCCCACAAAGGATATGCCCTTATCTTAATTCTGGATTTTTTTTATTAATGAGAAACATAGGAGGAGAAAGAAAGAACCAGACATCACTCTGGTACATGTGCTTCCGGGGATTGAACTCGGGACCTCATGCTTGAGAGTCCAATGCTTTATCAATTGCATCACTTCCCGGACCATAATTCTGGAAATTTTTAATGCAGTTGTACATAAGTTAAGAATCTCAAGATGAAGGCAGGGGAAAATAGCATACTGGTTATACAAAGAGACTTTCATGCTTGAGGCTCTGACGTTTTAGGTTCAATCCTCTGCTCCACCATAAACCAGAACTGATTAGTGCTCCTGTAATAAAAAGGAAAAAAAATCTCCATAGGAGATTATTCTAAACTGTGTAGGTGAACCCTATATCCAATGACAAGTGTCATTCCAAGAGGCATACAGAGGAGATGATACAGGGAGAAGAAAGTCACATGTTTAATTTATTGTTTTTCTTAGTCACAGACAAGAATTTTGCTGGGTTTTTTTTATATGTATTTTTTAAACAGGATCCCCACTCAGCTCTGGCATAGTGTGGTGCCTGGGATTGAACCTGGGATCTCAGAGCCTCCGACATAAAAGTCTGTTGCATCATAATTTTGTATTTATAAATATTTCCCTGGAACTAGAGAGTAAGTAACTAAGTAGTTCATATTCTTTGCCACACACCAGGCCCAGGCTTGGTCATCAGCACCTCAGAAGAGTACAACTGATGTAGAGTGACAATCATCATTATACAACTGATCTGAAGTGTCTCTCCCCCCACCCTCTGCCTCTTTAACTCAATGAAAAATTGAATGACTGAAAAATAAAATTGTGTATGTGTGAAGTTCAAAATCTGAACAAAAAATACATAATATACATATTAGATAGATATTTTCCTTTAAGTTGACTTTTTTCCTTGCAAATATCAGATAATATGATATCACAACCTAGTAATAGACGTATCCAGCAGTTCAGAAATTAAGTGCATTATCTAAACAAATTTATTTTTAAAATTTCTAGGGAGGTGGAGGGTGTGGTGAATATACACTGACCATGCAAAGCTGTGAAATCATACCCCTGAAATCTTATACTTTTGTAAAAGCTCTGTGAAGTCACGAATAAAAAGGAGAAAAACAGATTTCTAGGATAGCCATTAAAATGTCACTACTCTTTAAAAATATGAATCTTCTTCCACTTGGGTCACCAAGAAAGACTCTTCATGTCCATTCGCCACATGATAAATATATATTCTCAATGACATATAAGAAAACCGATTTTTCAGGGGGAGAGATCTGAAGTGGCGAAGCAGGAGTCTGTTAACACAAAGGGTCCTAGCCTGCAGCTCTGAGACCTGTAGTCTACCAGTCCCTGCAAGTACTTTGTTGTGACCTTAACTACTGGAGTTCAGTTTCAACATAATTGCAGCACAGCAAGGAGCCGCTTCTGGAAACCAGCTGTGTGATCAGAGATTCATTTATCAGGAGGATTATGGCCACAAACATTTTCTCTAGACTGTTGTGGCCATTTAAAGGAGGGAGAAAAAAAAAGAGGAGTCTGGGGAACTAATTAGGAAGGAGTGGTTCCCCTCTGAGTCTTGACCTTAACCCCACAGAGAAAAGTATGGGATTTACTTCACCAAAGTAAGGTAAGAACATAAATACTTGGCACAAATTCTCTGTGGCATGAGTTTCAGCAGGTAATGAGTTAGCCTGGTGGGCGGGGGTAGGGTGGGGGGGGCAGGTTAATAAACCCAAACAAAAACTTCTAAGATAGTGATTAAATTCAGCGTATCTTTATATACATTATCATGCACTTTCCATTACAAGAAGGTATTAATTTGAGTCTATGATGTGCATATTTAGAATATAATATGATAAACATGCTTTTTTGGGGGGGGGTCTTTGGAAAGTTTTGAATGAGTCTGGATGTCCCTCTCGAATGTCTTGCTACTATATTCGTTGTAATGCCTTCTCCAACTTTTGTTTTATGTTACATCTTCTCATTTTCTGTTTCTTTATTTTTATTTTATTATTATCCTTTAGTTTTAGTGAAAGAGAGAGACTAGAGCACTGCTTGGCTCTAGTTTATGGTGGTGCTGGGATTGAAGCTGGGACCTCAGAGCCTCAGGCATGAACACCTTTTGCATGCTGTGTCTCCAGCCCTAAATCTTATTTTCAGTTTGTGTATCACAAAGCTGAAGCTAAGTGATTTATTTAAGACCTTGGAGTTAGAAATACATACAACTGAAACCACACCCGTGTCTTATGGCTCTTATCTTATTCCACCATTCCCCTGTTGCATATCCTTAAATATGTTTATGTGACTCGGCAACGAGTTGTTAAGGAAGGGTGTGCCTTACATATCCCACAAATATATACAAAATTAAACTTTCTTTGAAACAAACTTTCTAGGCTTAGCCCGATTCAAAATAGCTCAAAATGTTTCCTATGTAGATGACAATTTTTTTAATAATTAAAAAAAATTTATTAGAGTCGGGCAGTAGCGCAGTGGGTTAAGCGCAGGTGGCGCAAAGCTCAAGGACCCTCGCAAGGAGCCCAGTTTTAGCTCCAGGCTCCCCACCTAAAGGGGAGTCGCTTCACGGAAGGTGAAGCAGGTCTGCAGGCGTCTATCTTTCTCTCCCCCTCTCTGTCTTCCCCTCCTCTCTCCATTTCTCTCTGTCCTATCTAAAATAAATAAATAAATAAATAAAATTATTTATTGGATAGAAACAGCCAGAAATCAAGAGGGTAGCGAGAGAAAGAGAGGGCGAGAGAAAGAGAGATACCTAAAACCACAGCTTCACAACTCATAAAGCTTTCCCCCTGCAGGTAGGGCTCTGAACATGCATACTCAGCCAGGGGCACCACCACCCGGGACCCTGGTTTTGATTTTTTCCCCCAGACTCATCTCTATTTCTTTACACATTTTGTGTCCATCCCCACATTTATTTATTTTCTATCTGGGCATTTCTTCTTTATTTTTATCACTCCTTTTAGGATCTTATGTACTGTCAAGCAATTAATATGAAATTAATTAAGATCTTGTGGTCTGGGAGGCAGCACAGTGGGTGATGTGTTGGACTCTTAAGTTTGAGTTTCTTACTTCAGTCCTACAGCATCACATGTGCCACCATGATGCTCTGGTTCTCCCCATTCCAAATAAAATAAAATAAAATAAAATAAATAGATGCTAAAGAGTAATTGAAGATCTGTTTCTTTTGTAATGTGTTAGATGACAGTGAGGAGAAGTTAAATAATTATGCCCAACTTCCTCAGCAGGTCTCTGGTTCATCATCAACACTTATAGAAAAATTGGGGTTGGTAATCTATTTACTTACAAAAGTAGTGCAACTTCTAGTCAAATGTGTTGCCTTTAAAGTATATGTCAGTCAGCATTCTCCAGAGAAGCACACATGCGTGTGTGGGGGAGGTGGTAAAAAGATTTTATTTATTTATTTATTTAAATATTTATTTATTTAAGAAAGGAGACATTAACAGAACCGTAGGATAGGAATTGTTCAAGTTGATTGTAGGAGACTGGGGGTCTGAGAACTCTGGAGTTTGAGGGCAGGCTGGCAGACTGGAAACACAGGCAGGATTTCTATGTTATAGCCTTGAGGTAGAATTTCTTCTTCTTCAGGAAACCTCAGTTTTTGAAAATTAGCCATCACACAGTGTGCAGTATTAATCCACGACTTTGGTGCTGAGTCTATATAAAATATTTTCACTGAATTCAGTGAAGTTAGTTTTTTTTTTTAAAGAAAACATTTCTCACATATCAAACCAAACTTTATCCATAGTCAAAAATCTTACTTACTCTTACTCTCTGTGCTTTCAATCACCTTCCAAAAACAATATTTGGAAAATATTAGCCTCATTGGCTTAACTCTGTAGCTTGCCTTGAAGATTTCTTTAGAGGGAAAACCACCAGAATATTTTTTTTATTCAAAAAGGGAGACATTATCAAAGCCATAGGATAAGAGGGGTACAACTCCACACAACTCCCACCACCAGATCTCCGTATCCCATCCCCTCCCCTGACAGCTTTCCTATTCTTTATCCTTCTGGGAGTATGGACCCAAGGTCATTGTGGGATGTAGAAGGTGGAAGGTCTGGCTTCTGTAATTGCCACTAGAATATTTTTACTATGTTTTTATATATAAAAAAAACTAGACAATGCAAACTGGACAGGATATACACAGCTCTGTGTTTACAGCTATATTATTATCAATAGTCAAGATATGAAAGCCACCTAAATGATCAATAAATGGTGACTGGATAAGGAAGTGATGGGATATAGAGGCAGTGGGACACTACTCTGTGATTCTATGAGATGAGAACGTATCGTTTGGAATCAAATAGATAGAACTGGAGGGGATTTTGCTTAATGAAATAAGCGACGAGGTAAAGGACAACTACCAGGTAGTTTTGCTCATACACAGAACATAAATGACTAAGATAAATAGAATTGAAAAAAAAAAGTAACAGACTATCTTGGAGCTTGTGAGAACTATGGTGGTTACGGAGGGGAAGGGGACATACAGGTCTTTGGTGAGGGTGCGGTGACTTACATTGACCACGTATGGTTGTGAAATTATACCCCTGGAATTTTATAAAACCGTGTTAAATCAATAATAAAAAGGGAGAAAATGAAATTAGATAATAGGCCTTGATACAGCATTTCTGTTGTACGAAACACTGTGTATCATCAGTAAAGTACTTCTTATACTGTAACCTCTTTATTTTTCAGTTTTTATTTATTGGATAGAGACAGCCAGAAATTAAGAAAGGGTAGGAGAGATGGAGAGGAAGAGAGAAAGTGAGACATCTACCGCCTTGCTTCACCACTTGCAAAGCTTTCCCCCTGCATGTGGGGATCCGGCCTCAGACTGCATGGGTTCCTGAGCACTGGAATGTGTGCTTAACCAGGTGCACCAGCGCCTGGCCCCTGTAATCTCTATGTTATAGGGGAAGCAGCTGAAATACAAAGAATTTGTCTACTTATTTATTTAGAGGAGAGTTGGGAAATTATTTGTATTTTGTCTCGTGTTTGATGTCATTTTATTTTTTAAATTTTTTTCTCTTTTTTATATTTATTTTCTCCCTTTTGTTGCCCTTGTTTTATTGTTGTAGTTATTATTGATTTTGTCGTTGTTGGATAGGACAGAGAGAAATGGAGACAGGAGTGGAAGACAAAGAGGGGGAGAGAAAGATAGACACCTGCAGACCTGCTTCACTGCCTGTGAAGCGACTCCCCTGTAGGTGGGGAGCGGGGGCTTGAACCGGGATCCTTATGCTGGTCCTTGCGCTTTGCACCACCTGTGTTTAACCCGCTGCGTTACCGCCCGACTCCTGTATGATGTCATTTAAAGTCATTGTATAAATGCTTTCATTTTGCTTCAGTTTTTCCTGTTATCATTGTCAGCTTTTTAAATTTTCTGTTCTAATGTTATCAGATAGGACAGAGAGAAATTGAGAGAGGTGTGGGAGATAGAGAAGGGGAGAGAAAGACAGACACCTGAAAACCTGCTACACCACTTGTGAAGCGTCCCTCCTACACGTGGGGAATGACGGCTTGAACCCAGGTCCTTGCAATGGTCAGGCCCTTTATTGTCATCTTTACAGGAACTTCTAAAACTACTGGACAAGATTTAGTAACACAAAATAAGCTTGTTCAAACTCCCCAAAGCAAGAATCACAAGACACATCAAAAGTTTTATATTAAACTGTTTTATAAAGGGTGGTTAAATATGCACCTACAGAAGAAAGCTTCAAGAGTGTTGAAAAGGTCTGCAGGGTCTCTCTCTCTATATATATATATCTCTTACCAGCTCTACTTTGCCCTCCCTTCTCAATTTCTATCTATTCTATAAAATAAAAAAAGAGACAGCAACAACAAAAGCAAAAATGGTCACCAGAAGCAGTGGATTCGTCCTGCAGGCATTGAGCCCCAGCAGTAACCCTGGTGGCAATAAAAATAAATTTAAAAAAGATAATAAAAAAGCATAGGGACTATCAAGTTAGGTTTGACTTTTTTCCCCTTTGTTTTTATTTGTGATTAATAGTGGGCTCTAAAATTGTCAAATTACAGGGAATATTTCCATACTGCATCCACCACCAAAGTTTCGTGTACCCATCCTTCTACCTCCCAAACATAGCACCATCATTCTCACAAAAATCTTAAAAACAGTTTGTTTGCTTCTCTTTTTTGTTTGTACTTTTTTTTTTGCAAGCTCATGTGTATCAGTTCTCTAAATTTCACACATGAGAGAAACCATACAGTAGTTGTCTTAGTTGTCTTTGACCTTGTTATTTATTTTACTAAGCAGCATCACCTCTGGTTCCATCTATTTTGTCTCAAGGGACACAAAATTTTCTTTTTTGATTGCAGAGTAGTATTCCATGGACTCGATACCCCATAACTTCTTTCTCCAGCCATCAATTGATGTTTTTTTCTTTCTTTCTTTCTTTCTTTCTTTCTTTCTTTCTTTCTTTCTTTCTTTCTTTCTTTTTCTTTCTTACTACTTTCACTCTTTGGCTATTGTGAATAATGCAGCTCCAACATAGGGGTGTTTATGTCCCTTCAAATTAGAGAAACACATAGAATTTACTTAAGGGAAGTCTTAACATGATTATAAATAAAACCCACATCTGGATCTAAGCCACTATTTAGCAATTCATCTACTTGTTGCCCTTGTTTTACTGTTGTAGTATTATTGTTGTTATTGATGTCGTCATAGTTGTTGGATAGGACAGAGAGAAATGGAGAGAGGAAGGGAAGACAGAGAGGGCGAGAGAAAGACACCTGCAGACCTGCTTTACTGCCTGTGGAAGGGATTTCCCTGCAGGTGGGGATCTGGGAGCTCGAACCAGGATCCTCATGCTGGTCCGGTCCTTGCGCTTTGCGCCACGTGTGCTTAGCCCACTGTGCTACCTACTGCCTGACTCCAGATATTGATTTGTTTTTACCGAAGCACTACTCAGCTCTGGCTAACAGTGATGCAAGGGGTTAAGCTTTGGTACCTCAGGCATGAAATTCTTTTTGCATAACCATTATGCTATCTCCCTGGCGCCTTATTTATTTTTCAAATAATAATGACCACAGCACTGAGAAGACTTTAAACACATTCTTGCCAGGAGATTTGACACACAGATGGCCAATAGGCACATGAAAAGATGATGATCACTAATCACTCCTATTTCTGAGTGTGGTGAACTCAACTATAGGTAATTTCCCCATAGTGGGGTAACTACAACTGCTTTCAAAATCAGAATAACAATTCATAGAACTAGTGCCACCCCCCCCCCCAATTTACTTTTTCAGAAATGTTATCTCAAGAGAAAAGTGACACTTTATAGTAGCATCTTAGTGGCTGGAATGTCTTAAACCTAAATTTTAGAAAGTAGATCACCTGGAAGTCCCAGTGGGCCATCAGTTTCTTTTCTTTTTAATATTTATTTATTCCTTTTTGTTGCCCTTGTTTTATTGTTGTAGTTATTGTTGTTGTTGATGTTGTCGTTGGATAGGACAGAGAGAAATGGAGAGAGGAGGCAAAGTCAGAGAGGGGGAGAGAAAGATAGACACCTGCAGACCTGCTTCACTGCTTGTGAAGCGATTCCCCTGCAGGTGGGGAGCCGGGGGCTCGAACCGGGATCCTTACTCAGGTCCTTGCACTTTGTGCCATGTGCGCTCAACCTGCTGTGCTACCACCCAACTCCTGGGCCATCAATTTCTTAAACTAAAGTTATAAATATAGACGTACATGATTAAAAAAAAACAATTTAAATTCCTTTTCAGTGTTTATTTTAACGAGGGGGGCGGCTAGAGCACTGCTCAGCTCTGGTTTACAGTGGTGCTGAGAACTAAACCTGGGACTGCAGAGCCTCAGGCATGAAAGTCTTTTGCAGAACCATTATACTGTATTCCCAGCCCTATATACATGCCTTAATGTGTATGCATCATAACATTAAACACAGGATAGAAACCACGTAGACACCAATAGCAGTGGGATTATCAAGAACTGCCACATTTCATGCTATGGATTTCTGCTTTGTACTCATTTCACAGTGGTTACGAGTACATGTGGTAACCAGAAACAAATGAGGACAAAAGAGTATTTCGCAGAGCTTGTTGTGTTGCAGAGTGGACCTGTGTAAAAACCAAGATTTTAGGAGCGGTCTCCTCTGTATGTCTTTGCACCACTTCTATCCCATGGATCCTGGGAATGAATGACTGTATATTCTATGCTGGCTTTTGAAGGTCAGGGAAATTTACAGTGCCAACGTTCCCACAACAGAGCCTCAAATAATTTTTTTCTGTTTGCACCACACCATCTATTTTTCAGAATGATTCCCCACATAGTACCTTATTTAAGCATGCCAGTCTTCCTGGTCAGTCCTGATAGGTCTGGTTTTCACAGCTGTGGAGGTGATTTGAGAACACTCCTGCTTTACCCATTTTGGGTTTTGTCTAGAGCTATGCTTTAGGAATCACTGAAGCACGTCTGAGCAATGAGGCAGAACCATGGACAGCTGGGAAGTTGCAGCTCACACTCTGCTACCAGTAAGGGAGGTACTTTTTGTTTTTCTTCTCTTTTCAAACAAAGACTCTAAGAGGTTTATGAAATTAACAAGTTTTCTATATCAGAGAGTTCTACTCATTAAAGTTTTCAACTGCTCACTGTAAAAACAACCTCAGGTCTTTTGTTTTTACTGTTGTCTTTTTATTTTTTTCTCCTCATGGTAATTCCTATTCAAACTTACAGTAAACACCATACAATATAGAAGTGAGTGACACAAATTGTGGTGGTTCTGGAAAAAAAACTCACTACTGTTCATGGCTACTATAACTTGGCAGATATTCTTGTGGATTCAATTTTACTATACATGTACTATAAGCTATAGATGTATATATCACTTTTAATTTAAGACAACCATACAGAAAATTGCATGACATCATGAGACCTTGTGAACGGCAAGACAGTAGACACAACCGTGTGAATTCAACCACCCAAGTAAGAAAAGAAAATCAAGAACCATCAGTTCTGCAAGAGTTCTCCACCAGCTCTGCTCTAGGCTCCTGTCCTTTCCTCTTCTACAGATGTTACCATGATTTTGATTTCTAAGGACAGAGAGTCTTCCTTCCTTCCTTCCTTCCTTCCTTCCTTCCTTCCTTCCTTCCTTTCTTTTTTTAAAAATGTTTTTTATTTGCCCTAGTTTTTTAATTGTTATTATAGTTATTGATGTTGTTGTTGTTGGATAGGACAGAGAGAAATGGAGAGAGGAGGGGAAGATAGAGAGGGAGAGAGAAAGATAGACACCTGCAGACCTGTGAAGCAACTCCCTTGCATGTGGGGAGCCAGGCTTGAACCGGGATCCTTGCGGTCCTTGCACTTTGCGCCACGTGTGCTTAACCCGCTGTGCTACCGCCCGACTCCCCCCCCCCTTCCTTCTTTCTTTCTTTTTCTTTCTTTCCCTTTACTTTATAGAATGGAGTGATGGAAGAGGAACATACTTGTATCTGGCTTATTTCATTCCACACATTGATGAGATTCTTCCATATCAGAACATGTAATAACTCATTCACTTTCATTACTACTTTTTTTTTTTTTTGCCTCCAGTGTTATCACTAGGGCTTGGTGCATGCACTGCGAATCCACTGCTCTTGGTAGCTGCTTTTCCCCCATTGTTGCTGCTGTTTTTGACAGGACAGAGAGAAATCGAAAGAGGAGGGGAAGATAGAGAAGGGGAGAGAAAGAGAGAGACACCTGCAGACCTCTCTCTCTCTCTTTTTTCTTTTCTTTCTCATCCTCCTCCCCTCCTCCTTCCCTTCTTTTGGAGAGCACTGCTTAGCTCTGGCTTATGATGGTGTAGGGGACTGAACCTGGACTTTGAGCCTCAGGCATAAGAGTCTCCTTATATAACCAGTATGCTACCCTCCCAATGAAGAAGCTAAGAACCAATTTATGAGGGCAGGTTTTTGGTATACCCAGTAGAGCAAACACTTTTGTGAGAGAGGAAGGGAAGACAGAGAGGGGGAGAGAAAGACACCTGCAGACCTGCTTCACTGCTTGTGAAGAAGCGACTCCCCTGCAGGTGGGGAGCTGGGGGCTTAAACTGGGATCCTTAACACCAGTCCTCGTGCTTTGTGCCATGTGCACCTAACCAGCTGCGCTACCGCCCTACTCCCCACAGTCAGCTAGTATTACAATGTTAGGATTTACCACACTCAGCTGAAAGTTTCAATCATGTTATTTATTGGACAGACAACAATTCTTAACTGCCTTTGACTCAAGGACCCTTCCATACTCCTTAACAGTTATTATGGGCTCCAAAGAGCTTTTGCTTATTGGATGATAGCTAGTGTTGCTACGTTTGATAAGGAGAAATCTTTACCACAGAATGATAAGCACATACTCCCCTTGCTGCTAGAACGAGAATGATACACACCATGTGCTCTCTGGAAGACTCCCCTGCATATCTATGAGGTAAGGAAGAAGAAGAAGTAGAACAGTAAAGCATTTGTCTGTTTTTTCCTCTTTCTTTCTTCCTTTCCTTTTTTCTTTTATAGAGACAGACAGAAATTGAGAGGGGAGAGGGAAAGAGAGAGACACCTGCATCACTGCTTTACTGCTTGTGAAGCTTCCCCCCTTACAGGTAGGGGCTGGGGACTTGAATCCGTGTCCTTGCACATGGCCATGTGTGCAGTCTACAAGGTGTGCCACTGCCCTGCCCTGTAAGTTATTTATTTTGTGCACTGAAAAAAAAATCCCACTGTCTCACTGCTCTTCTGAGATGTCTCTATTCTAGAGAAACTGTTAAGTCAGTGACTGCAGAGGCAAAAGAATAGAAAACAAAATTATATTAGAACTGAATTTGATTTGTGGCACTGTGGCCCTACATGTGCTAGAGTGATGTTGTGGTTAAGAAAAGAAAAAAGGAAGAAGAAGAAAAAAACAAACAGTGGCTTGCTAGGTGGCCCAGTGGGTGGAGCTCCAGAGTTGCAAGGATGAGATCGCCTTGTCTTCACTATGGATGTCAGAACGGTGCTGATTCTCTTTCCCCTCCTCATAAACAAAGCAAACCAGAACAAAACAAACAAACAAAAATCAACAACTCAGTTTTTCTATGAAGATTCCGTGCACAAGGTGATCACTCTTTTTGTCCTTTGCAAGCTCTTAAAGGAACCAGGGATACACTCTACAGCCTGGGCTTCACAGCTGCAGAAGCATCTCCACAACAGAAAGAAACCTTTGTCTCAGTGTTTGCACTATTTCCACAAACAGGTGAATCAATCTTTGCAAACTCTGCATAACAAGAACTCTCTAGCTGACACTGTCTATGACTTTTTTCCTCTTTCAGAGAGTGTCTCCCTTGTCTCTGCTAGAGAAATCACGTCTTCCTTTCTGTGCATGCAACCTACCTCCACTGACTCTCAAAAACTGAGAGCAACAAACACTTCAGAAGAGCGAGGTCAGCACTCAGGGAGCTCAGACCGTTCTCTCCACGTTGGAATCCTGTCTTTGCTCTGTGTATCTCTCCCATTAAGAAGTCCCTCTTTGAAAAGCTTCGCAGTCGTGATTCTTTCCTTTCCTTTCTCCTCTTCTCTTCTTTGGGGGGTGGTGGTGGTGGGGAATTAATGGTTTACAGTAAATGTGATTATTTTCAGTGGACAGTGTTATCATACAAATAGCTCAGCCTTCTCCTGGTCCCTCCAGAAGTCCACCCTTTTGAGTATGACTTGCTCCAGAATGGTGTTGGATCAAGGAGCCCTAAGCTTTCACAATCAGAGCAGGAAATCCAGGGTTTCAGAGGTCCACACAGGAGGAGATGCAGAGCTCCATCAATCTCCGTCCAGCTCGGGCAGCGATCCCCCCGCCCACCAAGCCTGGGTGGCTTCTCCGGGATGGGACCTCCCACGCCTGCACCCGCTTCGGGCCCCGCCCCCTCCCCTTGGTAACTGGCCTCCACAGCGCCACCGCAAGCCCCGCCCACAGCCGCGGGTTTCCATGGCAACCGAGACTCCGGCTCCAGCGTCACCCCCGCCCGGGCTGGTCCAATATCATTCGGGATTTTTTCGGGAGCTGAGTAGGGGCAACAGAATTTTGTGACATTTCGAAGAGCGACTCTAATGAGTTTATCCTGCGTAATTTGTATGACGCAATTGATTTCATTTCTCCGTCTCTGATAGGTGCTGCGAGGGTAGCGCAGAGTCCGGCCAGTTCGCCTGCATGACCTCCCCACATTTGTTCCACGAATGGTTTGTTCCGACGGGGAGGTCCACGGCCGGCGTTGATTGGCTGAGCGGAGGGGGCGCGCAAGCGACGTCATCCCCAGGAGGCGGGGCCTCCTGTATGGGGGGGCGGGAGGCGGGCAAGATGGCGTCCGGCGAGTAATTAGTCCCTGTTTCCTTCAGCGAACGCGGAGACTCCGGGGCGGGGGAGGGGGATCGTGCGCCTGTCCAGACGCCCTTCTTTCCCTCCTTCGCCCCCCCCCCCCCAGAGTCTCCCTCGTTCCCCCCGCCCCCGCCTCCCTCGCTGTGCTTCCAGGGGCCGGTGGTGGTGTGGGGGGAGGAGGCGGGCCTGGGCCCCGGGACACCATGTCGGACTCTGAGGACGAGAGCCAGGACCGGCAGCTCAAGATCGTCGTGCTGGGGGACGGCACCTCCGGGAAGGTCAGTCCCGAGCGGGCCCGGCAACCCCCCTCTCTGCCCCCCACAGCCTGCCCGCCCCCGGGGTGTGTAGAAGCCGGACCTGGAAGGGGCGATGGGTCCAGCCGGCCTGACGTTGGAAACAACAAAAATAAATAAAAATCAGAAATCACTTCCCCAACTCCTCCCGGCCTGCATCGCCAACTCCTTCCTTCTCCACCTTCTCTTCTTCCATGGCCTCCTTCCAGCATCCTCCCAGCTATCTGATCTCCCTCCCTCCCTCCCTTCACTTGAAATCCCCGCTACACTTATTTTATTTTCTATTAGTAATTTAATACCCATTTTTACAAACTTATAACAGGGGTGTAAGACCATCCCGCTGCCATCACCAGAGTTCTGCGTCCCCATTCCCTCCATTGGAAACAGCAGTGGTTCTCCCAAGGTCACAGATGTGGGGTTGGCTATTATTTCTATGACTTGTCTATTTGCTCATCTTTTCATTTCTTTCTCTTTCTCTTTCTCTCTGTGTCTTTTTTTTTTTTTTTTTTTGTACCAGAGCACTACCCAGTTCTGCCTTATGGTGGTGTGGGGCATTGAACCTGGGACTTGGGAGCCTCAGGCATGAGAATCTCTTTGCAGAATAACCATTATGCGGTCTATCCCCAGCCCACCCCCACTCCCATTTTGTTTTTGTCTTTATTTATCTTTCCTACAGCCCCGTCTGTCTTCTCTTCCATTTTAAGTCAAACCTGCAACAATTTCCTTTTTTTCCTCTTCTTTCTCGGGGTCCCGATGGGAGTTGGAGTTCAGAGCCCTCTGGTCATCTTCCCCCTAACATCCCTTCCCCCTCCCAGGAAGATGGACCCGAATTCTTTATGGGGAGCAGAAGGTGGGAGTTCTGGCTTCTGCAATTGCTTCCCCGCTGGACATGGACGTTGGCAGGTCGATCAACATGTCCCCAGCCTGTTTCTGTCTTCCCTGGCGGCGCAGGATCTGTTCTGGTTTTTTTTTTGTGCGTTGAGTAGTGCCGACGCCCCCTCTGCTCTGGCCGAGATCAGTGGATCTCAACAGCCCCCTCTCGCCAGGGGTTGGGGAGGGGAGAGGCACGAACAGGTGAGCTCCGTGCCCTGCAAGCACCCCCCCCCCCCACCTAGGTGCTGGAGGGGTCCCCTCATGCTCCCCCACCCAGGAGCTTACCTCTGGCCCGATGGATCCCGTGGGTGAACGATGGGGACCCCTCCAGCACCTAGATCGGGGTGCTTGTGAGTAGTGGGGACCCCTCCAGCACCTAGGTCGGGGTGCTTGTGAGCCATGGGGACCCCTCCAGCACCTAGATCGGGGTGCTTGTGAGTAGTGGGGACCCCTCCAGCACCTAGGTCGGGGTGCTTGTGAGCCGTGGGGACCCCTCCAGCACCTATAGGGGTCGGGTGCTTGTGAGCCGTGGGGACCCCTCCAGCACCTATAGGGGTCGGGTGCTTGTGAGCCATGGGGACCCCTCCAGCACCTAGGTCGGGTGTTTGCAGGGCAGAGCGCTCACCTGTTCGTGCTCCCCCCCCCATCCCCCTGGCGGGTGGGAGCTGCTGAGATCCACACGGGGCTCTCTGAAGCTGGTGGGTACCCCCCCCCCCCGCCCTTGCCACCTGCTTGCTGGTCTCTGTTCCTGGAGAGGCACCTGCCCGCTCAGGTGCTCAGCCAGCACAGCACAGCAGCTCTGGAGGTAGAGCTGCTAGCAGGGCGCCGGGACCCCCCTCCCCCTTAGCTGAGGGGACTGCATGGTGAGCGTGTGGGCAGGCGGACCCCGCTCACCTCTCAGTTGCAAACCCAGTCTTGTGGAATAAGCCTCACCCTGGACAGACTCTTTGCAGTCGGCCCAGGGGATCGCAGAGAGGCCACCGAACCCCTTTCAGGCCCCCCACCTCCTGTCAGATGAGCCCCTGCCCCGGTGTCCTCAGACTTTGTGATGCAGGGACCAGTTCTGTTGTGCTGGGGTGGGTGTTGCTGAATTCTGTCTCCTTTCCTCCTCCGGACTTCTTTTTCCCAGCCAGTCTTCAGAAACCAGGTTATTGTCCTTAGCAGTTTCCGGCTGCCCCCGCTGCTGCTTCCCGGGCCCGGGCCGGGATGCTGCTGGTCAGGTCTGGACCCCGGTGTCTGGACCCCGGTGTCGGTGTCTGGGCTCGGCAGCGGTGCTCCTGCTGGCTTTGCTGCTCAGACCCCTCACGCAAAGTTTGGGAAGAAAAAAGAAAATCTGTGAAATTCTCTCTTGCTTTCAGTACTTTGTCATGGATTTTTTAAAAAAAGTATTTGTAGAGGAAGGACTACTTCTTGCTCTCTGGTCACTTTTCAGCATTTTTGGGAAAAGCTGATATAATGAGAGTTTTTGTACCGTTAAAGCAAAAAAAAAAATAGTGGATGAATTGTTTGTAAACAAACGAGCACTGTTTCTAACGCTCTTATTCAGTGCAAATTTTAAGTTATATTTTTTCTCTAGATTTTCATTTTCTAATTTTTTTTTACAGGCTACTGAAAACTGAATTTACTTGCCATTTAGAGTTTTAATGCCCTATACAATGTATGCACTTGTTCAGACACAGCAATTACCCATTGTCTTACCTTCTGTAATAATTCCTTAAATTTTTCTTAATTTATTTTTTTCACTGTTTATCCATGGTTTTATGTGGATTAGCTGGGGTTTTTCTCCCCATAATTTTGTGTCTAGCTTCTTCATTTACACTACCTTGTATATTTCCCTCTTGTTAATTTAGTGTGAATGATTATAATTTTCATCTAATATTCTGTCTAGTATAGGACAAAGTGCAACTTCTCCCCTTCTGTATTGTTGAACTAGGAATTAAGATGGGCAAAATATGGTTATATAATTCTTTTACCTTTACTAATATACCTTATAAGCTTAAGAGCTTTTTCTGCCAGAAATTTCTAGACGCAAGCATCGGAGACATAACCTTTTATAAGCCCTTCACATGCTAATATGAATATAACACTTAAAATATTTTGATAGTTCTCCGTGTCTTATTCAGCGCTCCAATTATTGGCAGCTGTCAACAGCCCCTTTTCTTTCTGTCCTCTATGGCTTAAACCCCTCTTTAACTCTTATTTGTGTTCTGATTTAATTAGCTTTTTCTTTCTTTTTTTTAATTTATTAAGTCTAACTCAGGGCATTTTCCACACAAAGTTACAAAAGCCATGGCATGTTGAGATGATCTCTGACAGTTTTTTCTAAGACAAACTTAACTACCCCCCTCCCCCCCAAGTAACTCACTCCCTAAACCTTTTTTCCTCTTTGACTCATAGTTTTTTTTATTCCATATTTGAGATTTTTGAAGGCAAAATAGTCACTTTTGGGACGTCTTTTTTTTGTGATAGCAACTGTAGTGTGTTTAAACATTCTAAGCAGAAGTTCATTAAACAAAACTCTGAAGCATCACCTAAACATGTTTTAGATATGGTAAAGGGTTCATTTCATACTTGTTTAAGAACGGTAATGAATTATATACAGAGACTGATGAGGAACAGTTAAATGTCAAAGATGATATACAGGCCAGATCATTCATCACGCTGACTCAGTTTATCCTCTATTGACTTTTTATATTAAGTTGCCAGAAATGATATCAAGACCCATTTTAGTATCCTGTGTTCTCAGTGAACCTACATTTTGGACAGATTATTTCCTACTCCAGTTGGAAATTCTGGCTTTCTGTTTGCTTCAGAAGTGTGAACCTAAGGTTTCCAAAATCTGTTATTTCTGTCTCGGAGAAAAAGACCTGCTGATTTGTTTTTAATA
The DNA here is from genome assembly GCF_950295315.1 of Erinaceus europaeus. Taxonomy (NCBI): domain Eukaryota; kingdom Metazoa; phylum Chordata; class Mammalia; order Eulipotyphla; family Erinaceidae; genus Erinaceus; species Erinaceus europaeus. The sequence continues at coordinate 179,755,069 of NC_080164.1, forward strand.
TTCACTAATTGAAAAATACTGACTGAGCATCTTAGAGTAAAATGAAGAATTCCCTCAAATGATATTATGTGTGCTTTGAGCTCCCGCTTGACTTAAAAGTGTTCCAGCCATCCATTTCTTAAACATTTTGAAATATCTGTATTTTATAGGGAGTGATCGTTATTTTTTCTCCAGAACTCTGGGTATCATTATAGATGATTTTGAGTTCTAAGTTAAACACGTTTCAGTGATGCCGTGCGAATAGGACTGAATGAAAAACAAAAGAGGCTTAAAAAGGAACGCTTCCCTTTTTAGAAATTCTGATCTCTCAGTCCTTTGACTATTGCTCCATGTTTCAAGGAAACCAGATAGATATATTCAGCATTTTCACTTAGATGCAGCTTGTTTCCTTTCCATTATCAGCAGAATAGTTTCTTTCTGTTAATACTCAGTGAATGTCTGACTGAATATTTTAGAAATTTTATTACAAATGCTGAATTTTTTAAATATTAGAGGAACTGGTGTTGGACTGTCCAATTACCACTTGTGCAATATGGTTCTTTTGCCAAAGGAAATTTGAAGTCTTTTTTTTTTTTTTCTTTAATGAAATTGACATTTGACCAAATTTTATTTTGCATTGCTGTGCTTATGTCATAATTATAATAAGCGATCTTGGAACTTTTAGCTTAAGTTTCATTATTTTATAAACAATTATTTTGATTTAACATAAAGGCCTTTTTTTTTTTTTCCCCTTTAGTCTGCCTTGAAGAATGTAAAAGCTTCATAAAGCCGCTTTCCTTATTTTGGGAGAATTTTTACAGATAATGAATGGCCCATCTAAAGTATTTAAGAAGCTTTTGTGGTACTGACTTATTTTAGTCATTACAGTAATGATATATATTTGACTTTGAGAATTAGTACTATAAAAATAGCAAAAGTGAGTTGTTTAAAAATGTACACTTAGATCTGTTCTAGTTATAATATACTTCTGACTTTCAAGCTTTATGGTTCTTGGATGGAACATATATATTTTTGCCTGACTTTATGTTATTCTTATTTAAATGATGCATATCAGTCGTTCCTTAGAGCCATGTTCATATAGAGAAAAATTACACACTTAAAAATGTCTTTCTTGTGAGGGAGTAAAAAGCTATGCATTCCTTTAATCAGACTTTTCTCCTCCTTTGTACTTACTGTGATTGAGGCTACACGCTACTCAGAATACTTGATCTCAGAATTAAACAAGAATTCTCAGAAATCTGTATTGATCTGGCATATATGAATTGGTAAGATTCAGATCTTTCATGATAACGTACTAGTTTTCTTTATTGGTAAACCTCAGTTTCTGACTTCCAGCTCGGAGAAGGACTCTCAATGAGGAGATGTAAAGAGATGAGAAGTGCTTTCCTGTTTCCAGGGATAGTTGCCTACAAGTGAAATCTACCTGGAGGAGACTTAGTCCCTCCTCCCGCATCTGAGTAGAACTGCTTAGAGTTGCTTGTTAGACTTAGAGTATCAATGTCAGGATTACTTAATCAGCTTCCAGTAGTCACATTACGCTTACATTTCTAAGACAGAAACGTTAGTTTGATATTCAGTGCATCATGTTTTTTCTCCCCAGACTTCCTTAGCTACCTATTTTGCTCAAGAGACCTTTGGGAAACAGTACAGACAAACCATAGGACTGGATTTCTTTTTGAAAAGGATAACATTGCCAGGTAAGAGACTAAAATGTCTTAACACAGAAAATTGTACAGCTCTTGCAATAAGAGACATTGGCTGACATGTGTAATTTGAGGGTCTCTTTTGCATGAAAACATTTGTGATCTGGGGGCCAGGCAGTAGCGCACCTAGTTGAGCACTCACATTACAGTGTGTGAGGACCCAGATTCAAGCCCCTGGTCCCCACCTGCAGGGGGGAAGCGTGATGAGTGATGAAAGAAGGCTGCAGGTGTCTCTCTGTCGCTTTAACTCTCTATCTCCCTCTCCCCTCTCAGTTTCTCTCTGTCTCTTTCCCTTTCTATCTCCCTCCCCCATCTCAAATTCAGTCTCTATCCAATAATAAAATAAAAATATTAAAAATATATGTGCTATCTGTAAATTTATCTTAGAGAGGTTAGCTTTCATCAGCCTCTGACATGAAGACACATTGTCCATGGTTCTAAGAAAAAAAGTTTATAACTCCCTCCCCCACCACCACTCACTACATTTTCTTTTGAGGAGAAGCAATTGTTGCTTATAAAATTCTGACAAGTTTTTTAAGAATTCAATTGCTATACAGTTACCAACAGATACTGCAGTAATGAAATTGCAAAGACTTGAAAGGATTATTTTTTAAAAGATCATTCTGGTTAGCTTCTGCTTCGGTTTTTTGTTTGTGAGAAAGTTGGAACAGAAGTATAATGTAACTGTGGAACTTCTGCACTCTAATATGTGAATGCTGTTTTATGCAAGGCAGCATGAAATTGCTGGCATTTAATAGACCACTAAAATTTAGGGTCCCTAGGCACTCATAAAAATACAGTTTGAGCATTCAAGATGTTTCAGTTCACCATGCAAAGAAACTATTTAGATGCCAGTTGCAGCACATTTTGTGGGAAATACAGGGAAATAATAACAAAAAAAGAGTGGTTTCTGTTTTAAGTTCGTTTCTGAACAATTGGGGCTTTAAAATATTCTGTCTTTAAATATTTAAAATATTTGTGACCAGAAAGTTGTATGCTTTAAGTATTTTATTAAATACTTTTTATCTTTTTATTTATTCCTGTTTTTTAATTTTTTAACATTATACTTACATTTATTTATTATTGGATAGAGACAGAGAAATTGAGATGGGAGGAGGGGATAGAGAGGGAAAGAGAGAGACACCTGTAGCGCTGCTTCACCACTTGTGAAACTTCTCTCCTGCAGGCGGGGACCAGGGGCTCGAACCTGGGTCCTTACCCTCTGCAGTGTGTGCATTCAACCAGGTGTGCCACCCCCTGGCCCCAGTGCTTTTTTTTTTTTTCTTTTTTCCCTTCCAGGGTTATTGCTGGGGCTCAGTGCCTGCACTACAAATCCACTGCTCCTGAAGGCCGTTTTTTTTCCATTTTTGTTGCCCTTGTTGCCCTTGTTGTTATGATTGTCATAGTCATTTGCTGTCCTTGTGCTTCACTGCTTGTGAAGTGACCCCCCCTGCAGGTGCTTCACACCATGTGCACTTAACCCACTGTGCTACCGCCAGGCCTCCTGGCCCCAATGCTTTTTATCTTGATGGACTTTATAGATGAGTCCCTTCCTTTCCATTTTGAGGAAGACACAGTTGAGTCGAAGCAGTTGCAAGTGTCTTGTCAGAGGCGTCCTGGAACGTGAGTGATCAGTGGGGAGGGGTGTGATAGATTCCAGTTGGAATATGTCAGCCCTCTGTCAGACTGCTCTCCATGGAAGCTCTCCAGCAACTAATGACAGTTTTTGGCAACTGAAGGTACTTTGCCTATCTCACTAGTAGTGGACTCTGGTAAATTAGGTGGTAGTCCTCATTCAGCAACCAGTGAGAATTAGCTGGGAGATAGAGCATGAGAAAAGAACTCTAATTCTGCATCACTAAGTTCTTGTTCAGCAAGAGGTTTAATAAGAAACATCTGAGTATTTTGCCTCATTTTAAAAATGGATCCAAATGTGAAAAATCTCATTTAACTTTTATTATCCTCATTTATGGACAGGCTACAGCATATTCAGGATATTTATAATAGTCACTGGCGGTACACATTCACAGGCTGAATACTGATTTTTGCACAAGTCTGCCCTCCCCCCCAAGCCGGCTGTTGTACAAAAAGCTTCAATAGAGTGTTCATTTACTACCTTTGTTGCTTCATCAACAAAAGGACCAATGTTTTGTATCGTTCATCTTTAATTTTTGTGGTTTAGCAGTTTGCTGTAAGGAGCAAACACCTATCCAGATGTTAAAGAAAGAAAAAAAATCTTAGGACTGAGTTTTATTTGCTATTTTATGAATGTGGTATATGTGCTGACTATTGATCTGTACTGCACGATACCACCAACTTCGAACATTTTTGATTTGAAGAATGTCTGTAGTATTTTTGAAATCTAAATGCATGTTGTATTTTTGCGTTAGAAAATCCTGAGTTTAAACAGTGACATTAGGAGTTGTCTATCGCTGAGGAATGTGTATTCTACTTTTCTTGATTAAATTTTTATTTTTATGGGCAGACCTGCAGAAAATTCTTTCTTTTTTTAAAAAATTATTTATTTATTTATTCATGAGAAAGATAGGAGGAGAGAAAGAACCAGACATCACTCTGGTACATGTGCAGCCACGGATCGAACTCAGGATCTCATGGTTGACAATTCAGTGCTTTATCCACTGCGCCACCTCCCGGACCACAATTACTTCTTTTTTTTAAAGGTAGTTGGTTTCATGCTACTTAATGGATTCAAAATTATGATTGTAATTTCCATGAGGAAAAATTATTTCAGTATACCTTGATTTTATATAACCAACTGGTACATTCAGAATAAGGTGAATCGATTCCAAAGTTCATAATACACTCTTTATATATTTTATTTTTAATTCATTAAAAGTGTCAAATGTGGTGTGCATATCTATTCCATTTGCTGAAACTTTATGGGTTAGTAGAGGAATATAGTATCTGCTCGTAGTTAGTCTAGTCAGTCTTCTGTCTGTCCATATTGTTAGGTGTAATCTGCATCCCATCCATCTATTCACAGTCTCTTCATGCAGGTTTTCAAGGTCAATACTTTGAAAATACTCATCCATTTTCACGATCCAGCATGCTGTATAGCCTGGATGCAGATTTGACTACTGAAAATAGTGTATCTGTTCGTCAGAGATTCTGCTGATAGAGCTTCTTAAGAGCCTTAGTCAAAATACTTCCAGGAAGTTTGCGGGTACAGTCCAGTAAACAATGTTCTGCTGTGAAAAGGATTTCTAAGTCTTCAGCACCAGAAGTGGGCAGACTTGTGTTTTTAGTTCCATCTTGACTATGCAGCACTTTAAAGGAAGGTTGACCAAGGCACCAAGAACACTTTCACAAGGTCACTGTTGAATCCTCTTGGTGGCTTTGATTCATACCAAAAGCAACGTATCTGTATTTTGTCACCTCATTTATTTTATTCTCCCTTTCTCCCCACTCAGAGGAGCAGGAACCTTACTGTCTTTATTTTCGATCAGATTGCTGACAATTCCCTTCATGGTCTTCATTAGCTACATTTTATGCTGTTTGGATCCTTGATTTTTAATTTTTTTCTAATTCCTATTTAAATGTTTGTATCATCTTGAGAATATATGAGGATGTTTGTTATATATCTGGAAAAAAACCTAAAATGAATAGTGATTTGAATTCCCTGTCTTTATGTGATTTTGTTCTTCAAATAGGGGAACCCTCAGTTATTTTCACTTGTATGTGTTAAGTATATGGAAGTTACAAAATATGTTTCTAGATACGTGAAATACCTGTAAGGCCAATATATAGGCCAGCTTTGTGTCATAGTGGGCTGACAGTAATGAATAGCAATGATCCGGAAGGGTCTTTTATATATATTTTAAGTAGTTAGCAGCAACATATGATGACTATGTACTAAGGTGCGGTTTTAGAAAGTACCCTAAACAAATGAATATAAATCTCTCAGATGGGGGACAATTGAAGAAATGGGTTCACATTTTTAAATGATTGTAGTCAGAACCTGAAAATGTGATGAAGGTCACATCTCTAAGTTTGTAGTGGCAATATTCACAACACTTAATGAATTCAGAGAGGATCTTACTGTCAGAACTTCAAAGGGCAAAAGCACTTGCTATTTTTTGAGATGAAGATAGTGTTGACTTTGAGGTGCATGGGATTAGATACCTTTAATTAAATGTTGCTTAAAATTTAATCCTAAAGCCATTAATGTTGTGGAGACCGAGTTTTTGGGATCAACCAATAAAATCTTTTGCAAGTCAAGTAATAAAGAATTCTGTAAGTAAACAAAATAGAACACTACCTGTTTATCCAGGATTGTCTAACTCTTCATTGAGACCTCTGCAAGTGACAGGCTAGCCTGCTTTTGAAAAGCTGTTTGATTGCAGACGGCATCATACGGGAATGACTCCAACTTCCACTTTTAAAAAGTGGGGCTTTAAGAAACTGGGTTCATGCAAGTTAAGTTGTTGAACAAGTCGTAGTGTGTGACATTTTGATCTTTGTATTCACAAAGCTTTAAGAACATTTTGGTCGTTATTTTGAGCTTTGAAAGCATGGATCTGTGGAATGAGGATGCACAGTAAACTTCAGTAGCTCTCATTAATGCTAATGGGAGTTCCTCCTGTCAACCCTCAGCTGGAAAGATTGTGATACAAACCCGGCACAACTTGGAGTTAAGGGTACAACTTAGCTGCTTAATTTGGTGTAGTGCTTCTTTTGCAGTTGCAAAATTAAATGGTGTGACCAGTATTCTTCAATTTTCATATTTTACATTGGTATAAAAGTCACATCTATTCATTTAATTCATTACTATTATTATTATTTTTACCAGAGCACTGCTTAGCTCTGGGTTGTGGTGGTAGGGGGAAATTGAATCTGGGACTGTTTGCGTAACCATTATGCTATGCACCTACCACCCCTAAAATGGTCTCTTCCTTTTTTTGTTTTTTACAGTAGGATGATTTTTTTTCCTTTTGTCTCTAAAGTCCTATTCTGAATTAATAGTTTGTAGATCATTTAGAAAGATAATGTGCTTTGTTGATGTGGAAGCTTATTTGAAAAGGTATTGATTGAAGCTTTGTCTCCCTTTGGAGAAAGCAGTAATTTGAAGGAGAAATAATTTTATGTGTTAAAGTGAAAAGCATATCAGATGAAGCCTTTGACATTTGTCTTCAAGTCTAACTGCATTGGTAATAGGAAATAGTGTAACTTGTAGACTTTTGCATCAACCAAATATTTTGTAAACTGGGAAAAAGAATTTATTAATTTTTTCACCAGCGATTTAACAGTGTTTTACAGAATTATATGATTCCAGGAGTATTTTCAGACTCACATGTTGCATGTAAGTCATTACCTTTCAGCAAAGCTCTCTGCTTACTTCCAAGCCTCCTTAGTTCTCACAAGTCCAGAGATATGTGTGTGTGTGTGTGTGTGTGTGTGTGTGTGTGTGTGTGTGTGTGTATGTGTGTGTTCAAGAAATGTTAAAGGTTGCCTTGTGAGTATTTTAGAATGCTTCTGTTGTGGTTGCATGGGAAGAAAACTTGTTACACCATTTTATGAAGACTTTGAAACATACAGTGTGTTTCAACAGGAAACAAGCAAGTGTGAATGAACACATCTTAGTATTTACTAACAAGTCCGTCTGTGTCCCATGTCAGCTCTGAAGAGGACTATCAAATAAATGTATAGGTGCTCCAGAGGTTATATTTGAAAATGTAGGTTTCTTTCTTTTTTTTTTTTTTTTTTTTTTATTATGTTCATCACTACCTACCCTAGTTGATAGTAGAAATGTTAAAATTTGAAATCATTTGAGCTGAAAGATTGGGTGCATTTTTTGTAGTCTATGTGAGTTTTCGAAGTTAGAGAATTTAGAACCTAGACCAAAAGTCATCTCACCGTGTACAATAGGAACAATTGGTGGAGAAAGTTCAATTTTAATTTTTCAGTTTTTTTTTTTTACCTGCCACACAATTAAGAAAAAAAATTTTTTTGTTGCCGGGATTTCACTGAGCTTTTTTTTTTTTTCAGAGAGAGAGAGACAGACACCAAAACAAGGAAGCTTCCTCCAGTATGGTGGGGTCCAGGCTCCAGCCTGGGTTGTGTGTATGACAATAGGTACGCTATCCAGTAAGCTATTTTGCTAATCCCTCAACCCCCTTTTTTTTTTAAAGCTCAAGAGGATTTATGAATTAGAACTTTATTTTGTTTTTATTTTGAATGTGATTCCTGTGGAAATGTGGTTAAGCTGTTAACCCACATTCTCCATTTTGGGGGCAACATTGTTTCATAAATTCAAATATATGACCATAAACATTAGCTGGAAGAATAAAAGGCAAATTAGCTGCAGAGTTTACATTGTGACTTGGTGTTTTGTGAAATTGTATCGTTATATTGATACTTCCTTTTTTTTTTTTTTGGTAACCTTATTTTATATCATAATTGTTATTTTTATTCTAGGAAACTTGAATGTTACCCTCCAAGTTTGGGACATAGGAGGACAGACAATAGGAGGGAAGATGTTGGATAAATATATCTATGGAGCACAGGTATAAGACATACATTCTCCGGTTATTCACGTTGAAAGTACTTTCTTTCTATTTTAGTCTCTCTCCCACTCACTTGACTCCTCCCCCCCCCCCATAGCCTAATTTTACAATTTGTGCTAATCCTTTGGTTTTATGCTGCCCAGGGTTTTAAAGAGATCATATTTGAAATGATTTGGGAGGAGGAACTACTGTCACTCTTGATAGATTTCATGTGTTTCTTCAAGCAGCGGCTAACTGAGGTGAAAAATGCTATTTCTTAGCTAGCTTGGTTATAGTGAATATTTTCAGATTACATAAAGTGAACAAATGTTTAGAAGGGGAGAATTCAATTTCATTTTAAGTTTTCAGGACAAAAGGCATTTATTTATATGCTTCAGTTTTTTGTGCTACAATCGAAATATTTCTAGTTCTTTCAATTTAGTAGGTATACCACCGTATTGTATCAGGGACTAAGTATGACTGTAGGCTTGACTAATTGTATATGTGAAGTACATTTAAGATTTACCATTATATATATCTATTCCAGAAGGAAAATATAGATAGTAAGAAATACTTGAATTATTGTTTAGCAAAAATTCTTTGGCAGTACAGATTGACACAGAAATAATTTGTAGGGTTTTCAATGAAATTATGGGACAATTAGGAAATATAAAAGCTAGTAAGATATTTTAAAAAGTTAATTTCTGACATGTCTTTTTTTTTTTTTTAATTTGCTTTCACTTCCAATGTCTCTTAAGTAAGACATTATTAATTTGCCATTGATTTACAGATATAAGGTCAGGGGTGCTGTTGTACACACGTGTAGGAACTTCCATGCACCGTCACCACCATTTTCAGTGTATTCCCGCTTTTAATTAGTATGAATTTTTCAGCTCATGAGGCATGGGGGGATAATCTTTTTTCTTCCTCTTTCTCTTCCTCCCCTTCATTCTCCTCCCTTCCTCCTCCCCTCCCTTTTTACTTCCCCTCCTTTCTTCCCCTTCTTTTTCCTCTTCCTCCTCCTCTTTCTTCTTCTTTTTTTTTTTTTTTTTTCCTTTTCCCAGAGCACTGCTCAGATCTGGCATATGGTGGTGCAGGGGAATGAACCTGGGACTTCAGACCCACATGCCTGAAAGTATTTTTGCACAACAATTATGCTGCCTTCCCCACCTGGGGATAATACTCTTTATTCTTATTTAGTTTTTTACTGGAGCTTCATGTCTTAAGTGGGAGAATCATAACCCGGATATATAGAATTATGTTGCTCATACAAAATGAATCTAGAAGATGAATCTTGTCAGTGAAGCTTGATACTTGCCAAATACTGTTGCCTTAATTTTGAGTGGGAAATAGATCTACATTTTTATTACATATTTAGAGAAGGACTAGGGAAACTCTTACGGTTCTGAATCATGGAGAAAGACCCTGGAGTTTTATTTTTTATATTATTTGTCTGTAGATAGATTTGGTTCTTAAAACTTTTTTTCTTTGTCTCCTGCAAAATTCATTTTGTGCATTTAACTTGTTACTTGTGACCAGATGACCTTTTTCTTTTAAAAGGTCCATCTTAGACTTTTTGTGTCTGGCTTGTCTGTTGTTTAATATTTTTCTGACTTAAATTGGCTAAATAGGCTTAAATTGGATATGAAACTAACAAAAAGTTGCTGTAGCCAGAGAGGTGGTTCAGCTGGTGGACACAGGCGATGCAAAGCTGAGGCCCCAGGTTGGATCTCTAGCACAGCCCATGGCCAGTGAGCTTGCTGGCCTTCCTCTGTCTCTCATTAAGAAAATAAATAATTGAAAAAAAATGATGCACAGAGATTTGTGGGGAGACAAGTCCTTGTTTCCCTCTCCTGGTTTGTAAAATGTGATTTGAAAATAGCACTCTTTTCCCCTCGTCATTAGAATCAATATTCAGAGGTCACAAGTTAGATATTCTTAAAAATGGAAATTAGGCTAGCCAGGTTTTTAATGATATTTAACTTAGTTTATGATTCAGAGTTATAACAGGAGAACAGGAAGACTATGCACCCCACCTTAGAAATAGAAAATTCAATGAATAAATCTTCACTTAGAATTTTGGAAAATATAATATTGACTTTTTTGATTGTTTTAATTTTTACCATCAGAATATTAAGAAATACATTATTTCTATAATGTGAATTTATTTGTTCGTCCAAAATTGAGATTTTGTACAAATTGTTGTTAATTTGAAATTCACGTAGTATGAAGCTGAGTATTAAATTATACAGCCAGTGGTACTGAATACATTTGGTGTGGTATGACCACTTCCCAGATTAGTGCTTTGTAGTGTGTATTTTATGCTGTTATGTAGCAACTTATATTCAGCAGTTCATGAGCAGATTTGTAGAAATTTGGAACATTTCTATCTTCTCAAGAGTACTTGAGTTTAGAAAATGTCTCTATTCTACTCTGATGTATATCTCATGTCTTGGAAGGAAGAGAATATCCCTTTCTTAGAATTTCTCATGTAAGGTTTCTATTTTGTCAAAATAAAAAAAGTTAATTTGAAAGCACATGTTAACTTTTTTTTCACCTTCATTTGATCCCTTCTATTGTTTAGATTTTACAGTTTCTGGGAATGTTAGTAATTTATCATCTGTTTTATCAACAGCATTGTAGTGCAGTCTTTCTGAGAAGTTCGTGGACATTTTTAGAAAGTTAACCCAGGAAGATGGAAAATCTGAGACGATGAAAATGAATTTCCATAAATTAGTGGTAATAGAGTAGACTTTCTCTGTAAAATACGCACATGGCATTTACCAGTATCTTTTGTTTAGGTATGTGTGGATTTTTTATTCAGACCAGAGACTCTCTGACTGGTATAGTTTGCTCTGATGAGAAAGAAGTGTTACTTTTTGAATTAAAAAAAAATCAGATAACACTTGAATATATTTAATTACAGTCTTGTGTATCTACTGTTTCTGGTGTTGTTGGGCATAATATGTGTTCATCAGCTCATAAATACTTTGAACTTCTGTGTGCTTATTATCATATAGAAATCTTTTATGACTAATGTTTTGATAGGCTATTCTGAGGGGATCCACATAATGTGCTGTATAGGGATTTATTTCAGATGCTCCAACTTTTGTGTTGTGTATAGAAAGAATTATACATATCTGGGATCTTAAGCTAGCGTGCTTTTTTAAAACCCAAGAAGAAGCTTACTGTAGGCGAGGAATTTACTTACATTAAAACACATCTGATTATTTTTCCCTCTTTCTGTTTTATTCTCAAGTAGTACTAGAGATTAACAATAGTCTATTGAATAGTGCTGGTTGAAACAAAATCGACTTGACACCCAAGAAAGAATTAATGAGTTATTTTGACAAGAACTAGTTCTAAGAATTAAAGTATGTCCTAGTTAAATTCCCAGATTTGAAATTAAGTTAAAATTTCCTAGGAGTCTTCAAAAAGATGTTCTAGGCTATTTTTCATCGTGGTTAGGAGCAAACACACAGCTCGTAGTGTTTAGTGCCCTGGACCCTGTGGCTAACAGAGGCTAATAACAGACCTCAGAGAAGGACTGGATGTTTCATTTTTGTAGCTCTTTCCATCCTGGAATCTAAGTGGTTTGCAAACACTGCCCTACTGAGCATAAACTCCAGCGAAGTGTAGTCATTTGTGAGGTAGAACATAACCACTATTGTGTGCCGGTGCCCCACACAGATGAGGCAGCCTGTGAGCCAACCCCCAGGAAAAGGATTCGGTGCCTCTGTGACAGCCAGGAGAGAGCACATCTCAAAGCTGGACCCCTAAGGCCCTGTGCTGTGCTCTGCTATGACTTTGGCCACTGGCTATTTGCCAGCTCACAAAGCTGATGATGCCTAGAGATTGCTTTTGCTTTACTGTTTCTTCTCACAAGTTGTACTTGCACTGCAGAGTAGATGCTAGGACTGTTCCATATCCTGCAAGATTTAGTTCAGGTCTATGTCAAAGCTAAGGAGGTTGTTTGTCAGAGAGAAAACTGAGCGTTTTGGGAATGGGCAAACTTTCCTTTTCAGGAGGGCCAACTTGTTTACCTCCCCTTTAAAACTGTAGAATTTACTGCACGAGATGCCTCACAAGGGTGTTAAGGGTTGCCGTCAGTGACTGCTCTTTCAAGCCTGCTACCACAGCACTGCAAGTGGCAACACTCTTGAATAGGGTCTGTATTGATAGCAGTCCATTCGGTTTAATGTCTCGCCACGCTTGTGAGATGTGGTGATAAGTGAAGTGGACGAGAGCAGAGTACTGTGTCCAGTAACAACACAGCATTTACTAACCGCCTCGAGGTTTACAAAGTGAAGGGGTGTAGTGCCCCCTGGGAACTGTAGTGGGGAAGTGAAGTCAAGGCTGAGAAGGTGGAGGGCGTTCTTTCTGGAAGAACTTGAAGATATTTTACAAGTACTCATGAAACTTGAAATCTGAATTTCCAAAAGTCAGGGCCAAAGATTTAGGATGAGGTGGAGTGTAAATTAGAGCAGGGGAGCACAAGACAGGGAATAGATTTCGGAGAAGGGGAAGGACAGACAGGTGCAAACAGCAGGTCAGGGCTGTGTGGTAAAGTGGTGATCCAGGAGATTGTCAGGAAACTGTATTTCCAGAGTTACTAGTAGATTCTTCTTACTGCAGTGGTTGTCAGGATGTGTTGCATTTCTGATTTTCTGAAAGGATTGTACTTTTTTTTTAATATTTATTTTATTCCCTTTTGTTGCCCTTGTTGTTTTATTGTTGTAGTTATTATTGTTGTTGTCGTTGTTGGATAGCACAGAGAGAAATGGAGAGAGGAGGGGAAGACAGAGAGGAGGAAAGAAAGATAGACACCTGCAGACCTGCTTCACCGCCTGTGAAGCGACTCCCCTGCAGGTGGGGAGCCGGGGTTCGAACCGGGATCCTTAGGCCAGTCCTTGTGCTTTGCGCCACCTGCGCTTAACCCGCTGTGCTACAGCCCGACTCCCTGTACTTTTTTTTTTTTTTAAATTTATTTATTCCCTTTTGTTGCCCTTGTTTTATTGTTGTAGTTACTATTGTTGTTATTGATGTCATTGTTATTGGATAGGACAGAGAGAAATGGAGAGCGTAGGGGAAGACAGAGGGGGGAGAGAGAGGTAGACACCTACAGACCTACTTCATGCCCTGTGAAGTGACTCCCTTGCAGGTGGGGAGCCGGGGGCTTGAACCGGGATCTTTACACGCCCGTCCTTGCACTTTGCACCACATGTGCTTAACCCACTGTGCTACTTGCCCATCTCCCAAGATTGTACTATTTATTTATAAAAAGGAAACACTGACAAAACCATAGGATAAGAGGGGTACAACTCCACACAATTCCCACCACCAGAACTCCGTATCCCATCCCCTCCCTTGATAGCTTTCCTATTCTTTAACCTACTGGGAGTTGTGACTGAGAAGATCTTAGTAATTTCCCTGGGGACTCAGAGATGTCTGAATAGATTGATGGAGTGAGGAACTTAAGGCATAGCTGATCCTTGTTTTGCAGGTTCAAGCTGATGGGCAAAGGACCTGAGAGTGAAAAGATGTTTGAGTGAGTCTTGGTAGCTTGTGTCTTTCAAAGACTTAGTTCATGCTCATTGGTGTTATTGAATTTTTGACCCAAAAGTATTCATCTTAGCCTTTACCACCCTTATTCAAGCTGTGGATCAGTAGTATTGGCTTATAACTCCTTTCTGATATTGATAATTTTTTTACTGGTTATGTATTTTAATAACACTATTACAGTGCGCAAGGAACCAGGTTTGAGCTCCCGGTCCCTACCAGAATCACTGTGTTCATCAGTGTCTTTAATATATACATTGAGTTTTTCTCTTTATTGTTATTTTTATTGGAAGGTTAATGGTTTGATATTGATAACCTGTGTATTTCTCCCCCTCTGGCCTAGATTACTGGTGTTTAACTTTTATTCTATAAACTAGATCAATTTAATACTGGCCACTGGGGATGATAGTAACGCTTTATTTGTATATACTCTGTCGTGTTCAACTCTTTAAACATGTCAAGATGAACATTTCATGTGTGAATTTTAGAGTTCCAAAATCTTAAGATTCAGTCACATCTTTGATGAAGTTTCAATTTATGGGTAAAACCACCTCCGCATTGCTTTGCAGCCATGGTTCTGACTCAGAATAATAAGAAACAGTTGCCAACAGTTGTGCAGTGTGCTAATTGTTAAGTAACTCTGTTTCACTCAGTCATTTAGACATGGCAAGTGTTTAAAGGTGGGGCACTTAGCATTGCTGAAGGCCAACCTGTAGGAGGGCCAGGATCACAGCCCTCCTTCAGTGCACTGGCTTCAGGGCAGAACTCCTTCAGCCCCTTCTGCTCTCCCACTCCTGCCAGCTGGAGGTGAGGTCACCAGACTGAAGATTAGTGTCCTTCCGAGGTCAGTCCTGGAGCATTATTCTTAGTAAGGGATGTTGGATTATGCTTATAGTTTGAAGTCGTTTTGTATCAGGCATTCTTTGAGAGCATTTACGAAGACAGAAACAAACGTCTGAGTTACCAGAATGATTCAGACAGTGACTCTGATGAAAAATCAGTGTATTGAATCTGAGAGTGATCTTAGGTACCATTCAACTTAGTGACCTCGCGTTCGAGGCAGACAACTTGAAGCCTGGAGAAGTGACTTGGGGGGAGTCGGGCTGTAGTGCAGCGGGCTAAGCGCAGGTGGCTCAAAGCACAAGGACCGGCATAAGGATCCCGGTTCAAACCCCGGCTCCCCACCTGCAGGGGAGTCGCTTCACAGGCGGTGAAGCAGGTCTGCAGGTGTCTATCTTTCTCTCCTCCTCTCTGTCTTCCCCTCCTCTCTCCATTTCTCTCTGTCCTATCCAACAACGACAACACAATAATAACTACAACAATAAAACAATAAGGGCAACAAAAGGGAATAAATAAATAAAATAAATATAAAAAAAAGAGAAGTGACTTGGGGTGGTTGTAGTTTAATTTCGGGGCATGCAGCAGGTGCATGACTAGTAATCCGAGAGCTTGGCAGAATCAGTTATTCGGCTTTCAGAAAAATTTGTGATCCAGTTGTTGTATTTCTTTATGACTCAAATTTTGATAAAAACTCAGGAATCATATTAAAAGCAGAGACATAATGTTCAGAATGCTTCTCTTACCTAGTATTTGGTCTCTTACGCATATTCTCTGTGCTGTTGGGGTTATTCTCACCACGCGTGAGGGTGCTGTGCTGCTGAACCTTTTCATTCTGTGCAGTGACAGTGATAGCTTGAACACAGCCAGAGGGTACTGTTTGCTTTATGGAAATTGGCACGGATACTAACCACACTCTGCCTTCCTCCTCCCCAGCCCAGCTGTGTCCCAAGCCACTTGATTACTATTTCTCAGTGTATCACTGACTGTGACCTCCGTGTTATAGACTTGTCTGTGTGTGGGTCAGACTTTGCTGTCAGGCAGCGAGTTTCCTGAGCTTTATACCTCTCTAAATCCCTGACACCCAAAACAATGCTTTGCACATAGTTGGCAAATAGATGCTCTAGAACAAATGAGTCCACTTTATATCCATTTAGTCTCTGATTAAATTCTGACTCTATCTATCCCTTATTTAGCCCCCCCCCCCCCCACACACACACCCTCTAGGCCCACATAGGCCTTTGCTGGGGGTTCATGCCTTTGTGATTCCAGGAAACTTTCTTTTTTTCCAGATAGAGGGTGTAAGACAGAGTTGGGGGGCGGAGAGATGAGAGATATCACAGTATTGTTCCATCTCTCGTGAAGCTGCCCCTTGGCATACTGCTTCTTGTCCCGGTTCCTCTCACAGGGCAAAGTGGGCCTTACTAGGTGGGGTGTCTCCATTGCTCTCCATCCTCCCCTCCCCGCCAGCTTTATCTATTTATTCATTTATTCACTTAGTAAACTGGGGCCTGCACACGTGCAGTTTCACTGCTCTGACCACTTTTTCATTCAGGCACAAAGGAGGACAGAGAGAGAGAGAGAGAGTAACTACAGCACAGCACCTAAGCTTCCTCCACCGCCACCACATCTCCCAGGCAGTTGCCCTCATGGCAGCACAGCACCCTATTCAGCAAGCGATCTCTCCAGCTCCTAGCCTGACCTCCGCTAAAATGAGAGAAGTGTCACCAGCCTTGCATGACTATGGTGAGGGTCCATGGACAGGTGTAGATATCTGTTTGGCACATAGTAGGTGCCTAAAAAGCAGTCAGCATTGCCCCGACATTGTTGTGTCCTGGGAGAAGGAGGTGTAAATGCTACTTGGGGTCGGCTTACCCAGTGTGGAGGGCTTTGCATTAAGTATTTGTGCACAGACTGGATGAGAATCAAGAATGCATATTCTTATTTTTGTGTGTGGACACATTTCTTCACACACAAAATAATGGGATATTAAAAGGAGGAGAATGGGACATAAGAGGCAGGAAGCAGTCCTTTTGTTTTATTTGGCTTTGCTCAGTCACTTATTACGGTATCATATCCAGTCTTATATAGCTCGTTTTAAAGAGGATGTCAAAAAGCTATATGCAGTGTATCCTGGGAAGAACCAACAACTATGATTAAAGTAGAGAAAATAAGTCCTTTGAGGCAAGTTTAAGGAATTGAGTTTATTTGTTCTGGAAAAAGAGATGGAAAAGGAGTTACTTAGCTGTCTTCAAATCCATGAAGGTTATTATAGGGAGGACACTCTCATGCTGTTCTCTTAATGCACAGAGGAGCAAGGGAAGAAATCAATTGATTTCATTTAAGGAAAATTGTGCTAAACACTGAAATTGACTATCAGGGGATGTCCTGGAATCTTCAGTTTGAAAAATGTCTAAAAAGAGAAGTGGCAGATGGCTAGTTTTGAGAGGTTTAAATGACCACATAAAAGAGGCTGGCAGAATTGAGCCTTCAGCTCTCTCCAGCCTGTGGTACACATTTGTCATAGTTATCATAACGTAACAGGCGTATCCCAGATATCTGATTAAGGGCCATTTAGTATGTGGTAAGACTATTCTCTAGTTTTCACCGTGTCTTAAATGTTGGGTTTATCTGCCTAAAATCATTCAGTATTTGTTGACAAGTGGTCATTTTATGAAGTTAGTTTATAAAACTAAAATATGCCTACTAGCTATCTACAGAATGGAGACCCCCTCCCCCCCAACTCTTCATCTGCACTAGTCCAGCCTTTAGGTTTATGATTAGTCAGCAACTTGTTTGGCTTTGTATGTTGACTCTCTTTTTTTTTTAATAATTTATTTCTTTATTGGGGAATTAATGTTTTACATTCAACAGTAACTACAATAGTTTGTACATGGATAACATTCCCCAGATTCCCATTTAATAATACAACCCCCACTATGTCATTCATCATCTTTCATGGACCTGTATTCTCCCCACCCACCCACCCACCCCAGAGTTGTATGTTGACTCTCTTTTCAGCCACCAGGTTCCAGATGCCAGCATGATGCCAACCAGACTTCCCTGGACAGACGACCCCACCAATGTGTCCTGCAGCCCCACTTACCCAGAGCCCCACCCCACTAGGGAAAGAGAGAGGCAGGCTGGGAGTATGGATCCACCTGTCAATGCCCATGTTCAGCGTGGAAGCAATTACAGAAGCCAGACCTTCCACCTTCTGCACCCCACAATGATCGTGGGTCCATGCTCCCAGAGGGATAAAGAATAGGAAAGCTGTCAGGGGAGGGGATGGGATATGGAGTTCTGGTGGTGGGAATTGTGTGGAGTTGTACTTCTCTTATCCTATGGTTTTTGTCAGTGTTTCCTTTTTTAAAAAAATTTTTTATTTATTCTCTTTTGTTGCCCTTGTTTTTTATTGTAGTTATTATTGTTGTTATTGATGTCATTGTTGTTGGCTAGAACAGAGAGAAATGGAGAGAGGAGGGGAAGACAGAGAGGGGGAGAGAAAGATAGACACCTGCAGACCTGCTTCACCGCCTGTGAGGCAACTCCCCTGCAGGTGGGGAGCTGGGGCCTCAAACCTGGAACCTTACACTGGTCCTTGTGCTTTGCGCCACATGCTCTTAACCTGCTGCGCTACCGCCCGACTCCCCAGTGTTTTCTTTTTATAAATAAATAAATAAATAAAAGGAAACAACACAGGATCAGGGTCGTGTGGTGATGCTGCAGTTGCACACAGATGTTACCAGGCACAAGGACCCAGGTTCAAAGCTCCTGCTCCCCCCCTGTAGGGGGGAAGCTTCATCAATAAATAGTAAAGCTGGTCTGCAGGTGTCTCTCTTTCTCCCTTTCAATTTCTCTATATTGAAAAAGAAAAAGAAACATGTATGTTTATACTCTGACTGTTTTTGAAGAGTATTCAGCATTACTGTACTTGTTAACATTGTATGTTACAAATATCCCTTAACTCTTTTTAATAGGGGATCATCTTGGTCTATGACATCACAAATTCTCAGAGTTTCGAGAATTTAGAAGACTGGTATACAGTGGTAAAGAAAGTGAGCGAGGAGTCAGAAACTCAGCCTCTGGTTGCCTTGGTGGGCAATAAAAGTAAGTTCTTCATGCTTATTTACGCACCGTCAAGTTTATGTGCCTATCTCGTAGCTTTATTCCTAAACAGAAAAAAGAAAATCATTGTTTAGAAACATCAGTAGATCCATTTTTCCTGAAGTAAGCAAATTGTGTAGGTAGCAAGTTCCTAAAGATATGTATCGCTTTTTTAAAAAATAATATTTAAAATTTATTATTAACAATTTGTTACAGGATTGTAAGATTACAGTGTCTGGTTCCACACCACACCCACCACCAAAGTTCTGTGTCCTCACCCTCCCAAAGAGAACAGCCAAACTTCTCACAAGTCTTACAGTTTACTTGCTTTTTGTTTGGAGGCTTTTTTTTTTTTTTTTTGGCAAGTTCATGTAAATCAGGTCTCTAGATTCCACATATGAGTGAAACCATCCGGTAGTTGTCTTTCATCTCTTTACTTATTTCACTAAACATCATCACCTCCAGTTCCATCCATTTTGTTCTAAAGGACACAATATCATCTTTTTTGGTTGTAGAGCAGTATTCTGTGGAATATATATTCCCCGTAACTTCTTTAGCCAGTCATGTGTTGATGGGCAGCTGCTGGAGAGGTTGCAGAGAAAAGGGAGCTCTGCTACACTGCTGGTGGGAAAGCAGACTGGTCCAGCCCGTTTGGAAGACTGCATGGAAAACCCTTAAACAAATGAAAATGGAAGTACCTTATGACCCAGCAATACCACTCTTACCAAACTAGTTAGAGGAGACATACGCACCCCTGTGTTCATAGCTGCATTATTCACAATAGCTAGAGCGGAAGCAGCCTAAGCGGCCATGAACAGATGACTGGCTAGAGGGGATATAGGGTGTATACTCCATGGAATCATACTCCGTATGGCTTTTGAATAACAGTTTTGATGCCATGTCTAACATAACTGCTCTGCTGCTCTGGCCAAATCCTGGCAAGGTAAGTTCAGTTCTGACATTGTGTGTTTGGTCTTCCTGTGGTCGAGGAAGCAGCGGGAGCCAGGGAGAACAGTAACACAGCTGCACATTTCCATGGCACTACACTGTGGCGTCAGCTCCGCCTCAGATTCTGAGAGAGACATTTCACTGACTGATCCCCCATTCTAGGGAAGGGAACAGTGTCTGTATGGAATTTTGTGTGCAGTGTTTCTTGTTCTCTCTCTCTGAAAATCCTTTAATGAGTTTTTGAGGTCTGTTCTGAAATACAGAATTTTTTTTTTTTTCTTCTGCTTCCAGGGTTATCTCTGGGGCTTGGTGCCTATACTGTGAATCCGCTGCTCCCCGAGGCCATTTTTTTTCTGTTGTTGTGGGACAGAGAGAGAAACTGAGAGAGGAGGGGAAGATAGAGAGGGGAGAGAGAATGATAGACAGCAGCAGACCTCTTCCGTTGTCCATGAAGCAACCACCCTGCAGGTGGGGAACCTTGATCCTTGCGCTGGTCCTCGGGCTTCGCACTGTGTGTGCACTTGAGCCAGTGAGCTACCTCCTGCCCCCCAGGATTTTCTTTCTTTCTTTTCTTTTTTCTTTTTTTTTTTTGGTGCATTGTCTTGAAGGAGGAATAGTGCTTGGTGAAAATGTTGGATAAGTAGTTTTGGAGATCTTTTGGGTTGTAGTATATAGTATATAAAAACTGTAGGGCTGTTAACTTAGTTCACAGTCTGTAGTTAACTAGAAAAGGAAAGCGGAGGGTTTTCAAATAGATGTCATGTCATGATATGAGCTAATCTTCACAGCTTATCTGAGGTCAGGAAAAGAGAACATGAATTCAAAGTGTACTATGGAAGATGTAGGCCAGCAACTACTTCCTGACTGCAAGCATTATTAAACCAGTACCCAGCATAATACCAAGAGAACTGCCTTCTCCAGAGGTCTGAGCAAGTCAGGGCCTTTTTAGGTGTGTGTGTGTGTGTGTGTGTGTGTGTGTGTGTGTGTGTGTGTGTGTCCTGTAATTGTTTAGGAAATAGGACTTCCTGAAGGACCAAACCAAGATTCCTGCAACCTGTGGTTTTGCACACTCAGATGAACATTTAATAAATCCAAGCCTTATTTTAACATCATTACCAAACAGGTGTGAATATCACGTCTCTGAAGAGCTAAAAGTATAAAATCACATACTGTCCAGAGAACAGTTTACTATTTCACAGTGTATGGCTTGGATAAAAGTAAATAGCCTTTGTGGTCTGGGTGGGAGGTGGCACAGTGGATAAAGCATTGGGTTCTCAAGCATGAGGTCCTGAGTTCAGTCCCCAGCAGCACATGTACCAGAGTGATGTCTGGCTCTTTTTCTCTTCCTGTCTTTCTCATAAATAAGTAAATAAATTCTTAAGTAACTTAAAGTAAATAGCTTTTTTTTTTTTTTAAACTTTAGTTAGATTTTGTTTCTCGTTCGGTGATTCTAATTGAGTGAATGGGTCACTTTTAAGTTTACCGAGCCCTCTGCTGTACATCCTGGGTTTGGATGCTGTGTTTGAGCGCAGCTTTGTAAGAGCCCACTTCTTAGTTGTCCCGTCACAAAAGTGTTGACTTAACATTACGATCACATTTGTGCCTTACTGGATGTTTCCCATCATCTTTTGGGAAATTATAGTGATGGCATGTGTGTGTGTTTGGGGGGGGGGTGTTGGGATTTGTTTTGAATTCTTTGAATATAATCTAACCACCATCTGGAGTAATGGTGTAATGGCATATAATCATATACATCATGCTGAGTGTTTATGCTATCGTGTGAGACATCTACCGTTGGTCACTGTCAGAGACAGGATATTAGACTAGAATGGACTATTGGACTATGCTGGCAGTACCACTCCTTGGTTTTAAAAACAAACATTTATATAAGCTATATGAATTTATGCAAAAAAGTCACGCAGTGTTATGTTTGAGATCTAATAGCATGAAAGTCAAGACATTTTTCTCTTTTGCCTTAGCTCTAACCTCTTTCTTGTGTGAATTCATGTAATGCTTTCTTTCAGGATGAGATCATATGAGAAAGTGCAGTCATCCAGAATGCTATATATTTAACGTGAAGAGATTATACATGAACACTTTCTTGGATATTATTTACTGCAGAATATGTCATAGGCCTGATTTCATGCGATTACATAGTGAAAGGTTTCACAATTTATGCTCCCAAGTTGATATTACATTAGTATAGTAATAATGTACTCATTTTCTTTCTAGAGGGAGATAATTATGTCAAAAAGCAAGGGAATTAGCAAATACTTTTTATATTGGTTCAAGGCAAAGCAGTATGGGTCACGATGGGAAGACATCTGAGACTGGATTATTATGCTCATTCCCTACTCATAGTCATCTTCTGTCTAATGCTGTCTTCCTTATTCGTCATTGGTGGCTGTTCTTTGCAACTTGAATAGAAAGCATTATGTGAAAAGTATGTGTGGGCTGTGGGAATTCTGGCAGCAACACCAACTCTGAGCTGAAGTAGAACAGAAAATCTCCATACAAAGTGTGTTTCTGTACACATAAGAAAGAATTCCTTCTGTGCTAAGAGTGTATAATTAGTAAATTGTAAAATCATTTCACTTTTATTAAAATATAGTCATCTCAGAAATTTGGGGTGAGGTTAGCTTTATTTAAAGGTGAATTGTGGGCTTCTTTTCATAAAGATTGAGTTTTATTATGTTTAAGTATAAGGGATAATTAGGATAAGTTAATGAGATGGCCAGTAGCTATAAACTCGCTTTAATGAAATGATTAATTATTTAATTACTTTAGCATGTGTGTTAAAAGCACATAATACTTAAGACAAAATGAATTTTATTCTGTATTCTGTTTTGAAAGATGACCACACTACTTAGTGTTGTTCTGCTGTTTTAGATTTTAAATGAGGTATTACGTTGTGGTTAAGATCATAGGACTTTGATTTTAGATAGGCTTTTCTTTTTTTTTTATTATTATTTATTTTCCCTTTTGTTGCCCTTGTTTTTTTCATTGTTATTGTTATTGATGTCCTTGTTGTTAGATAGGACAGAGAGAAATGGAGAGAGGAGGGGAAGACAGAGAGGGGGAGAGAAAGATAGACACCTGTAGACTTGCTTCACTGCCTGTGAAGCGACTCCCCTGCAGGTGGGGAGCCAGGGGCTGGAACTGGGATCTTTATGCCGGTCCTTGCGCTTCACGCCACGTGTGCTTAACGCACTGTGCTACCGCCCGACTCCCTAGATAGACTTTTCTTACAAGTCCATTTTTGCTCACTTAACAGCAGTGTCCTATGAGGACAGTTTCTATCTTTAGACCTCAATTTCTTCATCCGGAAATAAGGATCATATTTTTTCATCTGATGAAATTGTTTAACAAGTAAAGAGGATAATGCATGGAATGCACTTAACATGTGGTCTTACACTTAATATGTGCCCAACAACTATTAGTTGTTACTAACTATAATAGCCTTTTAACATTGCCAACTGTAGCTTTAATTTGAATGATCACACACTTCAAAGTAGTAGGACTGAAATAGATATTTTCACAAAAACGGTCTTGAGGGAAAGAGTCTAGAGAATTCCTGTGTCCCGACCTTAATCCACCCTCCCCTCTTTTCAGATCGATAGTTCTCATACTGGTGTTGGGTAGGGTGGTTCACTCAGCAAACATCCTTTTTTTCACCCCTGACCCAAATCACTTTATTATGTGTGTGTGTGGGGGGCGTAGTTAATGGTTTACAATACAGTTGTTGACATATGGGTACAATTCATCACCCCCACCCCCACCCCCCATGATGTGTGTGCGAAACGTTCTCACCCCCAACTCATGTCATTTTCTGCCATCATGCTCCAGGGCCTCTGAGGTCCCCTTTATCCTGTTCTTCCCCCTCACTCCCCAGATTTCTTTACTTTGGTATAGTTCACTGTACTACTCGGACTTTCACCCTGTTTTTCCCTTTCTAGCATTGTTCCTTAAGTTCCACCTGTGAATGAGATCATCTGGTATTTGTTCATCTCTTTGTGACTTCCCTCACTTAACACAATTCCCTCAGACTCCATTCAAAGTGGCGTAAAGGGAATGACTTCATTGTTAGCACCTGAGTAGTAGTCCTCCGTGTATATACACTACTTTCCTAGCCACTTATCTGTTGTTGGACATCTGGTTTGCTTCCAGATTTGGGCTACTGCAAATTGTGCTGCTATGAATATAGGTGTGCGGAGTTCTGTTTGGATAGGCGCCTCAGCTTCCTTCGGACATATCACCAGGAGAGGAATTGTTACGTCCATTTCTGGTGTTCTGAGAAATCTCTAGACTGTTCCTACAGGGCTTGGACCAATTTATATCTCCACTGGCAATATAGAGGAGTTCCTTTCTCTCCCATCCTTGTCGACACTTGTTTCAGTCTTTTCTAACTTAATGACATGCTCACAGGTATAAAGTGGTATCTCATTGTTGTCTTTTTTTTTTTTTTTTTTGCATTTCTCTGATCATAATGACTGTGAACATTTTTTCATATGTCTGTTGGCCTTCGATCTCTTCTTTGGTAAAGGTTCTGTTCATGTCCTCTCCCCATTTTTTTTAATTGTTTTTTTTTTTGTTGTTGTTGTTGCTGAGTTCTTTATAAACCCTTTAAAAATTTTTTCAAACTCTTTTTTTAAAATTTATTTATTTTTCCCTTTTGTTGCCCTTGTTGTCTTTTTATTGTTGTTGTAGTTATTGTTGTTGTTACTGACGTCGTCATTGTTGGCTATGACAGAGAGAAATGGAGAGAGGAGGGGAAGACAGAGAGAGAAAGAGATAGACACCTGCAGACCTGCTTCACCGCCTGTGAAGAGACTCCCCTGTAGGTGGGGAGCCGGAGGCTTGAACCGGGATTCTTCTGTCAGTCCTTGTGCTTTGCGCCAAGTGCGCTTAACCCGCTGCGCTACCGCCCGACTCCCTATAAAACCTTTTTATTTGTTTCTTATTGGTTAGAGACATAAATTGAGAGTGGAGGGAGAGATTGAGAAAGAGAGAGGTAAGAGGGACACCTGCAGCCCTGCTTAACCACTTGTGAAGCGTTCCCCCTGCAGGTGTGGACCAGGGGCTTGAACCCAGGTCCTTGTGCACTGTAATGTGTGCCCTTAACCAGGTCTGCCTCTCCCCCCCCCGTTTTTTTTTATATTTTGATTATTAGGCATTTGTCTGATCTGTGGTATCATAGGGAGTCTCTCAGTTTTGGTGGTGATTCCTTTTACTGTACAGAAGCTTTTCAGTTTGATGTAGGTCCTTTGATTTATTTTCATTTTTGTTTTGTTCAGAGTTAGACTTGAGTTGTTGAAGATGTTTTCAAATATGGAAACGTGTTCTGCCAGTGTTTCCCTCTAAGTATTTGATGGTATCTGGATTGACATTCAGATATTTCATCC
Source organism: Erinaceus europaeus (assembly GCF_950295315.1). NCBI lineage: Eukaryota > Metazoa > Chordata > Mammalia > Eulipotyphla > Erinaceidae > Erinaceus > Erinaceus europaeus. The sequence continues at coordinate 179,780,128 of NC_080164.1, forward strand.
ATTTAGAGTTGACTTGTGCATGATGAAATATAGTGGTCCAGCTTCATTCTTCTGCATGTTTCTTATTTATTTATTTATTCCCTTTTGTTGCCCTTGTTGAAGTTATTGTTGTTGTTATTCATGTCGTCTTTGTTGGATAGGACAGAGAAAAATGGAGAGAGGAGGGGAAGACAGAGATGAGGAGAGAAAGACACCTGCAGACCTGCTTCACTGCCTGTGAAGTTACTCCCCTGCAGGTGGGGAGCCGGGGGCTCGAACCAGGATCCTTATGCCGGTCCTTGGGCTTCGCACCACGTGTGCTTAACCCGCTGTGCTACCACCCGACTCCCTCTTCTGCATGTTAATATCCAGTTTCTTCAACACCATTTGTTGAAGGGACTCTCTCTATTTAATGTTTTAGACCCCCTTGTCAAAAATCAGACGCCCATAGGGTTGATTGGGTGCCATTTATGGACTTTGAGTTTTCTTCCACTGGTCTGTGTGTCTGTTGTGTGTGCCACCCTACTCCAAAAGACCCAGCCACTCCTATGGTCGTCTTCCCATGAAAGGCACAGGCAGCTGCCCCACTTGGTGAACACCATCCCAGCCCAGTCATCTTACAAGGGAGTTTGGGAGTCCTTTGCGGGAATTCCACCCTTTGCAGCTGATAGATTTTGCAGAAGTGGGAGCAAACATTCTTCAGTTGCAGCTATGTGTTTTCAGCTAAACTGTGTTCATTTATAGAAAGACTGAGCCAAAGAGAGTTCTTCAGGAGACCTGCCAACCCACGTCTTGAGGTCTTTTTCGTTACCATCTTGTTTTCTAAAAATTTGACTGCCTTCGTTTTGCTGTGCCTGTTGATCTGTTGATATTAATATTAAACTTAATGTATATGTAGAAAAAATTAGTCCTTACGAATGAAGTACATTTACTTCCATATCCTCCAGGGAGAACTTTCTTTTCTCCCAGTGAGGTACAATTCAATCTCTGATGTGTAACTATCAAACTGGGAGAGGGTGAGTTACCTACTAACTCCTGGGATTTCACAACAGTTCTGCTGAAGTTTGAAGATGCTTGTAACACGTGGAGTGATCACCCAGAAACAATTCTGTCATCCTCTAAGGCAGCTTCTATGCTTCAGGTAGTTAAATCTCCCAGGGCTCGTGCCTGCTCTCATGACCTTTTTGGCCTCACCTCCCCAGCATGGGGCACTGTCATGTGACTAAGAGCGGACGGAGTCTCCATTTATGTCTGGTGGACCTGGACATACCACTGCTTACAAGAACTACTGCTGTGACCACCCCCCCCCCCCAGCTGTACTTCCTGCCTCCAGCTTTGCCCTTCCGCAATTCTGCTTCCAAGCGGGCAGCTGTATGATAGGAGTTTTCTGCTCAAGACACAATAGTGTGTTCTCATGACACTTATAAGTGAAGTCCAAACTAGTTATGCAAGTGTCCCACACAGTAGGTGATCTGCCTCCACCAGATTCTCATCTGCTATTGTTACGCGGGTGCCTGCTCACCTGTGTGAAGAAGGCACATTTCTCTATCTCTCTCTCTTTTTTTTTTTTTTTTGCGTCCAGGGTTATCGCTGGGACTCAGTGCCTGCACTACGAATCCACTGCCCCTGGAGGCTGCTTTTTCCCTTTTGTTGCCTTTGTTTATCATTGTTGTTATTGCTGTCATTGTTGTTGGATAGGACAGAGAGAAGTGGAAAGAGGAGGGAAAGACAGAGAGGAGGAGAGAAAGAAAGACACCTGCAGACCTGCTTCACCGCTTGTGAAGCAACCCCCCTGCAGGTGGGGAGCTGGGGGCTGGAACCGGGATCTTTACACCCGTCCTTGCACTTTGCACCTTGTGGGCTTAACCCACTGCATCACCGCCCAGCCCTCAAGTGTTGGTATGTTTCTAAATTCTGCTTATAAGACCTGTTTTGATCATCACATTAGGTTCCCTTGTATTACTTACGATGTGGTCTATTTACATAACCACTGTTTTACCTGGGTCCCGCCCTGCCTGCAGGGTATTGGTTTAATCCCCACTGGTTAGATGGAAGCTTTCTATGTTCTGTTCCTGGCTCTTTTTTTTGCTCCGCCCCCTCTCCTAGTCATTTCCTTTCCCTTGCCACTTCCGGTGAAGAGACGCATAAAAGGCGATGTATCTGATTAATAAACGAGATATTGCTTCCTAGCTCAGCCATGAGTCCCTGGTCGGCTCTCTACCGTCCATGAAGCTAGCCCAGCCTGGCAGATGGCACCTTGAACAGGGACTGGCACCTGAGAAGGCACATTTGTGTATCCTCCCCTCCCCATTTCTAGGGCATCCCAGCTTAACTTGCACATTACAGTTTCTTCTATTTGAACTGCCTCCTCCTTTGCTCTTTGTTTGACTGACTCTGTCTTGTCATTTGGACCTTGTCTTCAATGCCATCTCCTTGGTCCTATGAACTGAAGCCAGCTATTCTTTTTCTGCTGGTACATTCTGATTCAGTTGTGTGTTTAGTCATCTTTGTCACTTAATAATTCTTGTTTGTCTTCTCCCCCCCCCCAATGCTAACTATCTGAGCTGTATGAAAGCTAAGGACCACACCAGTTAGAGCAGTAGGTGAATGAAAAAATGAATTAATGAATGAGTACTATTGAAATTGGAAGTGTTTATGGCCCAGGATATATTCAGGGAAAATGAATATTTTCTTAATGAGGAAAAAAATAACAAACACAGATACAGGGAATGTGTGAGGTATTCTTCAGGCCACACTGGCCTGTTGTATTCCACTCTGGTGAATAATGCCAGCCGGAGAGTCTCTGGGATTATGCTGAAGTTTAGTATGCTGGGTCATGCTTGAGATAAAAGTTCACAGACTGAATGTTAGATTTTTAGATTAACTGTACAAGTTTTAGAAATGCCGGTGGAAACTTACACTTTTGACTTTTCATTAACATTTAATTTTTCTGTTCAATTAAAAAAGTCATAATCTGCACTGAAGTTTAATTTTTTATTCTGTGCTTCAGCGAAGGGTCAATTTGAAATGGACATTCAAGAATATTAATGCTTTTAAAGATTAGTTTTAGATTCAGTCCACATTTTACAACATGGCGTTTTGATTTGGCATTTTGTTATTTTCTGTCTTTAAGCTGTCCTGTCTGTTTCCCTACTATCTGATCCATCAGCTAGTTGCTCCCCTGACTAGCCAACATTCTCAGTTGGATGAATTGTAAACAGAAATTAACAGGGGTTGCATAGGAGCTGCCCTTGTCCTGATTTATAGCTTCTTAGTTAGTAGAGGGGTGGTGGTTATCAGTAACTTGTATTGGGGGTAGGAATTATCATGCTCTGGGATAGAATGGATAGATGAATGATTTCTGCTCTTAAAGATATTAACCAGATCCTTTCCCAAATAAAGACTAATAACTCAGATTTTTAAACAATCTTCATGACAGATGAGGGCATAGAGGAGAGTGCATCAACACTAATTAACACGGTTGAGTGTATATTCTTCCTAACAGTGACAGATTGTTCTTGGAGTACTATCTCTGGCCAGGAAGTGATGTTTTACACTGTGAGGGTCAAAGGTTACATTTTAATGTACCCTGTAAGTTGTGTTCCCTGAACTCCGTGGAAGTGTACTAGTAAAACAAGTAGATTTCAAGTTGAAATTTTTTTTCCTGTTGCTTTCAATGAAATTATCACCAGACCTGTAAAAGACTGGTCTTTATTTGCAGTAAAAAAGAAGTATAACTGGTTATATATACATGGCTTGAAAAACAAATACGAATGAATGTACTTGGTTATATACTATGACTTTTTATTCAAAAAATCCCTTTTTTATCTGGAGAATAGATATGTGAAACTATGACATAGGAAATCCCTATTTTGAAGGATGATATCATTTATAAAAGTTATCACCTACACTATTATAACAAAGTATACAAGTGAGTCATTATTATCAGTTTAAGAGAGCTTATACTTTATAAAACACAAGCAAAAACTCTTGAGAATCTCAAAAGTTCATTCTGTTTATACATTTTAGATTGAGACATTCTCCCCTGCCCACCCCCTTTTAATACTCTGGCTCTTTTTTTTTTGTTGTTGTTGTTGCTGTAGATAAAAGTAACCTTAGAATATCAGATCCAAGTCAGGTTTTTTTTTTTTTTTTTTTTCCAGATGGGTCTAATCTCTCTGTTTCTGTTGCTTTTTTTTTTTTCTCTTTACATATAAATTTGTCAAGCAGAGGTTTGATTATTTACTTACTGGGAGATGCTGGCAGCATTTTTGTGTGTCCAGTCAAGAGTATTGAATGCGTACACTTAAAGCTGTCTTTGATATGATACTTTACCCTCTTGCTGTACTTTCAGAACTTGCTGATAGATTTCAAGTTTGATTGGTTGAATATTTTTCCTCAAATTAGATGCATAAGTTTTCATTTGGATTGGTGTGGTAATTGATAACTGTTGGGGAAGAAAATGTCAGCTATGTGCTTTTTCATAATATTAATGCAGATTAATAGTTGTTGCAGTGATGTTATTGTGTCATTTTATAATTTATAATTTTATAATAATTTTAGCTGATTTCAAACAGTGTTGACAGTATTCCAGTTTATGTAGCCTAAGTAGGGTTTTGTGGTTTTATTTTGTTTGGGAGAAGTCCCATGAGCATTTTGGACATAATGTTTATAGATCTGGCCCATATTTCCTTTGTCATGATTATTGAATTTTTTCCTTTGTCCTTTGATTATTTCCTTTGTCAAGTTTATTGAATGCTAAAGGAGGCATAATTGGTCTTTTGTGATGGGACTCTGATCTTAAATATAAAAAGAATTTAAATATTACATTTATATAAAATATTAAAGAACACAGAAATAAACTGATTCCTTTGTAGGGAGGGGATTTGAGTTCTGCAGTTTAAACCCTTCTAATAATTCATTCTAATTTTATTTTTTCATTGGTTGTAGAACAAATCCAGTTGAGATTAAAGGACACTGGGTGAGGATCTGAAAGTTGCAGCTTTCTTCCTATGCTGTCATGTTAGTGAGTGTTATGACTTTGAGCAGTTCAGTCATTTACAGTCATCCTCACATACCGAATGCAGGGAATGTCCTAGGAAACTGTAAGCGTTGCCCATGATTGCTTTTCATTAGAAGTGTGCTTACTGAAACATATTTATAGCTATACAATTTAAGAGGGTTTGATGTTAATTTTATGTGCAGTTTATACCTTGTTTTCATGTCTTTACAGGAGTGACTTCTTAGGCTTACCCGTCACTATGTTTGATTATCCAGAATTTTTTTTCTATATCCACGATAAGTGCATGCACCTATAACAAACATAAAGTCTAGTTAAAATTTTTGTTCTTTTTTTATTTTTAATTTTTTAAAAATATTTTATTTATTTTCCCTTGTGTTGCCCTTGTTGGTTTTTTATTGTTGTTGTAGTTGTTGTTGTTGTTGTTATTGATGTCGTCGTTAGATAGGACAGAGAAAAATGGAGAGAGGAGGGGAAGATGGAGGGGGAGAGAAAGATAAGACACCTGCAGACCCTGCTTCACTGCCTGTGAAGCGACTCCCCTGCAGGTGAGGAGCAGGGGGGTTGAACCGGGATCCTTATTCCGGGCCTTGCTCTTCACTCCATGTGCGCTTAACCTGCTGTGCTACCACTGACTCCCTAGTTAAGATTTTTGAATTCTTAAGTTTTGCCAGATATCTTGGAAATATGGACAACTTTGGGTTGTTTTTTTTTTTAAGACCTTAAAGAGAGTATTTCTTCTTAACTAAAATGGTTTTGTATATAGAATTTCTTTTCATTTTATGTGACACTGTTTCTAAGACTTTACATGGATATCTAATTTTTGCAGTACAGATTAAGTAGTTCAGCAGGTGTGTTCTTGTCTTCTTTCATTCATTCACATATCCATTCAGTCAGTGGCTTTTTAGCCTGTACTTACTTAGATGTTAGGGCTACAGAAGTAAACAGACAGACAAAAATCCGTATCCTCCTCTAACTGTTCTATTAGAAGATAAGCAATAAATCCTGAGGTGTCCCACATGAGATAGAGGACTGATAACCAAAATATACAAAGAATTCATCAAACTCAGCAATTCTTCTTCTTCTAGCGTTTGCCCTTCTTCCGTAGCCAGGCAACAGCGTCAGGTTGAGCCTGATGTAAAGTTTCGAGACCTCCTTTGAATCTGGAGAGGTGGCAGTCGTTGACTATGTGGGTCATAGTCTGTCTGTAGCCGCAGGGGCAGTTCGGGTCGTCTCTGGCTCCCCAGCGATGGAACATAGCGGCGCACCAGCCATGGCCTGTTCGATAGCGATTGAGGAGGGCCCAATCATAACGTGCTAGGTCAAAGCTGGGTTGACAATTGTAGGGGGTCTGTGATGAGGTGTTTGTTCTTTACCTCAGCTGACTGCCAACTCTGTTTCCAAGAGTCTGGAACAGAGAAGTTCAGTGTAGGCGTAGGGGACCAGATTGGGTGACTAGACGTCAAGTGTTGGACAGGGTGGGCGAAGATATCCGCGTATATTGGCAGGTCTGGTCGAGCGTAGACGTGGGAAATGAACTTAGATGATGCCGCATCCCGACGAATATCTGGCGGGACGATGTTGCTGAGAACTGGCAGCCATGGAACCGGGGTGGAACAGATGGTTCCAGAAATTATCCTCATGGAGGAATATAATTTGGAATCGACCAAGTGGACATGGGGGCTACGGAACCATACTGGGGCACAGTATTCTGCAGTGGAATAGCATAATGCCAGAGAGGATGATCGTAGTGTGGAAGCGCTCGCGCCCCATGAGGAGCTGGCTAGTCTTGCAATGATGTGATTCCTCGCGCCCACCTTTGCTGCAGTTTTTATGAGATGTTCGTGAAATGACAGAGTGCGATTGAGAGTAACGCCAAGATAGACTGGCTGGGCTTCATGCTGGATTCTCGTATCGCCAAGCTGCACATTAAGCTCACGCGAGGCCGAGGCATGGTGTAGATGGAAAACAGATGATACCGTTTTTGCAGTGCTAGGGATTAGTCGCCATTTGTTACAGTAATCAGATATCAGAGACATGTCTTTCGTGAGTGTTTCCTCGAGGATGTCGAACTTTGATGCCTGAGTTGCACAGCAGATGTCATCGGCGTAGATGAACTTCCTTGAAGAAGTTTCTGGGAGGTCATTGATGTAAATATTAAATAGCGTAGGAGCCAGAACAGAGCCCTGGGGGAGGCCACTTGAGACAAGTCTCCATCTGCTAGACTTGTCACCCAGATGCACCCGGAATCTTCTATTATGGAGAAGAAACGATATAGTGTTGGCTACCCATGGAGGCAGGCATCTTGAGATCTTGACTAGGAGACCATGGTGCCAGACCATATCATAGGCTGCTGTGAGATCAACAAAGACAGCACCCATCTTTAAATTCTTCTAGAATCCATTTTCAATGTAAGTTGAGAGGGCCAGGGCTTGTTCGCAGGTAGATCTTCCTGGGCAGAAACGAGCTTGGGCGGGTGATAGGAATTTCTCTGTAAGATGAGAAATTCGTGACAGAAGCAGCCTCTCAAGGAGTTTGTAACACACGGAGAGGAGAGAAATTGGTCTATAGCTGGCGGCCAGTGTTGGGTCTTTCTTTGGTTTCAAAACCGCTATAATCTTTGCTCGTCGCCAAACTTTGGGCATAGACTCAGATTCCAAGATGTGGGACAGGAATGAAGCGAGCCACTTCTTTGCCGCGGGACCCAGGTTAAGAATGAGTTCTGGGGTGATGTTATCATAGCCAGCAGCTGTTCCCGGTTTAACCCTCTTCAAAGCGTGTTCCAGTTCAGACAGTGTAAAGGGAGAGAGTTTTGGAGATGGACAAGATAACCGGAAGTGGGATGACCACTCATGGGAAATTTCTCTTTTCCAGACTGGGTCGATCTTAGCACGTCCAACTTGAGTTAGGTGACTGGCCACTGAGTTTGGAGATACGGGAGGATGGGAGATGGGAAGGGGTTGGCTACTGGCACCCAGTCTGTGAAGAAGCTTCCAGGCCTTCCTACTTGAGTGGGTGAAGTTCAGACTTTCTGTGAGTTGTTGCCAGTGGGCTTGGCGTGCTGCATCCAGGGAGGCAATGAGATGGTCAGCCACATCTGGGTCGCCCGACTCATCATACTGCTTTAGTAGTTGCTCGCATTCAGCATCAAGACAAGGCGTATAGTTAGCACGTCTCCCACGAGGAATGGCTTGGGAAGCTGCTTTGAAGATGGCTTGGCGGAAGCGCCTGTAGGAATCTTCAGAGGGGATAGAGTTAATTGGAATTGCAGGAATAGATTTGTTGGTAAGATCACTGAACAGATGCCAGTTTGCTTTCTGAAAGTTCCATCTTAGTTTCTCCGAGCACAGAATCAGTGGGAGCTGGAGACCAATGTGGATGATAGCTAGGCAGTGATGACTGTGCGGGAAGATCTTGAGAACTTGTCTCGTAGCAGGAAAGGCTTGGCCGTTGACTATGCTAATCCAGCACAGGTCGGGTGACGAGTCTTTATTCCATCTAGCACTGTGAATAGAGCCTGGCTGTTTGGGATCGAATAATAGGGAGAGGTCATTCGCTGAAGCCCAGTCGGCTAAGATAGAGCCGTCAGCACGAGTGGAGGAATATCCCCAGTCTTGGTGATGACTATTAAAGTCTCCAACGTAAACGGCTGGGTGATTTGGGCTAGGCAGGACCTCATTATCCCATGAGGCACTGGGAGGCTTATATACATTGACGAGCTGAATAGTTCCAATAGTAATGGAGTCGTAGAAGGTCGAAGAGGCCGTATGGTAAACGTCCGCAAGACACGATTTGGCATAGATGGCTCGGCCGTGTTTAGGATGGAGATTATAGCATATTAAATCGAATCCACTGATGGTGAATCGAGCAGCTTCATCGACTGCTATATGTGTTTCTTGTAGGCAGATAACATCTGCCTGATGCTGTATCTATCGCCAAATGACCAATAAGAACGCGTTTGGCAAAGGACAGCCCCTCAACATTAAGTTGGAGGACTCGAAGAGCAGGACCAACAGCTTGAAAGCTGGCAGGAGCTGCTTGTTGCTGGCTTTGAAAGTGACTGGGATCCATGTGGATTCAGTCGGCTAGGAAGGATCGTCAGTTTCCCCAATGAATGGGTACTCACGAGATGTACCACGGCAAGGTCGATCCAATGCATCCCATTCATTCCCCTGAACCACCATAAACCAGAGTTGAGCAATGCTCTGGTAAAACAAACAAAAACAATAACAACCTTATTAAAAACAGGGGCAGAGTGTGTGTGTGTAGGATATAGGCGGGTTCTTTCCAAGAGATCCAAAGGGCCAAAAGACAAAAATGAAAAAAATGTTCAACATCACTGATGATCAGGAAAATACAAATAAAAACAGCAATGAAATACCACTTTACAACTGTGAGAATGTCACATGTTAGAAAAGACAGGAGTACCACCTGTTGGAGAGGCTGTGAGAGGAAAAGGACGGTCTTATGTTGCTGGTGAAAATGTAAATTGGTTCAACCTCAATGGAAAACAGTCTGGAGATTCCAGTGACCTCCAGAAATGGACCTACCCAGGGAAAATCAAAACACCTATCCAAAAATGCTGGGCTAGCTTTGCCAGAGAGAGAGATGAGGAACTCGTGGCAGCATGGTAATACAATTCTTTATTCGTGTGGGTGCCCCAGAGTCGGCCACGTGGAGCTAGCAAAATGGCCTCCCGCTATGCACGCCAGCCCTTCTCCAGGTCTTGACGCGGAAGAGAAAGAGAGAGAGAGAGATAGATAGAGAGAAAAGAAGAAGAAGAAGAAGAAGAAGCAGAAGAAGAAGCAGAAGCAGCAGCAGCAACAGAAGAAGAAGATGAAGAAGAAAGAGTGGAAACAGAAGAGACTTTTATAGGAGAATTCCGGAAGTGGCAAGTTGGGACAGAATTGGCTAGGGTAGAGGGTGGAGAAAAGAAAAAGGCATTCTGGGAAGGTAGAAAGCTGGTGGGATTAGCAATACCCTGAGGGGATTACGTGGTGAGGATATGTAAATAATACTTGCATGGAAATATAGTGGTTTGTGGTCCCTGCCAATGTTCAACCACATCTGCACAATATCCCAACACAAAAAGACCTGTGCACACCAAGATTCCTAGCAGCACAGTTTGTAATTGCCCAGCGTTGAAAGAAAACCAGTTGTCTAGTGACAGATGAGTGGCTAAGAAAGCTATGCTACATATATAATGGAATACTATGCAGCTGTTAAAACTACAAGGCCTTATCCTTTGCAACTTTGTGGTCAGAATTTAAAGGCATCTTATTGCGTGAGACAGGCCAGAAAGAAAAAGACCAACACTTACTGCTCTCATGTTTAGGCAGAACTTGAGAACAAAGGACACGCCCACCTGTAGGAGGACATTTCACCAGTGGTGAAACAGTGCCGCAGGTCTCCGTCTCTCTATTGTCCTCTGTACTCATCCCTTCCATCTCAATTTCTCTCTGTCTCTATCCAAAAATAAATAAAAAATTAAAAACAAGAATAAAGGACAGAAGGTAGGACAGAAGATGAAACAGCATATTACACCAAGACAGAGGGCTCTGGGAAGGAGGGAGGGAGTCCAGGATGAAGGGACACCCAGTCAAGGGGGGAGAGAGGTTGTGCCTTTGTGTTAAACGATCGTGCTGTAAAACACGACGACCCCCCCCCCCCCCAATAAAGTCAAAGGTAAGAAGATAGGCAATAGAGAAACATGGTGAAACTGCCAAAAAGTGCTTTCTAGATGGGTAAATCCAGAAAGGCAGGAAAGAATCCTGGAGAAGGTGTCACGATCCCAAATGTGTTTGTCCTGGCCCCACAGGTGGCACAGTGCTGGGGCTCTTGACCCTTCAATATGAGGGTCCATGTTTGATTCATGACTTAGGGACACCGGAGTGCTGCTCTGACCTCTCCCTCCCTCCCTCCCCTTCTCTCTCTGTAACGTGAAGTTGAAAACTTGTTAAGGTAAAATGTGATCATCAGGGAAAGTCCGAGACATTACATTAGAGCAAATAATAAAGAAAGACACACAGGTGGCCTGGGAGGTAGTGCAGTATGTAAGTTATTGGACTCAAACCTGAAGCCTCGAGGTCCATCCTTGGTGTGACATGTGCCAGAGTGATGCTTGGCTTTCTCTCTCTGCCTCAGAAATATTTAAATCTTTTTTTTTGTTTTGTTTTGCTTTAAGTTTTTTATATTTTATTTACTCCCTTTTGTTGCCCTTGTTGTTTTATTGTTGTAGTCATTATTGTTGTTGTTGGATAGGACAGAGAGAAATGGAGAGAGGAGGGGAAGACAGAGAGGGGGAGAGAAAGATAGACACCTGCAGACCTGCTTCACTGCCTGTGAAGTGACTCCCCTGTCAGTGGGGAGCCGGGGGCTGGAACCAGGATCCTTAGGCTGGTCCTTGCACTTTGCTCCACATGCCCTTAACCCGCTGCACCACAGCTGGATTCCTTTTTTTTTCCTGCCTCCGGGGTTATTGCTGGGGCTCAGTGCCTGCACTATGAATCACTGCTCCTGGAGGCTATTTTCCCCATTTTGTTGCCCTTGTTGTAGTTGTTATTGTTGTCATAGCTGCTGTTGTTGGATAGAACAGAGAGAAATCAAGAGAGGTGGGGAAGACAGACAGGAGGAGAGAAAGACAGACACCTGCAGACTTGCTTCGCTGCTTGCAGAGTGACCCCCTGCAGGTGGGGAGTTGGGGGCTGGAACCAGGATCCTTATGCCAGCCCTTGTGCTTCGCGCCACCTGTGCTTAACCCACTGCGCTACCGCCCAGCCCCCAGATATTTAAATCTTTTTTTTTTTTAATTCATGCACGGAACTGCTGTGTAGTTAGTCTGCAATAATGTGATTCCACTGAATTCTTCAGGTCAGTATCCACTGAGAGAGGGCAGTACCATTACCTCATTGCTTAGTGCCTATGTGCTATCCACAAGCAATATTTCAAATTCAAATATCGCCCTGATTTATAAGTATTTTTTCTTTTATTCATTTATATTGCATTTTTAGTTTATTATTTGATGGGCGAGTTATAATACACTTGTTGACACATAGGTACAATTTCTTTTTATATTCATTTATTTTCCCTTTTGTTGCCCTTGTTTTATTGTTGTTGATGTCGTCATTGTTGGATAGGACAGAGAGAAATGGAGAGAGGAGGGGGAGAGAAAGACAGACACCTGCAGACCTGCTTCACCGCCTGTGTAGCGACTCCCCTGCAGGTGGGGAGCCGGGGGCTCAAACTGGGATCTTTATGTGGGTCCTTGCGCTTCGCTCCACTTGTGCTTTATGCCACGTGCGCTTAACCCGCTGCGCTACCGCCCAACTCCCAGTATTTAAATCTTAAGAGGAAGATTTAATGGAACAAACACTAGAGGCTATTTGAAGTGTTATTCACGTAGACCAGGCAGAGTTGGACAAAGGATTTGGGAGCCACAAGGAGCATGGATGTGTTCCTTAGCTGTGTGTCCAGCTCTGCTAGCCATAGTGAATGGAAGGAGTAGTAGCAGAGTTAGAAATGGCGGGGGTGGAGGAGCAGTGGATTCCTGGTGCAGGCACCGAGCCCCAGAGATGACCTTGGAGGCAAAGGGGAAAAAAATAAAAAAACAAGAAGGGAGGAAAAGATCTTGGAAGAGGGCAGAGGGAAGATTTTGCAGGCGGGTTGCTAAGTTTTGACTTCTGTTCAGCGCCAGATGGAGAATTGCTGGCGGGTTGGGTAGAACAAAGTGACTGCACTTGTGTTTTGGAAGGATCACTACAGTTGTTACTTGGAAGACGTTCTGTTCTACAGCGGGTGAGATGAGAAGCAAGGTAAAGGGAAGGTGGTCTCACTCCAGGTGAGTAATGGTGTTGACCAAGGTATGAGCAGTGAAGGTAGTGAGGAGGGGGGGGGGCTCTGGATACATTTGTTAGGTTGGAGTGAGGATGTTCCTTATCAGCTTGCGGAGTACAGGAGAGAAGGAGCAAAATAATAGCAGGAGATTGGAGTCGGCTTGTGTTGATTGAAATGAGAAAATGTGCAGCAGGAAAGATCTGGGGTGAAGATTAAAACTTTGGCTTTGACAGTTACAGGAGAGTTTCTCTCCAGTGTGGGCTGTAGGCAGTTACAGGAGAGTTTCACTCAGATGTGGGGTGTAGACATTCAGAGCCGATGAACTTTCCAGACATCCCAGACTGTCTCTTACGAGGGGATGCAAAGAACTTTGGTAGTGTGTAATTTAGAGTTTTGTAAACCATTATTAAAACACTAATAAAATGAATACAAAGAGCTTAGGTTTGGGGCCTGGGTGGTGGTGCAGCTGGTTAAGGGCACATGGCAGTAAGCGTAAGGACCAGTGTAAGGATTCCAGTTTAAGCCCCCAGCTTCCCACCTGCATGGGGGTGGGGGTCACTTCACAGGCGGTGAAGCAGGTCTGCAGGTGTCTGTGTTTCTCTCCCCCTCTCTGTCTTCCCCTCTTCTCTCCATTTCTCTCTGTCCTATCCGACACCAAGGGCAACAGCAACAATAACAACAACAAGGACAACAAAAGTGGGGGAAAATGGCCTCCAGGAGCAGCGGATTCATGGTGCACGCACCAAGCCTCGTTGATAGCCTTGGAGGAAAAAAAACAAAGCTTAGGTTTGAGGTGGCTAATAAGCATCTATGTGAAGATGTTTAGTAGACAGTTGTTATCTACAGCTTTGGCGTCTAGGAGGTAGAAATGAGGATTTGGCAGCATATCAGTGATACTTCGTAAATCTCAAACCAGGATGGACTTTACTAGCAGTACACAGTGAGAGGAGAGGCCGGATGAACTGTTCACTCACACCTGCTTTCCAGCATCTGGGAAAATGCAGTGAGATCAGCAGAGGTGTGAACACGTGGCTAGTGGGGGCAGGAGACAAGTGTGAAGGTGCTTGACGGAGGGACCGACCACAGAGCAGAGCAGGGCACAGTTATTAGATCCAGGCAGATGGTGGTGAGGTTGGCATGCAGCTTCATTGGCAGGGTGAAGGGGAAAGGTGAGTAGAATCAAGTCAAGAGAAAGGAAGGACCTGGGTTGCAGACGGGGCATCAGAAACTGGGATAGCAACTGGGGCTGGCATGGCTCTGGCATTCCTAGAGCGTCTTTAGAGGAAGGAAGGTATTATATACCCTGTGTTATGCGGATGATAGGAGGTAGCCTAGGCAGGTGTTGCCAGGGGCCAGCCCCAGCAGGTTATTAGGGTATCCTGAAAGATGAGGGGCGTTGGCGCAGAATGAGGAAGAATGAGAGACGAGTGTGTTGATGCTGAATCAAGCTCAAGCAGAACTTCATTTTTATAGTCTCATAAGGCTATAGATCATCAAAACAAAATCACCTAGGTATAGATTATTAAAACAAAAATCACCAAGGCTTTTATTATTAAAACAAAAATCACCAAGTAAGAACAGCACAGGTAGGGAACACCTTCTGCTTTGTGGAACATTCACATTCCAGGAGCACTTTGCTCCCGAGAGATCACATCACAGTTCCTTTATCTTTTGTTATTCCTGTACCTGTGTGCTAGGCAGATGTCCATTTGATTAAGATGAATTTTCTACCTGTATGTTTATGCCATCTTCTTGCCCCTATGCATTAGAAGCCATGGTTCCTAGAAAGTTCAAGCTTGTTATGTTTCTAGGGACCTTAAACAAATTGAGCAGCCCGTTTTTCATAAAATCTGTTCCGTTGTTTGATCAAGGAGTTTTGTTTTGTTCCTTACTGAGAAGGCACCAAGGTGGTGCCAACCTGGCCAACCTCTCCATAAAGTTCAGCTCTCTAGCTGGAATCCATCTTCCTTGTCTGCTCCCTATGTGACCTAGGCTCTCGTGTACTATTCCTGCATAAGGAATTGGGAGCATTGTGGTGGGTGGTAGATTAAAAGGCCCATTGTATCTAGGCAGGTACCAGAGCTTTCCATTTATTAATTATGCTGTGTAAGGTGGCCCCCTCCACTGTGGGAACCGCCAATTTTTCTCCAATTTTAGGGGGAACACTAAAGGAAGTGGTGTAGATAAAGGGGGAAACAATTCCTCTTCTAGGAGTCTCCTGAAAAATTTTGCATCACTGATGTTGCTTGTTCCATTATGATCAGTCTTACAGAGTGCAGTGTAGGTTTTGTCATTATTTTTGTTATTGGTCAGGCTCTGAGCCTGGCCATAGGTAAAGATTATAAAGACCACACAGAGCTTAATCCCATACCCTATACACAGCAGAAGGCAGGATAGTTTTAGTTTGGCCTGGAGAGTCCGGCCGTATTGAACTCCCTATGAAGCTGATATCGTGTCAAGCAGCTCGCATGGCCGTGCCTGCGCCAAGGCGTAGATAGCGTAATGGTTATGCAGAGGACTGTCACACCTGAGGTTTCAAAATCTCAGGTTCAACCCCCTACACCACTGTAAGCCAGAGCTGTGCAGTGCTCTGGTCAAACAAACAAACAAACATTCTAACCTCAGTGGTGTGTGTGTGTGTGTGTGTGTGCGCGCAGACACCTGACAGCATCAAAATTCATGTCCTTAACAGCATCTTCTCCAACATTTCTTGAGCCTTTCTTCTTTTTATGTATTTCAAGTGAGTCACCTCCACTTACTGTGACATCTGTTACATGGATTCTGATGAGGGGAACGGACGTTCTGGATCCTTAAATCTTTTCTAGAAGGGGAAAGGAAATGAACAGGTCAAAGTGGCTAGGGAAGAGTCCTAGACAGCTTCTCATTTGGTTCATGATTACTGGCTGTATTCTGTTCTTTATATGATTCTTGGACAAGTCACCTTTTAATTTTGTAATTTATTCTTCTTTCTTTGAAACACGGTATGGGGGATTGAGCCCAGGGCTGATGTCCTGCTTTCAATTGTACTATTTCATTGATTTGTAAAACTCTGAGGCCACATTTTTCATTGGCAAGAGGGGTTTAATAACAGCCTCCCTTGGTGCTTAGGAGTGACTTACTATGTAAGATCAGGTCAAAAGGAGTTTATATTATATAGATAGTTCTTTTGAACAGCAAACTGAGTTCTAACCTTTAGTTTTTATTCAAAATTTAAATTTTGGAAAAGTGAGAAATTGTATTTTTTTTCTGATGTCATCTGTCTTTTTAAGATTTACTTATCTTTCTGAGAGAAGAAGGAGGTAGGGAAGGGAGGAGGGAGAGAGAGGAAGGCCAGAGATTCCACATACTCTTTGTCATATAGTGCCAGGGATTTAAGCTGGGACTTCAGTTCTATATATGCTGAGATATTTCCCAAGCCTATATTTATTCATTTTACAGTGTTTTCTAGCACTTCAATATGTATTTTTAAATTTATTTTATATTGGTGATTTAATATTGATTTACAAAATTGTAAGATAACAGATAACTCCACATGGTCCCCACCACCAGAGTTCTGTGTCCCCACTGACTTCACTGGAAACTGCAGTAGTTCTTCCAAGGTCACCAGTAAGGGCAGATTCTACAGCATTCTCCCCCCCCCCCCCCCATTTATTTATTTATTTATTTATTTTTACCAGAGCACTGCTCAGCTCTGGCTTATGGTGGTGCAGGGGATTGAGCCTGGGACTTAGGAGCTTCAGGCATGAGAGTCTCTTGCATAACCATTATGCTATCTACTCTCCTCACCATTTTTTTTCAGCATCACCTTTCATATCTTTAATATAGGAAGACAGTAAGGTAGTGGGCAGTGACACTTAGACTCGCTTATTACCTATGTGATCATAACATCTTCCTGTGTCTATTTTATCTGTTAAGTGGGTATACTAATAGCACCCACTTTTTAGGGTGGTTATGAGTTAAATTATAAAGAGCTCCTGGAGCCTTTCTTATTTGGTATATCATAAGTGCTATAGGTATTATTTGTTTATTTATTTTTTAGGTCTTATTTCTTATTACTGTGCTTTCCACTTTTTTTTTTTAAAGTACTTGTTTATTATTGGATAGAGAAAGAGAAATTGAGAGGGGGAGAGGCAGAGAGGCACCTGCAGCCTTGCTTCACCACTCGTGAAGTTTTTTCCCTTGCAGGGGCTTGAACCTGGGTCCTTGTGCACTGTCATGTGAGCACTCAACCGGGTATACCCCCACCTGCCTCCTGCTTTCCACTCTCTCAGTATTCTGTCACGTTGGAAGGGGAGTGTGGGAAGTCACTGCTTCTTTTCTTTTAAGAATTACAAATTATAAATTGTGTGAAATGCCTTTAGAACCCATAAATAATAACAGTTTTTTTTTGTGATTGTTCAGAAGCCAACTTTCATTTAACATACAGCTAAAAAATATGTATTTTTTTAAACACATTAATTCTGAAGCATTATTTCAACTCAGTTGCTGGACGTGATACAGTCTTGATATCCAATCTGAATGCTGAAAGCTCATGTACAGTTTCCATGAATTTTTATCGCAAGTTTATTTTGCTATGCAGACATGTGTCTAATAAAAAAAAAGATGCTGCATAAACCACGGCTTGGGCTTGAATGCGCTTCTGTTTTTAGTTGAGGTATAAATGTTATTTCTGGCCGTGTCCTTCATACTTAGCTCTTCTTACAACAAATGGAAAGGCCTTAATTGTACCTGAGGGAATAGTTAACCCACAGTGGACATATGGTGGACAAAAGCCGAGTCTAGCAAATGAAATAAAATTATAAATGGTAAACATGTGAATGCTTACAGAGTCTGGCAGCTATGAAAGATAGAGTATTGTTTGAAATAACCAGATCTCGTGCGCAGCATAAAAATAACTCTTGTTGGCATTTTGTACAAGTGTATATAAATCTGATGAAAAGACGTGCTCTTAACTTATTTGTAAAATACATTTATCTTTTTTACTGTTTATTGAGCTTTGTGATGCAACTGCGATGTCAGTAGTGAAGGCTGATGAGCTCGTATTCTGCAGAAGTTCCTGCTCTTGTGACTGTGGGCAGTTAATTAGCACTAACCCAGAACCACTCCTTGGACCTTCTGGGTTTTAGTGTTACATGTGGTCGCACCGCTCCAGCAAAAGGTTAAGTATTAATGGAAAATGGTCACAGCCCTTTTACTAAAAGAAAACATGTTCCTTGTAAGTTTTCTTTTGATTTTCCTTTTACAGTTGCATTGAATGTCTTCATTCATTTAGCCATCCATAAAGCAAACATTGCTGCACATGCGGTGGATAATACGTCTTTTTAGGACTACTTGTGTGGTATGTCACAGATCATTAACTGCAAGTAACCACCTGACTTGAGGGGTCCTGGAAGCATCATTATAGTGAAATAAGCTTTTATGTAGGTATCACCACAGCACTCTGATTTATAGAAATGTCACCATTGCTGCTGTGGAAATATATATTCTCATTATCATTATCTCATTTAGGGAATGGTAGGTATTAATTGGCTATAGCCTGTAAAAGAGATACATTGCCAACAATGGAATAAAAATAATAAATGTTATTGTGGCCTCTATTTCATCTGGGCTCACTTTTAAATAATTACGTGACTAACTAGTTGTTTCTTGAGGACACTTTGAAATCTGTACATCTTTGTAGGATAAGAAACACCTCTTTAAACAATATTAAAAGGGAAAGGTATCTTTTTGAATTGGGCGGCTAATGCTTTAAAGTACAGTTGATGACACGTAGGTATAGCCCCTCACCTCACCATGGTAGGTGTCTTGTCTTAAGTGTCTAGGAGACACTTGGTACCCCGACGTAGGGTGCCCTCCCCCTCCTACACCAGGACCCAATGTCTGTTTGCTCTGTCCTTATCCTCCCTTTGCCAGAGTATTTGGGAAAATGTACCTTCCTGTAGCAGTTTAACACAGTCAACTGTGAATTAACTTGGGGAGTTCTTTCTGTGAGTACATGGCTGCTGCCTAGGCACATAAGTCACGATCCTGAGTTTAGAAATCTTAGTCTACTTTTGTAAAGTAAAATAATATAATAGGCAGAAAAAAAAAAGGAAAAGAAAGAAACCCAAGCAAAAGTCAGCCTTTAATTTAGTACTGTTGTATTAGTTAGGAGGGAAAATTGACAGCTAAGGATAAAGAGGAATGTGAAACTCAGGCTGAGTCTTTGCAAGACTGGTAGGGTTTGTATACAGAAACAGGACTGAATCTCAGGCACAGTGTATGACAAAGTATATTTAGAGAAAGACGCATAAAATTGTTTTTAGGTATTTGGTTTGTTAACTTGAGTTGATGGGCAGGCATTTACTGCATTTTTTAAAAGCAGTATAAGCTAAAGTTTTAAGTTTTTGTGTGAGCTTTAATACTCAATGCCATGATAGTAAAACTGTAAAAAAAAATTAGACGGTAGCATTCTATCTGAGCTTTTTTTCTTCAAGCAGCCTGAGGTAGCTTGCTAGTCCCGTGCACGGTACAGGGTTAAATACATTGGCAGATGACGTCCACCTAGTTGTGAAACATTATTTGTATGACAGGTGTCATGCTAGATGCTCTCTCTTTGTAAGGCTCAAAGAGCCGATTCTCAAGAGAATCATTTACCAGTTGTTAAGTAATTGGGAGGAGACAGAGTCAGTCTTTGAACCCAGATGTTTCCCCCAAAGCATTTCCACTGTTTTCCATCTTAGAGTTAAGTCCAGAGGCAATTCAAGGGTGTCTTTTCATTTCAGATGTAACGTTGACACTGTTGTCCTTCAGACACCAAGCAACAACCATAACACAGTGCTAGTAGTAAGTTAACTTTCGCATGAGGAATATAGGATTTACTGTTAAAGTCCTGCTGTACCCAGAGTTGTTCTGTCTATTGGAAAGGAAGTCTGGGGCTTTGCTATACATTTGCATTTTCAAATAACTCATTTTAGTGTTTCTTGAAACAGGAATCTATATTTTGTTGGTTGTTCCCAAGCTATTAACAAATCAAAGCATTAAGATAACTAAAATCACGAGTCTGAATTAGATTGCTGGGGGGTCGTGATAAAGTACCTCACAGGGGTGATTTCATGATTATGAAGGCTGGACGTCCAAGATCAAGGTGCTGGCAAAGTTTGTTTTTTAATATCTCTCTTCTTGGCTTGCCTGCCGCCTCACTTTTTCTGTATTTGTTTATTTTTACTGGGGAATTAATGGTTTACAGTAAACACAGCTGCTGATACATGTAAAATTTCTCAGTTTTCTGCCCAGCACCCTCACCCCACCCTAGGTCCTCCTCTCCATCATGCACCAGGACCTGAAAGCCCCACGCACCTCACTCATGTCCCCGTACTTTGGTGCAACACACCACACCCAGTCCAAGTTCTGCTTTGCGATTCCCCGTTTTATTCCTATTTCTCAATGTCTTTCTATGCTGTGATCATCTCATACTCATCCTTCTCTTTCTGACTGACTTAACGTGATTCCTTCCAGCTGCAACCAAGATAAAGTGAAGAAAGTGACTTCATCATTATGTGTATTTCTGTGCCCTCATCTCTCCTTATAAAGACAACAGTTGTCCTGGACTAGGGCCCACTGGCTTCACCTTAGTTATTTTTATAAATTTCCTATGTCCAAACAGATGATTTTTTGGCAGGTAGAAACAGCAAGAGACTATGAACCACATCGTCTCTCTAGCATATGCAGTGCAAGGAATGGAAGGCTGGCCTTAGGCATGCAACCCTGTGCTCTCCCTGGCAACAAGGGGTTTGAAATTGATTATGTAATTCATTCATTGGATGTGTGTAGCAGTTCTTACCTGAAATGTAAATGCAAGCCTCAAGTTGAACGGTGCGATGTGAATCCTGCCAGGTGTTGACCAGTGCTGCTCTAACATGGGCATATAGAGAGGCAGTTACAGAGACCCCACCTCACACTCCACTGTAGAAGTTCAGAGGGCTAAATTTCCTTGGATTAACTCCAAGGACTGTTATCATCCTCTAGAACTGCCCTTCCTTTCTTAACACCTTTGTAGCACCTTGAGATTTTGGTATGGGGCCTGCTTTTCCATCTGGTGGCATTGTACTGTGCCAGCTTGGCTAGACCAGAAGTCACTTGCCTTGCCTGTGTTGTTCAGGTCAAGCAGTGTTCACCAGATTCTGCAAACGAATTATAAAGAGAAAGTGATATGGCAGGCTTGCCTTGTGTGTGACTCTCTGAAGCACTGAGTGCTGAGTACCAGGCAGTGTGCCAGCTGTCATCCGGTGCTGTTGAGCCACTCGCACACCTTGAAGGTGTGGGACTGCACAAGCGCCAGCATCTCCTGGCTCCTGTGAGCGCCCTGTTCAGCCCCGTGGAGCAGTCTCCCTGTGTATAACAACACCCTCGCGAAAGAATGGCGCAGCCTTCTTCAGAGGTTCCCTTGGCATCCAGGATCAGGATGAGTGAGCGAGAGACGCAAGGCCTGGTTTCTGCCTACCAGTTCCCATTGTCCTCACAGGCTCACTAGTTCCTATGGGCTGTATTTGTCTTCCTGCCTGCAGCACCTCCCTGTGGTTTGTGCTCGGTCTACAGCTGCTTTTCTGACTGGAGCTCTGACAGCCCCCAGAGTTCTGTTAGACCTTAGCCCTGCAATAAAGCCTTTATCTGTGTGAAGGCGAAAACTGAAATTCAATGAAATACTTACACCCCTGTGTCCATTCGCAGTGCTGTTTGCGATAACAACGTTTAGGAAACAGCCTAGATGCCTCTGATGGGTGATCCAATAAAGAGTGTGTGATAGACAGACACGAAGGAATATTCAAGCCTGAAAACACTGCCATTTTTTACAGCTGTGTGCTGAGTGAGTTAAGTCAGATGGAGAAAGACAAACACCACGTGATTTCACTCAAGAGTGGAAGAGAAAACAGAAAAGCCAAACAAAATGGGAGGGAGAGCTGGTAAAGGGCCAGTTTACCAAAAGGAGGGTGAAATCCAGTCTTCTGGTGGCAAGCGTGATATAGTCTTCTTCCTCTTCCTCTTCTTCTATTTATTTATTTTTTACCAGAGCACTGCTCAGCTCTGACTTATTATGGTGGTGCGGGGGGGATTGAACCTGGGGCCTTAGATCCTCAGAAATGTGAGAGTCTCCTTGGCTAACCATCATGCTATCTACCTCTGCGACATACTACATATTGATGCGAGATTGTGATGCTGTGGACCTGCAACCTGTGCATTGTTAGAAACCAGCACTACTTCAGTCGTAATAGAAGGTAGATAAGTAGTGTTTCTGAAAAATTCCACTTCAGTCGTAAGTGGAGAAATGAGCAAGCACCTAAGCAGTAGAAATCTTCTTCAGGACAAAGCTTTAAAAAATAAGCTTTAAAAATAACTGTAGAAACAGATTTTGCAACATCTTATTCTTTCTTTAAAATTTGTTTATTTACTCCCTTTTGTTGCCCTTGTTGTTCTATTGTTGTAGTTATTATTACTGTTGTTATTGATGCCATCATTGTTAGATAGGACAGAGAGAAACGGAGAGAGACAGACACCTGCAGACCTGCTTCACCACCTGTGAAGTGACCCCCCCTGCAGGTGGGGAGCTGGAGGCTCGAACCGGGATCCTTATGCTGGTCCTTGGGCTTTGTGCCTCATGCGCTTGACCTGCTGCGCTACTGCCTGACTCCCAGATTCTGCTAAATCTTAAGTGGAAAAGATATGTCTGAAAAATATTAAAAGCATTCATACCTACCTTAACAGTAATTGGCTCTATGAGGTGGAATTTGGAGAGATTTGTTTTTCATCATAGGTTTCTGAATTTTCCAAATTGAATATATAGTGATTATTTAAAAAAAATTAAAACATACTTACCGGAGAATAATTCATGAATAACTCTCACTTCAACCACATCTTGGAATGTATTACACATATTTTAGTAAATCTGTGCAAATACTTGAGCATATCAAAGTATTTTTAAGCAAGTGTGTCACACTTTAGACCATTACAAAGTTATTCTAATGATAGCTACATTTTTTCTCCACATTTATCATTCATTTAATGACTTTAGAAATTTTACCTGTCCCCCCCAAGAAAATGCTTAGCTCTTTCAGTATATGAGATTTCCTGGAAAGTTAAATTGGTCCTTATTCAGAACTTTTCTCTAACTTATTATGTAAAATTAGACAAGTTTATGCCTCTCTATATGATTTACTATTTACTTAATATTCCTATTAAGTAAGAGCTAAGCTAGATGGTTTCTGAGACACCTTCTATTTCTTTTCTTTCTTCTTTTTTTTTCTTTTTTGTCTCCAGGGTTATTGCTGGGGTTTGGTGCCTGCACTATGAACCCACTGCTCCTGGAGGCCATTGTTTTTCCATTTTATTGGTTAGAACAGAGAGAAATTGAGAGGGGAGGTAAGAGATAGATAGATAGATAGATAGATAGATAGATAGATAGAAAGAAAGATAGATAGATATAGAGAAGGATAGACACCTACAAAACTTGTGAAGCATCCCCCAGCAGGTGGGGAACAGGGGACTTGAACCTGTATCCTTACGCAGGTCCTGATAGCTACATTTTATGAAAGCTTACAGAGCTTTATGTTTTTCCATTTGGAATTTAATTCATTCAGTAATAACGTTGTCCTTATATGCAAGTGCCTTGGAAGAAAGTGGAATGCTACAGTAAAAATTCACTTCAGGTCGAAGTGGTATCAGTTAACCTCAGTGGCTACAATTATGCCTACTGCCAAAATAACAAAGTCAGTTTCAAAAATCAGAATCTATCACCTCTGACAGTATACGATCATCATGAAAGTGTGCAGGTGCCAGTTCCAGTGAAGCATCACATGCCACTGAAACACAGAGGCATCTAAACTTTAAAAAAATTTTTTTAATTTATTATTAATCTATTTATTGGATAGAGACAGTCAGAAATCAAGAGGGAAGGGGATGATAGAAAGGGAGATAGACAGAGACAGCTGCAGCCCTGCTTCACCACTCGTAATGCTTTCCCCCTGCAGGTGGGGACCAGGGGCTTGAACCTGCGTCCTTGCCATTGTAATATATGTGCTTAACCAGGTGTGCCACCACCCGGCCCCGGTATTTAAACTTTTAAGTGGTCCCCAAGAAGTTCTGGGTTTTCGTTATGAAGGCTGGGGTGTATAGCATAGTGGTTATGCAAAGAGAATCTCATGCCTGAGGCTCTAAAGATCCAGGTTCAATCCCCTGCACTACCATAAGCCAGAGCTCAACAGGGCTCTTGTAAAAAACAAAACAAAAAAAATCAATTTAGCATAGTAGTTTTCTTTTTTATTGTATTTATTTATTTATTTAGTGGATAGAGACAGCCATAAATTGAGAGGAGAGGGAGAGAGATAAAAGGACACCTGCAGCATTGCTTCACCACTCACAAACTTTTCCCCTGCAGGTGGGGACTAGGGACTTGAACTTGGGTCCTTGAGCATTAGAACATGTGCGCCACCACCTGGCTCCAGTGTAGTGGTTTATTTTCATTATGACTGACCATACTACATTATAATCTATGTAAACCTGTGGCAGGAAAATGCAGGTGACTGTTGTCAAACAGCTCATTTTGTCTCTGCTGTCATACTCAGTGGGCAGCACTGAGCTGTTTTCTTACTCAAGGCTATTTAAATGGAAGCATTTGTTTTGCTGTCTTTGTACAGTTTCATGCTCTCTTGTCTTGCTATATGTTTCTATGGTAAGAAGACAAGCTGATTTTTGAGAGTTTTGTTATGCCTGTTTAAATGCCTTTACAACTCTATTGTAAGTACAACCAGGATATTTAAATCCAAGCTGTGCCAAATGAAATATTGACAGAGAGAAAGCATATAAGACTGAAAAATAAGTAAGGAAAATATCTCAAGAGTAGAAGAGAAAAAACATTTATGGGTGATAAAATGAGCTAGGAGAAATATCTTTCTAGTGCCTGGTAGACAGCAGGCACTGGTAATGGCTCTGTGAAAGACTTTCATGCCTGAGGCTACAAGTTCTCAGGTTCAATCCCTGGCTCCACCAGCACTGAGTAGTGCTCTGTTCTCTCTGTATCAGTCTCTCTGTTCCACTGTCATTTAAATAAAATAAAATAAAATATCCTTTAAAAAGATATGATTTTCTTTTTTAAAAATATAATTTATTTATTCATTCATGCACTTTCTTGTTGCCCTTGTTGTTTTACTGTTGTAGTTATTATTAATGTCATTATTGTTGGATAGGACAGAGAAAGGGAGAGAGGAGGGTAAGACAGAGACAGAGAGATAAAGATAGATACCTGAAGACCTGCTTCACTGCTTGTAAAGCGACTCTCCTGCAGGTGGGGAGCTGGGGGCTTGAACTGGGATCCTTACTCTGGTCCTTGCATTTTGCGCCATGTGTGCTTAACCTGCTGTGCTACCACCTGATTCTAAAAAAGAGGTGATTTTTTAAATGCAAGATCTAATATAAAAGACTTCTAGTATGAACCGTGGGATAGCTAGAATGTGTCAATTAAGGTTCCATATAAGAAACCAAAATAAATGGGAGTGTGGGGTTAGATAGCATAATGGCTATGTAGAGACTCTCATGCCTGAGGCTCCAAAGCCTCTGGTTCAGTTCTTTGTCCCACTCCACTCCACCAGTTCTGTGTCCCACTCCATTCCACCATAAAGCAGAGCTGAGTAGTTCTCTGGTAAAACAAACAAACAAAACACCGACACTTGTGCCTTACTTTTTTTTTTTAATTTCTTTATTGGGGAATTAATGTTTTATATTCAACAGTAAATACAAGAGTTTGTACATGCATGACATTTCCCAGTTTCCCATGTAACAATATAACCCCCACTAGGTCCTCTGTCATCCTTCTTGGATGTGTATTCTCCCCACCACCCTAGAGTCTTTTATTTTGGTCCAATACACCAATTCTAGTTCAGGTTCTACTTGTTTTTTCTTTTCTGATCTTGTTTTTTAACTTCTGCCTGAGAGTGAGATCATCCCATAGTCTTCCTTCTGTTTCTGACTTATTTCACTTAATATGAATTTTTCAAGGTCCATCCAAGATGGGCTGAAAACGGTGATGTCACCATTTTTTATAGCTGAGTAGTAATATATATATTCCACAACTTGCTTAGCCATTCATCTGTTGTTGGACACCTGGGTGGCTTCCAGGTTTTGGCTATTACAAGTTGTGCTGCCAAGAACATAAGTGCACACAGATCTTTTTGGATGGGTGTGTTGGGTTCCATAGGATATATCCCCAGGAGAGGAATTGCAGGGTCATGGGGTAGGTCCATTTCTAGCCTTCTGAGAGTTCTCCAGCATGTTCTCCACAGAGGTTGGACCAATTTGCACTCGCACCAGCAGTGTAGGAGGGTTTCTTTGACCCCACAGCCTCTCCAGCATTTGCTGCTATTACCTTTTCTGATGTATGACATTCTCACAGGAGTGAAGTGATATCTCATTGTTGTCTTGATTTGCATTTCTCTGACAATCAGAGACTTGGAGCATTTTTTCATGTGTTTCTAGGCCTTTTGGATCTCTTCTGTGGTGAATATTCTGTCCATGTCCTCCCCCCATTTTTGGATGGGGTTATTTGTTGTCTTGTTGTTGAGATTGGCAAGTTCATTATATATTCTGGTTATGAGCCTCTTGTCTGATGTATGGCATGTAAAGATCTCCCATTCTGTGAGGGGTCTCTTGATTTGGGTAGTGGTTTCTTTTGTTGTGCAGAAGCTTTTTAATTTTATGTAGTCCCATAGGTTTATGCTTGTCTTAGTCTTCTTTGTAATTGGATTCGTTTCATTGAAGATGTGTTTAAAATTTATGTGGAAAAGAGTTCTGCCAATATTTTCCTCTAAGTATCTGATAGTTTGTGGTCTAACATCCAAGTCCTTGATCCATTTGGAATTTACTTTTGTATTTGGTGAAATATAGTGGTTCAGTTTCATTCTTCTGCATGTTTCAACCCATTGTTTCCAACACCATTTGTTGAAGAGAATCTGCTTTCCCCATTTAATAGTCTGGGCACCTTTCTTAAAGATGTCCATAGGTGTGGAGGCATACTTCTGGGCTCTCAGTTCTATTCCACTGGTCAGTGTGTCTATTCATGTTCCAGTACCAAGTAGTTTTGATGACAATGTCCCTATAACACAATTTGAGATCTGGGAGTGTGATGCCTCCGGTTCTGTTCTTTTTTCTCAAGATTGTTTTGGCAATTCTAGGTATTTTCTGGTTCCAATTAAACATTTGTTCTATTCTCCTAAAAAATGTGGTTGGGATCTTGATGGGGATAGCATTAAATTTATAGATGGCTCTGAGTAGTGTATTCATTTTAATGATGTTAATTCTTCCAACCCATGAACATGGACTATCTTTCCACTTCTTTGTGTTTTTTTTCAATTTCCTTGAGTAATGACTCATAATTTTCAGTATATAAGTCTTTCACTTCTTTGGTTAGGTTTATTCTGAGATATTTATTGTCTTTGTTGCTATAGTAAAAGGAACTGATTTCTGGATTTCAATTTCTTCTTAGTGTTTGCATAGAGGAATGCCACTGACTTTTGAATGTTAATTTTGTAGGCTGACACCTTACTGTAATGCCTGATGATATCCAAAAGCTTCTTGCTAGATTCCTTAGGTTTTTCTGTGTATATTATCATGTCATCTGCAAATCAGGAGAGTTTGACTTCTTCTCTTCCAATCTGTGTGCCTTTAATTCCTTGCTCCTGCCTGATTGCTATGGCAAGAACTTCCAACACTATGTTGAATAGTAATGGTGATAGTGGGCAGCCCTGTCTAATACCTGATCTGGGTGGAAATGCTTCCAGTTTTTCACCATTGAGTATAATGTTGGCTGTAGGTTTGCTATATATATACTTCACTATCTTCAGGAATTTTCCATCTATTCCCATTTCTTGTAGTGTTTTGATCATAAAGGGATGTTGGATTTTGTCAAAGGCTTTCTCTGCATCTATTGATATCATCATGAGGTTTTTGGTGTTTTGTTGATATGGTGGATCACATTAATTGATTTATGTATATCAAACCAACCTTGCATGCTTGGGATAAACCCCACTTGGTCATGATGAACAATCTTTGTAATATACTGCTGTATCCGGTTGGCTAGAATTTTGTTCATTATTTTAGCATCTATGTTCATTAGAGATATTGGTCTATAGTTTTCTTTTTCAGGTTGTGTCCCTGTCTGCTTTTGTTATCAGAGTGATGTTGGTTTCATAGAAGCTGGAAGGGTGTATTCCAGTGTCTTCAATCTTCTGGAAGACTTTTAAAAGTAGAGGTATTAGTTCTTCTTTGAAGGTTTTGTAGAATTCATTTGTAAAACCATCTGGTCCAGGACTTTTACTTCTGGGAAGAATTTTATAAATGTTTCAATTTCATTAGCTGGTTTCAATTTCATTAGCTGTGATGGCCCTGTTCATGTTATCTACTTCCTCTTTACTTAATTTTGGAAGTTGGTAAGTATCTAGGAAATTGTCCATTTCTTCCAAGTTCTCTAGTTTGGTGGCATATAGTTGTTCATAGAAGCCTCACATGATATGTAGAATTTTTTGTTGTCTGTTGAGATATCTCCTCTTTCATTTATGATCCGATTTATTTCGGTCTTCTCCCTTTTTTGCTTTGTGAGTCTAGCTAAAAGTTTATCGATTTTGTTCACACTTTTTAAGAACCAACATTTACTTTCATTAATATTTTGTATGGTTTTCTTATTTTCAGTGTTATTTATTTCTGCCCTAACTTTAGTGATTTCTGTCCTTCTGGTTGCTTTAGGGTTCCTTTGTTCTTCTTCTTTTAGGTCTTTAAGATGTGCAATCAGGCTGTTTATTTGTGCTTTTTCTTGTTTCCTAATGTGTGCTATGAACTTCCCTCTTAGTACTGCCTTAGCTGTGTCCCAAATATTTTGATAGCTTGTGTCTTCATTTTCATTGAACTCTTGAAAAATTTTGATTTACTATTACAGTATTAATTAAGAAATATCAGAATGTTTCCTTAAATTCTGCTTATATTTGGGGCATATAATGGGAAGGAAAGTTGTCACCTTTTCTGATTAAAAACTTGCTTCACTAGACAGAAACAGGCTAGGGTATGTGGATCGACCTGCTAATGCCCATGTCCTGTGGAGAAGCCAGAAGCCAGAACTCCTTGGCTTTTGCACCCCAAAAAGAATTTTGGTCCATGATCCTGGAGGGGGGATATGTTAGGGGAAGAGGACCCAAGGGCTCTTAACTCCACTTGGAATCAGAAATGTTTGTCACCAGGAGTCTGTTTTTATGCCATCACTGGAAAGGAAGCAAATCTAGAAAACACCAGAGGAAGCCAGGTACTGTTTCTCTTATGTGAGAGAGAAGAAGAAAAAGGAAAGACACTCAGAAGAAATAATAGGTGTAGTTGTGACTTAGAAAGAGGTGAAAATAAGACCATAGGAAAAAATGGGCAAAGAAACCCAAATTACATAGAGAGAGAGAGATATAGATATAGCCAAAGAGCTGTGTAGATACAGACAGATAGAAAGTCAACCCGTCCGTGACCTTGAGTCTGCTGGGAGGGGAAGGAGACACAACTCTGGTGTCTGGAACAGTATTAAATTAATCACTAATTAAAAAAAAAAAAAAGCTTGTTTCCCTTGGAGTAATTAGGAGTCAATCTTCTGACAGTTTCTTAGTCAGATGATTCACTAGCATAAGAACACTTACCTAGTCAAGAAACTAGTTTCCAGCTGGGTTTTCTGTAGCTTTCCTTACAGTATGTGTTACATAGGCTGACAGTCTTCTGTTGCCATTTCTGGGTGTAAACTCACTTGTTAATTGTTACACCCATGAGAGGTGCTTTTCAGGTTTAATTTTAAATAATAGGCAGCATGTGCTATGTTGGAATGTAGTGTATCGTTTAGTAGTATATTTTTTGTTACAAGTTAGATTTTCTGAGATTAGGATTTTGATTAATGAAAAAAGTCAAATCAAGCCAGAAGCTTTTCAGTTATCTTGTCAACATGAGTCACTTACTGTTTGCATATGGGTCTGCTGATTCACTGGGAGAAGGAATCTATATAGAAATGGTGGCACTTTGGAAATGAATGCCAAAATGTGGGGTTTTTATTAATCTTCAGTAGTGTCTATTACATCCCATTAAAAAAATGTTCTGTAATTTGGTACTAGCCAAAAAAGTGCAGAGTGGTCAGTTCAGTCTGAACAAAAATAAAACGTGAAGTTTTTTAAAATAAACAAAACCAAGCTAGTGTTATTAAAAGTTATCATCTGAATTTGTCCATTTTAGTTTCAGTAAAAAAGCGGTTTTGGTCTAAAACTGAACACCAAAGATGGCTGTATAATTTTGTTTCCTTTATCCCCTCTTATCCTCTACCACTGCATTTATATCCATAAAGTTATATTTTGACATGATAATTTATTGAGACTTTGAACTGAATTCTTTGCCACTGGAGATTAATGTTTTCTCAGTTTGTAATTAAGCTCCTTCTTTCTTCAGGGTATTTCTGTTTCTCTCTAAAGCATTAGAGATCACTGATCATTATTCTATGGCAAGAACTGGTGAAAATTAATTAATTTTTGCATTTTCAATTCAGGAATGAAGTTTTTTTTCCCCCAAATTAAATTTTTCTTCACTTTTTTTTTTTTAATTGCCACCAGGGTTATCACGGAAGGCTTCGTACCTGCACGAGAATCCACTGCTCTTGGTTGCCACTTTTTTTTCTTATTTGATAGGACAGAGATAATTTGAGAAGGAAACGGGAGACAGAGAGGGAGAGGGAAAGACACCTGCAGCTCTGCTCTTCCACTCAAGAACCATCCTCACTGTAGTGGGGGTTTGAACTCTAGCCCTTCCCATGGTGACATATTTACTCAGCCAGATGTACTCAACCTCCTGAACCCTCACATTTTAATTTTTAGTGGGGCAACATTGGTTTACAAAACTGTATGCTTCAGGGCGGTGCTTGGTACACAGGGGTCTTTATAGCAGAAGTAAATACTCAAGCAGAACTTTTTTTTTTTTTGATTAAACATTGGTTGACATTAGTATATGATTTTAGAAGTATAGTTTCAAAACTATAGATATGTCTACAGGACGTTTCGATGGTAATGCACAAAACAGACCCTCTCCCCATCTGGTAAGGAGGATTCAAGGATACACCATCCAGGGAAGGGCAAGAAAGGACAGTCCAAGAAGAAAGGGAAGGATTAATAAAGGCATAGAAACAAGGAAATAGCCTGAAATTTGCAGAATTTTGTCACAGCTGGAATTTAGGGTGCAAAGCATTCAGATTTTTCTCACAAGATCTGTAGAAAAAGATTGAAGGTTCTTGTTGTTGCTGCTGCTTTCTTTTTTCTTTTTTCCCAAGCAGTAGTTTTGAACAAGGGCTAAATAACTACAATCCATGGCCATTTTTTTTTTTCTGGTCTTATTATCTTAAAATGATCTTTACATTTTACTTATTCATTTTTGTCTCTGGGGTTTACTACTAGTGAGGCTTACTTTTTCAGAGAGGAGAGAGAGAGAGAAAGAGAGAAAGGAAAAATACTACCACAGCACTGACATATACCCCCAGTTTAGTAGGAACCAGGATTGGACCTGGTTCATTGTAGGGCCAAACAAGTGTCCTACTTGGTGAGCTATTAACTCAGCCCATGTTTACAGTTAAAATATTCAAGTTACTCTGTTAGGGGAAATCATGGATGACAACACAGTCGTCGTGTCCGTTACTTGTTTTCCTGTGATAGATGCCTGTGCACTACTTCAACCTCCAGCTGAAATCTGCCTCTACTGCCAATCACTGGGGCCTCAACACTCCTACTCCCCTCTTCCTGCCCTCTCTGGAGTCCCTTTTCTGATTCCGCCTGTGAGTGAGATCATCCAGTACTCACCCTTCTCCTGGCTTCTCTGACTTCAAGTTCCATCCAGGATGTATGGAAGGACAGCACTGCAGCATTTCTTCCAGCGAAAAAGTGTTCCCTTGTGTGGACGGTATATGCTGCCACTTTCTCTCCTCTTCGATCCCCTCACATTGGGTTGTTTATAAATTCAGGCTATAACACATAGACTCCTTTGGGTTGTTTATAAATTCAGGCTATAACACATAGACTCCTTTGGATAAGTGTTTTTGTGTTCTTTGGATAAATTGCTAGGAGTGGAATTGCTAGCTTGTGTGATAGGTCCATCTTCAGTGTTCTCATCTCCAGGTTCTCTTCCATGGGGGCTCAAGCAGTTTACATTCCCACTAGCTGTGTAGAAGCTTCCTTTTTGCACACTCCCTCAGCTCTTGTTGGTTCTGTCCCTTCTAATGTATGATGTCCTCACAAGTGTGAAATGCTGTCTTGTTGTTGCCTTTATCTGCATTTCTCTGGTAGTGACTTGAGCATTTTTTTCATATGTCTGTTGGCCATCTGGTTATCTTCTTTGTGTGAAGATTCTGTTCATAGGGCCTCTTCCCATGTTTTTGTGAGTCTGTCAAGTTTTTTAATTTTATTTTATGTATAAAAAGGAAACACTGACAAAACCATAGGATAAGAGGGGTACAACTCCACACAGTTCCCACCACCAGAACTCGCTATCCACCCATTTTATTTTTTTAATGGTGGTGTTTGTTTTTTGTTGCTGAAGTTTGTGAGTTTTGTTGTTGTTGTTGCCACCCTTTTTTAATGTATGATGTGTAGCGATCTCTCATTCAGCAGAGTGTCTTGCTGTTTTGGTGTTGGTTCCTTTTTCTGTGCGGACACTTTTCAGTTTGACTGTGGTCCCATTTCATTTGTTTACAGAGCTTTTTTTTTTTAATTTCCTCATTGACGGATACACTTCCTTTTTTTTTTTCTTCCTCATGCAAGTCTATATATAATCGATCACTTGCTTGTCAAGTGTTTGAAGTCCTGACCAGGTTTCTGATGAAATCTCCTGGCATTCCATCTCTCATCACCTCTCTCAGTTTCTGTCTCATTCTCACAGCCCATTGGCACACACTGCACTAGTGTTTTTTCCTGTAAGTATTTGTACTTTATTGTACACCTGAGAGTAGAAGCTCCTGTATTTTTAGCACAGTACGGTGAACACTGAACTACTGAACAGTTATTATTGCTTTTTAATTTCTTTATTGGGAATTAATGTTTTACATTCAGCAGTAAATACAACAGTTTTTTAATTTTAATTTTTTTTTTCCTTTACTGGGGGATTACTGTTTTATGTTCGACAGTCAATACAATAGTTTGAACATGCATAACATTTCCCAGTTTTCCACATAACAGTACAACCCCCACTAGGTCCTCTGCCATCATCTGACCAGTTGGTCAGATGTGTTAATTTTAAAATATATTAAAATTTTATAAGTGGTGTAAAGATGATAATTAAACTGTCTAAGAATGGTTGGTGAACTCTACCAGAGCAGTGCATTGCAATTAAAATTCTGGTAAGGGCTAACTCTTCGTTTACTGATAGCTTTGTTGACTGACCGGGTTCCAGGCCACTAAGGGAAGATTACCTGTCAGCCTGGAGCCTCTGTACCAGTTTGGAACTCGCTAGTGAGAGTGTCACCAGTACTTGGGAGCTAGGTCAGTGCCTTTAGCACTCTCTTTACCTTCAGAGGCAATTGCTCCTCTCTGCCCTGGTCTTTTTCTTGTTGTCCTTTTTTTTTTTTTTTTTCTTTTGGTGTAACCATGTGTATATGCTTCACTAAATAATACTTGGTTCTGTCATTCGAACACTCCACAAGAATGTGGCCTTTGCGGTCAGTGATGGGCACACAGGCACGGGGGTGGGGGTGGGGTGACCCCTTGGACTGTTTCTGCTACTCAGCATGTGTTTCTGATGTGCATCCCCAGTGTACATGTGGCCCTAGCTCAGTGGCTTTCTGGGCTGTGTACTCGCATATAAAATGGATGAATTTATGTGATTCTAGACTAGTGATGATCTCTCTCTCTCTTTCTTCTTTTCTCTCTTTCTCTCTTTCCCTTCCTTCCTCCCTCCCTCCCTCCCATTCTTTCTTTCAATTTTCCCTACTGAAAAAAAGAAAGAGGAATGGGGGCCCGGCGGTAGCACAGTGAGTTAAGCGCATGTGGCACAAAGTACAAGGACCGGCATAAGGATCCTGGTTCGAGCTCCTGGCTCCCCACCTGCAGGGGGGTCACTTTACAAGTGGTGAAGCAGGTCTGCAGGCGTCTATCTTTCTCTCCCCCTCTCTGTCTTCCCCTCCATTTCTGTCTGTCCTATCCCAACAACAGCAGCAATAACAACAACAATAATAACAACAAGGGCAACAAAAGGGGGAAAAATAGCCTCCAGGAGCAGTGGATTGGTAGTGCAGGCACCGAGCCCCAGCGATAACTCTAGAGGCAATAAATAAATAAATAAATAAATAAATGAGAGAGAAATATATTAATAATATGTATACCTCTTGTACTTATGAGAGCGACCTAGAAATTGTAAGATCATCTAAGATTGCCATCTGATTTTCAGCCATTCTTTAGAAAACCTTGGCAATCTTAGATGATCTTACTTATAGATGGACTCTGAGGAACAAAGCAAAGGCCAATACAAGGCAAATCTCCAATGGACCATAGTGTATTACAGCAGAGTGGGGAGCCCTCCTCCAGTGGTGGAGGTGGAGTGACTAAGGGGAGGATGGGCACCTAAATGCTTGTGGTAGAGTAGGATGATGGTTTGGGTGAGGGTGACATATACCTGACGTGGGAATGTGTGAAATGTACCCTTGGAACAACAAAAATTATGTACATCAGCATTTACTCAATAAAGTGATATTGAAGTTGGAAAAAATTTTAAAACACACACACACACACACACACACACACACACACACTCTCTCTCTCTCTCTCTCTCTCCCCCCACCCTTGCCTCCCACCCCTCCACCCCTCCACTCCCCCCCCCCCAAAGGCTGGGAGAGGAAGGAGAAGGTCACTTAGATGCCATTAAGAAATTGGAATATTTTATTTATTCAATAGCTAATACTTTGTGGGTGACTGTTTTGTGCTGTTGTGTGTGTGGTATTTTTTTTTTTCCAGAGCACTGCTCAGCTCTGGCTTATGATATTTCGGGGGATTGAACCTGGGAGTCTGGAACTTCAGGGATAAGAGTCTGTTTACATAACCATTATGCTGTTTGCCCCAGTTGCTATTATGTCTTTATAAAAATAAAGATGGCAAATACACTTAACTATAGAAAGTGTGTTCACAGACTGGTAAGATATACACTGGAAGCACAGCAGAAAAATGGAAAAGAGAGATCTTTCACAAAGAGACATAAAAATAATACCTGGCTGTTACTTATTATACTTGAGAAGTATTCGCTGATAACAATCAGTCACAAAGCAGAGTCTCTTTCCACCGTAAAATAAGACATTCTTTGCCTTAACACTTGGAGATGTAATTTCTTTTACAGAGCAAGCTGTCCACAGAGATTGTGAAATTACATGATGTTTAAAAATAATTCAGATAAGACAAGTAAAATACTCTCAATAATTCATCAGCTTTTATTCATATGCTTGAAATTATGTGTATGTTTGGACACCCAGAAAGCACACACTTGGTCTGATAAACCAAGACAAGTTCTCCTTTTTGGTCCAGTTTGCTTCCTGGCCGTCAGGCACACCCACATTGCAAGTTTTTATTTCATCTACTTAGAGGATAACTGACGTAAAATAGAATAGTCTTCAAAGATGTTGTTTCAGATGTGATAAGTAGCTTAAAAGCTAGATATACAACATGCATAATCATCGTGGCTACTGACCAAATCAAGTAGAAAAAAGTTTTACGTAAAATTTAAAAATTCTGAGAAACTTTACTTTTTATAACATCTATCTGACTTTATAGT
The DNA here is from genome assembly GCF_950295315.1 of Erinaceus europaeus. Lineage (NCBI taxonomy): Eukaryota > Metazoa > Chordata > Mammalia > Eulipotyphla > Erinaceidae > Erinaceus > Erinaceus europaeus. The sequence goes on from NC_080164.1 coordinate 179,815,781, forward strand.
AGCTGGAGGCTTTGTAAAATTTCTGTTTTCTTAAATACTCATTTTTCAACTTGAGAAAGAAAGGTGTGTGATTTTTTTCATTCAAATCAGAACTGTTCACATTTTTTAAAAAAGAGAATGTGGTGTGCTAATTAACTGTTGTTTAGTGCCTATCACAAAGAAAACATTAAAAGTACAATTTTTTGTGTGTGTCTCTGTCCATATATACAATAGTAGAAACAGATTGTAAAATGTCAAGGTCTAAATTAAAGAGTAAAAGCAAAATACAAATATAACACTTGTACAGATTTTCACAGTAATTTCTAGGTTATCAAGGAAACATCTAGAGTGTTGATCTGGTTATGCTCAATTCAAACAAACTCCTTGTCACATTAACTACCTCCAGGAAGTTACTCCAAACACAAAATAAACTGTTTATGCCCCTACTCAGATAGATATCGTGACAGATTGTTATTAGTTGAAGACAGATGAAATACATTAATTTGATTGTGAGCATGTGTTTAATTTTACCCTGCCATGTCCACACTCTAATGCTGTCTTTCTATGATGGCATAGTAAATCATACTGTATTAGAAGAATTGCTAACACAAGAAAATAAAAAATTACCAGACCTTGAGTCAGACTTTGTAGATTCTTAAACCAACATTCTTAAAATACACGGCTGATAAAGCATAGGTGTCACAAAGTATAAAAGGAAACTGAATTCTAGTATTACTTTTCAAGCTTAAGTGCAATTTGAGTTTTCTTGTATGTGATTTTTGGTGTTTCTTTGTGAAACATCTCCCCTTTCCACTTTTCTGCTGTGCTTTAAGTATATGTCTTACCAGTTTGTGTAAATACATCCTATGAAAAGCATATTTGACATATTTGTTTTTAAGAAACAGACAAAACACAAGATAGCCATCCACAAAATACTAGCTGTTGAATAAATATTTCTAATCCTTAAAAGTGTCCAACTGACCTCCCTCCTCACTCAACCAAGCCCAGAGTTTTTTGTTTTTTTTTTTCCATATTCTTATTTAAAAAAAAAAATGTTTTCCAATTACATTGCCACTTTATTGAGGAAATGCTGATTCATAGGATTTTTGTCTGTATATCTGTCTTCTTTTAATTGAAACTGTAAATAAACCAAACAGATTTAAATTACTCTGAATAAAGCCATTAGACTGTGAGGTTAGGGTTTGCCTTAGACTTGTGACAAGACCCCAAAGTGTCATGTGAATTTTGAAAGCTTGGGTTGCTTGGGAAGTTTCCTGGGGTGGCTTCTGTAGCTCTGCTTTGCCCTCTCACCTCTTCTTTCCTGGTGGCAGCCAGAGCCATTAGTCTAAAGCACAGAGTACACAGTCTCACTGGCCGTTTTGCTCCGGTGGCATTGCACTGCAGTGTCTGAGTGAACATACATGTCCTCTCAACCTGCACCTCCCCAGTCTTGTTTATTGTGCTTGTCTTCCTCAATTGCAGTCGGTCATTTTCCTCTTCTTGATGGTTGTCCTTAGTTGTTCTGCTGACTAAAACAAGTATCTATGACAACCTCTTGGTTTTTTTTTTTTTTTTTTATCCTTTAGATTCCAGATGAGGGAAATCTTCCACAGTCACGCAATATAATAAGAGTTATCGTTTGTTCCTGTTACTCTGTCCTGCTCAGCCCTCTCAATATTAGATCACTGTCATTGTTACATGCCTCTGTGCGTTTTAGCTTTGCTTTACGTGTGTTTATACATGTACTTAACTTATCCCTTATTAATGTGAGGACAAGAATAGTATTCTTGTTAATAGTAATTTGTTACTTTTGCTTTGACACATAAAAAATATATTATTGAAGGATTAATTTTTTAAAATTTATTTATTTTCTCTTTTTGTTGCCCTTGTTCTTTTTCATTGTTGTTGTAGTTGTTATTGATGTTGTCGTTGTTGGATAGGACAGAGAGAAATGGAGAGAGGAGGGGAAGACAGAGAGGGGGAGAAAAAGACACCTGCAGACCTGTTTCACCGCCTGTGAAGTGACTCCCCCACAGGTGGGGAGCTGGGGGCTTGAACCTGGATCCTTATGCTGGTCTTTGTGCTTTGCGCCACGTGCGCTGAAGGATTAATTTTAAGGTATTGCGCTGTGTAACCTCTTAAAAGAAAGTACATGGACCATTCTTTTGAGTGCCTTGCTTGTCCTTGGTAACCTGTGGTTTTCTACATCCACACACACAGTTCTTATCTGAATCATCTGTAAGCTCTCTAATGTGTGGGACTGTGCTGCCACTGGGGGGAAACTGCATGTGTTTAAGTGTAGGATATTCCCACTCTTCTGTTTAAGGTTGTGACACAGTGACCGTGCACAAAGGTGGCTAAACAAAAAAAGATTGTACTCATGAAACTTGTAAAAATACTACAATTTCATCATTGACAATTTTTTTTTGAGTAGTTAGTGACTTTAGAAACTGCATAGTTGGTGAAGATGCTCTGAATCAAACAGAAGCAAGTAGAGACTTTTCTGTTATGTCAGCAACCGAGACTTCTTTTTTGGGCTTTATGTTTGTCTGTGCAGACTGGAAAGTGAATTCAGATGGATGAAAGCTACTATGTAGATATTTGCAGGTCAACATCTGAGCATCCTGTTAAAGATCCTCTTGCCCCGGTACTGCTGATTTCACCAGCTCTGAGTAGCTTGGTTCTTTAAGTTTCTTTTTAATTAATTTGTTTATTTTTAATATTTATTCCCTTTTGTTGCCCTTGTTGTTTTATAGTTGTAGTTATTATTGTTGTTGTTATTGATGTCATTGTTGTTGGATAGGACAGAGAGAAATGGAGAGAGGAGGGGAAGACAGAGAGGGGGAAAGATAGACACCTGCAGACCTGCTTCACCTGCTTCAAGCGACTCCCCTGCAGGAAGGGAACCGGGGGCTCGAACCGGGATCCTTATACCGGTCCTTGTACTTTGCACCACCTGCGCTTAACCTGCTGTGCTACTGCTACTGCCCGACTCCCTTTAAGGTCCTTTTGCGTGCACGTGTGTATGTATGTTTTTTTTTTCTCTCTTTTGCTAAAGAATATGTATTCTCTCTGCTCCCAAAACTGTCTGGGTAAAGGTCCCTCATCCTTCATCCATGAGTCAAAGCAGTTTCAGAAATGTTCTTTCTTTATGTAGACCTCTGTTGTCCTCTAGGTATTTGAATATCATCATGTAGGACAGGTTTTCCTCGTCTGTCTAAAAGTGGAGTGAGCATTCCTAAGAAACATTTCGTAAGCTGCAACGGCATAAAGTATACAAACAATAAGCATGGACTTAGATTAAAAGTATTTCAATACTGCTGGGTGCACCCCCAGCCCCATAGGACCTAAAGCAACACCAACACATAGTAAAAGCAGGAATATAAAAAATACAGACTCTTGATAAACTAGTTCCTGAGAAGGTGCTTGGGAGGGTTCCCATCTCTGATGTGTCTGCTGGAAATCAAATGCTGAATGCCATTTGAGCTTTTTACCTGAAGAGCCAGACTCCTCCTCAGATTCCTTTTGGTTTCTGGACACATTGTGTTAACACAACAAATTTTTTTTTTTAAATCCATGTACCTGTTGACATTTGTTCATTTCTTTTCTGTTTTTATTTTCCCCTGCTGAGCCAAAGCCTCACGCAGACGAGATTTCAGATAGAGACGGAGAGAGGCACCAGGGCAGCAGAGTTTCACGTCACCTCAGCCACTTGCATGTGCGGCCCTGCCGTGTACAAGAGTGCCTTGGTCCCCAGCCCTAACAGCACGTTTCATCACGTTTAGATAGTAGCCAGACCGTGTCCTTGCTAGACAATAATTTAAGAATGTAAAATCTGTAGAATGGAAATTTCTGGATTGGTTATAAAGCTGTATTCCTACTGAATTCAGAAGAGGTCTTTGCAGGAACCATTCCGTCAAGAAAGACGAGTGCATATGCATTAAGTGGCAAAGGTCAGGGGGTTGCTTTTGAATTGGATAGTGATTTCACTGCGTAAAACTGCCAGTGCTCAAAGTACTGAAGCTCTCAAGCCAGCTCAGGTAAGTGCGTCTTGCCTTCGGTTGATCACTGTCTCTAAACATAATAAATATCCTCACAGAGGCTTACCATGTGCTTTGTACATGGGTAAAATTCTCTGTGTAAGGTTGATTTCTCATTTCCAGTTTTTAGATTTAGAAACTAAGGCATGAAGAGGCTAACTCCACTGTGCAGTGTATTTAGCCCCCGAGGCGGGGTATGATATTGGAAAGTAAATCACATTTAAACATGCTAAAATGTATTGGTGACACTAAGACTGAATTTTGCTCTCCCTTTGTCCTTGGCTCTCTAGTTGATTTGGAGCATATGCGGACAGTAAAAGCTGAAAAGCACTTGCGGTATTGCCAGGAAAACGGTTTTAGCAGCTACTTTGTCTCAGCGAAGACAGGAGATTCTGTAAGTAAAATAACGGATACTGAATATTCCAGGTGAATTTTAATTTTTATTTACTAATATTCATACTTGGCATCCTTTTAGTACTTAACCGTGGGACAAATAAATTCCTGTCGAAAGGATAAACTAGATCGATGATAGTATATTATTCTGTTTACACATAAAATGTCACGTACTATGGGTTTTTTTTCCCTTTTTTAAAAATATATTTATTTAATTTATTCCCTTTTGTTGCCCTTGTTGTTTTATTGTTGTAGTTATTGTTGTTGTTGTTGGATAGGACAGAGAGAAATGGAGAGAGGAGGGAGAGAAAGACAGACACCTGCAGACCTGCTTCACCACTTGTAAAGTGACTCCCCTGCAGGTGGGGAGCCGGGGCTTGAACCGGGATCCTTACACCAGTCCTTGTGCTTTGCGCCACCTGCGCTTAACCCGCTGCGCTACAGCCTGACTTCCTTTTTTCCCTTTTTTAAATATTTATTTACTTTCCCTTTTTGTTGCCCTTGCTTTTTTTTTTTATTATTGTTGTAGTTATTGTTGTTGTTATTGATGTCGTCATTGTTGGATAGGACAGAGAGAATGGAGAGAGGAGGGGAAGACAGAGAGGGAGAGAGAAAAATAGACACCTGCAGACCTGCTTCACTGCAGGTGGGGAGCCGGGAGCTTTAACTGTGATCCTTATGCCAGTCCTTTTGCTTCGTGCCATGTCCGCTTAACCCACTGCACTACCGCCCGGCTCCCCATGTACTATGGTTTTATGAATTTGAAAACAGAAACAAAATGTGCCTGTTTTCAAGTTTTCTTTCTTTCCTTCCTTCCTTCCTTCCTTCCTTCCTTCCTTCCTTCCTTCCTTCCTTCCTTCCTTCTTCCTTTTTTTTTTTTTTTTGCCTCCAGTGTTGCTGCAGAGGCTTGGTGCTTGCACTATGAATCCACTGCTCCTGTGGCCATATTTTCAATTTTTTGGGTAGGACGGAGAGAAATTGAGAGGGGAGGGGAAGATAGAGAGGAAGAAAGAGGACGATAGACACCTGCAGACCTATGTCACTGCTTGTGAAGCGCCCCCTCTGCAGGGGGGGGAGCTGGGGCTTGAACTGGGATCCTTGCACTTCATACTATGTGTGCCACTGCCAGGCCCCCTAAGTTTTCTGTCTTTGTTGCCATCACTAAGGATGCACTGTGGGTGTTCCAGCCAGGGCGACTCCTCTACTGTGCACTGCTCGCAGGCCTCTCTGTCTGTCAGTGACTATTAGCAGTTCTCTCTCATTCTCGCATCATCATTTGTCTGGCTGCTGGGTTCGTCCCCATATTTCATCCAAACTGCCACTTTTAAGGTCACTTAATGACTTCACTTTTGCTATATCTGGCAGTCAGTTCTTATCCCTCATCCTATTGTAGTTGAAACATAAATGAATGAATAAATAAAATAAAAAATAATGGAATAAATAAAATAAAATAAAATAATGGCTCAGTTTCTACTCTTTGTGATTTGTTTCTTGACTCAGTTTCCAGGACACTACTTTCCTGTCTTCTTCTTCCCTTGCTAACTACTTTCCTCTTAGTCGTCTCTGCTGATTCCTTCTTAGCTCCCCAACCACTAAATACCAGAATGAACACCTTAGGACTCCTGTCTGTGTCTCGACTTCATCCCTTAATGGCTTTAGCCAGTCACATGACTTTGACTGGGTTGACTAGTATCCTTGCTGGCTCCCTTTTTCTATCCCTGGCCCTCTGGGGGGCATACTCAGTGTAGTCGTCGAGTTAACCACATCATGTCACTCTCTTGGCTTCCTTTTTACTCAGAGTAAGGAGCACAGTTGTTCTGGCCGCCCATCAGCTTTTATGTGTCTTCTGCCCTTTGCTCACCTCTCATAACTCCCAACTTCTCTCCATTCCCATCACACTAGCTTTCCTGTTGTTTGCTATGTATCATTCCTGGGTTTTGTTTGTTTGTTTGTTTGTTTGTTTTTTGCTTTTTCCCTCCATTGTTATTGCTGGAGTTTGTTGCCTGCACTACAAATCCACTGCTCTGGGAGGCCATTTTTTTTTCCTTTTGTTGCCCTTGTTGTTTATCGTTGTTAGTGCTGTCACTGTTATTGGATAGGACAGAGAGAAATTGAGAGAGGAGGAGAGAATAGAGAGGGGAACAGAAAGATAGACATCTGCTGACCTGCTTCACCACTTGTGAAGCAGCCCCACTGCAGGTGAGGAGCTGGGGGCTTGAAGCAGGTCCTTACGCCAGTCCTTGCACTTTGTGCCATGTGTGCTTAATCTGCTGTGCTACTGCCCAGGCCCCTTCCTGTTGTTTTTAAATAGTAGTCATCAGTGAATTAAAAATCAGTGCTTAAATTTTTTTAAATTTTAATTTATTGGATAGAGACAGAAATCGAGAGGAGAAGGGGAGATAGAGAGGAAGAGACAGAGAGACACCTGCAGCACTGCTTCACCATTCACCAAGCTTTCCCCCTGCAGGTGGGGACTGGGGGCTTGAACCCGGGTCCTTGAACATTGTAACTCAAGCAGGTGCACCATCACCCAGCCCCTATGTTATGCTTTTTGAGGCGCAGATCACATAAGGCTCTCAGAGATGCATCTCTGTTATTGGAAGTCCAAGTTGAAGTAGTGGGGCTGAGATGTGGGTCAGTGGTAGAGGGCATGTTTCACCTGTCTGAGGCTGTGTGTTCTGTCCTGGCGCCGTGAAGGCAAAGCTAGTAAGGCTGTGGTGGACGTGCAGTAACTAACCAGGAAACAAATAGCAAGAAGAGGATGATGGGATAGTACATGCATTTATTAGCTGGGCCAGGCACAGCTTTTCTGCAGGGAATGCTTTTCAGAAAGTTGTATGTCTTGCACTTACCAGATCAATAAATCATGTGGTCGAAATGCATCTTGCTACCAGAAAGATCTATGATCGGACAGTTATGAGGCAATGACAAATTATGCATTGTGGGCAGTGTCTGCACTGGAGCTCTGGGATGATTAGCGGACTCAGTATAATCCAAGTATGTGTGAGAGGTTGTTTATAACCAAGTATTTGCAGACTTTGGTTTATAGTGGAGCAGACTGCTTCTTTACTCTGAACTAATAAAATACAACGCAGAGTACTAAAATTGTTTTGCCCAAGACATACAGAAACTATTTTGAAATCGATGGAGCCAGGATGGCAAGTAACGCCTGTTAAGATAGACTAAAGCCAGATCAAAAGAACCAATATAGAACTGGCCTGAAAAACCCAGGCAGTTGCATTTAGAGTAATCTGTTTGCATTTTCTTCAGGACATGTAAAACATTATTATTCAGTAATTTTTCTTTTTTGGCGCAGTAGTTGTAGTTGTCTTGTGTTGAGGTCCTAGAGATGTAATTTTAGTCTCTGAGTTCTCAGGTTTAATCCCCAATACTACCATAAGCCCGAGCTAAGCAGTGCTCTTGTGTGTGTGTGTGTGTGTTTGTCTGTCTCTCTCTGTATGTATCTCTCATTAAAATAAATAAATAAAATAGTTTACAAAAAAAGGAAGTTAATCCTAGCCTTTGTAACAAACTCTCTAAAAATATAAAATTTAAAGTAAATGTGTATATTTTACACCAATTCATTGAATTGTACATACTTTCAAATTATGGTTGAAATCATATAAAAATTATTACACTTAAAATGTTGCTTTATTTGGCAAATAAAGCTAATTTTGGAATCATCTGGTTCATTATATTTTCATGATTCTTGCTGTTCATCTTTTTTTTTTTTTTTTTAGAAAATTCCATTTATTTGAAAGTTTCCTAAGCATGTCTGTTTTAAATCATTTAAACCTATTTCTTTATGTAGGTCTTCCTGTGTTTTCAGAAAGTTGCTGCTGAAATCCTTGGAATCAAATTAAACAAAGCAGAAATAGAACAGTCACAGGTAATTATTTTGAACTTTATATTTAAAAAATAATTTGTTTCTAAAAAGATATTAGTTTCACCTTGAGTTATTTCACGTGTGTGTGTGTGTTCTCTGTGCATGACCCTAAAAGTCTTGGAAATAAATTACATGTTTGAATGGTTGTTTAGTGGAAAAGATGGAAAATGTCAACTTTTTGCCAAACGTCCTCCCTGCAGGTGGAGAGCAGGGGCTTGTACCCGGGGCCTAGTACTTCACCACCTGGCCTCCAGAATATTCTTTGTTATACTACATGTAAATCCCAAGTTTAGTGGTTTTCTTTTTTCTTTCTTTCTTTTTGCTCCAGGGTTTCAGTTGCTCTGGATTTAGTTTTCTTTTAGCTAGGAAGAGAGATAGAGGGGAAAAAGAGAGAGAGAGAGGAGGGATGGGAGGGGAGGGGAGGAAAGATACCACAGGACTGGAGCACCCAGCAGTGCAGTGGATACTGGGCTAAGACCTGGCTCGCAAGCTTGGCATGACATAGCAGGCACCTACTTCAGGAGCTATTTTGCTGACCCAAGTTTTTACATTTTTAAGTTTTCTATCAAGTCACTTTATTGGGGGCGGAGGGGGCATGCTGATCAGAAGGCGGCTGTGGTCACACGAGTACAGTTCCTCCTCTCCTTAAGAGAAGCATTTGCCACCGTAGCCAGCAGCAGCTGAGGTCTTCATACCCCATCTTGCACTGGGCTCTCAGGGTTTAGTCTGATCGTGAGGATCGGCTCTCTAGCCATCTACCGTTTCCTGCTTTAGGAAAACTTTTTTTTTTTTCTATTTTATAAAAGAGTGTGCTGTTTCTTCCCATTCCCAAGCCTCTCACATTAATGATACTGTTTCTTTTTATTTTAGTGTTAATTTAATAATGATATCCATTACTGGGAGTTTCTGAGTTTGTCAGTATGCACGGAGTCCAATATGTCTGGTGTTTTGTCATCACTGCTCCAGGCTGACTTTCTCAGTTAGAAAGACAGAGGGAAAAGACAACACAGTGAGTGCTGAAGGTTCTTTCAGCCCAGTGGAGATTGAGCTTGAACCCGGTTTCTGCTCATGACAAGATAAGAGTAGCATCTAAGTGACCTACCTTGCCACGCCTGGTGTATAACCTTTTTTTTTTTTTTCAACTTAGTGTTGAATCCAGCTTGTGAAGATTTGTTCCGGATCTTAGCATCTGTGCTCATTCATCAGAGCTATTGGCTTGTAGTTTTTCCTTTGTGTATTGTCTCTGTCAGCTTTTAGTAGCAGGGTGATGCTGGTTTTCTACAATATGTTAGGCATTATTCCTGACATCTTTGATTTTTTTTTTAAGGCCTTGAAATGTGTAGGTGAATGGACTTTCTTGAAAGTTTAGCAAAATTCATTGATACAAGTTGTCTGATTCTAGACTTTTTTTTTGGGGGGGGTGTTATTATCACTGTTTAAATGTCTTTGATTATATTTGGCCTATTCATGTTTTTTAGTTCTTCCTGATTCAGTCTTGGAAAGTTGTTAGATTCTAAAAATTTATCCATCTCTTCTAGATTCCCTAGCTTATTGGCATATGTGTTTGTAGGAATCACTCACAATCCTTTGAATTTCTTCAGTATTCATTGTGATCCCCCCCCCCCATCATTTATAGTTCTCTTAATGAGGGTTCCCCCTAACCCCTCCCTTTTCTTCTTGTGAGTCTGATTAAGTATCAGGTTTTTTTTTTGGTCTTAATTTCATTGACTTTGTTGTATGGTTTTCACTATTGCCTCTTCTCTTATTTTTACTATCCTCTCCTCGTTTTTTTCCCCCCTAGATCCTTCAAATGTGGAGTAAGATTATTTATTTGTACAGTTTTTTGTTTCCTGGTGTGGTCCCATATTGTTATGAATTTCCCTCTAGCACTACCTTTGGTGTGTGTGTGTGTGTATGTGTTTCCATTGCTGTTATTTTATATATTTAGGGAGCTTGTGTCATTTCTTTTATTTCCAGAAAATGTTTAATCTTCTCTCTGGTTTCCTACTTCACCCAAAAGTTTAGAAGCATGTTGACAGAGGATGAAGACCAAATAAGTAAGCCTGAAGATGAAGCAGAGGACACTCTCCCAAATAGAACAACCAGACAGAAAACTACTAAAGAAACAAGAGCCCTAAATGAGGAGCTAGGTAGACGGGGCCCCTAAACACCTACAGAATTGTTCACCCCCCAAAAAAAAGTAGAATATCCTTTCTTCTCATGCCCACCTGGAGTGTTCTTTTTTTTTTTTTTTATTTAATTTTTTATTTAAGAAAGGATTAATGAACAAAAACATAAGGTAGGAGGGGTACAACTCCACACAATTCCCACCACCCAATCTCCATAACCCACCCCCTCCCATGATAGCTTTCCCATTCTCTAGCCCTCTGGGAGCATGGACCCAGGGTCGTTGAGGGTTGCAGAAGGTAGAAGGTCTGGCTTCTGTAATTGCTTCCCCGCTGAACATGGGCGTTGACTGGTCGGTCCATACTCCCAGTCTGCCTCTCTCTTTCCATAGTAAGGTGTGTCTCTGGGGAAGCTGAGCTCCAGGACACATTGGTGGGGTCCTCAATCCAGGGAAGCCTGGCTAGCATCCTGGTGGCATCTGGAACCTGGTGACTGAAAAGAGAGTTAACATACAAAGCCAAACAATTTGTTGAGCAATCATGGATCCCATGGAGTGTTCTTAAGGAGAGATCATATGCTGAGCCACACAGACAGTTCAGTACATTCAGGAGCAGTGAAATCATTTCAAGCATCTTCTCAGGCCACAGTAGAAATGAACCAGTAACCAATGACTAAAAGAAAGTCAGGAAAAACGCAAACATTGGGAGATTCAACAACATGCTTCTAAACTTTTTGTCATTTTCCTCAGGGTGTCGATGACATTGCAGTGGGATTTCTTTCTTATCCTAAATCTCTCTTGTCTTACTGGCCTTCCCTTACCTACTTTGTCCATAGCCATTCTAATTCTCAGGTATTGAACATGCTCAATGGAATTCCATGTCATGTCCCATTTTTTTCCCCTCATATAGTTTGAAAACCAAAATTAGACCTCAGAGATTTACCTGGAGTTTTGAAGACTAGAGAGGCAAAGTAACTTTCTCAGAGATATGAATGTTTCTATATTATACAGAGAAATCTTTCTTTGTGCTCCTGTTATATGTAAAGCATAATTAAAAATATATACATGCACTAATAGTTGATAGTCATGTCACAATTTGAATGCTTAGTGTTCATAATATACCTTGATTGTTTTCACATCAATTTTCTGTGCTAGATTCTTGTAGATCTCAAAAACAAGAGGTCAAGTGTTATTTATCTGGATGGCATCTCCAAAGTCTCTAGAGTACTGGTTGCCACTGAGTGATATTGATGAGGATATTAACCCTTGAGGTGTGTTTATTGCTGTATTCTGAGCATGGCAGACCGTGACCTGTGTAATGTAAATATATGTTAGCATAGTCTGGGCAAGAAACTTTGTAAAATTTGGCCAATCTATCTTTGGCATCTTCCTAAGAGTTGACTTAACATTCCTAGTTTAGATCTACCATAATTCCTAGGTTCCTTTCCTGATTACCTTTTAGAAAGCTACCTCTTGTACTCCCTGAATCCACTTACAAACTATATTTGACAAAACAAGGATTAAGCTGATGTTCAACAAAACAGCTTTTTCCCCTCATTTGTGAGAGAGTCACTTCTTATTTTCACTACATTGCCTCATGGCAGAGAATAATTGTATGTACTTTATGACCCCATTAGGTAACCTTTCCTCAGTGAATAACTTTTCAAGGAGACAGCTATTGTAAAATCATCTACTGTGAAGTTGATGGCACAGATTATTATTTTTTTTTCTCAAAGAAATCAAAATTTTGAATCTGCAGAACCCAGGTTGAGAAACTTTGCACAGAGCTTTTTATGTCAAATGGCCTAGATCCGCAAGAACGATGTTGCCTAGTTAGACCTTCATTAACTTGATGGAAATTAATGGTGAGAATCTGAGTCACTCACACTAGTCAGTACTCTGACCAGATGTCTTGACCACAGGTCAGTAACGTAGTTGTGTTTATACACCAACATGTTGAGGATTAATGAGTTGCTTACTGATTACAGACCTTCCTTCTCTTTATTATAACCCATGAAACAGTCAGGCTTGGGGAAGTCAGATAATGCTGGGCCACTTTTCACTCCCACTTCTGAGCCCCCAGCCCCCTTGGACCTTTTGTGGTAGTGGTAACTCTTCTGTTGATAGTGTCAGGCAGAGTGCCTAGTAAATCACAAGTCTTGTCCGGAAGTTAATACTGCTTGCTTCACAACTGGGGCAGAGTTCTTCCAAGCTAATTTGCTGTTGTTTATCTGTTCTTTATAGCTGCTGTCACAAACACAGCTCGGCAGGTTTTTCTGTAGGTTTGAACTACTTAATAGATGCTATTTTGATGGGAGAATTTTCTGAAAAACGATATTTGAAAGCACTTAAAAAAATGAGGATAGTTTCAAGTCTGAGACACTTTGGGGAAGCTTGTTTTCCTCTGCTGTATTTTGGTTCTCTGTGTGTTATTTTCATCTTGAAGTGTTCTAGCAATCAAAAACCTCCCAAGGTAGCTTTGATTATTATTTAGCAAAATTCTTGAATATTTAAGAGCAATTACTGTTGTATTTAAATATTGTGTGACATGATTTTTTTTTTTTATGACAGAAAACTGCCATTGAACTAGTGTGGTTGTCGTCCCCCCCCCCCCCACACACACACACATTTAAAAGCATAGAGGAGTGCAGGGTTGGAGGGTTGGAGGGATGGGGAGTGAACATTTCAAGGGAATGGTTGACATGCAATAAATACTGTTCATTGTAGGAAGTGTAAATGGCACATGCGTTTTTTGTGATTTATGGATCCTCTTTCCACCTTCAAAAGAAATGACTCTCTTCTGCATTCCTGAACCTTAGTAGAAACCCACTCTTAAAACACTTATCTTGTATGACAGTTAGCTTCGTGGAAGTGCTCATCAGTAGGCCCACAACATCTTGTGAAGGGACCCTGTGTACTTCACCAACACCCTCCCAGCATGAAAATCTGACACACAGGAGACCATCAGTGATGTTTGCTGGAAGATACGGAATTGATACTTTTACTACGGCTGCTTTTCAGCATGGACGTAGTTTTTGTGGTTTTTTTTTTTTTTAATTGTCCTATGAAATATTGGATATTCTATTTATTATGTGTAGTTATGATATGAAAAATGAGCTTATAACTTGGAAGTTTGAGAAGACAATTGAATTGTAAAGAAGAATGTTTCTTATGTTGTATGTTCATTTCTTCCCTTTTTGTATGCTATATTCTGCTGTTTCTTCTGTGGTATGTTTAAATTTGTGTGTTACTTTTCTTTTTCTTTTTTTTATTTTGCTGTTCCTTTCTATTTTCAGTCATTGAACATTCTCTGTTTTTTTCTTTCCTTCTTTTTGCCCCTTCTTCTTCATCTTGTTTGTGTGGAATTGACAGCATATTGTCAGGGCAGAAATAGTGAAGTACCCGGAAGAAGATAATCAACATTCCCCATTCAACAAGAGTAGAATCTGTTCAGTACAGTAGAGTGCAGGTATTCAGGGCTACATGGCTGCATTTGGGGGGTGGGGGTAGGGGTGGGGGAAACCAGTGAATGCTATCGTTTTATTTCTTATGAAAAGAGAAATTCAAATGATCATTGTATATTATTGGGAATTAATACAGCTCGACTCATGTTACAGAACTTGGCAACACTGACCCTCTGCTAGGAGACTTAGGAATTTAAACAAGAAATCAGGAACAAACTGCAATAACACTTCAGTTACTTTCACACGTATTTGTCTTTACGGCCGTGTTTATTACATGTGCACTCAAGTGGAGAACTGAGGCAGTTATTTCATTATTCACCCGAACTTTTCCTTAAATAGCCTGGTAATTGAAAGAGTATTTTTAAAATTTGCCTTGAATTGCCTTTCTTTGTCTGCCTGTGTGTGCAGACTTAGTAAAAGAGTTGGAACACAGTAAAGGATTTGTTTTAAATTATTACTTAGTGATGAATTATTAGGGCATGTTGCTAAATTCATCATTTAAGATAGTTCTTGAAGGTGGGTTGGAAGGAGAGAAGGGAGAGGTAAAAGCGTGTTTTGGTTTAGATTACTTTAAAAGCACAAATGTGGGATAGTTTTCTAAATTTCTCATTCCCTATCTTACTACAGTTACCACTTATAACCCAGTACTAGACTGTTCAGAAGTTGGGGTTTCAGGGGAAACATTTTAGAAATTGAGAAAGTTTTAAAAATTAAGTTGCTAAAAGCTTTTCACCTTTTAAACGGCTCCTCTTTAACTTTTATATCTCTCCTTCACAAATTTCTATACACATTCCAAAAAAGAAGTTATGACTAGACTTAATGGCTTACAGTTAAGCTGTATGCTAGTGACACTTTAAGATTTTTGAAATGAGGTATTGTCTGTGGACCAAAATGTGTGAACGGCTCATGTAACATTATAACCAGGGTTTAATTTTTCAAGTTGACTTGTCATCTCCCTATTAGATGTGAGAACTTCAAGTTAATGTCATAAAACCAGGGAAAACGCAGTGAGGAGTCAGTAAGGACTCAGTCATCCTTAAAAAGCACCCCCACTCTGCCTCCCCCCCCCCCATTCTACATCAGTCTGTTCAGGTGGATTCATTTAATGTCAGCTGCTGCATAGTTTTTGATGTCTGTTAGAATATAAAAATACACTCCAGTGAGCTGTTTCTCACTGTGCCGCTATCCTGGTAGTAACTCTCGTTTTCTTTGATGGTAGCGAGTGGTGAAGGCAGATATCGTAAACTACAACCAGGAGCCCATGTCAAGGAGCGCTAACCCTCCCAGAAGCTCCATGTGCGCTGTCCAGTGAGCTGCAGGCTTCCTTGTGTGTGGATATCCGCCTGCCCTCCACCTCTGCGCTGCGGGCGGACGCAGGGGCCCGGAGGGGCTGGTCGCATCAGAGGCAGAGTCTGCGGCCCAGTGCTCGCTCGCCTCCCTCCGCCCACCGCAGCCCATGGCGCCTTGGACTGGGGGCGGTCCACCCCCCGGCACCACTCACCTGGAGAGCAGAATGCAAAGCCCATCTTCCGGAAGTGGACTGCTTCACTGAAAACGAATAATGGCTGCTCTTTAAGTTTTCACCTCTTTTTTTTTCTTCTTGATGTACATTTTTTTGAAAACTAGCCAAGTCTCAGTCACCACCCAGGATTTTGCCACCAGCTCAATTTTATTTTTATCTGAACTCAGACATAGCAGAATACACACACACACACACACACACATATACACACACACTTCAGAGTGACAACATTTAAATAAGTTATATATTTTATCTACAGATACTTAAAAAGGCATACTTTTGCTACTTACTGTGACTAGGACTCTGTAAAGCTTTGCGTAAGGGAAAACGCTTGAAATAAAGCTGTAACAAATATTTACCCCCCTTTTTTTAAAGGACCCAATTGATTTATATTGTCGCTGTAGCTCTCAGACTTGTATTTGATATTGTATTTTTATGACTGTATCATGCTCAGTGCGGATTGTGTAAACTCAGGTTAGATGGCTTCATGAGCCTTGAGGAAGAAATAAATACCCAGCCCGTGCTACATGGTGACAGCCTCCTACAAGCTGCGGAAGACCTCTCCCAGATCATTGTGCGTCAGATTGTACCTGATATTCAGAGGCTCCCCCTCTCCCCCTAAATAAATCTATTTAAATTAACTTCTCTGGGAGGAATTTTCTTCTGATCACCTTCCTCTCCATTACGGAAAAAAACAGTGCATCTCAGCATAAAATCAGTGATCATCACCAACTTCACAGCTGCCCGGTCACTTTGTGGGATAATTTGAATCCAGACTCCACCACCTGGCATCCCAGGGGCCGCACATTAGCTGTGTCCCACCTCATGACCCCCTGCCCCCTCCCTGGGGTGCTGTGCCTTCCTGTCTGCACGGCTGCCTCTTTGTGGAACATCGCCCTCCTTCCTAAACATCTCCCTGCTGCCACCAGCTGTAGGCTTGGGCCCTGCAGTGTGTCTCTGTCCTGATGGGCACGTTCTTCCTCCATTAAGCCCATCCAATGCTTCGCTGCTGAAGGTTCGCCACTGAGGAGTTCTTCTCAGGTGGACAGTGCCCCTTCCTGGCATGGTCCTTGTGGTTTAGTACCTTGTGCCACCCCAGCCCCAGGGTCTGTCCTCACTTCCGCCCCAGCGGGAGGCCTCTCCCTCTTAGAAAACTTGCCACAAGTGTCACAGACTCTTGGACACTTAATGGTAGAGCTGCAAGGGATTCTAGCAAATGTGTTAGGTTTGTTTATTGCCTCTGGGGTCATCACCAGCACCACAGATCCACTGCTCCTGGTGGCCATGTTTCCATTTTCTTAGATAGGACAGAAATTGAGAGAGATGGATGGGGAAGATGGGGAGAGAAACAGAGAGATACCTGCTTATCTTCCTTACCTCATGTGAAGCATCCTGCTGCAGGTGGGGAGTGGGGGCTTGAACTCGGGTTCTTGTGCACTTAAACCCGGTGCACCACCACCCAGCCCCAAAAATGTGTTTTCTTACTGCTGGGAAATTGTGCCGATGCAGTCACATCTGCCATGTTGTCCCCTCAGGCTACTGCTAGTTCCTGCAAGAGTTGGTTGGGACATTCTCGGAGTGCCTGTTCAGCCATGTTGTGCCCTCAGGGCATTGTCTATATCCCCCGCGATATTTGGAGTGCTTTGGTTACTCCTCCCCCCTTCCATTCTCGCGAAAGCTACTCCTATAAAAGCCCTTCTTCTTCCACACCTCGCTCTCTTGCCAGCGCTTCACTCCGGTGTTCAGACACAGGAAAGGTTACTGCGTGAGGCAGCCATTTTCACTACCTCCACGTGGCCCAACCTGCCTCTCTAGCACCCAACTCTGAGGTGCCAGTGCAAATAAAGATTTGTGTTTCCTCTTCGCTCCGGACCCCCTCTCTTCTCCGTGGCCCACGCACAACATCTGGCGCCCGACGTGTCCGCACTCACGCCCAGCCTGAGGTCCAGAAAAGCCGCCCAGACACAGGTAAGTGGCATCCACCCGCCTATGCACAAGGCCTCCTGCCAAGAGGTTAAGTGACCTTGAGGCTGAGATACAGGAGTTAAAGGATATTTGCTTAAGACTTAAACACCCTAAGCAATCTGCAGTCAGCTCCAAAACCGCTGCCTCCGGAGACACGTGTTTGGTTTCTCCTGTGGCAGCTTCTGCTTCCACGACCCCTCCCCCCACTGCCCCTGGAGACACGTGTCTGCTTTCTTCTGTAGCAGCTTCTGCTTCCTTGACCCCTCCCCCCACTGCCCCCGCAGAGACGTGTTTGGCCGCTCCTTTGACCCCTCCCCCAGCTGTCCCCACAGATTCATGTTCGGCTGCTTCTCTGACTCCTCCCACTGCCCCCACAGACACTGGTTCGGTTTCTCTTGCTGCGGCTTCCACTTCTTTGACTCCTCCCCCTGCTAATACCTCATCATTAAGAGACCCTGTGGCTTCCTATCCTTCAACTCCTCCCCCTGCTGACACCTCATCATTAAGAGACCTTGTGGCTGAGATACGAGAGTTAAAGGATATTTTTTCAGCATTTAGGGACCTTAAACCATTTGCAGTCCACCCCAAGAGCTCCATCTCTGTAGATAACTGTTCAGTTTCCCCTGCCACTACAGCAGTTTCCACGGCACCTTCCACTTCCGTAGATCTCTCCCCAGTGTCATCGAACCAAATCCACACCTTCCCGGTAAATGTGGCCCCAACTAGACAAAATCCTCAGGTGTGGCATCCATACTCCTCTAAAGAGCTCAGGAAACTTAGACAAGCCATGAAGGAGGACGGAATTCATGCTCCATGGACCAAGTCCATTTTAAGAAGTTTTTACCAGCGCCTTAACACCCCCCAGGACTGGAAAGAACTGGTTTGTGCTGCACTCCCAGACCCCCTCTACCTACAGTGGACAGCTTACTTCCGTGATGAATGCTCTAGACAATCTCAGGAAAATAGTAACAAACAGCATGGAATTTTGATACATTGTTTGGAGCAGGAGAGTTTGAATCTGGAACTCGGCAGGCAGAAGCCAAGTTTCCAACCGGTTATTTTGAACAGGTATGCATCTGCGCAACACAAGCATGGGAAAGATTAACCCCAACCACAGTAGAGGCCTCAGTCCCTATTAACTCTCTTCACCAAAACACTGATGAAACCTTAGCAAATTTCATCTCAAGGGTGAGGCAAACCTTAGAGAGAAAGGTTTATAATCCTGAAATCCTCTTTTTCCTCCAGCGTTCTATTGTCTGGGATGGCATGATACCACAATTCCGTCAGGCATGCCTTAGTCTTAAACACCTACACCCAGATAATTGGAGTTTAGCAACACAGGAACTTACATCAGGCAATTATGGGGCACCCGCTACAACACAGGATTATGCAGTTACCCCATGTAATCAAAACGGGGCCTGCTTTCAGTGCGGTCGGCAAGGGCATTGGCGTAACCAATGTCCAGATAAGCTGTGACCACACCTCCAGTTAGAGCTACCACGCCTCCAGTCAGGGCAATCCCGCCTCCAGTCAGGGCAGTCCTGCCTCCAGTCAGGGCAACCCCACCTCCAATCAGGACAACCCCGCCTTCAGTCAGGGAGCCAGAAGCCAAGTACCATCTGTCCAAGATGTAAAGGGTTTCACTGGAAGAGATTGTTGGTCAAATTTTCAAAAAGATGGCACGCCCCTGAATGGTACAAATTCAGGGCCTGAGATTTTGTGGACCACCCCTGTTTTAGAACGCCTACTATGACAGTAAAGATTGACAATGTTCCTTTTAAATTTTTGATTGACATGGGGGCAGAAAAGACGATTTTAAGGCAAGCAGAGGTTCCCCAAAATTGGGAACTCCTCCCGGGACCTCGTATACATGGCGTTGGAGGGGTGACCCAATCCTTTCTCACACGAGATTCGCTCATGTGGGAGGACCCAGAAGGTTCTACTGGACACTTCTACCCATTGGTAGCTGATATTAGCACCAACCTATTGGGCAGGGATCTTCTAGAATGTCTTGATGTTAGGATATCCACAGATGCCTCTGCAGAGCGTAACACCCACTCCCGCAAGACCAGGTCTAATCAGCACCCCCAATACTAAATGCCACTGTTCATAGCCAAACACCCCGCTTAAGCTGGCTTTCTAATGAGCCTGTCTGGGTGTAACAGTGGCCTTTACCTAGGGATAAACTAGAAATTTTAAAAGAGCTCGTCCAGAGCAGTTGTCCTTGGGACACATTTGTCATTCTCGAAGCCCATGGAATACTCCTGTCTTTGTGATTAAAAATCGCTCAGGAAAACGGTGCCTCCTCCAAGATCTCCGTGCAGTTAATAAAACCATGCAGGTCTGGGGCTCCCCCCAAAGGGGTTTGCCTCTTGCTTCTGCAATTCCCACGGGAACTCCAATCATAGCTATTGATATACAAGATTGTTTTTTCTCTATTCCCTTGCATCCGCAAGATTGTAAACGTTTTGCCTTCTCTGTTCCTTCTATTAATAACACCAGCCCTACTGACAGATTTGAATGGGTGGTGCTGCCCCAGGGCATGGCCAATAGTCCTACAATTTGTCAAGAGGCTGTTAAATCTTCCCTTTTTCCATATATCCATAAGGGCCTTAATGTTTTTCATTACATGGATGACGTATTAATATGGGGAAAATCAGATGCAGATCTCTATGCCTTATGTGATTTTCTCATTCCTGCATTAAAGAAAAGCGGCCTTACTGTGGCTCCTGAGAAGATACAGCTAATTCCTCCAATATCTTTTTTAGGTTCAGAGATTTCTTTAACGCAAATTCATCCCTTAAAACCTAATGTCACCTTTCCTTCTAACCTTACTCTTGCTTCTTTACAAAGTTTTCTAGGAAATTTAAATTGGCTTAGGCAGTATCTCTATCTGCCTACAAGTTGCCTCCAACCACTGTTTGACCTGTTGAAAGGAAACAAACAGCCCTCCTCAAAACTTAAATTAACTCCCGAGGCCTCCTCAGCACTGGAGAGGGTTAACCAAGCCCTCCAGGACATGCACCTTGTTTGATTCCCCCCCTGACAATGGACCTGTGTTTACCAGCAAACAATTTAAAGATTTTTGTTCCCTCTGGAACATTACTCATACCACAGGCATTCCCTATAATCCACAGGGACAAGGCATTGTCAAGAGGGCCCATCAAACCATTAAGGCTCAATTAAATAAAGATAAAGGAGGAATGTACCCCCCCAATATCCAGCTAGCAAAAGCCTTAACTACGTTAAATCTCTTTAATATTTACAATAACTTGGACTTAACTCCTATTATTCTTCACTGGTAAACACCATCTTCTCTCCCATCTATTAAGGTCAAATATAAAGACCCACTTGATAAAATTTGGAAAGGGTCTGACCCTCTATTGACCATGGGAAGAGGTTTTGCATGCATTTTCCCACATAATTACTCTAAACCTGTCTGGGTTCCTGCCCGCCATGTCCGACAATACCCTCATGATGGCACTGTTATCCCTGAAGAACAAGAAATACAAGAGGACTAGCCGCAGGATACATCCCAGGATCCATAATATGACATAGCAGAACCTACAAAAGTTGGCTCACAGAGCCCTCTCTCCTACCCCTCCCCTGAATGTCTTATGTTATGACTGGCCAGTTGTGTTTTGTGAGTGAGTGTGTTGAATGATGAAAAATTTTTGTATGACCCATCTGCTCAGATTACTCTAAATGTTAAAACCATTGTCACTAACATGCATTAACTCTCTAAGTAACCTGAGTCTGTTTATAGTCCAAAGTCAATTATAGTAAACCTCTAACTTGTTACAAGTTTTATTTTTTTTTCACAAGTAAGTGATTACAGCTATCAAGCCTTCATATGAAGAATAAACTGTAAGAAGTTCCTCCATATTCAACCTATGTGAATTAACAACATTCACATATTCTTGTACACTTAACTGGTGTATCTTGTCTTGCCACCATAGGCCTGCCTTCGTCAGCCAACAATTTATAGATGTTTCCCTTCATAACATCACCCATGCCACGGACATCCTTTACTACCCCCAAAGACAAATGGCTGTTCCCCTGGACATCACATCCACTGACTGCTTCCCTTAGACTTAAGATATGATCCCACCTCTTCATACCAATGGATACATTCCCCCTTCCTTACCTGTCTACACTTAGTTGTGGGACACTAGCTTGTTTTACTTCTTCTGCTCACAATAGGTCCTATAATTCTTTTCTTTTTCAACATTTTAATTTATTTATTAATGAGAAAGAGAGGAGGAAAGAGAAAGAATCAGATATCTTTCTGGTACATGTGCTGCCAGGGATTGAACTTGGGACCTCACGCTTGAGAGTCTGACTCCTTATCCACTGTAACACCTCCCAGACCATGGTCCTATAATTCTTAACAAGCTCATGGCCTTTTTGCGGCAACAGATTGATGCCATAAGGATGCAACCTATACAAACTCACTATCATAGGCTGGACATGGCAGAATATTGAGTTGCTGTGGAGGATTTGCCCCCCTCCATGAGAACGTCCACCATGTAGAGGGCTGGCTAGCCAATGACGGGTAAGAGGAAACTAGCGCTATCCAATCAACCTAAGACAGGGCACCTGATACTACTGGGCAAAAATGACCAGGTGTTCCAATGACGAGTAAGACGGAAGGCTGATCTCCAACCTAAGACAGGCACAATCCGCCCTGCCACAAAACAAAGTCCGCCAAACATCAAAACATGATATAACAAAGGGGGACATGTGGGGAGCCACATGTGCCCTCAAGGTTGCTATTGGCATGGCCATAGAGTTTTTGTTAAAAGATAATTCCTGGGAATCGGGCAGTGGCACAGTGGGTTTAGCGCAGGTGGCGCTAAGTGCAAGAACTGGCTTGAAGATCCCAGTTTGAGCCCCTGGCTCCTCATCTGCAGGGGAATCACTTCACAGGCGGTGAAGCAGGTCTGCAGGTGTCTCTTTCTCTCCTCTTTCTTTCCCTTCTCTCCATTTCTTTCTGTTCTATCCAACAACCACAATATCAGCAATAACAACAATATAATTACAACAATAAAACAACTAGGGCAACAAAAGGCAAGATACCAGAAAAAAAGGGGGGGGGGAAATAAGATAGTTCCCGCTTCCCTACACCTTAGAGTCTTTGTTAAAAGATAAGTTATTTTTCCCCATGAATATATAATAATAAATGAATAGGAAAGATACATCCCCCAATACTCAGTTGGCTAAGGCACCAAACCTCTTTTTCTATAAAGCATTCAAATCAGATGCCCTGCTAACCACGAGAAGCAGATTGTTTGTGTTTCTTCCACAGGAATCCCAGAAAAAAACATCTGGACCCCTGCACACCCTGACATCACCCACTAGATGGCACGACTACAGTGGCACACCCCCCCGAAACCCTAGATGTCACCTGACGCGATCTGAAGAACCTGATTCACAGACTCCAAGGACAGAACTTTTTTACTGTCTGTCTCCCTTTCCTGCTTCTGCTTTGCCTGTCACGTTTTGGCAGTTCCAGCTCACAATCTACAGAATAGTGGAATTCCAGAGGCTGACCTTCCTCATGCAGCATTTCATCCCCTGCCATTTCTCCTGCTAGTCACCTACTTTGGACTGAGACTTCTATTGGACTTGCTGGTATACCCTTTGGACATTTTAGACAATTTTACAGCAGCTTCCTTCCCTTCACGTTGCTGGTTTTTCATAGATTGACCCTGAGTAGTTCATAGACTTTACACACTGTTGCCCTGGGCATTAGATAAAAGGAAAGGGGGAGATGCTGGGACATTGTGCCAATGCAGTCACATCTGCCATGTTGTCCCCTCAGGCTACTGCTAGTTCCCGCGAGATTTGGGACATTCTCGGAGTGCCTGTTCAGCCATGTTGTGCCCTCAGGGCATTGTCTATATCCCCATGATATTTGGATTGCTTTGGTTACTCCTCTCCCCTCCCATTCTCAAGAGAGTTATTATCCTATCCTGGAGTGATGTGGTTACTCCTCCCCCTTCCCATTCTCACGAAAGCTACTCCTATAAAAGCCCTTCTTCCGCACCTCGCTCTCTTGCCAGCGCTTCACTCCGGTGTTCTTCTTCTTCTAGCGTTTGCCCACTCTGGTGTTCAGACTCAGGAAAGGTTACTGCCTGAGGCAGCCATTTTCGCTACCTCCACGTGGCCCATCCTGCCTCTCTAGCACCCAACTCTGAGGTGCCAGCGCAAATAAAGATTTGTGTTTCCTCTTTGCTCTGGACCCCCTCTCTCTCTTCTCCACGGCCCGCGCACAACAACATCTCACTTCGTTGTGTGGATAGAGAAACTGAAACTTGGAGAGAAGAAATTTATATATAATGCGATAGATCTAATGCTTCTCTTCTAATACTTTATTTAAGATAGAGACAAATTAAGAGGGGATGATGCGAGAGAGAGAGGGAGAAAGAGATAGACAGACACAGACTTGCAGCACTATTTCACTGATTGGAAAGCTTCCTTCTCTTGCAGGTGGGGACTGGGGGCTTGAACCTGGGTCCTTGCACCCTGTAACATATGTGCTTGACTAGATGTCCTACCACCCAGCCCCAACCTAATGTTCCTCTACTCTGAAGTCTATATTTTTTGTAACAATGAGGCAGCTGGCCTTTCCAGGTATAAGTCAATCAAGGTAATTTATCCTTTTCAACATCCTCCTACCAAGTCATGTCAGTTCTGCTAAGGAAGTGTCTATCCTTCCTCTATTTAAAGCAATGTTATTTATTTGTTTATTTTTTATTTATGAGAGAAAGAGAGGGAACCAGAGCCTCACTCTGATACATGCGATGTCAGGGATCAAATTCAGGAACCTTTATGCTTTCAAGTCCAATGCTTTATCCACCACCACACTATTTCCTGGGCCTCTCCCTCTATTCTTAGGACAACGGAAGTTTCCCTAAGAGAGCTCAGCCCTCAAAGATTTATAGTCTAGTAGGAGAGGTGCTTATTGTGATGACTTCTGTTTTGAAAGTCATGATTGATTGATTGAAGCCAGCTCTTAAACTTTGCCCAAGTTTTTGCATCTCTTTAAGGATGGGGCTGTACTCTGATGTTTTACTTTGACATGGATGGTACATCTGCATTATTGTTTCTACATCTACATGAATACTTGAAAATTTTCAGAAGTCACCTTTTCTTTTCAATTCAGGTATTTCAGTAGTAAAGGTATTCACACACACACACACACACACACACACATACACACACACACGTGCGCACACACACTTGTGCAAGCCAAGTGCTACACACTTCCTAGAGGAGGCAGGGGGGAAATTACAGAAGGTTTAAGATCAGACATCTATAGTCAGAGCAGAGAACGGACTGAACGGGGTGCAGGGGACAGAATGGCTTTCCTTGGCAGGTTTGCTATGTCCCAGACATTCCCAGGCCTTTGCCGCATGAGCCATCTTATCACACCAACCTACAAAGTGGGTACCTTTGTCCCCATTTTGCTTGAGAGACCACTGAATCTGAGTGTTTCCTCTGGTCCCCTCCTTGAGGAGATGCCTGAACTCGGGAGGGATGAGGCTGGATGCTGATTTGGGTGGACTCCGTCAGTCAAGCTCACACAAGTCAAGGCAGTTCTTCAGAGAAGTGCCCACTCACTTTCACACCTACCACTTGGACCAGAAGTCAAAAGAGACTGTGCCACTGTGCCTTCTGGGCACAGACAATGCCTCCCCCCCGCCTGCCTTGGTCTTGTTGATTTAGTCTCTCCAGGGCCAGGCTTGACCACTCAGTGGGAGCCCTTTGGGTTAAGGGAAGCAGACACCATCAGAAGCTTGTAGAATAGCCAATGGCCAAAGCTGATTTCCAAATTCCATCTTGCAATTTTCTCCATACCTTGGGTTTTATTTTGGAAACAGAAGCACAGGGCTGGATGGTTATTTTACTTTGACTGTTAACCTCTCCTGTCTCTGGTTTTTAATTAAAAAAAAAATACAAGTCTTTCCGTCTAGTTTTAGGCCCTTTGTCTCCCGAAGACACACGCTATAAGGTTTCACACACATTGCGGTGGCTCCTGCTGCATACTGAGCTTTTGAAAAACACAAAAAAGTTTTTAGCCAGAACCGGTCATTGAATGCTGCCTTCCGAGAGCCCCCTCTATTATGTGTGGCAAACCGCTCTGGAGTGGTTTGTGGAGAAGCCCACAGAACACCTGTGATCACTTTATTATTCCAGGAGGAGGTAAGCCAGGGCCTTTTAAAGTCGATGACTGAAACAATGTGATGGGATTGGTGTGTGTGCCGATTAAAAATAGAAATACTTTCTGATGCGAACCCGTTGCTAGTTATTGCTGCAACACTGGACAGCCTGAAAAGCCATTGCAAGACTGGAAGTTAATGGAAACGCAGACCTATCTCACCCACTGGCTGTCTCTGCAGCCACCACATTACTGGTTCTGTCCACAGTTCCCCCATGAGACCCTCTGCCATCTCCAGCCACTCACAGCTCTAAGAGGATCTGAATTTCTTCTCACCTTAGCGATTGGTTCAGAATTGGGAGGGTAGTGGTGGTGGTGACACAGGATGCTTCCAGCAGAGCTAATGAAAGTAGGGCAAGGGAAGAAAGGGAAAAGGGAAGAGAAAGAGGAGCAGAAAGTGTAAGGAAAGGAGGAAAGAGCTCCCACCCATTAACATTTGGAAATAATGTTGCTTCCTTTGCTTAAGTGGGCAAAGCTGTAGATTTGAGCAACATGGCAGCCATCTTGGGTCTCAGGGAGAAACTGCCTATGCTGATGCTGTTGATGCCAAGGGAACAGAAATAAGACCTGAGAGAAAGAACCCCACCCCCTTGGCCCTGTGCCTCAGATCAAGACATGCTGCCCAAATTATTTCTTTTCATTATCTTTATTTAATGGATAGAGACCTAAATTGAGAGGGAATGGGGAGATAGAGAGGCAGAGAGACACCTGCAGTGCTACTTCACCACTCCTCAAGCTTTCCTCCTGCAGGCAGGGACCAGGGGTTCTTGTGCAGCATAACGTACACTCAAGCATGTGCGCCACCACCCGGTTCCCACAATTTCCAAGTGATAATCAAATGATTCTGCTTCCTCTATCACCAAGGCTCATTTTTATTTTATGATTTTTGCTACTCGTCGTATAAACAACTCTAATGTACCGGGATCCCTGCTTGGTACCAAAGACACACAACCTAGTTTCTGTCCTCAAGATCTTAGTCTGGGCACAGGTTTAACACATCAAAACGCATAAGACTGTTACTTGCTTCGCTAAAACTATCCTGTGGGGGCAGGGCTGGTGGTGGTGCAGCGGTGAGCACACATATTACTATGTACAGGTGTTACTATGTGCAGGGACCTGGGCTCCAACCCACATTCTCCACCTGCAGGGGGAATGCTTCATGAGCCATGAAGCAGGTCAGCAGGTGCCTTTCCTCGCTCCTTCTTCATCACACTCTCTCCTCTCAATATTGGCCTATCAAATAAATTTTAAAAAAGAAGATAGAATTCTTTTTCATGGGGAGTCGGGTGGTAGTGCAGCGGTTAAGTGCAAGTGGCACAAAGCGCAAGGGCCGGCTTAAGGATCCCAGTTCGAGCCCCCGGCTCCCCACCTACAGGGGAGTCGCTTCACAGGCGGTGAAGCAGGTGTGCAGGTGTCTATCTTTCTCTCCCCCCTCTGTCTTCCCCTCCTCTCTCCATTTCTCTCTGTCCTAGCCAACAATGATAACATCAATAACAACAGCAACAATAAAAACAACAAGAACAACAAAAGGGAAAATAAATAAATATAATAAAAATAATAAAAAAATTCTTTCTCGTGGAAACAAGGTTTCAAAGGGATGCTGATGTCAGTTTTCAAGGCATGGAGTATCATGCTTTAGAAAAAAGATTCAATTTTTAATCTAGAATCTAGAAGACCCCAGAAATAGAATGGATGTAAAAGTTATTAGAAGATTGTGATCCAACTTGGGAAAGCCCCTTGCCAACATCTGCTTCCCCAAAAAGAAAGAGATTGCAGGGGGCTGAGTGGTAGCACACCTGGTTGAACTCATACATTACAGTGCACAAGGACCAGGGCCCACGCCCTCAGCCCCACCTGCAGGGAAGAAGTTTTGTGCATGGTGAATCAATGCAATGCTCCAGGTCTCTCTCTCCCTCTGTCTCCTGCTTCCCTCTTAATTTTCTCTGTATTCAAAATAAGACATATATCTATGGCCAAAGACAGCTAAACATGGCCTGGTTTTTTCCTCAAGATCTTAGTCTAAACACAGATATAATACATCATAGATTGTTACATGCTTCGATAAAACCATCTTATGACAGGGTTGGGGGTGCATCTGGTGAGTGCACGCATGTGCACACAAACACACATATATGTAAATATATATAAAAAAATAAGGCGCAGGGCTGAGTGGTGATACACTTGGTTGAGTGCACATGTCATAGGCACAAGGATCTGAGTTTAAACCCCTGGTCCCCCACCTGCAGGCAGAAAGCTTTACAAGTGGTGAAGCAGTGTTAAGGTGTTTCTCTGTCTCTCTCCCTCTCTATCATTCCTTTTCCTCTCAGTTTCTGGCTGTCTCTATCCAATAAATAAATAAAGATAATAAAAAATAAGTAAAAAAGAAAAGATAAAATCTTGCCAAAAGAGAGACTGCTTTAGAGAGTGTGTCATGTCACTGGGTTGCAAATTCATGTGATGTGAGGGTCTAAGCAGGTGAAAGAAAAAAAAAACTGAGAAGCAATCTATCTTGTCATTGATTTTCCACATAGGGAACTGGAAAGGTGAAGAAAGGCAGGCTACTTGCTGTCAAGTCGGGTTAGCAAGCCAGTGTTGAATGTTCTTTATCCTCTTATGCTGGAGGGTGCAGTGGATCAGGGCTGGACAGAGGGAGGCAGACAGATTGGTAAAACCTACCTGAGCCTTGTGACTTGGCCTCCTTCATTCTTTTTTTTTAATATTTATTTATTTGCTGGGCTAGCTTCGCGGGTGGGAGAGAGACGACCAGGGACTCATGGCTGAGTGTGACGCAGTTCAATCTTTATTGATGAAGAATGCAGTGCAAACTATCTAATCTAATCTTCATTAGAAGGTCCTGTCCTTTATATCTCCTGAGGCAGAAATGTCAGGTCAGAAGAGGATGTACATAGGATAGGTGGTGGGGAGAAGGAAAAAGTGCGGGAACCAGTGGGGATTAAACGGTGGAAAACAGGATGTGACTAGGAGAGGGGGCGGAGTGGAAAAAGAGCTCGAACCAGTGGGGATCAAACCAGTGCAAACAAAACAATGATCATGTAAATAGACCAGTCAAGCAATGCAACAGAAGGGGTCTTAGAAGCAGAATTTAGAAGCAGACCAACATTTACTTATGTATTTATTCCCTTTTGTTGCCCTTGTTGTTTTATTGTTGTAGTTATTATTGTTGTTATTGATGTTGTTGTTGTTGGATAGGACAGAGGAATGGAGAGAGGAGGGAAAGACAAAAGGGGAGAGAATGATAGACACCTGCAGACCTGCTTCACCTTTTGTGAAGCCACTCCCCTGCAGGTGGGGGGCGGGGGGACTCGAACCAGGATCCTTATGCCAGTCCTTGCGCTTTGCGCCACATGCGCTTAACCCGCTGCTCTACCGCCCTACTCCCCATTCTTTTTTTAAAAATATTTTTTAAATATTCATTTATTTATTTTCCCTTTTGTTGCCTTTATTTTTTTTTAAATAATTGTTGTAGTTATTATTGTTGTTATTGATGTCATCATTGTTGGATAGGACAGAGAAATGGAGAGAGGAGGGGAAGACAGAGAGGGGGAGAGAAAGATAGACACCTGCAGACCTGCTTCACCACCTGTGAAGCAACTCCCCTGCAGGTGGGGAGCCAGGAGCTCGAACTGGGAGCCTTGTGCTTTGCGCCATGTGCGCTTAACCCACTGCACTACCACCCAACTTCCAGCCTCCTTCATTTTTACAGGACTCAAATCCACAGCATCACGGGAACTCAATTTCCATGTCCTGGTGTCGGGGGTCCCTTCTTTTCCATTGCCTCTGTCCTCACCCAGTGACATCAAGTGATTTCATAACTGTGGGGATGAACTTATAAACCTAGGAACCTGACTGGAAGAATTAGAGTGCCTCTCCTTCCACCCCTCAGCGGCTCATCATGACCTTTAGATATTTTTTAACTAGTGATTTAATAGTTATTTACAAAATTATAAGTGAATGGAGGTATGATTCCACATAGTTACCACCACCAGTTCTATGTCCACATTCCCCTTCAGGGGGAAAGTACAGTTGTTCTCCCAAGGTCACAGATATGGATTGACTATATATCTAAACCATCTATATGACTGTCCATCTTTCTTTCTGTCTATCTATCTATCATCTACATTTTATTTTTGCCCACTTTTACTCACAAGTATGGCCCTGCCTTCACTTCCTTTCCAAGTAACACCTACATCTGTTGGTATGCTTCTAAAAACCCCTTCTGTTTCATTTAGTTTAAATCCCCCCTGCTTAACACTGCATTCTATTTACATAACCACTTCATTCTATTTACATAACCTCTGTTAACAAGCACCACCTTCCCTCCAGGGCATTGTTGGTTTAGTGGTAGAATTCTCACCTGCTCCTCCCCCTCTCCTTGTCATACCCTGATTTTCACCAGTCACTTTTCTCTCCACCCTCTCTGCATCGCATCCTGTTCCCACCCTACTGGGATAGTATTTTTATAAGGACAAGATTGTTTGTAGTTAGTTTAATTTAGCTTAGCTTGGTATAGATTGTGCTGCGTCCTGCATGAATAAAGAGACATTGACTTAAAAAAAAATGCTGGACGCAGCCATGACTTCTAGAGACATCCAGAAACAATCCAAAACATTGTTTTATCCCTCCTTTGATTTCTTTTTTTACATCTTGGCATAAATCTGAAACGTTTAATCCTGAAACGGTATGAGTTATGGGTGCGGCAGATAGTGCAATGATTATGTTAATTATTCTCATGCCTGAGGCTTTTAACTGTGATTCTTCTGTTTACCTTTCCACATTTTATTGAGTTTAAACTGTTTCAACAACCTTAAAATCATACTAGAAAGGACTTCCAATTATAATGGAGTTATCAGTTATTGTAAACTTTTAATCTGCTACAAGTTTTGTTGGGCAAGTAAGTGAATTTCAGCTGTCAAGTCTTCACATGAAAAAGCATCTACTCAAATGGAATTCCCAGAAATAAATTTGGATCCCGTTCTCTGACATCACCCACAAGATGGAATGACTACAACACACCCCCAGAAACCAATGATGTGACCTGGCAGGACCTGAAGAAACAGATTCACAGACTCCAAAGATCACTCTCTACAGAAAAGCAGAATTCTGGTGGCCGACATTCCCCATCAAGACAGACATGCAGCATTTCATCCCTTGGCATTTTCTTCTGTGGTCAGCTACTTTGGACTGAAACCTCCATCGGACTTACTGGTACACGCTGCTGTGTTTCTCAAAGACTAACTTAGGCCAGTTGCCTTGAGACTTTATAGACCATGTCCCCTCACCTGCAGGCTCTGTCCCCAGAGTCAGAAAACTCCCCCTCCTTATTAGGTTATGCCCACAGAGGCAGGAAACGCCCTTTGAGTCAAGAGATGCCCCCAGAGGCATGAAGCGCTCCCAGAGGCAAGAAATGCCCTTTCGCCTGCTAGGCCTTGCCCTTTGAGGCAAGAAACGTTCTCCTTGGCATCACACTGGTTATTGCTGTTCGCCTATTTTGTTTTCCATGTCTTATGCCAGTTCTTTTGAAAATGCCTGTACGATATAGGTTTCTGTTCACCCCGCAATCCCGATACTATGACCATTAGTTAAAAAGAAAGGGGGAATTGTTGGTATGCTTCTAAAAACCCCTTCTGTTTCGTTTGGCTTAAATCCCCCCTGCTTAACACTGTATTCTATTTACATAACACTGTATTCTATTTACATAACCTCTGTTAACAAGCACCACCTTCCCTCCAGGGCATTGGTGGTTCAGTGGTAGAATTTTTGCCTGCTCCGCCCCCTCTCCTTGTCATACCCTGATTTTTACCAGTCACTTTTCTCTCCACCCTCTCTGCTGGGAACATCCTGTTCCCACCCTACTGGGCTAGTATTTTTATAAAGACAAGATTGTTTGTAGTTAGTTTAGTTTAGCTTAGCTTGGTATAGATTGCACTGCGTCCTGCATGAATAAAGAGATACTGCGTACAGCTCAACCATGAGTCCCTGGTCGTCTGTCTTCTGTCAATGAAGCTCAGCCCGACATACACCTATTACACTATGTCTCAAAGTCCTTTTTTCTTCTCTCTCAGATAAATGAAAAAGTGCCTGACTTCCTCTAGCGTTTTCAGATTCACTTCTTTTTCAGTGATCGTATAAAAACAAAGATTCCTGGCGGCAAATGTTTTGGGTCCCAATGGAATTGGGATTCAGAGATCTCTGACCATCTTCCCCTAACACCCCCCCCCCCAGGATTATGAACTAAAATGCAGGTGGTGGGAGGTTTGGCTTCTGTAATTGCTTCTCCCCTGGACAGGGGCAGTGGCAGGTGGATCCATACCCCGAGCCTGTTTTTTTCTTTCTTCTTCTTCTTCTTTTTTTTTTTTTAAATTTTTTATTTATAAAATGGAAATGCTGACAAAACCATAGGATAAGAGGGGTACAATTTCCACCACCAGAAATCCATATCCCATCCTCTCCCCTAATAGATTTCCTATTCTTTAGCTCTCTGGTAGTATAGACCCAGAGTCATTATGAGGTTCAGAAGGTGGAAGGTCTGGCTTCTATAATTGCTTACCTGCTGAACATAGATAGGCATTGGCAGATCGATCCATTCTCCCAGCCTGTCTCTCTCTTTCCCTAGTGGGACAGGGCTCTGAGGAAGTGGGGCTCTAAGACACATTGATGGGGTCATCTGCTCAGGGAAATTCAGTTGGCATCATTCTAGCATCTGGAACCTGGTGGATGAAGACAGAGTTGACATATAAAGCCATACAAATAGTTGATGAATCATGAATCTAAAGGCTTGAATATTGCAGATGAAGATTTGGGGTTTCCATTTTGGAAATAGCTAGTAGGTCTATTTTAGGTATATTCCAAAGGGCCTATGACGTTGTTAGTTTTTGCCTGAGCCTGACCTCTGATATGCAGGCGGACCCAAGTTATTGTCTGAGGAGGTGATGTCATGGCTGGAAAGAGGGTTAGAAAACCTGTTTCTGTCTTTCCCCAGTCAGGCAGGGCTCTGGGGAGGTAAGGTTCCAGGACACAGTGATGCTGTCCACTCAGGGAGCTCAGGACTTTATGATATTTTCCATCTGGGTCTTCCTCAATCTGAAGGACAGATGTCCTGTCTTTCCTTCTGAGATGTGTGCTTCTCTTTACCCCACACTACAAGTGCCACCATGCCACTTACAGCCAGGAGGCTCTTTGTCCCTCTCCCCTACAAACCAGGAAGGCACGAAAGCCAAGAGACATGTTTGGTTCTGTCTGCCCATTCCCTCAAAAGCTTTGTTGAAGGAATGATGCCTGTTCCTCCTGAGGATTGTCCTGGTTTGTTGTTTTTGCCGGGCTGGCTTCATGGGCGGGTAACAGATGACCAGTAGGGTGGGAACAGGATGCGATGCAGAGAGGGTGGAGAGAAAAGTGACTGGTGAAAATCAGGGTATGACAAGGAGAGGGGGCGGAGCAGGCAAAAATTCTACCACTGAACCACCAATGCCCTGGAGGGAGGGTGGTGCTTGTTAACAGAGGTTATGTAAATAGTATACAGTGTTATGTAAATAGAATACAGTGTTAAGCAGGGGGTATTAAACTAATGAAACAGAAGGCGTTTCTAGAAGCATACCAACAATTCCCCCTTTCTTTTTAACTAATGGCCATAGTATCGGGATTGCGGGGTGAACAGAAACCTATATCGTACAGGCATTTTCAAAAGAACTGGCATAAGACATGGAAAACAAAATAGGCGAACAGCAATAACCAGTGTGATGCCAAGGGGAACGTTTCTTGCCTCAAAGGGCAAGGCCTAGCAGGCGAAAGGGCATTTCTTGCCTCTGGGAGCGCTTCATGCCTCTGGGGGCATCTCTTGCCTCAAAGGGCATTTCCTGCTTCTGTGGGCATAACCCAATAAGGAGGGGGAGTTTTCTGACTCTGGGGACAGAGCCTGCAGGCGAGGGGACATAGTCTATAAAGTCTCAAGGCAATTGGCTGAAGTTAGTCTTTGAGAAACACAGCAGCGTGTACCAGTAAGTCCGATGGAGGTTTCAGTCCAAAGTAGCTGACCTCAGAAGAAAATGCCAAGGGATGAAACGCTGCATGTCTGTCTTGATGGGGAATGTCGGCCACCAGAATTCTGCTTTTCTGTAGAGAGTGATCTTTGGAGTCTGTGAATCTGTTTCTTCAGGTCCTGCCAGGTCACATCATTGGTTTCTGGGGGTGTGTTGTAGTCATTCCATCTTGTAGGCGATGTCAGAGAACAGAGGTCCAAATGGATTTCCAGGAATTCCACTTGAGTAGATGCTTTTTCATGTGAAGACTTGACAGCTGAAATTCACTTACTTGTCCAACAAAACTTGTAGCAGATTAGAAGTTTACTATAATTGATAACTCCATTATAATTGGAAGTCATTTCTAGTGTGATTTCAAAGTTGTTGAAACAGTTTAAACTCAATAAAATGTGGAAAGGTAAACAGAAGAATCACAGTTAAAAGCTTCAGGCATGAGAATAATTAACATAATCATTGCACTATCTGCCGCACCCATAACTCATACCGTTTCAGGATTAAACGTTTCAGATTTATGCCAAGATGTAAAAAAAGAAATCAAAGGAGGGAAAAAACAATGTTTTGGATTGTTTCTGGATGTCTCTAGAAATCATGGCTGCATCTAGATTTTTTTTTTTTTAAGTCAATGTCATACAAAAATTCAGTCATTCAAATCACTCTCTTACGAAACAGATCTCACCATGTAGCATTATGAGTCCCTGGAGGGCGTCCTAGTCCAAAAAGCTCCTTGAAATTCCATTTAGGGTGCTTCTGACTGTTCCTGCTATATTGCTTCAGGCATCTACTTTTAAAAGTGTCTTCCCATCAAAGAAAGAATCCAATCAGGAGAGTAGAACTAACCATGTGTCTCCATTCTTGGGGACTGCCAGGGTACTGGAGAACGCTCCTCAAATTAGAGTAGTCCTTCTCCATGGGAAACATGCGAGAAGTCCAGAAAGTCCTAGTGGAAATCCCCATGCATATCCCAAGGTCTATGATCACGGTCATAAAGAACCAAATTGTGGCCCAGAGCAAAATGTAGTCCTTTTCCTCAGGAAACATGGGAGAGGGAATCCAGAAAGTCCAAGGAGAAATCTCAGTCCATCTCCCAAGCTCTATGATTAGGGTCACAAGAAACCAAAGTTCCCGGTCAGGGAAACAAAGTGTGGCCCAGAGCAAAATTTTCCAGAGACAGAGTAACTGTCTCATGATGAAACAGTAGAGGCTTTGGCAAACCTCTTCATAAGTAGAAGAGAAGACCATAGTGCATAGGTAGGCAAAGTCTTCACTTATTTGGGAGTTGCGCAGGTCTGGTCCCCCGTTGTAGGCTCCGTATGTTGTTTTTGCCGGGCTGGCTTCATGGGCGGGTAACAGATGACCAGGGGCTCATGGTTGAACTGTAGGCAGTATCTCTTTATTCATGCAGGATGCAGTGCAATCTATACCAAGCTAGGCTAAACTAAAAACTACAAACAATCTTGTCCTTATAAATATACTAGCCCAGTAGGGTGGGAACAGGATGCGATGCAGAGAGGGTGGAGAGAAAAGTGACTGGTGAAAATCAAGGTATGACAAGGAGAGGGGGCGGAGCAGGCAAGAATTCTACCACTGAACCACCAATGCCCTGGAGGGAGGGTGGTGCTTGTTAACAGGTTATATAAATAGAATACAGTGTTATGTAAATAGAATACAGTGTTCTTCTTCTAGCATTTGCCCTTCTTCCGTAGCCAGTCAACAGCATCAGGTTGAGCCTGATGTAAAGTTTCGAGACCTCCTTTGAATCTGGAGAGGTGGCAGTCGTTGACTATGTGGGTCATAATCTGTCTGGAGCTGCAGGGGCAGTTCGGGTCGTCTCTGGCTCCCCAGTGATGGAACATAGTGGCGCACTGGCCATGGCCTGTTCCGATAGCGATTGAGGAGGGCCCAATCATAACATGCTAGGTCAAAGCCGGGTTGACGCTTGCAGAGGTCTGTGATGACGTGTTTGTTCTTTACCTCAGCTGACTGCCAGCTCTATTTCCAAGAGACTGGAACAGAGAAGTTCAGTGTAGGCGTAGGGGACCAGATTGGGTGACGAGACGTCAAGCGTTGAACAGGGTGGGCGAAGATATCCGCGTATATTGGCAGGTCTGGTCGAGCGTAGACGTGGGAAATGAACTTAGATGATGCCGCATCCCGACGAATATCTGGCGGGGTGATGTTGCTAAGAACTGGCAGCCATGGAACCGGGATGGAAAAGATGGTTCCAGAAATTATCCTCATGGAGGAATATAATTTGGAATCGACCAAGTGGACATGGGGGCTACGGAACCATACTGGGGCACAGTATTCTGCAGTGGAATAGCATAATGCCAGAGATGATGATCGTAGTGTGGAAGCGCTTGCACCCCATGAGGAGCTGGCTAGTCTTGCAATGATGTTATTCCTCTTGCCCACCTTTGCTGCAGTTTTTATGAGATGTTCGTGAAATGACAGAGTGCGATCGAGAGTAACGCCAAGATAGACTGGCTGGGCTTCATACAGTGTTAAGCAGGGGGTATTAAACTAATGAAACAGAAGGGGTTTTTAGAAGCATACCAACACTGGTTGACTTCCTACAGCCCACTGGCCGATTTGGGAAGAGCTTTGGAGACTGTCAAAGTAGGACTATTTTCCCCCACTGGGGCTGTAGGCTCCTGTGACAATTTTCTGGCACTTTCTTTTCCTGTTAATTTCAGCAATGAAGGGGAGGGAGAGAGAGACACACAGAGAGAAAGGAAGTAAAGGAGGGAGGGAAATCCCATTCTTTTT
Source organism: Erinaceus europaeus (assembly GCF_950295315.1). Lineage (NCBI taxonomy): Eukaryota > Metazoa > Chordata > Mammalia > Eulipotyphla > Erinaceidae > Erinaceus > Erinaceus europaeus. Next base: position 179,852,202 of record NC_080164.1, read on the forward strand.
CTTCTTTTGAAAATAAATATTTATGAGAGAAAATGAGAGAGAAATAGAATATCACTCTGGCATATTTGATGCTGGGGATTGAACTTGTGAGTTTGGGCATGAAGAGCTGGTTTTATATATTCCAAGAAAAAAAAATCACCCTCATTTATTTCTGATTTGGGGATGTGTGTGTGGGGGGGGCTAGGGGTGGGGGTAGGTTGTCTCTTTCTGAAGACACTATGGTCTGGAGCCAACAGAACCATTTTCATTCTCCACACCCCCACTTTCTCCTGACTCTCTGACGCTTTCTCAGATTTGTCTTCCAGGTTGGCAGGTGGCCAATAGCAAACTGGCTGACTGCCCTGTGCTTGGGCCAGGGGGCTGGGGTGAGGCTGCCAGGAACAGACAGAGAACTGAGCAAACCCAGGTGTGCTGCCTCCTCATCACTCCTCCATAGTTACGTGCTGAAGGCCCTAGTTCTCATTGATTGGGTGGGGGCCTTGCTTTCTTGAGAGACCCAGACCTGATGGTCACTGCAGGCGCAGAACAGGAGAAGCAGGAGTCAGGTGGTAGCGCAGCAGGTTAAGCGCACATGGCGCGAAGCTCAATGACCAGTGTGAGGATCCGAGTTCGAGCCCCCTGGATCCCCACCTGCAGGGGAGTTGCTTCACAGGCAGTGAAGCAGGTCTGCAGGTGTCTATCTTTCTCTCCCTCTCTCTGTCTTCCCTTCCTCTCTCCATTTCTCTCTGTCCTATCCAACAATGATGACATCAGTAACAACAACAATAATAAGTACAACAATAAAAAAATCAAGGGCAACAAAAAGGAAATAAATAAGTATTTGGAAAAAAAACTTTAAAAAAGAGCAGGAGAAGGATGCTGGAGGCAGGGCTCCAGAGGCTTCTGGGTTTACAGTTTTGTACTAGGTCATAGGCTGGGTGCTTTTTATATACTTCTTTATTTATTGGATAGAGACAGCCAGAAATTGAGAGAGGAGGGGGTGTCAGACAGGGAAAGAGACAGAGAGACACTTACAAGATTGCAACACCACTTGCAAAGCTTTACCCTTGCAGGTGGGGACTGGGGTCTCAAACCCAGGTCCTTGAACATTGTAACATGTGCTCAACCAGGTGCACCACCACCCAACACCCTTTGTACATACTTTAAAAAACTGTATTAGTGATTTAATATTGATTTACAAAATTACATGTCAACAGGGGTATAATCCCACACTGTTCCCACCACCAGAGTTCTGAATCCCCAACCCCTCCACTGCAAGCCATAGCAGTCCTCCTAAGATTGCAGACACAGGTTAATTCTCATCTCTATAACTATCTGTCTAGATTTGTACACAATTGCCCCCCCCCTTTTCTTCCTGGTCCAGTCCTATCTTCTTCTCCAAGCCACACATAACCCTATTACTACATTCAAATATCACTTTCTTTTTCCTCCCCTTTCTCTGGTTCCTGATGGATCTGGAGTTCAGAGCCCTTTTCTCCTCTTTCTCCTATGACTTTTCTCCTACTGGGAGTATGGATCCAAATTGTTTTTGGGGAGCAGAAGGTAGGAATTCTGACTTCTGCTTCTCCACTGGATATGGACGTTGGAAGCCTATTTCTCTCTTTCCCTAGTGGGGAAGAGCTTTGGAAAGATGAGGTTCCAGGAGACATTGGTGAGGTCAACTTCCCAGTAAAATAAGGACAGAATCGTGATAGTGTCTGCAACTTGCTGTCTGGAAGGTGGCAGGATATAATGTGAGACAAAATGGTTAATGAATATGAACCAGAAAGTAGGAACAGAATAAATGGTAATAAGGATCTTAGGATGAAAGGAAGCCTGTTTCTAGGAGCCCATGGATATAGTGGTTTTTGCTTGAGCTTGACAATTCTTTGTACATACTTCTAATGACAGTCAAGCTCTTTCCCCTCTCCTCATATCTAGGTTCTTGTGTATGAGTGATTCACTGCTCCTAGGCTTATTCTTTAAATTTAGGCAGAGAGGGCTATGTGGAGACACAGGAGATGAGGCCAGAACTTCCTCTAATCTTGCCACACTCTCAAGGTGACTCTAGGGCTTGTACCTGACCTGTGTGCTTATCAAGACATGCACCTTACCTAGGGAGATCTCTCTCTAGTCCCCAGTAGTCAGAGAACATAACGTCATTTTGCCATGCTATTTATACAAATCCCCTAATGCAGCCCTGGCCCTGAGTTTCAGTGGAGTTGAGATTTTCATTGTGTAGATAAGCAAGCTGAGACCACTCAATTTTTAAAGATTTATTTTGATTACATTTTTTAAATTTATTGTTGGATAGAGACAGAGAGAAATTGAGAGAGCAGGAAGAAGTAGAGAGGGAAAGAGACAGAGAGACACCTGAAATCCTGCTTCACTTTTGAAGCTTTCCTCCTGCAAGTGGAGACCAAGGGCTTGAACCTGGGTCCTTGTGCTCTGTAATATGTGTGTTTACCCAGGTGTGCCACCACCTGGCCCCAAGAGGAGTCCATTCAACATCACATGGTCAGTCAGAGGCAGACCCATGACTTGAACCTTGTTCTCATGGACTCTGTCCTCTATCCTTCTACCACTGTGACTCTATCTTGAGTCAATTTCCAGGGAAATACTGGCACATAGAATGGGATTTTTTTTTTTTTTTAAGTTTCTGGAGCCCAGATTATTTTAGTGTTAAGTCTAGGGAAAATGTCAACTTAGATTCCCAACAGACCAGGGATGATAAAGTATATATTTGTCAAATAAAATTCTTTGCCATGATCCAGTAAATCATCCCCCGGTTTTGTTAAAAACAAAACACAGCAAAAGGAAACATGAGGCCTCCCTTGAACTGTTTTCACTGCAGACCCAGCTAGTATTTCTGTTATCTCATTGGGGATTGCAATGATGGATGCCTGCTATTCGCCTCGTTAAGCCCTTCAGGGGATGTGTGAACACACAGGGTACCAGAAGTCACAGGGAAAGGAAACATGGTCTGGAAAAATTCTGAGGGTCTGACAGATTGGGTTGGCATCTTTTTCTCTGCCATGCTGGACCTCTGCAACCTTGCTGGAGTTATTTTCATTTTATTTTATTAGTGATTTAATAATGGTTAACAAGATTGCAAGATAACAGGGGTGCGATTCCATACAGTTCCCACCACTAGAGTTCCATGTCCCATCCCCTCCACTGGAAGCTTCCCTATTCTTTATCCCTCTGGGACTATGGACCAACATTCTTTGTGTGGTGCAGAAGGTAGAAGGTCTGGTTTCTGTAGTTGTTTCTCTACTGAAACATGGAAGTTGGCAGGTTGATCTTTACTTCCCTTGTTGGAACTCTTGAGCTTCTTCTATGGGTCTCGACTCCTCATATGGAAAATACAGATGTGGACACTGTCTTCACTGGTATATGAAGGAGGGAATATGGTGGCATAGACAAAGCACTTTGCCCTGCACAGTTGCTGGTATGAAGCAGAGACATAACATTAAGGAACACACACAATAAATCATGATCATTATTCAAACAGCTATTAGGGGAAGGCATTGGATGACATGAGAAGTCATTTTGAGGTTAAATAAAATCAAGGTAGGGAAAGAAGTTGACGTAGATTAGGACTCTGTCCATGTTAGTCAGTGTCCTTGGTCGTTGGGTTTTTCAGAAGACACAACAGGGCCTCCTGACTTGTCTGATGTGGTTCTGACTTGAAGACTTGACCAGACCAACTCCAGTAAAGTTCCTTTTGTTGCTTGGACAAGGATCTTGGCAGAAAGTTGAATAGAAAGGAGCTGTGAGCAGGGCTGAGTAGGAGGTTTTTGATGATCCTGCAAGAATGAATGAGGTGTGAGTTCTGGCTGATTCTAGAGTACATAAAAGCCTGTGGAACCCAATGTTTAACTGTTTAATATAAGCCCTGGGCATTGCTAACCTCCTTCCTGTGGGCCCAGTGGCCTCTTTATCTGCTATTGAACAGGAAAAGAGTCAAGTGGAAACCATCAGTTCATGGAAATGGACTTTCGGATCACAGGAGGGCTGTCAATCTGTTCAAAATGGCAAAGTCCCACATCTGCAAATTTTCCTCTATAAACTTCTTGTAGTGTATACAGTCTAGGGGAATGATTGGCATGCCAGCAGCTGTATGGAGTCAGTGTATGCCCGTGTTTGTCCAGAGGAGCTCTCACTTCATCTTAGCTCACCCCAATTCAACCAATGAACCAGAACCACCTGAGTTTTGTGATGCTTCTGGTCTGGAGGCTCTAAGCAGGGGTTGGTATGGAACACCATCTTGAAATGGCTCAGAGAAAGGTGAAGGAAGGAAGTTCAGGAGAATGCCTGATCCAGAAGTGTGGACTGTAGAACCAGACAACCCTGGACCTAGATCCTGGTTCTCAAGCTTAGCACTGTGTGGCTTTGGAAAGTTACCAAGTCATATCCTATAAGTATATAATTTTGTAGACTTAACTCCATGGACTTGGCATAAGAGCATGAGAAGAAGCCACTCAGAAGAATGTGAGTGACTTTCCTGTAAGTCCATTTGATGTCTACAGCCCCTGTAGTGACATAGAGATGTCAATCTGTGGTCTAAGTCAGCTTTGGTTCTGGTTGACTTTCTGCCATGAACATCTTGTGTTGAATGTGACTAAGTATTCAGTCAATGCTATTTGACTACAGACTTTTTTTCCCCTAGTTTGTACATTAAAAAAAATTTTATTTATAAAAAGGAAACATTGACTAAACCATAGGATAAGAGTGGTACAACTTCACACAGTTCCCACCACCAGAACTCTGTATCCCATCCTCTCCACTGATAGCTTTCCTATTCTTTATCCCTCTGGGAGTATGGACCCAAGGTCATTGTGGGATGCAGAAAGTTGAAGGTCTGGCTTCTGTAATTGCTTCCTCGCTGAATATGGGCGTTGACAGGTCGATCTATACTCCCAACTGACCTCTCTCTTTCCCTAAAACCCAGCTATGGGGTAGGATGGAATTCCATTCAGTCTTTCCAGTATGATAGTGGTACAGCACAATCAATTATATCATTGTTCTTTTCTTTGTTTCTTCCTTCCTTCCTTCCTTTCTTTCTAAATATTTATTTTTTCCCTTTTGTTGCCCTTGTTGTTTTGTTGTTGTAGTTATTATTGTTGTTGTTACTGATGTCATTGTTGTTGGATAGGACAGAGAGAAATGGAGACAGAAGGGAAAGACAGAGAGGGGGAGAGAAAGATAGACACCTGTAGACCTGCTTCACAGCCTCTGAAGCGACTCCCCTACAAGTGGAGAACTAGGGGCTTGAACCAGGATCCTTATGCCTGTCTTTGCACTTTGTACTACTTGTATTTCTTTCTTTCTCTTTTTCTTTCCTTCTCTCTCTCTCTCCCTCTCTCTTTCTTTTTTTGTTTCCAGAATTATCACTGGGGCTTGGTGCCTGCACTACGAATCCACTGGTCCTAGAGGCCATTTTTCCGCCTTTTGTTGCCCTTGTTGTTTATCATTGTTGTTATTACTATTGTTGTTGGCATTGCTGTCATTGTTGTTGGATAGGACAGACAGAAATCAAGAGAGGAGGGGAAGACAGAAAGGGGGAGAGACATGGACAGAATAATCACCACAGAAGAGATCCAAAAGGCCGAGAAACACATGAAAAAGTGCTCCAAGTCTCTGATTGTCAGAGAAATGCAAATCAAGACAACAATGAGATACCACTTCACTCCTGTGAGAATGTCATACATCAGAAAAGGTAGCAGCAGCAAATGCTGGAGAGGGTGTGGGGGTCAAAGAAACCCTCCTACACTGTTGGTGGGAATGTAAATTGGTCCAACCTCTGTGGAGAACAGTCTGGAGGACTCTCAGAAGGTTAGAAATGGACCTACCCCATGATCCTGCAATTTCTCTCCTGGGGATATATCCTAAGGAACCCAACACACCCATCCAAAAAGACCTGTGTACACATATGTTCTTGGCAGCACAATTTGTAATAGCCAAAACCTGGAAGCAACCCAGGTGTCCAACAACAGATGAGTGGCTGAGCAAGTTGTGGTATATATACACAATGGAATACTACTCAGCTATAAAAAATGGTGACATCACCGTTTTCAGCCCATCTTGGATGGACCTGGAAAAATTCATGTTAAGTGAAATAAATCAGAAACAGAAGGATGACTATGGGATGATCTCACTCTCAGGCAGAAGTTGAAAAACAAGATCAGAAAAGAAAACACAAGTAGAACCTGAACTGGAATTGGCATATTGCACCAAAGTAAAAGACTCTGGGGTGGGTGGGTGGGGAGAATACAGATCCAAGAAGGATGACAGAGGACCTAGTGGGGGTTGTATTATTATATGGAAAACTGGGACATGTTATGCATGTATAAACTATTGTATCTACTGTTGAATCTAAAACATTAATTCCCCAATAAAGAAATTTTTTAAAAAAATGAAGTATGATGCGACCTGTCAACATCCATGTTCATCAGGGAAGCAACTAAAGAAGCCAGACCTTCAAACTTCTGCATCACACAATGACCTTGGATCCGTACTCCTAGAGGGTTAAAGAATAGGAAAGCTATCAGTGCAGGGGATGGGATACAGAGTTCTGGTGGTGGGAATTGTTCGAAGCTGTACCCCTCTTATCTTCTGGTTTAGTCAATGTTTCCTTTTTATAAATAAAAATTTTTTTAAAAAGAAAGGAAATGAAGGCAGGGCCATAGAAGTGACCCCAAATCTTGGGTCTTGAATGCTATATAGTTTTGGTATACAACTGTTTTTCTAAAATCTACTAGCCTGATTAGAGAAGTGACCCACCCAAGTTTTTTTCCAACCAAGTTTTTAAACACTCAGATAGCTTTCACTGAACCTAATTAAGCATTGGTTCTTATTTTTTACCCTTAAAATATTCTTGTTACTGGTATTTCCATGTATGCATATGTATGTGTTTATATACACATTTGTCTTGTCATCTATTGACTTATTTTTCTGGTCTTATTAGTTGTAAATGTGTCAACATAACTAAATGACAGATCAACTCACGTCATTAGTGCACAATAATATCATACAAGAACAACTTTAAAGTAATGACTTAGAATATGATGATGTTCCTTATCCAGCTTTCTAGTCCTTTTTCCAGCCATGACATCATCTCTCCAGACAATAACTTGGGTCCACCTACTTATCAGAGGTCAGGCTCAGACAAAATCTAATAAAGTCATGGGCCCTTTGGAATATACCTAAGATAGACCTACTAGCTATTTCCAAAACAAAACCCCAAATATTAATCTGCAATTCTCTAGCCTTTAGGTTCATGATTAATCAACAATTTGTATAGCTTTATATGTTAACTCTGTTTTCAGCCACCAGGTTCCAGATGCTACCATGATGCCAACAGGACTTCCCTGGGCAGACAACCCCACCAATGTATCCTGGAGCCCCACTTCCCCAGAGCCCAGCCCCACTGGGGAAGGAGAGAGGCAGGTTGGGGGTATGAATCAACCTGTCAATGCCCATGTTCAGCGGGGAAGCAATTACAGAAGCCAGACCTTCCACCTTCTGCATCCCACAATGACCTTGGGTCCACACTACCATAGAGTTAAAAATAGGAAAACTATCAAGGGAGGGGATGGGATACAGAACTCTAGTGGTGGGAATTGTACTCCTCTTATCCTATGGTCTTGTCAGTGTTTCCATTTTATAAATAAATTTAAAAAAAAATAAAGGGGGAGAGAAAGACAGACACCTACAGACCTGCTTCACCACTTGTGAACTGACACCCCCCCCCCCCCTGCAGGCAGGTAGCCAGGGCTTCAAACCCAGATCCTTACTCCAGTCCTTATGCTTTGTACCATGTGTGCTTAACCCACTGCTCTACTGCCCGGCTCCCATCACTGACCTTTTCTAAGTAGGAGGTTCCATGAGGAAGGATTCTGACTTGTCTCCCTTTTTGCCCTTCTCTCCCTTTCTTTTCTTCTTTTTAAATATTTATTCATTCCTTTTTGTTGCCCTTGTTTTATTGTTGTAGTTGCTATTGATGCCTTTGTTGTTGGATAGGACAGAGAAAAATGGAGAGAGGAGGGGAAGACAGAGAGAGGGAGAGAAAGATAGACACCTGCAGACCTGCTTCACCGCCTGTGAAGCGACTCCCCTGCAGGTGGGGAGCCGAGGACTCGAACTGGGATCCTTACACCTGTCCTTGCGCTTTGCACCACGTGCCCTTAACCCACTGCGCTACTGCCTGACTCCCCCTTCTCTCCTTTTCTAATACTTACTAAATCTACAGTCTGTGCCTATCTGCTTCTCTCTTCCCATCCTTAAATGGAAGTGGAGACAGACAGGATTTCATTGTGTCTCATCCTCTAAGTTAAGCCGGCCAACTCTATGGTTAGTTAGTTCATTCTGTAAGATTTTTAAATTTAGGGTTGAATCATATGAGAAAGAAATGAAAGGTGACTTAAAAATGAAAGATAGAGACAGGAGTTTTTGATGACATTAAACTCCCTGATCTTAATATATCTTGTAGCTCAAGTACCTTGAATGCTACCCATAATGCTTAGAAGAAGCTCTTCAGATTCCCGAGGCCAATTAAATATAGGTTTCAGTTACTTGCAACCAGAATAGTTAAGCAACCCAGTGATTTAGGTGAGAAAATGTTCCCATTTCACTTAGATCTCAGGTTCAATATAGACTCATGGGTAGTGACTCACAGGCCATCCTGTCATAAGAATGAATTCTGTTGAGAAATGTTAGCTACAGAATGGAAGCAATCCATTGATAGTCTTGAGCTTGGGCAATCATTGCTTGAGTTGAAGTTGATGCAACTATATTTTCTAGATGAAAATTTCTAAATATTTCAGGCACCTAGCTATGATGCTCTCTGCTCCTCGGCCATGACTTAAAAATCAGATGAAATGTAGAGACCATTGGCTGTGAGTTTGCTCTCAAGACTGAAACACCTATTGCAATTTGGGAAGCATGCTTCAACTTCAGTACTCTGATTCATTCTTACCTAGGTCATAACACTCCCATTCTATTGCTCTGATGAAGCCCAGCCAAAATAATTTAGAAGGCAACATGAGTCTGAGATTTTAGAAGAACCGAACTTTAATTTTTCTACCTGATGATGAAAATTTTGCTTTATCTCTCTGGGCCTCAACTTGCCACTTAAAAAAAAAATAGACTTACTAGATTTTTTTCTAAAGGGAAGACTCCAAACCTCATCTGCTATATTCTTCCATTTAAGTTCCTGATTATTAAGCAATCTGTTCTACTTTATATCTTAATGCTGTTCAGCCACCAAGTTGCTGATGCTACCATGATGCCAATCTGACTTCCCTGGGCAGAAGACTTCACCAATGTGTTCCACATCCCCTCCATTGAAAGCTTTCCTATTCTTTATACTTCTGGGAGTATGGAGCCAGGATCATTATGGGGTGCAGAAAGTGGAAGGTCTGCTTTCTGTAATTGTTTCTCTGCTGGACATAGGCATTGGCAAGTTGATACATACCCTCAGCCTGTTTCTATCTTTCCCTAGAGGGGAGGTGGGGTTCCAGGACACATTGGTGAGGTTGTCTGCTCAGGGAAGTCAGGTTGGCCTCATGGTGGCTTCTCCGTTGACAGGTGGATCCATACTCACAGCCTGTGCCTGTCTTTCCTTAGTGGGGTAGGGCTCTGGAGAGGTGGGAGTCCAGGATACATTGGTGAGGTTGTCTGTCCAGGGATGTCAAGTTGGTGTCATGGTAGCATCCGTAATTTGGTCTCTGAAAAGCATTAAGATATAAAGCAGGACAGATTGTTTAATACTCAGGAACCTGAAGGTAAGAATATAGCAGATGGGATTTGGGGTCTCCCTTTTGGATAAAGTTAGGAAGTCTATTTTTTTTTAAGTAGTAAGTTGAGGCCCAGAGAGATAAAGCAAAAATTTCATCATCAGGAGAAAAATTAAAGTTCGGTTCTTCTAAAATCTCAGACTCATGTTGCCTTCTAAAATACTCTGGCCGGGCTTCATCAGAGCCACGGAATGGGAGTGTTATGACCTAGGTAAGAATGAATCAACGTACTCAAGTTGAACCGTGCTTCCTAAACTGTAGTAGGTGTTTCCACCAGATTCATTACATTGTTTTACTTTATTGTACTTTGCAGATTGTGCCTTTTCATTTTTTATTAATTGAAGCTTTGCAGCCTCCCTTCATTGAGTCTTTTAGCCCCATTTCCCCAACACCATAAACTCACTTCCTGTCTCTGTGTCACGTTAGTAATGTACACTGAGTTTTTAGACATAATCTTATTGTCTGATTGCTAGACTACATCACTTTAATTTGCACTAGGAAATCTAAAATGCTATAGTGATATGTGAACTTTTCTATTTATTTATGTTTAACTTAAAAGGACAGAGAGAAATTGAGAAGGGAGAGGAGATAGAGAGGGAGGGAGAAAGAGAGATACCTGCAGACCTGCTTCACTGCTTGTGAAGCCTCCCCTGCTGCAGGTGAGGAGCGGGGCCTGGAACTTGAGTCCTTGTGAATGCTGATATGTGTGCTTAACCAGGTGTGCTACTGCACCCAGCCCCCAAATTCTTCTTTATACTAGCCTTCTCCTAATAAGAAGATGTGGAGAGTGTTATGCCCAGAAATTTGAGTCCTGATCTCATGCAAAGAAGACCAGAATCACATGCAGTTGCAAGAGCCTTTATTGGGAAGCTTAAGCTTCAGCTGCCGACACCCTTCCAAGCAAAGGGAGAGTCTGCGACCTCGATCACTTCTCGTCCCACCTTTTTATAGTTATTACAAGGTGGGCACAGGTGGAAACATCCACACGGAACAAGAACAATTGACTTCAAGCCAACAGCTGCTCTCAATATTTGGGGCCCCTCTCCAACCCCACAGAGAGCTGTACATTCCTACCCCTGAACTCTCCCACTAAAAGTTCCCATCTTGATTGCCTTCTCAGAATCAGGAAAAACTTTAGGTGGAGTGTCCAACAAGCTTGTGCTGACTTCAGGTTTAACGGACATGGCAGCCAGCTGCCCCGAGGTGAGGACAGAAGCTTTCCTGCAGGTTGGACGTTCCAAAGCAAAGCTGCCTCTCACGCCAGCACCGAACTTCAGATCCCCCAGGGGGACGTCTATGAAGGAAAAGGTGAGAACTAAGTGATGACCATGTGTCACTTGAAAAAGAGGAGCAAGATTTCTAAGCCAGGGAATGGCTTTCTGTAGCTCTGATCCGTAAATACCTTAGTAGAGGTAGTGGAAGGGGAGGAGGACTATATATATAGCCTTTAGGAAAACTTCATTATCATCAAGTGAGTATTGTATTACCTTGATTTTTTTTTAATTTTCAAAATAAACTTAATGAACTTGTGGAATATCTAAAGCAAATGACTGAAACCTGCCCACAAAGTCTCCACACCTTCATGTGATCACAGTTAATGTCAACATTCTAGAACACTTTCTGAAGTCTCTTTTAAAAATCATTGTGACTCCTTTATTGGAGATAATTTGTGGGGATAATCCCCCCCCACAATATAAAATTCTATAGGATTGTCCAAATGACTCTCCAGTGGGTATTGAATTGGGACTTCACCTTTGACCTTCTGAATTCCCATACCCAGGCTCTGAGTTTGAGACCACAGCAAAGCTCTCAGCATTTCAAGGCACTGGACAAACTCTGTCCCACAGATTAATTTTAGAGTCATTGAAATTCCGCCAGCTCTGGGGGGGATGACAGGGAGCCAGACTAACAACCAGCAACGCAGGAAATTACTCTGTGTCTATTTCAAGATTAGAGCATTGTGACCACGGTGCCTCCCCCTAGTGATGCTGTTCGAAAAAAAACATAAATTTAATACTTTCATGAAACTCAATCTTCTAACCATAAGTGTTTCAGGACTTGCTTTGATGTTCAGGAGAAGTAGCCTGGCGCCAAGGCCTTTTGCACATCTGGTGTGAAAGGCATCTTGAACACGAGTCTTGCACATCTTGAGTCCTCAGCTCTTTGGAACCAAGAGTTAACTTTGGTTCAGTAATTCGACAAATGTTTACTTAATGCCTGCAGTCTTCAAAATACACTATGTTGCCCGAGAGTGAGCATGGATAAAAACGTGATCAAATCTGCCCGTGACCCCTATTTGAACATGCATCTTCAGTTACTTTCTTCCCTGAGCTCCAGTTTCTCCTTGTGTAGAGTAGTTATTTTTTTTATTTTTTAAGTCAACCTTTCCACAGTAAAGGAGGAATTCTTTGAGGTATAATAAGAGTGAATTAGCTTTTCCCAGTGTTTGGGTACCTCAGTTATTTGAAGAGAAGTGAGGAGAGTCTATTTATTTTTTAATTTATTTTTTATTATTGGATAGAGACAGAGAGAAAGGGGAAGAGGGAGATAAGAGAGGGATAGAAACTGAGAGATACCTGCAGACCTGCTTCACCACTCGTGAAGCTTTCCCCCCTGCAAGTGGGGACCAGGGGCTTGAACCTGGGTCCTTGTGTACTGTACTGTGTTGCTTAACCAGGTGCACCACTACCTGCCCCCTCTTTTATTTATTTATCTATTTTTTTAAATTAAGGAGAATCTATTTCTTTACATATCTAATTTGAATTGACAAGGCTGTGGGTCTTCTTAGTGTAAGTAGCAATAAAGAACGCCAGGGATGCATCAATGAAAAATACACTTGGTCACAAAGTGACAAAAACCATGTAGATTACTAAGGATTGACAAAAACCATGTACATTACTAAGGATTGACTTCAAGGGGGAAAATATCAAAGCATGATTAGATGTGCCTGCAAATTTCCATGGAAATACAACATGACTGATTTCCACTGATCAGGGAGATGCCGTTGAATGTGGAGCTGGGAACATGGAATCGAGGGAAGATTCCACTATGATCTTCAGTAGAGAGTTGAGAAACTCGGCAATAGTCTCTACACTGTTCTGGCACAGTTCTGGCCTCTCAGTGTAGAAAATAGCTTAACTTAAAAGTATTTCAGGAATTTGGTGTACTTTAGGTATGCATCACCTTTCAGAATTCTGTCTGTTTATATTTTTGGACATACCAGGGTCTCATTTGTAGACTGTCCTGGGCTGATAATTTCCCCCATTCTTTTAACTTTTCCATTATTTTTATTTCAAAGAGGCAGATAGAAAATTACCACAGGAGGATGCCATCATTCTTTGGCCTTCCTCTAGCTTCATAGTGCTCTCATGTGGTAACAGGCTTCCAACTCATGCCTTTATTTATTTTTTTTGATTTATATAAAAAGGAAACATTGACAAAACCATAGGATAAGAGGGGTAAAATTCCACACAATTCCCACCAAAAGAAGTCCATGTCCCATCCCCTCCCCTGATAGTTTTCCTATTCGTTAACCCTCTGGGAGTATGGACCCAAGGTCATTGTGGAAGGAGGAAGGTCTGGCTTCTATAATTGCTTCCCCGCTGAACATGGGTATTGACAGATCAATCCATACTCCCAGCCTGCCTCTTTCTTTCCCTAGTAGGATGGAGCTCTGGGGGAAGCGGAGTTCTAGGACATATTGATGGGGTTGTCTATCAAGGGAAATCTGGTCGGCATCATGCTAGCATCTGGAACCTGGTGGCTGAAAAGAGGGTTAATATACAGAGCCAAACAAATTGTTGACCAATCATGATCCCAAAGGCTGGCATGAAAAGTTGGGGGGGGTTCTTCATTTTGTAGATAGCTAGTAGGCATATTTTAGTTATATTCCAAAGGACCTGTGGCTATACTAGTTTTTTTTTTTCTTTTTCCCCTGAGCCTGAAGTCTGATATGCAGGTGGATCCAAGTTATTGTCTGGGGAGATGATGTCATGGCTGGAAAAAGGACTTAGATACCCTCCTCACCTATTTCTATTACAGTTCTCTCACTCACTCCAAAGCTAACCTTATCAATGCAAGGACTGCAAAAGTTGAGTAAGGGCAAGATACTGGCATACTTTAATGATGACTCTTTAGTCACTATCAGGCCACTCCATCAGCTGGGGCCCTAGTCAGGGAGTCCTGAGATTCCCAAACAGACATGATGGACCTAGACCTCGAATAAATCTCTCTCTCCATTGTTACCAGTTATCTCTATCAGGAACAACAACATAGACCCCTTTGTGGGCCCTCCATAGGACCTTTCCCTCAACTTGGATCAACAACATGTAGAGCATGTCTTTTTAAAATAAATTTACTAGTTATTAATAGTATGTTACAAGATTATAAGATTATAATGTATAGTGCCACACCATAACTACCACTAAAAATCTGTATCCCCACCCTACCACCTCCCAAAGATAACAACCAGAGTTCTGACAAGTCTTACAAATAGTTTGCTTACTTCTGTTTTGTTTGGATTTTTTTGTTTTGTTTTTGGTAATTTCATGTAAGTCAGATTTCTAGATTCCACATTTCTAGAAACCATCTGGTAGTTGTCTTTTTATCTCTTCACTTAGTTTGCTAAGCATAATCACTTCCAGTTCCATCCATTTTGTTCCAAAGAGCACACTAACATCTTTTTTTTTTTGATCACGGAGTAGTATTCCATGGCATATATACCCCATAACTTCTTTAGCCAGTCATCTGTTAGTGACAATTTAGGCTGCTTCCACTCTTTGCCTGCTGTGAATAGTGCAGCTATGAGCATATGGGTACTTATGTCTGTTTTAATTCGTGTTTGAGTGTCCACTGGATAAATGCCCAGGAGTGATATTGCTGGATCATAAGGTACTTTTATGTTTATTTGTTTAAGGACTCTCCATACAGCCTTCCAAAGGGGCTGCCCCAGTTTGCATTCCCACTAGCAATGGAGCAGAGCTCCCATCTCCCCACAACCTGTCCAGCACCTGTCTTTTCCTGGTTTGTTGATGTCAGCCATTCTCAGGTGTGAGATAGTATCTCAGTATAGTTTCAATTTGTATTTCTCTAATGATAAGTGAAGTGGAACATTTCATCATATGTCTGTGGACCATGTGGACAATTTTCCTTAGAAAAATGTCTGTTAATGGCCCAAAGAAGACAGATCCCAAAAACCTAATTCTGGCTGGGCTCAACAAATGATACTCAATGTCTAAACAACTGAGAGAAAGTCTAAGATCATCAGATAAAGAGAGGACTGCAAACATTGGATAAGGGCAAGAGACTAGCCTACTTAATAATGGTCTTTTTGGTCACTATCACACCACCTCATTCTCTAGGGCCCTAGTTAGCGAATCCTTGCATTCCCACACACATATGATAGACCTCTAAGGGATCCCTTCTTCCACCACCGCTGGTCACTTCTATAAAGAACCGCATCGTATGGGTCCTTTCAGGACCTTGTCCTCACCATAAAACAACGACGGTTGGGACAGCCCTAGTTTACCTTCTCTGGGTAATTCTGCCTTGCCACTTGAGAAAGACTGGTCTTGAAATGAGTGCAGCCTGCACTGTCCCCGGCTGTGACCATGAACTGTGAGCTCAGACCAATAGGGACCTAGAGGTTACACAGGCTCTGGTGCTAACTGTAAATAATATATATGGGCCCTGGGTCATATAGATGGAGGTCAATAGTTTATTTTAGCCACAGATTTTTTTTCAAGAATGGGAGCTACTCTCTGCCCTAATCCAACTTTCTAGCCCTTTTCTCTACTCTGACACCATTCTCTCAGACAATATTCTTATCCAACTTCAGGCTAGCTATCAAACTCAAGCAAAACTACCATAGTTGTGTGCCCCCAGGAACATACCTAGAATGTTTCTAGATTTCTTCTACCCTAAAATTCCTAATCTTATCTGCTCTAATCCTATTTTTTGGTTCCTGGTCACTAACTGTCTTGTCTCAACTAAGGTCATGCCACCTTCCAGACACCAAGTTACAGATGCTACCATGACTCCACCCTGACTTCTCTGGGCAGATGACCTCACCAATGTGTCCTGGACTATCACATCTCCAGAGCTCTGCTCCACTAGGGAAAGATGGAAACAGGCAAGGGTTATGGATCGACCTGCCAATGCCCATGCTCAGCGGAGAGGTAATTACAGAAGCCAGACCTCCTACCTTCCGACACCCTAAAAATAACCTTGATCCATACTCCTAGCAGGGGAGAAATGATAAGATGAAGATAAGAGGGCTCTGAACTTTAGCTCCATGAGCACCCAGAGAGAGAGAATGAAAATGAGAGGGACATATGGAGGTAGTTATGTTGTCATGAGTGGCTTGGAGGGGAAGAGAGGATTGAATCAGGAGAAAAAGGGGGCAATTATGTATAAATGTGGACAGATAGTTGTAGAGATGGTGGTTAACTCTTGTCTACAACCTTAGGGGAACTGTGGTGGATTGCAGTGGGGAGACTGAAGATTCAGAACTCTGGTGGTGAGAATGGCGTGAATTTAAACCCCGTTGACATGTAATTTTGCAAAATAAAAAAAAAAAAGGAAAGAAAACTGTCTGTTTAGTTCTTTGGCCCACAACCCATGTTTTAGAGCATGGGAAGGCATAAGAAGCTACCTCCTAGTCCTTACACCACCACCTCCACTCGTTTTAATATAGGTTATTAGATTATAAAATTGCTTTACTGAATTACTATGAATGTTCATAAGTAACAACTGGCTCACAAAGTCCCAGAATGTTTAATAATTCTCTCTCAGGAGATTGTTGAGTGAGCTCTGGCACACCAATGCACAAAGTCCTACTCTATTGACTTAGACATGGTGTGTTTTGTTTGTCTCACACAACCAGATGTTCTGGGATAGGAACTCCACAACATCACCAGGAACCCAGAGTCTCTACTCAGTCAACCTTAACAGGAGCCCTTCTCATGAGTGTGGAAATAAGATTACAAGGTGACTGCCACCCTCCAAGCTTTACTTTTCCACCAGAAAACACACAAAAACAGTGATGTTTAACTGTTCGGCAAACAACACTATTAGTTTCCAATTACTGCTGTAACAAGTACTGCAAACTTAACACACACACACACACACACACACACACACACACACACACACACACACTGATTACAACGCAATACACATTTACTGTCTTATAGGCAGAAGTTTGCAGTTACCCTTGCTAGACTAAAATTAAAACGTCAGAAGGGCAGGAGGCTCTAAAAAGTACTTCAGGGGCAGGGAGGTGGCACACTTGGTTAAGCACACATGCTACAATAAGCAAGGACCTTGGTTCAAGTCCCTGGTTCCCACCTGCAGGGGGAAAGCTTTGCAAGTAGTGACCTCCCTGGGCAGAAAAACTCATCAGTGTGTCCTGGGACCTCACCTCTCCAGAGCCCTACCCCATTAGGGAAAGACAGAAACAGGCTGGGGGTATGTATCCATCTGCCAATGTCTATGTCCAGGGGAGAAGCAGTTACAGAATCCAGACCTTCCACCTTCTGCATCCTATAAAGAATTTTGGTCCATACTCTCGTGGAGATAAAGAACAGGGAAGCTTCCAATGAGGGGATGGGACAGGGAAGTCTGGTGGTGGGAATTGTGTGGGATTGTACCCCTGTTATTTTACAATCTTGTTCATCATTATTAAATCACTAATAAAAATTAATTTTTCTCCCCTTTCTTCCTTAGTCTGGATTGTTTGTATTTTGCTCAGCTTGATAGCTATACATGTTTCATCCACCTTTGGGACAAATAGGTGAAGCAAAATAAAAGTAAAAAACAATGTGGCCCAGGAAGTGGTGTAATAGTAAACCTTTGAACTTTCAAACATGAGGTCCCAGTCCCTGGCACCACATACGCCAAAGTGCTATTCTGACTCCTTCTATCCTTCCATCCTTCTTTCCCTCCCACCCTCCCTCCCTTCCTTCCTTCCTTCCTCCCCCCCTCCCTCCCTCCCTCCCTTCCTTCCTTCCTTCCTCCCACCCTCCCTCCCTGCCTTCCTTCCTTCCTCCCCCCCTCCCTCCCTCCCTCCCTCCCTCCCTCCCTTCCTTCCTCCCTCCCTCCCTTCCTTCCTTCCTTCCTTCCTTCCTTCCTTATCTTCCTTCCTTCCTTATCTTCCTTCCTTCCTTCCTTCCTTATCTTCCTTCCTTCCTTCCTTCCTTCCTTCCTTCCTTATCTTCCTTCCTTCCTTCCTTCCTTCCTTCCTTCCTTCCTTCCTTCCTTCCTTCCTTCCATATCTTCCTTCTTTATCTTCCTTCCTTTCTTCTCTATCTTCCTTTGTTCTTTCTTCTTTTAAATTTTATTTTAGTGATTTAATAATTGATTTACAAAATTATGAGATAACAGGGTTATAATTCTACATTGTTCTCACCACCAGAGTTCTATATTCCCATTCCCTCCATTGGAAACTGCAGTGGTTCTCCCAAGGTCATAGACTGTTATTTCTATAATTATCTATATATTTTCCCATTTTCTTCTGTGGTCCTGACTTCTCTTCCTTTCTAAATCACACCTATACCTATTGCTACTTCCAAATATCTTTCCTTCTTTCCTCTTCTCTCTCCAGATCCTGATGGAGTTGGAATTCACAGCCCCCTGGTTATCATCCCTTATCATTTCTCCCCCTCTGGGAGTATGGGCCAGAATTCTTTATGGGGTGCAGAAGGTGGAAAAGCTGGCTTCTGTAATGGCTACTTTGTTGGGCATGGGTGTAGACAACTGACCTCTTTCTACCTATTTCTAGGTCATGAAATAAACTTAAAAAAATGAGTTAAGAGCAAGCAAGAAGAAACTTAGAAAATCAGTTACGGGTGGGTGGGCTGGGGTGTGTGTCAAAGGATTCAAGGACATTCAGAAGCTAAGAATACACACTGGCCTGGCTGGCCACAGAAATGGGGGCGAACCAGATAAACACTTGACATCTCTACAGAATTCTGAGGTTGGAGAAGGCCCAGGAAGGAATTTTTAGAGAAGAGCTATTCTGGACTAAGAAACTTGCCTTTTGAGCCTCTGTAAACAAGGGCTTCACATGCATATAGAGTGGTGTGGTTTTTGTGTGACTGCTGCTTCTTTCTGTAAGCCACATGGGCTGTGAAGTGAAGCCAGCATCTCTGAGGTGGAGCGGAGTGGGCTGAGAAGCTAGTTGAGGAGCTGTGACCCTCCCACCCTCTATTCCCCACCCCCCATAATGCCCAGGAGGCTTTGTGCCTCTAATGGCCCTTTCAGCCACCCGAGGTGACAGGGGCTTAACATTTTGACACCTGTGTCCCATTTTTCTCAGTCCTTCCTGTTCTCTGCCACGTGGTGGGAGCCTGACTTGCAGAGAATTTTGTGACTCCACTTAGTCATGTCTGCAAATGGAAGCCTTTGGAGCGTAAACTTTATTCATTAAGGTGATTTAAACCACAGCTTGATGACAGGACATCCGTCTTAACCAATGGCATGGGGCCCACAAAAAAGCCCAAGACTCCAAAGGAGGACTTGGTGACCATTGTTCAAAGATACGAGGTATAAGGGAAGTATGCATTCTTTTTTAAAAATAGTGGTAAGATACATAACAAAACTTATCATTTTAGACATTTGTAAATGTGTAGTTCAGTGATATTAAGTATACAAACTACTGTTATTCAACCACCTAATTTTTATTATTTGCTTTTTATTAATGATTTAATATGGATTTACAAAATGGATGTAGGTATGGATGGTAGGTAGTGCATCGGGTTAAGTGCACATAGTACAAAGCTCAAGGATTAGTGCAAGGATCCAGGTTCAAGCCTTAGGCTTGAACTTGCGGGGGGGGGGATTGCCTCACAAGAGCTGAAGCAGGTCTGCAGGTGTCTGTCTTTCTCTCCCCCTCTCTGTCTTCCCCTCCTCTCTCCATTTCTCTCTGTCCTATCCAAAAATAGCAACAGCAACAATAATGGAAAAAACATGGCTGCCAGGAGCAGTGGATTCATATTGCAGGCACTGAGCCCTAGCAATAACTGAGGAGGCAAATAAACAAACAAATTAATTAAATAAAAAATTCTAAGATGACAGTGAAACCACACTGTTCCCACCACCAGAGTTCTGGATCTCTCAACCCCTCCACTGTAAGCTACTGCAGTTCTCCTAAGGTTACAGATATGGGTTGACTCTTATTTCTACAACTATCTGTGTGTATTTATATATATTTGCTTCCTCCTTTTAAAGTCTCACTTTATCTTCCTTTCCAAGTCACACATATACCTATTACTACATCCAAATGGCCCTCCCCTTTTCCTCCTCCTCTCTCTGGTTCCTGATGGAGTTGGAGTTCAGAGCCCTCTGGTCATCTTCATGCTATAATTTCTACCCCACTGGAAGTATGGATTAAAATTCTTTTTGGGGTGCAGAAGGTGGGAGTTCTGACTTCTTTAAGTGCTTCTCCATTGAACATGGGTATTGGCAGGTGGATCCATACCTGCCCCCCTCCCCCAGCCTGTTTCTATCTATCTCTCCCTAGAGTGGCAGGGGCTCTGGAGAGGTGAAGTTTCAGGACATATTGGTGAGGTCGTCTGCCCAGGGAAGTCAGGATGGAATCATGACAGTGTCTGCAACTTGGTGGCTCAGAGTAGGCAAGATATAAAGTGTGACAAAATGATTAATGGATAGGAACCAGAAAGGAACGGGGTAGGGTTGGGCGATAGCGCAGCGGGTTAAACGCACATGGCGCAAAGCGTAAGGATCCTGGTTTGAGCCTCTGTTCACCACCTTCAGGGGAGTTGCTTCACAAGTGGTGAAGCAGGTCTGCAGGTGACAGTCTTTCTCTCTCCCTCCCTGTCTCCCCTCCTCTCTCAATTTCTCTCTGTCCTATCCAACAACAACATCAATGATGACAACAACAAGGGCAACAAAATGGGAAAAAACGGCCTCCAGGAGCAGTGAATTTGTAGTGCAGGCACTTTCTTCTTCTAGCGTTTGCCCTTCTTCCGTAGCCAGTCAACAGCGTCAGGTTGAGCCTGATGTAAAGTTTCGAGACCTCCTTTGAATCTGGAGAGGTGGCAGTCGTTGACTATGTGGGTCATAGTCTGTCTGTAGCTGCAGGGGCAGTTCGGGTCGTCTCTGGCTCCTCAGCGATGGCACATAGCGGTGCACCGGCCATGGCCTGTTGGATAGCGATTGAGGAGGACCCAATCATAACATGCTAGGTCAAAGCCGGGTTGACACTTGCAGGGGTCTGTGACGAGGTGTTTGTTTTTTACCTCAGCTGACTGCCAACTCTGTTTCCAAGAGTCTGGAACAGAGAAGTTCAGTGTAGGCGTAGGGGACCAGATTGGGTGACTAGATGTCAAGCGTTGGACAGGGTGGGCGAAGATATCCGCGTATATTGGCAGGTCTGGTCGAGCGTAGACTTGGGAAATGAACTTAGATGATGCCGCATCCCAACGAATATCTGGCGGGGCGATGTTGCTAAGAACTGGCAGCCATGGAACCGGGGTGGAACAGGTGGTTCCAGAAATTATCCTCATGGAGGAATATAATTTGGAATCGACCAAGTGGACATGGGGGCTACGGAACCATACTGGAGCACAGTATTCTGCAGTGGAATAGCATAATGCCAGAGATGATGATCGTAGTGTGGAAGCGCTCGCACCCCATGAGGAGCTGGCCAGTCTTGCAATGATGTTATTCCTCTTGCCCACCTTTGCTGCAGTTTTTATGAGATGTTTGTGAAATGACAGAGTGCGATCGAGAGTAACGCCAAGATAGACTGGCTGGGCTTCATGCTGGATTCTCGTATCGCCAAGCTGCACATTAAGCTCACGCAAGGCATGGTGTAGATGGAAAACAGATGACACCATTTTTGCAGTGCTAGGGATTAGTCGCCATTTTTTACAGTAATCAGATATCAGAGACATGTCTTTCGTGAGTGCAGGCACTGAACCCTAGCGATAACCCTAGAGGGGAAAAAAAGCCACAGCCTGCATCTGTGAAGTCAGAGAAACTAGCAGGAAGAAAAGAAAAAACAAAAAACAAACAAACAAAAAAAGAAAAAGAAAAAAGAAACAGAAAGGAATGGAGCAGATGAGAACAGGGATCTTTGGTGGAAAGAAGGTAGGAAGTCCATTTTAGGTATGTTCCTAAGGGCCCACAACTATCATAATTTTTTGCTTGAGTTTGATAGCTAATATGGAGTTGAACAAAAATATTGTCTGAGAAGATGGAGTCAAAGAAGGAAAGGGGCTAGAAAGTAGGTAGGGCAGAGAGTAGCTCCCATTCTTGAAAAAAAAAATCTATGAAGAAAATTAACTGTTTACCCCATCCACCTGACCTAGGGCCCATCTATATATTTAATTTACCAAAGGACCTTGTGTGACCTCTGAATCCTTATTGGTCTGAACTCACAGTTCATGGCCACATCTGGGAACATTCTAGACTGCACTCATTTCAGGACCAATCTTCCTCAAGTCATAGAACAAGACTACCCAGCCTCCCTTTGGAGAGTGGGGCAATCCCTACTACTGCTGCTCTATGTGGAAGGCAAGTCAACCATCTCTTTTACCCTCTCCATTTCCCCTTCCTGTAACCTGTCCTAACCACCATTATGCAGCATTCTACCTTCTGTGTCTATGGATTTCACTACTCTAGACCTACCTACAAAGAGTCATATAGTTTCTGGTCCTTAGGATCTCATTTATTCTGCTTGTTATAGTATCTTCAACATCCAGCCAAGGCTGTAGTAGTTAATTCCTTTTTATGATCAAATAATATTTCATGGTACATATATACTCTGTTTTTGTTTATCCATTTTTTTCTTTTGTGAAGCAGTATCTCATTGTGTCTCTGATTTGCATTTCCTTAGTGAATATGAAAGCTGAAAATTTTTTCATGCACTTATTGGCCATCTCTGTCTTTAAAAAAATACTTTATTTATTTTTTTAGTCAAAGAGAGAGAAAGACCAGAATATTGCTCAGCTCTGGCTTATGGTGGTGCTGGGAATTGAACCTGGGATCTTGGTGCCTCAGGAATGAAAGTCTTTTGCTTAGCCACTAAGCTGTCTGAGACACTTTTATATGTTCTTTGGAGATAGATCTACCCAGGGCTCTTGTCCCTTTTTTAACCAGGTTATCTGGCTTTAGTTGTTGAGTTGTATACAGAATGGATTCTTGAATAACAGGTAACAGTGCTAACTGTAAAGTTTAGAGTATTAAGTCACCAGTATACACATGGAATAACCCTTCTCGTCCTTCAGGTCCAAGGTTTTCAAGCATCACAAGTCCCACTTGTAGCAATATTAATTTCAAATATCATCACTGACATGTCTCTGGAATATTCTGATCTCATTTCATCACCTTGGCAATGAGTGGAGGTGTCAGTTAAAGGTCTTCCTGCAGATGGTGTAGCATTGTTTCAGAAACAGAGAATCCAGACAGAGAAGAGTTGGAAATCTGGCAGCTGGTCATAGTTTGAATTTATAATTCATCCTGGGTAGAGGGCCTGAGCTGGTATAAAACAATTCAAATGTGCCATGTTCTCATGATCTTCTGACCATTTTGGGGGCAAGGCCCTGTTTTCTTTTTTTTAATTATTGGCACTTCTGCTGTGGAGGCTGTACCATCTGGAGGTGAAGCATTACTTTTCTTCCTGCATAATATGTGCCAGATTATAAAAATAGATCTGGTTTTACCAGAAGAGTATGTGGAAGAGAAGGAAGAAACTCAATCCTCCAAGTACTCCTCAAGGTCTCCTAAATGGCTTGAGAATTGTGGGAAATGGGTCCCTCTAGGAGCTTGCTTCCTGTTTTGAAAAGATTATGTATGAGAGAGAGAATGAGAGAGAGAGGGGATATTAGAGCATCACTCTGGCATTTGAGGTGCTTGGGATTGAACTCAAGACCTCATGCCTACGATCTACAGCTCTGTTCCACACACCATCAACCAAATCACAGAACTAGTCTTTCTGGAGAGTTGAATAGCTTGAACCTTGTTTTTTGACTACTGTGGATTCATGAGCAGTCAATCTTCTGGGTACTGTTTGCCACAGCTTTCACGGGGTCCCTGATAGTTACCGGCTCACCGGTGTCTGCTTCAGGTCGGCTGAGACTAGACTCCCATGCACCAAATTTAACTGTTGCTGTGACTGTTGGCTTCGGGTGACTGGTAGCATAAACTCTACTCCTTTGAGGTAAACATGTTAATCTGATCAAAATGTATCAAAGAGATTACTCACAAGTATGTTTTTACTCACTCTTATTTTCTTCCTTATTAATTAACTAATTAATGCCCAAATGTGTCTCTATCATTGTCAACAGTGAATAGATCTCAGGATGGGTATGGCTGAGGCTCGGATTCCATGGCAGCATTTCCAAGAGAAAAACTATGTTTTGGCTACAGTTTCCCACCTTCCCATTTTGTTCTTTGAGGTGATTTCAGTTCAAGGGTATATATATATATTTCAGGGGGCAGTGGTGGGAGAGGTTAATGGTTTACATAATAGTTGTTAACTCATGGGTACAATTTCCCATCTTGCTATCATAAGTGTCTGCAAAATACTTTCACCCCCAGATTACATTCATTACTGTGCACCAGGACCCAACCCCCACACCCCTGGCTCCCTTCCCAGAGTTCTCTGCTTTCATGCAATGTAGCCAACCAGTCCAAATTCTTACTTTGTGTTTACCCTCTCTGTTCTTATTTATTAAGTTCTTCCCATGAATGAGATCATCTCATAGTTATCTTTCTCTTTCTGGCTTCTCTCACTTAACATGATTCCTTCAAGCTCCATCCATGATGAGGTGGAGAAGGTGAGCTCATCACTTATTTTAATAGCTGAGCAGTATTCCATGCAGAAGTTTTTTTTTTTTTTTTTTTTGCGTAAAGGTATTTCTAAGCTTCAGACTATGAGTTCTGTAGACTAAAGATGGCTCAACTGGTAGAGAACATGCCTTACCACAGCTTGGGTTGAGCCCCAGAGCCCAGCAACAGCTCCAGGAATGGTGGTGTAGTGCTGTGGTGTCTCCTCTATCACTTTTCTCTCTGTCAAATAAAGAATAAGAAAGTGGTTTGGTAAGGGTGCTTCCCAGTGTTATTATGCATGCGGGACATCTTGGGTTCCTCCCTTAATGCCATCTAGAAAAATTGCAAGACTTAAATTTTTATCCTTTAGACTGGGGAGATAGCATAATGGTTATGCAAAAAAGACTTTAATGCCTCAGGCACCAAAGGTCACAAATTCAATCACCAGCACCACCGTAAGCCAGAGTTGAGCAGTGCTCTAGTTAAAAACAAACAACTACAACAAAAAGCTTTAAATTTTGTCCCTCTAGTGAGAATATCCTCATGTATTTTGGCATTTGGTCTTAAACAGTTTGATATTAAATATGTGTAGTATATGTGCAGTGCACACACACACACACACACACACACACACACAATGCATATTCATTGCCCTGCAAGATTGCATCCAGAGAACTTAATTGAGTTTGACGTCTTCCTAGAATAACTCAAAGAACAGCTATTAGAAGCGAATGGACTGCATGAATTATTCTGCTAAGCTCTTCTGCATATTATCCTAATAAACAGCTCCACGGAGAACTCAAAGTCAGTCTGTATAATCCTGGATCTCACAAATGGGGGAAGGCAATTCTCATGGAAGAAATATTTTCTCTTTGGACTTGGCTTTAAATAGCATTGTAATAAAAAATGGAAGAAGCACTCATAGTTAATTGAACAGATCTGTTAGTGAAAAGACCTCTGGAAATATGTCCAAACTTTATACTGTATAAACAAGGAAACAGCTCAGACGGGGAAAAATGACTTGCTTGAACTCCAAGTCTAAGAGCCAAATGTCACTTGTCCATCGTCTGTGGCCAATAATTCTAGGCAGGTCGTTGTGAATCCTATGTAGTCATTACCCTCGGTCTGTTTGTTAATGGTTGCTACTGACTAATGGCTTGTGATATTTACCTTTGCAGAAGCTAACATTTAACATGTACTAGAGCCTCAATGCATAGGAAGGTAAAATAATAGTAAAATCATCTTACTCTCCAACCATCACACAAACTGAATGGGCAGGAAATTTTGCTGTCTGGGAAAGACTTCAGCAGCCTCGGTCACTTGGTAGATTATTTCATGCATGGGTAGGTCATTTGGAGTTAACTTTCATATATGATGAAATTTGGTGGTCTGGTTCATTCCTCTGTGTATTTCCTTTTTTCTTTTCTTTCCTTTTTTTCTTCTCTTATCTTTTTGTTATTTTTATTTTATTAAATTCTTTTCTTATCTTTATTTATTAGATAGAGACAGCAAGAAATTGAGAGGGAAGAGGGTGATGAAGAGGGAGAGAGACAGAGAGACACCTGCAGCCCTGCTTCACCACTCGTGAAGCTTGCCCTCTGCAGTTGGGGACACTTAACCTGGCATGCCACTACCTGGCCTCTCCTCTGCACTCTTTTAAAAATTATTTATGTTTATTATAGAGAGAGCAGTCAAGATAGAGGCAGAGAGACTCCTGCAGCGCTGGAGATAGAGGCAGAGAGACTCCTGCAGCACTGCTTCACCACTCTTGAAGCTTTCCCCTTGTAGGTGGCAATCAGGAGTTTGAACCTGGGTCCTTGCTCATTGTAATGTGTGCACTTAACCAGGTGTGCCACCATCTGGCCGCTCCTCTGCACCTTTCAACCCCAGTTTCCCTAACACCGTTTCTTGAATAGGCTCTCCTTACATCATTTGATGGCTTGGGAGCCCTTGTCAAACATTAGTTGAGCACAGGTGTGGGGGCCTCTGCCAACAAATTGTAGAAGTACTTGATGATGGTAAGCCACAATCGTCTGTGGTGATCTGCACAAGTATGTATTTCTTCTGCTTTCTTCTCTGCAAATAAAGATTGTGTTCCCTGGCTCATGGGGGCTTACTGACTGTTCTGTAGTAGCTACTGTGATGGACCAGGAGCTAGAAAACTCAATAGGGTTTCCCCAAGAACTGTAACACACTACACTGAGTCTAGGTACCTGCTTTCCCTTGGTGCACAGTAAGCCACTAGGTCTTCGCTAAGAGAGTGGGAACCTGCTTCTCTTATCCTCACAACACTATGGTATGTATCTCACTTCTCTCTCTCTCTCTCTCTGTTGGTCTGTCTGAAATGAAAAAAACAAAAAAAGGAACTCCACTGAGTGTAGTGTGGAATTGTAATCTGACCTACTATTAATTACAAATAAAAAAATTAACTTTGGGGTGGCAAAATTATGCATGTGTGAGTGTGTAGTATTGAGCCAAAAGATAAATTCAAAGAGCCTGTGATCACAAAGATTAAGAGCCAGTGGTGTCTTACCAGCAAAGGTCCAACTTCTTCTAATGTAAGAAGCTAGAACATTTGGTTTTTATACAGGAACACTTGTGTTTTGTTTTGTTTTGTTTTATCCACACAAGTATGCTTCAAGTTCTCAGTCTGGAAGGAAAATGTGTTTGTGGTTTTATGGAAAGCAGATTGTGTTTGGGTTCACTTTATCTGTACAACCTGCTGGTAAGTTTGCTGTCAGTTTATTTTCTTGTAAATAAAGGTAATTCTGTTCTGGGTGAAAAGTAGTTTGCACACAATACATCTTTATTGACACCTGGCCATCTGTGACTGTGTATCCTTGAAGCAGTTGCTCAGGAGAGTCCTGATTAGGCATGTCTCAGTCATGTTTGGTTATTTATTTATTTATTTCCATCAGGGTTATTGTTGGGACTCAGTGCCACCACTATGAATCTATTGCTCCTGGTGGTCATTTTATCCATTTTTATAAATTTCATTTTTATTTCATAGGACAGAGAAATTGAGAGGCGGGGAGGAATATAGAGAAGGATAGAGGAATATAGAGAAGGATGCAGACCTACTTCACTGCTAGTAAAGTGCCCCTCTGCACATAGGTGAGAACCTGGAGCCTGGACCCAAGTCCTTGTACATGTTAATGTGTGCACTCAACCAGGTGCACCACTGGCCAGATCCCCCATTGTTTACTGCCTAGGGACCAGAGGCTTCAATCTTTTATTTTTTTTAAATTTATTTATTTATTTCCCTTGTTTTTTATATTATTGTTGTAGTTATTATTGTCGTTGTTGTTGGATAGGACAGAGAGAAATGGATAGAGGGGGGAAGACAGAGTGAGGGAGAGAAAGACACCTGCAGACCTGCTTCACCACCGATGAAGTGACTTTCCCTGCAGGTGGGGAGCTGGGGCCTCGAACCGGGATCCTTATGCCAGTCCTTATGCTTTGCGTCACCTGTGCTTAACCCGCTGCGCTACTGCCCAACTCCCAGGCTCCAGTCTGTTATACAATTACCTGACTGTCCAATTTGCTTTGTCTTTTGAATGAGAAATTCATTCTGAAAGGAGGGATTAATTTTTCCTGAAATAGATAGAAAACAACTCTCCACAAGGGTGGAACTTAGACCATATTTTATATAAACAGATGCCGCCCCCAAGCTGAAAGGAACTAGATAGAACGATAGCTTAGTAGGGAACTTGTTTTAATGTCTCACCAAGCTCTTATGAAACAAAAGAGGTCATTGACAGGATTATTAAATTTAAGGGCTTTCTTTGTGGAAGGTGAAGTGGGATGAGAGGGATATGATGTTAGAAGAGAAGAGAAGGAAGAAGAAAACGTGAATGTTAGGAGTCCTGGTCCATTGTGGACAGTCTTCTTATCTGATGGGGAATCAAAGTGGATCACGAATCTACCAGTTGGCCATTCCACCTGTTGCGTTCCCCCAGGACAACTGTAATGCTCAAAAGACTGGGAGATCAAACGGTTCTACTCAAGATATTACACTGGGTCTGTAGGAGAATCTTCATAGCACTGCAGTAATGGGGAAGGGAGGATATCACAGCTCTAACTCGAAACTTAAAAAGGGGCTTTATGCAGCAGCACACAAAGGTTTGACTGCAGGGCACTGGGCATGGGTTTAAACAATACAAGGTTTATTAGGGCAGTACAAAAGTATGGGACACATATTTTAGGTACTGAAAAATAAGCAATTATCATCAGGGGCTAAGAGTACGCTAGGCCCATAAAGTCCATGAATAGTTATCAAAAGTTCAGGCCCACAAAATAAACAAGTACCAGCCGAAGTATAGGCTGCTCATGGCTGTAGGGGAGTCTTAGAGTTTACTGTCTAGCTGAGTCACACATGTTCAGTTCCTAGGAGAAGTAGCCATGGCGGACACCTGGAACAGCTTCTGTCAAGATGCGTCTGACTAGGAGAAGAAGCAGCAGTCAAAGAGAACAGACTTCCGGCTGGCTGTGCTTTTAAGTCTATTCAGTCCACTCACAATGCCGTGTTGATCCCACACAGACTGGATCCACCCACAGTTCACCATGTACCTGTGCAGATCAGCTGTCGCCAAGGCTGACGTCAGCCGAGCTCTGTGTTGGTACTTCCATGGTTGCTGGTCTACTGTGTCGCCACAATTCCCACTTCTAGTATAAAGATGAACAAAATGCTCAGAGTCTGAGCATCGAAGAAATAAGCAAATCTTCAGTGATTCTAAGGTTACCTCTGCAAGCTCTGCCTTCACCCACCACCCCCCAACCAAGTGCGAGGGCAATAAATGTGTATCAGATAAGGCCTTGTTAGCCTGAAGACCTGTGCTTTGGTATCTGTGTCTAACCCAGAGATGGTTCATCACTCAAGGAATCTCAGAACAGAGTCTTAAAGATGTCTCCCCAAGTTCAAGTGGCTCCTGGATGTCAATCATGGCATATCTTGGGTGTTATTCTTTATCCTATAAGATCCTTCTACCCCTTTTTGTCTGCTCATATGGAGATGAATTCATCAAGTAGTAAACAAAACTTGTCTGTATCTTTTGGGGCTAAGTTTTCCATGGCATCCCTAAGATGCTCAGTAGACAATTAGTCAACAGCTGAGACCTACAACCCAGACATAGCTACAGGAAGCTGTTTCCTTATTCTTTTTTTTTTTTTTTCCATTTTTTTGTGTGATTAATAGTGGGTTACAAGATTGTAAGGTTGAAGCTATATAGTTCCACATCACATCCACCATCAAAATTCTGTGTCCCAACCTTCCCATCTCCCAAAGATAACCACCATGGTTTTTGTTTGTTTGTTTGTTTCTTGCCTCCAGTGTTATCACTGAGGCTTGGTGCCAGCATTACAAATCCACTGCTTCTGGTGGCCAGCTTTTCCTTTTTATAGGCTAGGACAAAGAGAAATTGAGAGAGGAGGGGGAGGTAGAGAGGAAGAGAGTTTTGTGCTATGTGAGCTTAACCTGGTGTGTCACCGCAGGGCCCCCATCCACCAAGTTCTCACAAGTCTTCTTTGTTGTTAAAATTCGGAGGACTCTAGCCAGCCGGGCTAGCTTCATGGGTGGGTAACAGAGATGCGGAGACAATGGCTGGGCAGGGAAGCTGTATTTCTTTATTCAGGAACAACGATTCATAAACTAAGACAAACTAATCACCAAACAGAACTCTGCTGTCTCTTTGCGGCGGCACAAGCACTCTCTCTTACTCTGGAACTCAGGAACCCAGGAACTCTGTCACTCTGGAACTCTGGTGGGTTTCCTAGGGGCGGGGCCAAGCGGGCCCGTGAAATTAACAGGACTGATCTAATTCTCTTGGCGGGGGAGAACTAGAACCCAATGTAAAGCATACAACAATTCCCCCTTTTCTTTTAACTAAATGGCTACAGTATCAAGGGTGTGGGGTGAACAGAAACATATATCATACAGGCATTTTTAAAAAGAGAAACTGGCACAAACATGGAGAAACATGTAAGCAAGTAACAAGAACCAGCATGCAAAACTTTATCAGCTTAAAAAAAACATTTCTTGCCTTTGGGGGGTGTACTTTCTCGAAGGACATTTGCATGGGGGCGGGGAACGGCCTAGAGTCCCAAAGGCAGCTGGCTGCAATTTACTTACTATGAAACAAAACTTGTTATTAGCATATTTCTAAAAGAGAAGGAACTTGAGACTTTTACATATCAACAACGTCTTTTTAACCTTTTGTTACACCCATTCAAGATGGAGTCAGGAAAGGAAACCTCAGGCATGAGAATAATTAGCATAGCCATTGTGCGATCTACCATTTCTAATAGAGAAGGTAATGGAGAGTTTTACATATCAACAGGTCTATTTAACTTTTTGTTTAGCCTAACTTAGTTAAAATATATTGATTGTTAACTAATTTTTTCAGACTTTAAATGTGAGTTAATTTTATCTTTATGAGAATTACATTGAAAACCTTTTTCATTTAACTTTGTCTAGTAAGAATTTAGCCTTAAAGTTACTGTTTACCAAACTTTAAACATACACATAAACATGGTCATTAATACACAAGGAGAGAAACCTTTGTTACGAAGACATGTCATTTTAAACACGAATTTAAATCTATACTGTCTTAGTTGTTGGGGGGGGTTCACCATCCGGAGGTGGCTTCCCGCGCAGCTTCACTTTTAGGAATTGCAGGTCGCGATCACTGCACAAATCTCTGCGTACTCCAGCTTGTCTGTCTTCAGACCGGACCAGCGGCTGGAGATCTTGTGTGCCCAGTTTTGGCAGGGAGCCCGGGGGTCCGGGAGGCCCAGGATCATTCCAGAATTCATAGCAAGAGGGCAGGCAGGCCAGGCTTGTAGAAGGTGTGGGCCTAGGTGCCCAGGGGTGGCAGCCATGATAGGCCGCCGTGGCCCTGCCCCATAGCCCTGACATGTCTGCTGCCCTGTTCGCAGTGGCCGAGCAGTGTGGAGGGATCACGCGTCCAGTGCCCTGCGCCACGCAGTGGAGAGCCGGCTCCTGTGGGCTGGCCTCGGGCTCTTGCGTGTTGGCATCGGGCTCCAGCGTGTTGGCATCAGGCTCCAGCATGTTGGCGTCAGCCTCCTGCAGGCTGTGGGGCTCTTGGGGCTCTTGTGTGCTGGCTTCGGCCTCTTGCGGAATGCGGGGCTGCGGGGCTGGGGGCGCAGTGCGCGGGGTTGTCTGGGCGCAGCTGGCTGGCTGGCTGTTTAACCAGGTGGAAACAGCAGCTCTGCACCTTGCCTCCCGCCCGCTGGCTCTTCCCGCTGACTGTTCTGAATTTGCCCGAGTGAGTGGGAACCACAGAGTGGTCCAGAGATAAATGTTCCAGAAACAGCGAAACAGTCTCATGAAGAAAGAGCAGAGGCCTTTGGAGATCTCTTCACAAGCAGAAGAGAAGGTCATAGTGCATAGGTAGCCAAATTGTCTTTACTTATCTGAGAGATGCGCAGGTCAGGTCCACGTGGGCGCCATTTGTTGTTAAAATTTTCGGAGGCTTTTGCTGGCCGGGCTAGCTTCACGGGCGGGTAACAGAGATACGGAGACAATGGCTGGGCAGGGAAGCTGTATTTCTTTATTCAGGAACAACGATTCATAAACTAAGACAAACTAATCACCAAATAGAACTCTGCTGTCTCTTTGCGGCGGCGCAAGCACTCTCTCTTACTCTGAAACTCTGGAACCCTCTCGCAAGCACTCTCTCTAACTCTTGAACTCAGGAACTCTGTCACTCTGGAACTCTGGCAGGTTTCCTAGGGGCGGGGCCAAGCGGGCCCGCGAAATTAACAGGACTGATCTAATTCTCTTGGCGGGGGAGAACTAGAACCCAATGTAAAGCATACAACACTTCTTTAAATATATTTTTACGTATTTATATTATTGAAGAGAGACAGAGAGAAATTGAGAGGGGAGGGGGAACAGACAAGGAAAGAGATAGTCACCTGCAGCCCTGCCTCACCACTTGTGAAGCTTGCCCCCTGCAGGTGGGAACCAGGGGCTTGAACCTGGGTCCTTGCACACTGTAATGTGTGTGCTTAACCAGGTGTGCCATCACCTGGCCTCATTCTCATAAGTCTTAGAAATGGTTTTCTCTCTCTCTTTTTTTTTTCCAAGTTCCTGTGCATCGGTTCTTTAGATGTCACAAAGGAGTGAAACCAGTTGGTAGTTGTCTTTAATCTCTTATTTCACTAAGCATCATCACCTCCAGTTCCATTCATTTTGTCCCCAAGGACAAAATGCCATCTTTCTGCCTTTTAAAATTTATTTTAATTAATTAATTGATTACTAGAGCATTGCTCAGTTGTCATCTATGGTGGTGCTGGGGACTGAACCTGGGACTTTGGAGCCTCAGGCTTGAAAGACTTTTTGCATAACCATTATAATATTGACCCTAGTCCTCTGCTCTTCTTCTTACACACACACACACACACACACACACACACGCACACACACACTTAACCTAGTACTCTAGAGAGGACATTAGATCTTTTGCTCAGTTCTTTCTTTCTTTCTTTCTTTCTTTCTTTCTTTCTTTCTTCGCCAGAGCACTCCTCAGCTTTGGCTTTCTTTTTTCTTTTCCTAAATAAGTAACCATTCCATTAAAAATATTTAAAAAATCATCTTTATTTATTTATTGGGTAGAGACAGGCTTCTGTAATTGCTTCCCCGCTGAACCTGGGCTTGACTGGTCAATTCATACTCCCAGCCTGCCTCTTTCTTTCCTTAGTAGGTTGGGGCTCTGGGGAAGTGTAGCTCCAGGACGCATTGGTGGGGTCATCTGTCCAGGGAGGTCTGGTTGGCATCATGTTAGCATCTGGAACCTGGTGGCTGAAAAGAGTTAACATACAAAGCCAAACAAATTGTTGAGCAATCATGGACCTAAAGGCTTGAATAGTGCAGATGAAGTGTTGGGGGGTACTCACTGCAGACTATTGTGTACTTTTGCTTTCAGGTATATATTTTGCCCTAGTTTATGGATACGTGTGAACTCTATCTCAGGGGACCTGGTCTATATCTAGGTTTTGGGACTTTGTTAGGAAGTGAACTGCCTGGAATGGAATTAGAGTATACTATGAAAGTAAAGGTCTCATCCGAGTAATGAAGCTGAAAGTTTGTCATTCCACACCTGAAGTCTCTGGACACAGTATGAAGTGAAGTATGCTGAGGTGGTACTTGTTGCCTTGATTAGGTTGTGATTGGCAGATGCAATATTATTTGATATGAATTGACAGGAGCATGCAGGAAAGTGGGCCCCACCCTAAGGTTCCAGGAGTGGGGGAAATATAGGCTCTATAGTGGAAATATGAGGTTCCTGCTGTCTTAGAGTTCAAGAAGATGATAGTTATTGTTATAATCACATTATTTGGTAATTGGGTTAACTTTGAAAAATTCCTTTGTTGATTTACTGTATAATACCCAACATCACCATAGTTTATGTCCTTTGACATTATTTGTATATAGCTTTGTCACCGTTTGCTTCTGATTAACCATCTTTTTGATATACTGCCGTATCTGGTTGGCCAGGATCTTGTTCAATATTTTGGCATCTATGTTCATCAGAGATATTGTTCTATAACTATCAGAGATAGTTCTCATAAATAATTTTTTATTTAATAACTTAAAAATTCTTTTTAAACATTTTTTTTGCCTCCAGATTTATTGCTGGGGCTCGGTGCCTGCACTACAAATCCATTGCTTCTGGTGGCCAATTTTCATTTTTATTGGAGGATAGAGAGAAATTGAGAGAGGAGGGGGAGATAGATAGGGAAAGAGACAGAGAGACACCTGTAGCCCTGCTTCACTATTTCTGAAGTGACTTCCCTGCAGGTGGGGAGTTGTAGGCTCAAACAGGGATTCTTGTGCTTTGTACTATGTGCACTTAACCCGGTGCACCACTGCCTGGCCCCCAACATTTTAAATTTCTTAAAATTTCTTTTATTTTGTAGGACAGAGAGAAATTGAGAGGAAAGGGGGGTATAGGTGGAGAGAGAGACAGAAACAGAGACATCTGCAGCACTGCTTCACTGCTTGTGAAGTTTTCTCTCTACAGGTAGGGGCCAGGGGGCTTGAACCCTAGTCCTTGTGGATGGTAATATGCACACTTAACCAGATGCACCACCACCCAGCTCCACCTCACAAAATCTTAAAGACACTTTGATTCTTTTTTTTTTCTAGTTCACATAAATAAAATTTCTAAATTCCACATATGAGTGAAACTATCTGATAGTTGTCTTTCATCTCTTTATGTATTTTGCTAAACAGTCACCTCCAATTCCATCCATTTTGTCCCAAAGGACATGCTATCATCTTTTATGATTACAGAGTAATATTCCATGGAGTATATATCCCATAATTTCTTTATCCTGTCATCTGTTAATGAGCATGCATGCATTTTTAGAAGATTGTCATCCAAAAGAAAACACACAATTTAAATAGAAATTGAATTGGGAGGATGGGATACGGAGTTCTGGTGGTGGGAACTGTGTGAAGTTGCGCCCCTCTTTTCCTATGGTTTTTGTCAGTGTTTCCTTTTCTAAATAAAAATTAAAAAAAAAAAAGAAATTGAATCTGGAGAGCAGTGATCTAGATGGCATCTGAGTGTAGAACTTCTGTTTTTATTCTACTTATTCTGTGATTATTTTGATGATTACCCTTTGATACATAGAAAAGGGATATCCAGAGAGAATCCTTTGTAATTAAAGGAAGTGGCTGTAGGAAATTGTTGGGAACATGTGTGAGCCTGATAGAGCTTAGGGAGAACCACCCCCATCTTTGGATGGAGGTCTGAGAAGATAGCCTCTTGGTAAGTCTCTCTCAACCGAGGTGAGCATAAGGGGGGAAACTCAGACTTGGTTCTTTCCTTCTTGACTCTCAGGCCCACAGATACCCCAGTACTTCCCTCCATTAACTGCAGGCTACATGGCCGCAGATTCACTTATTCAAAGTCACCTTCTGATCACAGAAGAACACACCTTATCACACACTTCATCACACACCTCAGAGCCCAGACAAGAGAAATGCCAAACTCTATGGCCTTTTGATATCCATCTTCTCTCTGTCTCACCCTATGGGTTTAACCCCTATGCTTCTCTCAAATACCTTTGGATAATTAAGTTGCTTGTGTTATGGAAAATAACTGTCTTGTATCTCATCAATTCCTGTCATACCAACCCCCTACCTTAGGGGCATGCTGACTGTTAAGAAACCTGTAATTTCTGTCATATTTCAACAATAATTACCTCCATTGCTTTTCTATTTAACTCATGTCCACTTTGCCAATAAACGGACTCTAGGATTCTGGGACTCTAAGGACTCAGATTCTAGATTCACGCTAAGAGTCCCTTGGTGTCTTTTACTTCGTGTCACCCCTGTCGTGAGCGAGAAAGAACCAGCTCATTACCTTTCCCCTGGAGGACACCCTTACGGAGAAGGAGAGAGACACCCCGAAAGGAAATGTTAATTTATCAGAAAGAGTTGGCCTCTTTGGATATCTTGAACCAGCTTCTGAACCTCAAAGACTAAAGTCCAGACTCTAGTCCTTAATGCACCCCACAAGGACATACCTCACTCAGGGTCACCACTTCACTGGTGATGCCATCTCCTTTGCATTTCTTGTAATCTTCCTTTCAAAGGCCAGTGGCTCTCACTGTAACTAAAATAAACAGACTATATCTTACTGTCTTTTAGCCACCAAGTTGCAGACACAACAATGACATCATCCTGACTTCCCTCTGCAGACCACCTCATCAATGTGTCCCAGAACCTCACCTCCCCAAAGCCCTAACCCAGGAGGGAAAAATAGTCTGGGGGCGGGGTATGAATCCACCTGGCAACATCCATGTCCAGTGGAGAAGCAATTACAGCAGCCAGACCTACCACCTTCCGCACTCCATCAAGAATTTTGGTCTATACTCCCAGAGGGATAAAGAACAGGGAAGCTGCAAGTCAGGCGGTAGCTCAGCGGGTTAAGTCCACGTGGCGTGAAGCACAAGGATTGGCGGAAGATTCCCGGTTCCAGCCAGGCTCCCTGCCTGCAGGGAGTCACTTCACAGGTGGTGAAGCAAGTCTGTAGGTGTCTTTCTCTCCTGCTGTCTTCCCCTCCTCTCTCCATTTCTCTCTGTCCTAACAATGACAATATCAATAATAATAACTACAACAACAATAAAAAACAATGGCAACAAAAGGGAAAAATAAAAAATAAATATTTAAAAAATCTAAAAAAGAAAAAAATATTTTTAAAAAAGAATAGGGAAGTTTCCAATAGAGGAGTTTAGACATAGATCTCTGGTGGTGCGAACTGTGTGGAATTATTCCCGTTACCTTTATTTTTTTTAAATTTTAAATATTTATTTATTTTCCTTTTTGTTGCCCTTGTTGTCATTTCTTCTTTTGTTGTTGTAGTTATTATTGTTGTTGTTACTGATGTCATTGTTGTTGGATAGGACAGAGAGAAATGGAGAGAGGAGGGGAAGACAGAGAGGGGGAGAGAAAGATAGACACCTGCAGACCTGCTTCACCGCCTGTGAAGTGACTTCCCTGCAGGTGGGGAGCCGGGGGCTCGAACTGGGATCCTTATGCTGGTCCTTGTGCATTGTGCCACATGCACTTAACCCATTGCGCTACCACCCGACTCCCTTATTCCCCTGTTATCTTACACTCTCATTATTCATTATTAAACCACTATGAAAAAGAAGCAAAAAGAAGACAGAGCATATTGCATTGTATCAATAAATTTGGTACAGAAAACACACTAGGTGTTGTAATATTGTGTGGTTTCATGTAATTCCACTTTTTTTTTTCCCTCCAGGGTTATGTCTGGGACTAAGTGCCTGCACTAAAATCCACTGCTTCCAGCAGCCATTTTTTCCATTTTATTGGATGGGACAGAGAGAGATTGATAGAGGACGGGTAGATAGAAAGGGAAAGGGAAAGAGAAAGAAAGACATCTGTAGACGTAGTTCTCCATTTGTGAAGTATCTCGCCCCCTACAGGTGGGGAATGGGGGCTCAAACCTGGATCTTTGTAAAGGTCCTTGTACCACCACCCGGCCCCTTTTAATTCAACTTTGTATAAACATTATTGTTACTTAATTTTATTTATTATTAATAAATTGTTAAAGATTGTAAGTTTACAATGTATAGTTCCTCATCACATCCACCACCAAAGTTCTGTATCTCCATCCTCCCACCTCCCAAAAATAACCACCAGAGTTCTCATAAGTCTTACAGTGTTTTTCTGTTTTGTTTAGATTTCTTTTTGGCAAGTTCATGTAAATCAGATCTCTAGATTCCACATATCAGTGAAACCATCTGGTAGTTTCTTTCTTCTCTTTACTAATTTCACTAAGCAGAATCACCTCCATGAACATTACCTTTATCTTTACTGTAGATGTGAATAACCTAAGCCATATCTGCTTCACACCAGAATGGCCTTGAATTCTGGATTCTCCTCCCGTGCATTCCTGCCACCACAGCTGAGCTCCTAGCAACCTGATGGAGGACAGGAAATGGAGCTTGAGCCTCTCAGTGAAAGGGCTCTTGTTAAGCAGCAGATATGAACTCAGATAATTCTCCTGAAACATTCATCCTCTTGGGCTTTTGGCTTCCATTATCCAGAACATTTATTTAAAAAATAAAAGCCCTTTCCAAGTCCTCTTGTTGAGTACTTACGGAGCCTTTGAGAGATTTGTCTCAAGATACTTGTTTCTACTGGAATCCTATCAACAAAAGAGCCTTTTATTCCCAAAGGCTCTCCAGTCCTGGGGTAATGGGGCCATCAAGTCACATCATGGATAATCTAAGGGAGCAGAAGCTGGTTCTCTCCACAGATATGCACACATGCAGGGTACAGTTCTTCTCAGTCTTTGCTCAGCTGTCAGAATGCCAGAGCAATGGTGTCTTTGCTGCTGTCTATAAGAGATGCTAGCCAGACACCTGGTTTGATTTGGGATTAAGAAACTGAGCAGTTGTCATCTCCCCCAGAAGTTCTGGTCCCAGGAACTGTGGATGGGTTGCTGACAATAAGTAGAGGATGCTACTGAGGAGAGGTATCCCGGGAGCATCACATGGGGTGTCTGTGCTTGGATGACGAATGCAGGTCAACATGGTCTCCAGTCTGTTGTTGTCTGCCTTAGCTAAGGTATTCCAAGAAAGACTTAACTAGGCTTGTATATAAACAGAATTAAAGTTCAAATAACTAGGGCTTTACATAGTTAGAAAGACCATCAATTCCCAGGTCTCAGGCAATGAGAGAGACAATTATCTCCCTTTCATACCCACTTCTTAGCCCCAGGGAGAATGTAGATGGAGGACCTCTCAGGAGCCATCAGGAGCCATCAGGAGCCTGGATCAAAAATGACTAGATTGCTTCTTAAGGAACTGAATGTAGCTTCTTGGGGCAGGTGACTCTTGTTAGTGTGGGCTACCAGTGTCTGCCACCTTCCCTTCCTGGAGTGAGGGGATTGGTTACAAGTATCTTGTCCTTTCCCAAAGACGAGCTATTGGATAAAGAGCAAATATCTTGTACCTTGAGTCCACAAATCACGGAGTCAAGTACTGAAGACATATTTGTATTATCTTTGGCGGATGCACAGGGGATCTGGGAGAGGAAAAAGCTACATTCAGCAAAGGTTATAGAAGTAAGAGTTAACAAATAGTCACACTCTAGTCTGGGATATGGAGTGGTAGATAAAGCACTGGACTCTTAAGCATGAAGTCCCGAGTTCAATCCCTGTCAGCATATGTACCAAAGTGATATCTGATTCTTTCTCTCTCCTCCTATCAGTATCCTGAATAGATTAAAAAAAAATCTTAAAATAAAGTCATGCTTCCCTGACCCAGCTTTCTAGTCCTTTTTCCAACTCTGACATCATCTCCCCAGACAATGAATACCTTTAGCCCATCTGCATGTCAACTATCAGGCTCAGGCAAAAATGACTAAGTCATGAGCTCCTTGGGAGAAAGCTAAAGTAGAACTATTAGTTTTTTTCCAGGATGGAGACCCCAAATCTCATCTGCTCTATTCTTACCTTTATGTTTGTTCCTGACTATTAAACAAATTGTTCTGCTTTATATCTTAATGTTTTTGCAGATGCTACCATGATACCAACTTGACATCCCTGGGCAGATGACCTCACCAATGTACCCTGGAACCCCACCTCTCCAGAGCTCTGCCTCACTAGGGAAAGACAGACACGGGCTGAGAGTATGGATCCACCTGTTAATGGAGAAGCCACCATGAGGCCAACCTGACTTCCCTGGGTAGACGACCTCACCATTGTGTCCTGGAACCCCAGCTCCTTAGGGCCCTGTCCCACTAGGGAAAGACAGAAACAGACTGGGAGTATGGATCCACCTGTAAATGGAGAAACAATTACAGAAAACAGATCTTCCACCTTCTGAACCCCAGAATTATCCTTGGTCCATGCTCCCAGAGGGATAAATAGGAAAGTTTCCTGTCCCGTCCTGTGGGACCTTCAACGTGGGTAAACCTAGGAGAGGGAGTGAGGACAAAGGAGAGGGAATGGGGACAAGAGACACAAGAGAGAAATGAGACAAGACAGGATTCTGATCAAGTCTGTTTATTATCACCAAAGGTGCTGTTTTTAAGGCCGGGGTAAGGGGGAGGTTAGCAGCTGGGGGCAGTTGGTTGATGTGGCATGTTGTCATGGTGATCAGCCATTATCTGGAAGGTCCTGGGTGATTCATAAGGAGGTGGGTGAGTTACCTGACTTACGAGAAACTGTACAGTGGTGACAAACAGAAACTTTTCTTTGTCAAGACTCTAGTTAGGAAACAGAAACTTATCTTGTAAGCAAGGCCTTCTGTGAACAATGGCTATGTGGCCATGCTAATAGCAACCTTGAGGGCACATGTGGCTCCCCACAGTTTCCCATGGAGGGATGGGATGTGGAACTCTGGTTTTGGGAATTGTGTGGAATTGTACCCCTCTTATCCAATGGACTTTTTGATTATATTTAAATCAATAAAAACAAATAAAATAAAGACCAGTAAAAAAAATGTCACCAAGAGAAAGGCAGAGAGAAAAAAAGCAGATATCTCCCTCGAAAGTGAGACAAAGAGAGGGCCAATTGCCTCTTGAAAATTGTTTTTACTTGCTACAGATTCTTTTCTAAGCATAAGACATCTCCCCAGGCTAGCACACCCAGCTTAGAGTATATGCTACCATGTGCAAGATCCCAGGTTTGAGCCCTCTCCCCCCACCTGCAGTAGGGAAACTTCATGAATGATGAAGCAAGTCTGAAGGTGTCTATGTTTCTCTTTCCCTCTCCATCTCTGCCTCCCCTCTCAATTTCTCCCTGTCCTATATAATAGAAAAGAAAGGAAAAAAATATTTCAGAAAAATGGCTGCTGGGAGTGGTGGATTTATCCAGCATTAACCCTGGTGATAATAAATGAATAATGATAATTAAAACAGAAAAGAAAGTCTTCTTCTTCTTATTTTTTTTTGTACTTAACTGTTTTGTTCTCCTGTGGACTTCTTGTTCTGATCGTGGGAAGATGACCACCTTCAAAGTCTTGGGTTTTTAACTTTTCAGCCACAGTCACATCTGAATATCTCCTTCTGCGGACCCAATAGCATAAAGCTGTGTCTTCCACTCTTTCTGTTCCTGGTCCACATCTAGAATCTACCAGGATACCAAAGAGTAGCTCAAACATTTGCAACACCACTTTATGATGAGAACAGCTCCTTCCCTTTAGCCTTGAGGTTTATGGCCATCAGCAAGAGCTTTGAGATTCATTCTGATGCAGGTGATGAAATTCCATCCACAGTGTTTCCACCCTTAGGAATCAAAAAGTTGCTCCTCTCTTCTCTGGAGTGACACTGAGAATGGTGCAGTGTAGAAACTCCCATCAGGGAGCACAGTGAATGCAGCCTTTCTGGGAAGGTGCTTGTATTGGATCCATGGGATGAGGATGTTTTGCTGGTAAGTGGATGAACTTTTTAAGTAGTTGTGTATTGGTTGTTCATTACAAAAAATATAGATGACCCAGACCTATGATAGTAAGTAGGTATAGAGACACACACTAGGTCACCATGTTTTAAATAATAAAATAAGTAATATCAAGCAGTGGTAAAAATTGTGAAGATGGTATAGAAATGAGATCAGCAGAAACAGGCTGGGGGTATGGATAACCTGCCAATGTCCATTTCCAGTGGAGAAGCAATTACAGAAGCCAGACCTCCCACCTTCTGCACCCCATAAAGATCTTTGGTCCATAATCTCAGAGGGATAAAGAATAGAGAAGCTTCCAATGGAGGGGATGGAACACAGAACTCAGGTGGTGGGAACTGTGTGGATTGGTACCCCTGTTACCTTACAATATTGTGAATCATTATAAAATCACTAATAAAAATTCAAAAAAAAGAAATGAGACCAGCTTGCAAATTTTACTGATGAATAAACTAAGGCAAAATAGATAGGTTTTTTTTTTTTTTAAACTAAAAACTTTTTTTTTGTTATGGTTGTAACTTCACTGCCCAAGCTTAATATATATATAAAGAAACGAGAGAGAGAGACAGACAGAGAGAGAGAGAGAGAGAGAAACCACAGCACTGAGGCTGCACCCAGTGTCCCGTGGACAGGGCCAGGACTCAACCCTGGGTGACACACATGGCAGAGTAGGTGTGCTCCCAAGTGAGCCATCTTGTTAGCTTAATGGTGAGGGAGGGAGTTTTTTTTTTTTCCTTTTCTGTTTGAGACCTCACATCTTGACAGTGGCCAAGCGGGAATGAAGTCTCTGACCAGCTGCAAAATTTCTGGGTTGAGTTCTTAGTTTCAAGGGGTTTAGAGGGGGACAGGATGGAGGGTAGGAATTTTAGCTTGGACACCAGGTGGTCCATCTAGAGTGTGGATGAAGGAAGAATCCAAAGGGAACAGAGGGGGGCTGGGCTGAGATAATTAGAGTTCATTTCAGTCTGGGGTTG
The DNA here is from genome assembly GCF_950295315.1 of Erinaceus europaeus. Taxonomy (NCBI): domain Eukaryota; kingdom Metazoa; phylum Chordata; class Mammalia; order Eulipotyphla; family Erinaceidae; genus Erinaceus; species Erinaceus europaeus. The sequence goes on from NC_080164.1 coordinate 179,894,715, forward strand.
CCCACAGAGCTGGGTGGCCTCAACTACTACTCTCTGCGGGGGTCACTTCAAGAGAAGCTGCTGCCCTTAGAAGCCTGTGAATGCCAGTGGATTCTGGAAACAAAAAAGGGATTCTTTTTTATTCATGTGCAGACAGTGTCTCTTTTGAACTTTGTTACACCGTAGAGTACCCTTTGGTACCTTGGAGTGGAAATATGTTCTCCTCCCACTGCCAGGAACTTTGCTTTGGGGAGTAGAATGGACCTGATAGAGGAATCCTTCTACGGAATCCACTGTCCTTCTGTGGGTTCCTCCCTAACCCAGCCCACCCACGCCACAGGCTGCAGGAAAGAGCAGACTTGGCTCTACCCAGAGCTAGTTCATGAGAGATTTCTGACCTTGTCTGTAGAAGGACTTGTAAGCTATTAGTGGGCCGTTTTTTTCTTCCAGGGTTATCACTGGGGCTTTGTGCCTGCATTACAAATCCACTGCTCCTGGCAGCCATCTTTTTCCCATTGTTGTTGTTGCTGCTGCTGTTTTTGTTAGATAGGACAGAGAGAAATTGAGAGAGGAGGGGAAGACAGAGACGGGGAGAGAAAGACAGACACCTGCAGATCTACTTCACTGCTTGTGAGGCGACTTCCCTGCGGGGGGTGGAGGGGGAGCCAGGGTCTTGAACCAGGATCTTTAAGTTGGCCCTTGCACTTTTTACTATGTGCACTTAAACCGGTGTGCTACCACCTGACTCCTTATCCTGGGTCTCTTGATTTCCTTGGAAAGATATCTTTCTTTCCCTCTCTCTTTCTTTTTTGCTTCTGTTTTATTGAATTAATCAATTAATTGATTATTTTTGCAGGTTCATGTGTTTCAATTCTCTAGATTCCAAGTATGAGTGAAACTATCTGGTAGTTGTCTTTCTTTACTTATTTGCTAAGCATCATCACCTCCAGTTCCATCCTTTTTGTCCCCCCAAAACAGTATCATCTTTCTGAATTGCAGAATAATATTCTGTTGAGTATATATCTGGTATACATTTAATCCAGTCATCAGTTGATAGGCATTTTGGTTGCTTACATTCCTTGGCTATTATGAATAATGTAACTATATGCATAGGAATGCATTTACACCTTCAAATTAGTGTTTTGATGTTCACTGAATAAATGCCAAAAGTGCTATTACTGGATGATCAGGCATTTATTTCCATTTTTCTTTGTTTGAAGACCCTCCATATTGTTTTTATTTTGTATTATTTTTTTATATATCAGCAACATACACTTTCAAAAATATATAATTATTTTGGGTAGAGACAGAAATTGAGAGGGAAGTAGGGGTGAGTAGGGAGAGAAAGAGAAATAAAGACATCTGCAGCACTGCTTTACAGCTTGTGAAGCTTCCCCCCGGCAGTAGTTACCAGGCGTACCAATACCACCCCTGCATATTGTCTTCCACAGGACCTGCACCATTAGCCTTTCCACCCATAGTATAACAGGGCTATTTATTTACTTATTTTTCTCTACAAGAAGGCTATCTTCATGAATGGTTGGATCTAAGATCCAGTGCTATCTTGGACCTTGTAGAAAGCAGTCAAGGTCCCTGCTCCTTCCTCACTAGTGAGGAGATCTCAGTACACCCTGTCAGGGCAAGAGTCAAACTTATCCTGGCTCTTGTGGAGGAGAGAAACGATGGAGATGGGTTAGAGGAAGACAGGAAATGTCTATTTTAGAAGGATGGGTAGAGCAGACTCACTGGAGGAAGTGACTGGAGGCTGTGGAGACTAAGAGAACAAGGAAGCAGCTGCCATGTGGAAAACTGGAGGTGGAGTCCTCCAGACAGAGTGGGTGAGAAGAAGGTTTGGAGGTTGCACAGAGGTTGACTCCTTTCCGGAAGGTCACTGTGGCTGGACTGTGTGAGGTTAAGTAGGTGGGAGGAACAATGCAGGATCCACCTCATGTTGGTGGTTAGGATGTTGGACTTTCTTGGGATAGTGGTGGGAAGCCACAGAGAAGCTGAGCACCACTGGTCAGGGTTAGTGTTCATGGGACAGGAAGCAGTTAAGATGGCGCCTCTCTCAGTTGATTCAAGACCAAACATCAAGTGTGTGTGCATGTGTAAAAAAAGTTATGTGGATTACAAAAGAGCACAATAAGGATGATTTTGAAGATCTGAGCTGGTGATATGGAGGATGGAGGATGGAGTTGACATGAATGGGAAGAAGTTTCTGGGAAGGGCCTTATCAGAGGTTGAGTGAGCAATTGTGTTAGGCTTGGATACTTATCAGCCATTCCCAGCAGAGATGTCCGGAAAACTGTGAGGCAGAGTTCCCTATTGTAACTCTGAACCTTATTTTGCTCATCTCTGAACTGGACATAATAGTACATTTTAAAATTTGCTGTTGTTGCTGCCACTGAGGTTATTGCTGGGACATGGTGCCTGCACAATGAATCTACCAGTCCAGATAACCATTTCTCTCTTTTCTCTCTCTCTTAAAATTATTTTATTTGCTTATTATTGGGTAGACAGAGAGAGATTGAGAAGGAAGGGGGAGATAGAGAGGGAGAGAGATACCTGTAGCTCTGCTTCATTACTCGTGAAGCTTTTCCCCTGCAGGTGGGGACCAGGGGCTTGAACCTGCCTCCTTGCACACTGTAATGTATACACTTAACCAGCTGTATCACTGCCTAGCTTTCTCTCTCTCTCTCTTCTTGCTTTCTCTTTTTCTTTTTTTCCTCTTTACCTTTCTCTCTCTCTCTTTCTTGACATGACAGAGAAAAATTAAGAGTGGATGAGATAAAGAAGGAGACAGACAGAGACCTGTACCATGGCTTCACCAAGTCAGAAGCTTCCCTCCTGTAGGTGGGGACCCGCGGATTAAACCTGGGTTCTTGTGCATGGTAATGTGTCACCCAGCTTGGTGCACCATTGCCTGGCCCCTACAACAGTGCCCTTCATTGGAGAGAGAAGCAGAGAAAAGGTGAAATTGCTTTGTGCGGATTCCATTGGTTAAAGCTATTTTTCCAAGCAGCCATGTGTCAGTGAAAGCAGATGGGGTCAGGTTAGGGCTATGCTTTCAAAGTGCATCCTAAGGTCCATTCAATGCATCTGTCCTAAGAAATGCAAATTCTTGATTCATTGTAGATCAAAAGAACGAGGATTGTCAAAGATAGGATCTTAATTTTTCTATTGCTCCCCTCATCTATTCCTCATGGACCTGGTACTTTGAAAACCATAGACTTAAGAAAAAACACTGTACCAAACCATAGACTTAAGAAAAAACACTGTAGGCAGATCTTAGGCTCTTCTTACAAGTTATCTCAGAATCTTGGTTGTAAGTCATGCCAGGAATTGGTGGGGCATATTTAGACTGCAGCCAAGTTATAAAATTTAAATTAAAATGGAAAAAGTGATAAGAGGTTGGACAGTGCAGGGGAAGTTTGGTTTGGGAGCAGAAAGCTCAGCTAATATCCCTCCCCCACTGTCCTGTGACCATCTCCTCTTTCTGCCCCCAGACCTCAGGCTTTGGTTTTATTTGACTTTGTTTCTGTGCTTGTTTATTTAGCTTACATAGAAGTGTGATGGTCCTGTGTGTGTCCTTCTCCCTCAGGTTGACTTCTCTTAGTATAGCCCCCTCCCTACAGTTCCATGTCACAGAGAAGGTCAAGATACCATCCTACAAAACAAAGAAAAACAAAACAGATCTTCAGCTGATGTAAAAAAGCATTTGATCGAACTCTATATCCCTATATACCCTATATGATACGTGAATACTCAGTCCATTGGGATGGAAGAAAATGTCCTTTAAGTATGATAGAGATATTTGTGACAACCCAAAGTTGGCACCTGATTCAATGGTGAGGGACAGAAGGTCTTTTCCCTAAGACCAGGCACAGAAGAGACATGCTCACTTTACCCACTACTAAGCTCCCACATGCCCTGAATTTCAGCAAATTGAGAGAGTCTAAGATGGCCTCCAGGAATGGGCTAGAGGGGGCCATTGGTATAGGCTTGTATGGTCCTCCAGGGACAAGATGTATACAGTAGAAGGGGCTGGTTTAATAACTGGAGCATAAGCTTTCTGAGGGTCAAGTTCTGTATGTAGGGGGTGATCACACAAGAGATACAGGGTTGACTCATCGATTCCTGTCTAGCTCTAAGCCTGGGAAGGGACCTGCTGAGGCCATTCTCTCCCTGCATGACCAGTCTTCCTTTGTTTTCACTAGCCTCTGCCCTCTTGCTTCTGAATCCTCACCACCATGTAGGTGGCAATTGATCTGTAATGGACATGTTTTTATTAGAGTAGTGGCACCACTTTCTGCAGAAAAGAGCAAGGCAATTTTGTTAATGAAAGTCATGTGTCGAGACTGGGGTGGATGGGAACTTCTGGATCTGGTTTGGCCACAGCTCAAAACCTTCCGGGAAAACACAAACTTTCAGGGTTACACCCAGAAAGTCCCATTTACCTCTGTCAGGCCCAGCTGCTTTGCATTAGAGCAATAATAACAGCCCTCTCCCAGTGCCCTTTCATAAATATAAAATGTGTAATAAAATGGTTATTAGAAGGTAATCAATGGTGCTTATGTTTTCTTTTGTCAGAGCATTGATGGTCAATTTATGCATACTCTCATGACTACTGCAAGGCATCCATTTAGCATGGCTGGCCAAAGTCCATTTTGTTTCTTGGCCCTTGGTAGACCAGAGGGCTTGTCCCCTGGGAGTTCCCTCTTATGCCAGGATCTGTGGATCCTCAGAATGGAGAAGAGAGAGAAGACAAAGTCCAGGACTCTTCTAGGGAAAAAAAAATCTGCTTTAGAGCTCTGAGGTTGAACTGAGTGAACTTATATTTATTAAGGGTGAAAATATGATGGATTTCACGGTACCATGACTTATCACTACCCGCTGCCCATACCTTCCCACCTTGTTTTGCATGAATACCTCAGGGAAATTGATAGCATATTAAGGAGATTGAAGGTGTATAAAAAAGGTCAAATGTACTTATTTTTTAAAAATTATTACCTTGAAAATAATGACACTTGTCCTTATCATTAGAAGAGGCACAGATTTTTTCCATGTCTATATTTTTGATACTTGGCACAGAACTAGGTTCTTCTTACTATATTAATCTGTGTTTATTGATTGACCTGTTAACTTAATCCCCCTTTTTACCATACAGTAAGCCTTTATTAACTGATATTATGATAGAGAGAAGTGAAATGGATAGAATGAAAGTAGCAAACACCTTTTTTTCTTCTCATTTATGAAGGTTATTTCAAAATTGATTTAATAATGATTGACAAGTTGTGGGAAAAGAGGGGTACAGTTCCACACAATTCCCACCACCAGAGTTCCACATCCTATGACCTCCACTGGAAACTTTCCTATTCTTTATCTCTTTTGGAGTATGGACCCAGGATCATTATGGGATGCAGAAGGTGGAAGGTCTGGCTTCTGTAATTGCTTCTCTGCTGGACATGGGCATGGTCAGGTTGATCCATACTCCCAGCCTGTTTCTATCTGTCCCTAGTGGAGCAGGGCTCTGGTGAAGTAAGGTTTCAGGACACATTGGTGAGGTCATCTGCCCAGGGAAGACAGGTTGGCATCATGGTGGCATGTGCAACTTGGTGGCTGAAAAGCATTAAGATACAAAGCAGAACAAATTGTTTAATAATCAGGAACCTGAAGGTAAGAATATAGCAGATGACATTTGAGGTCTCCATTTGGAAAAAAAAAAAACTTTGGAAGACCATTTTAGGTATATTCAAAAGGGCCCATGATTTTACTAATTTTTTCCTGAGCTTGACAGCTAATATGCAGGTGAGCTAAGGGTATTATCTGGGGAGATGGTGTGAGAGTTGAAAATAAGACTAGAAAGCTGGATTAGGGCAGAGAGTGGCTCCCCAATATAGGGAAAGTATATAAATACTGTTAACTGTAGACCCCATCAACCTGATCTGGGGCCCATGTCTATCCATATTCAGCACAGGAGCCTAACAAACAACTTTTATGAACCTACTTCATTGTAGATTCATTTACAGCCAGTCTATTCGATAGCCATCCACCCCAAATATGCTTGCTCTTGTCTCATTCAGAGCCATCTAAGCACTTCCAGCTACTCCAAGAGTCCTAAGCATGTCAGACTTACAGCTCATGAAGTAAGAGTGGTCCACTTCACTGAACCACCCTTGGTTATAACAACTGAGTATAGCTATCTAGTAAATAGAGGAGGCCTGATTTCTGCTCTCAAAGGACTGCCCATGGGATCAAGCTGGGTGTAGGCTAGATTAGTAGTAGATATGTTCCTATTAGATGATGTCCATGAGAAAAATAAAAGGTTATGGAAGCAGCCAAGCACCAGGTACTCAGTGTCCTGAATTCTGCAGGAAAAGTTGGGCTAGCTGACCTTCTAGAAATTTCATAGGATGAAGCTCCCATTCTCAGAGATTTTATCTTTGCTATGATGGGATCCATCTTTCCCTTCTGAAGTCAATCAGCACAGGTGATTGACTAAATCAAGGAACCTCAGAGTTGGTGACTTACCAGATGTGGTCAGGCTTCCAACCAATGCCCTGACCCTGCCATTCACTTACACTTACATACTCTCAGGGGCCGTGCACCTGGTTGAGCACACATATTACAGTGTGCAAGGACCCGGGTTCCAGTCCCTGGTCCCCACCTGTAGGGGGAAAGCTTTGCAAGTGGTGAAGCAGTGCTGCAGGTGTCTCTCTGTTTCTCTCCTTCTCTACCTCCCCCTTCATCTCAATTTCTGGCTATCCTTATCCAATAATAAAAAAAATCAAAAAGTGTTACATACTATTAGTGCTAAAGACCTGCTTAGATGACTTGACCAGCTGTCCCATTTCACCATTGGGCAACTCTACCACAGAATACCATTTTCTTTAATACCATTTGCCCACAGCATTGACACGATGGATGGTGTCCTGTCTTTTTCCATTGTTCAGCCTTTTTTGGGTTTCCTAAGTCTTATCTAAGGCAACAACAAAACATTATTCGAGAGATTATCAAAGAACACAATTTCTAGACTTCATTTATTCATTCAACACACACTAGCATGAATATTGAAATACAATCATGGTTTAAGTCTTGTCCTGGCTCTCAAGGAATTCATGGCTTTGGGTTGGAGCAGCAGAGTCCCTCACGGTTTGATGGGCACTTCAGTGGCTTCTTGAGCAATGTCCTAGAGGAGAGAGAGACACATTGGTACAGGAAACATATGTGCTGTGGGCACAGGATGGAACTGTGAAGATCAGAGTCTAGGAGCCGGTGGCAAGATAGCTGTTTAGACCCTGAGACCCTTAGTCAACTTGCTGAGGACTTAGAATGCATCTCTTGAATTTCCTTGAATTAAAACTTCTTGAACTAAAATATCTTCTAGCATTTTTGTATGAAGTAAAATCTGGTCTTACAAGATCACAGAGCTCAAATAAATTATTAAAAATATCTAGCTCACTGGGGGTGGGCATTTTGTGGAAATGTGTCTCTCTTACCCTATAGTCTTGTCAGTATTTCTATTTTATAAATAAACATTTAAAAAAGAAATGGAGATCCAATGTCCTTTTAGAGCAGAAACTTTAGCCTATATCTGACCAGGACACCCACTCTGGAGAAACAGATCCAGAGTCTTTTTGACTATTCGAAACAGAAGATCTAGGTCAAGCATCTCAATTTTCAGGCGAGGAACCAAGGATCCAAGTCCCTGAGTATCAATAGTCAAGTGGCCATGGCTGGAGTGTAGATGCCAGCTCATTGCTCTGCACAGTGGGTGTGGGTGGGTACGTGGCAGGATTGTTCCTGACCCCCGGCCTGAAATTAACCATCAGGTGTAGGAAGCAATTATATTCTGCCATAGGGAGATTTGCTGGTCCCATTCTCTCTCCCTCCAGGCTCTGTCAAAACATGAGGGCAGGATCCTGCTTCTTCTCACATTTTAAAAACATACAATGGACTTGTGTTTACAATAGCATGAGGGGATATGACGTGAAACAGCAGAGCGCCCCCCCTCCCCTAAGAGCAGCCCTGTCTTCACCAGGATTCTGCCTCCCAGACCACAAACTCCTCCTGCAATACTTTCCTCTGGGCTCCAGTTCTGAGCATCTTGCCAGGGGATGCCTTTGGGTTTCAGGCCTTAAACAGCATTGCCTATTGTGCAAACAAACAGCACCCATGATGATCTGACCCTTGGAGCAGCGCCACTGCTGTCTGCCTGGGCCGCTCAGCCAGGGATGCTTGCAGTGGGGCATGGAGGGAAAGCAGGGATGGCGTTTCCAGCTCTAGATCCAGTTTTTATATTCGTGATTTAATACTGATTTACAGGATTATAAGATAACAGGGGTACAACTCCACACTGTTCCTACCACCATGATTCTGTGTCCCCACACCCTTCTATTGGAAACTGTAGTAGGCCACAGATAGGCACCCCTTTTTTTTTGCTTCTGTGAGAGTACCAGTGGGATTAGGTGCCCTGCTACCCTCAGTTTCTCCATCTAAGAAATGGCAAAGAACAAATAATTTATGTCTTGTTTGTTATGCTTTGTGTGTTGCAGTGAAATTTTTATTTATTTGTTTTGTAGAGCCAGGACCTCACAGATAAGATAGATAGATAGATAGGTAGATAGATAGATAGATAGATAGATAGATAGATAGAGAGAGAGATGTAGAGCAGGAGAGAGACCACAGCAGTGGGCCTTCTCCCAATTACCATTCACTTGCTATGTACTGCCAGGGGTTGAACCTGGGCTTGTCCTTGCTAGTAGGCAGGTACGCTACTTGATGAGTAATTTCTCTGGCCTTATGAAATCTTTTAGAGATGGAATCTTACAGGTAAACTTAAAATCTAAAGCAGATGAACATCCAGCCCTTCTGGTTCAGGAAGGAGTAAAGGGATCTTGGTCACCTTAACTCTGTTCTCCACATGTTTGAGGTTCTCAGAATGAGGTTGGATTCCACTTGGTCACATGAGTGCTCAGGCTTTTTCTGGTCCCAGTACTCAAATGATACCAAAAATAGATGTGAAAATCAGGGTGACTGTAAAATGTGTGTATTTGAAAGAGAAAGCAAGAGAAGTCAAGTAGTAATAGAAAAAGAAAATATGAAGGGAAACTTGGACAAAGTGTGGTGCATTGCAACAAAGTAAAGGACTCTGGGGAAGTAGGAGGAAGGAGAGAGGGAGGGAATAGAGAGGGAGTTGGGTTCCTGGTGCATCACAGTGGAAAGGATTTAGGTTGGGGCCAGGTGGTGGCACACTTGGTTGAGCACATGTGTTATAGTGCTCAGGGACCCAGGTTTGAGCCACTGGTTCCCACCAAAGCTTCATGGAAAAGCTTCATGAGAGGTGAAACAGGGCTGCAGGTGTCTCTCTGTCTCTCCCCTTCTCTATCTCCCCCTTCATTCTCAATTTATGGCTGTCTATATCCAATAAATAAAAATAAAGATAATAATAAAAAAGTTTTATTTATTTATTTATTTATTTATTTTCCCTCTTGTTGCCCTTGCCCTTATTGTTTTTTATTGTTGTTGTAATTATTGTTGTGGTTATTGATGTAGTAGTTATTAGATAGGACAGAGAGAAATGGAGAGAGGAGGGGAAGACAGAGAGGGGGAGAGGAAGATAGACACCTGCAGACCTGCTTCACCGCCCGTGAAGTGACTTCCCTGCAGGTGGGAAGCTGGGAGGCTGGAAGCGGGATCCTTCTTTTTTTTTTGAATCGGATCCTTATGCTGGTCCACATAACCTCCTGTGCTACCACCCGACTCCAGATTTAAAAAAATTTTAAATAAAAAAAGAAAAAAATTAGGCTTAGGGAGAGAGTGTTTTGCTAACACCTATCATGGGGAGATGAGAAATAGTAATGTCAACCATTAAGAATCCTATAAAATGATAAAAATATTTATTTATTTATTTTCCTTCTTTTTAAAGCAGTGATTTACAAGATTACAATAGAGGTATAGTACCACACTATTCCCTCCCCCAGTGATAGCCACTATAGTTCTTCCAGTGGAGAGGATGGGATGTGGAACTCTGGTAGTGGGAACTGTGTGAAACTCTTCCCCTCTTATCCTACAGTCTTGTTGATCATTATTAAATCAAGAAGAAGAAGGAGAAGAAGGAGAAGGAGAAGGAGAAGAAAAGAGAGAGAGAGAGAGAGAGAGAGAGAGGGGGGGACTTATCTCTAAAGTTCTTTCTAGCTCTCCAGGGAGACCTTGGTCATTGATTGTCCTTTGGTCTCTGAAAAGTACTCCCCATCAGCTTTCATTTCTCTCTGGCTAGAGTATCAAGTGGAGGAACTGTCATGGCTAGAACTTATTTGCTGTTAAAGCATGCCTACGGGAGAAAGAAACCTTTACCATCTTCCAACCAGCCAAGCGAGTGGGCCTCTCCCACCTGTCTCCTAAACTGGATTCCCCCTTCCTGAGAAACTTTATTGGTGGCAGAGTCCAGAAGAGCAAGATCTCACCTGACTTTTATTTTTCCCTTTAACATGATTGCATTACTAAGAATGAATATTACTGACTACAATCAAGAAAAAAGATCAGTTAGAAATACAGTGTGGAAGTCTGGAACATGAAAAAGACAGAGCACAGAAGACAGTTCAGGGGCATGAAAATATTGTGCCTGACTCCAACTGCTGAGACACCTGTCACTGTATGTCACTTCAAACCTCCAAGACCACACACCACCAAGCACAAACTGCAGTATGGTCAATGAATGAACTTGGAGGGATACTGATCTATTGATGAAGGTTCATCAGTGGCAGAAAAGCACCTCTCTGGTGGGGAATTGATGATGAAGGCAAGGTTGTATGCACACAGGGACAGGGGGCATATGGGAAGTCTCCATGTCATTCTCAGCTTTGCTGAGCACTGTGAGTTTATCCCTTTGGAAGTATGGACCCAAGATCATTGTGGGGTGCAGAAGGTGGAAGTCTGGCTTCTGTAATTGCTTCTCTGCTGGACATGGGCGATCTGTCACTTTCCAACCCCATAGTAGGGATACTTAGGGCTAAAGAGGGAAAGAGACTTTTCTCAGGTTTTATAGGAAAGTGCTTCCAGGGGGAACCCAGGTCCCCTAGATTTAGGATCAGGAGGAAAAGTCGTGGAATCTTTCTTAGCCTCATTTTCCCTGTCTGAAAGATTGTTGTTATAAAGCCAGTTCTTCCTGTGTTACTGGGAAAGTGGCAGTAAAATATTACTTGTGAAAGTGCTTTGGAAAGCTGTGACTATCTGATTATTGTCTGTTATCAATCTGTCAACTATATGTCATCTATCTATCTTCCATCCATCTATTTATCATCTATCTATCATATGTATCTATGTTTGCAATATATATCTTATCGCCTCTCTATTAATTTACCTGTTATCTAACACTTATCATACAGGTACATTTGTATAAACTATCTATCATCTACCATTTGCCTATCTACCTATCTTTCTCTTCTTTTGATTTTACCCCTTTTAAATTTTTTTCTTTTAATAGTGGTTTAATGATCAACAAGATTGTACATTTGGGTACAATTCCATACAGTTCCCACCATCAAAGGTCCGTATCCTATCACCTCCACTGGAAAATTTCCTATTATTTATCCCTTTGGGGATAATAAATAAAATAAATAAAAATTATTTATGCACCAAAATTCTTTTTGGGGTGCAGAAGGTGGAAGGTCTGGTTTTTGTGATTGGTTCTTTGCTGGATACGGGTGTTGACAGATTGAACCATACCCCCAGCCTGTTTCTATCTTTCCCTAGTGGGGTAGGGCTCTAGAGAGTTGAGGTTCCAGGACATATTGGTGAGACTGTCTGCTTAAGGCTGTCAGGATGGCATCGTAGTAGCATCTGGCTGAAAGGCAGTAAGATATTAAATAGGACAAATTATCTAATGAACAGGAACTCAACCTACCTATCTTTCTATCATTTATATATTGAGCTATCATCTGTGTGTTTAGCAATCATTAAGTTACCTCTCATCAAATGTCTATTATCTGTCAGCTTGACCCATCTTTCTATCATCATCTATCAAGTTCTAATCCTGGCATGGTTCCAAAGTAGCTGGGACAACTTGGGCATGCCATCCCGTAGCCTGGCCTCAGTTTCTTTATCTGTCAAAGGAGTGTGCAAACCCCTGCCCTCTAATGCCCTGCTCTGCAATTCAGTGATGAACAAACCTCAGTCAGACTCAAGTCTTTCATGGAGCTGGGCTGCAGGCAGGAGGAGCCCCCAGTCCACCCAGGTCCCCACAGAGTGATCCGTCTGCCGGCTCCACAGACACCAGTCAAGAGAGAGGGTCTGCTTTTTCTTCCCGGGGACGCAAGCCTTCAAGCCTTTGGACACAGTGCCAACAATAATTCATCAGGAACGTTTTATGACTTGGCATTATGTGTTCTGCTTGGAGACAGCTCGCCCTCAGGAAGGGCTCAAAGGAGGAAACGCTCAGGGCTGGTGACCTCCAAATGATTAATGATTTTTCCTAGGGTGAACTCTGTCCTCCATCTCCCCTATGCTGTATGCAGCCCCTTCCCATCATTTGCAGGGAAGTGGGGAGGGGTAGGTAGGGTTCAGTGTGTATTCTGCAAAGCACAAAGAATACGCAGAAATGAGAGCTCTGGGTTGGAAGGGCAGGTGTGTTTCTTCCTCCCAGTCCTCCTCCTAATCCTCCTCCTCTGTTTCCTTTTCTCCTTCTTTTCCCTCTCCTCCCCCTCCTCCCCTCCTTCCCTCCTTTTAAAATTAATTTACAAAAGTATAAGATAATAAGGATATAATTCCACACTGTTCAAACTACCAGAGTTCTATGTCCCCATATAGTTCTATGTTTACTATAAACTGCAGTAGTTCTAAGGTCAGTCACAGGTGTTAGTTGACTTTATATCTGTCACTATCTATCTGTATCTACATGGATATAAATATTTCTTGCTCATTTTTTCCCCTACTGTCCTGCCTTTACTTTCTTTCCAGGTGCCTTTTTTTGTTTTTGGTTATTTTCTTCTGTCTTAGATAAGATAAACAGTGTCTGACTTCCTCTGATGTTTTCCAGAATCTCTTCCTATTCAGTGATAATATAAAAAGATTTCTGGTGACATATAGGTCCAGGTGGAATTGGGATTCAGAGCCTTTTGGTCATATTCCCCTATCAGTTATTCCTCTGGGAATGTGGACCAAAATTCTTTTTCTATGGTTTTTTTTTTATTAGTGACTTGATATTGATTTACAAGATCATAATGGGTATAATTATAGTAGGGTGTGATTCTTTTTTTTTATTTAAGAAAGGATTAATTAACAAAACCATAGGGTAGGAGGGGTACAATTCCACACAATTCCCACCACCCAATCTCCATTTCCCACCCCCTCCCCTGATAACTTTCCCATTCTCTATCCCTCTGGGAGCATGGACCCAGGGTCATTGTGGGTTGCAGAAGGTAGAAGGTCTGGCTTCTGTAATTGCTTCCCCACTGAACATGGGCGTTGACTGGTCGGTCCATACTCCCAGTCTGCCTCTCTCTTTCCCTAGTAGGGTGGGTCTCTGAGGAAGCGGAGCTCCAGGGCACATTGGTGGGGTCTTCAGTCCAGGGAAGCCTGGCCGGCATCCTGATGACATCTGGAACCTGGTGACTGAAAAGAGAGTTAACATACGAAGCCAAACAAATTGTTGAGCAATCATGGACCCAAAGCTTGGAAATGCTAGGGGGGTACTCACTGCAAACTCTAGTGCACTTCTGCTTTCAGGCATATATTTTGCAGTAGTTTACGGATATGTGTGAACATATGCTCTCTCTCACAGAAACTGGTGTATATCTAGGTTTTGGGACTTTGTTAGAAAGTGAACCACCTGAGATGAAATTAGAGTATACTATGAAAGGAAAGGTCTCACCCGAGTAATGAAGTTGAAGGGTTGTCATTCCACATGTGAAGTCTCTGGACACAGTCTGAAGTGAAGCATGTTGAGGTGGCAATCGTTGTGTTGGTTAGGTTGTGATCGGCAGATGCAATATTATTTGATATGGATTGGGAGAGGCATACGGGAAAGTGGGCCCTATCCAAGGGTTCCAGGACTGGGGGAAGTAGAGGCTAAATAGTGGAGATGTGAGGTTCCTGCTGTCTTAGGGTTCAAAAAGACAATCGATAGTTAATGTTATCATCACATTAATTGGTAATTGGGTTAACTTTGAAAATTCCTTTTGTTAGGGTTTGCTGTACAGTATCCAGTATCTTGTATATAGCTGTGCTATTGGTTGCTTCTGATCTACTTGGTCTAGGCTTTTGAGAGAGTCTGCATATCAATTACACAGCCTATATATTGAAAAGATTCAGTTTGTGTTTTGAAAAACTTCGAGACATACAATTAATTTTCCCTCTCTCATATTAATTAACTGCCGGGATAGCCTGAGGGTACTTCTTCCCGAGCTAGTGCTCTCTGGCTTGGAGAGAACTCAACTGGAGACGATCTAGGCTTCTGCGTGGGAGAGGGATCAGGAACTCGTGCCGCACTAACTTCCGCAGGAGATACACTCTGGAACTCTCGGAGCTGGAAAGCAATTTCCAAGTGTCTTTAATCAGAAGAGCAGCTGTTTTTATACTCTCCAAGTAGGGTGGAAACAGGATGTGATATAGAGAGGGTGGAGAGAAAAGTGACTGGTGAAAATCAGAGTGTGACAAGGAGGGGGCGGAACAGGCGAGAATTCTATCACTGAACCACCAATGCCCTGGAGGGAGTGCTTTATGTTAATGTAAAAGTGATTTATGTAAATAGACCAAAGCTTTGAATAGGATCAGTAAATCCCTATATAGGCATATGGTTAAGCAGAAGCCAGGGGGAGGTGGCATACTACCCAACAATTAACTAGTGATTTATATGACTACATTTTACTAGGAGTGTACATAGACACCATTGCCACCACCAAAAGACTGTGACCCATCCCTCCTACCTGCTCCCACCCCCACTGGCCCAGGAAGCTGCATGTCTACTCCTCACCACAGGGTTTTTACTTTGGTGCCCTACTTACAATTTGGTCAGGTCCTGCTTTTAGTTTCCCTTTCAGATCTTCTTACTCAACTTCTGTTGATGAGTGGGATCATCCCATACTCATCTTTATCTTTCTGACTTAGCTCACTTAACATAATTCCTTCTAGCTCTGTCCAAAATGGGTCAGAGAAGGTGGGTTCATTGTTCTTGATAGCTGCATAGTATTCCATTGTGTATATATACCACAGCTTTCTCAGCCACTCATCAGTTGTTGGGCACCTGGCTTGCTTCCAGGTTTTAGCTATTATGAATTGTGCTGCTATGAACATAGGAGTACACACCTCTTTTTGATTGGGTATTATGGAGTCCTTGGGGTATAACTCCAGGAGAGGAATTACTGAATCATATGGAAGGTCCATGTCTAGCCTTGTGAGAGTTTTCCAGACTGCTCTCCACAGAGGCTGTTCCAATTTACATTCCCACCAGCAATGTAAAAGGGTTCCTCTGTCCCCACAACCTCTCCTGGATTTGTTGCTGCTGTCCTTTTTGATGTATGCCATTCTTACAGGAGTGAGGTGGTTTCTTAGTGTTGTCTTAATTTGCATTTCTCTGACAATCAGTGACCTAGAGCAGTTTTTCATATGTTTGTTAACCTTTTGGATCTTCTCTGTAGTGAATGTTTTGTTCATATCCTCTGCCCATTTTTGGATGGGATCATTTGCTTTTTTGGTGCTAAGTTTGCTGAGCTCTTTATATATTTTGGTGATTAGTTTCTTGTCTAATGTATGGCATGTGAAGATCTTCTCCCATTCTGTGAGGAGTCTCTTTGTTTGTTTAATAGATTTTTTGGATTTGCAGACGCTTGTCAATTTGATGTAGTCCCATTGGTTTGTTTCTGCTTTAGTATTCCTTGCAACTGGGTTTGATTCATCAAAGATGTCCTTGTGGTGTAGGTGGGAAACTGTTTTACCAATGTTTTCCTCTAAGTATTTGATTGTTTCTGGTCTGACATCTAAGTCTTTGATCCATTTGGAGTTGATTTTTGTTTCTGGTGAGATAAAGTGGTTCAATTTCATTCTTCTGCATGTTACAACCCAGTTTTCCCAGCACCATTTATTGAAGAGAGACTCCTTCTTCCATTTAATCCTTTGGGCCCCCTTATCAAAGATTAGATGTCTGTAGGTGTGGGGATTTATTTCTGGGCTTTCAATTCTGTTCCACTGGTCTGTGTGCCTATTTTTGTTCCAGTACCATCCTGTTTTGATGATGATGGCTTTATATATAGTTTAAGATCTGGGAGTGTGATGCCTCCATTTCTGTTTCTTTTCCTTAAGATGGTCTTGGCAATTCTATGTGTTTTCATGTTCCAGATAAATGATTGTAGTGTTTGTTCTATTCTCTTAAAGAAGCTTGGTGGAACTTTGATTGGTACTGCATTAAATTTGTATATGACTCTGGGGAGAATATTCATTTTGATGATATTTATTCTTCAAATCCATGAGCATGGGATATCTTTCCATTTCTTGGTATCAGTTTCTATTTCCTTGAGTAGTGACTCATAGTTTTCAGTATATAAGTCTTTCACTTCTTTGGTCAACTTTATTCCTAGGTATTTGATTGATTTTGCTGAAACAGTAAACGGGAGTGATTTCTGGATGTCTTCTTCTTCAGATTTAGTGTTTGCATAAAGAAATGCCACTGATTTTTGTACATTGATTTTGTAGCCTGATACCTTGTTATATTGCCTAATAACTTCCAGTACTTTTCTGCTGGATTCTTTAGGTCTTTCTATGTATACTCTCATATCATCTGCAAATAGTGAGAGCTTGACTTCTTCCCTTCCAATCTGTATTCCTTTGATTTATTTCTCTTGCCTGATTGCTATGGCAAGAACTTCCAATACTATGTTGAAGAGTCATGATGATAGTGGACAGCCCTGTCTGGTCCCTGATCTGAGGGGGAATGCTTTCAGCTTCTGTCCATTGAGTATGATGTTGGCTGAAGGTTTGCTATATATAGACTCCACTGTCTTGAGGAATTTCCCATCTATTCCCATTTTTTGTAGAGTTTTGAGCATGAATGGGTGTTGGATTTTGTCAAAGGCTTTCTGTGCATCTATTGAGATAATCATGTGGTTTTTGGCTTTGCTTTTATTGATGTGGTGAATGACATTGATTGATTTATGGATGTTGAACCAGCCTTGCATTCCTGGGATGAATCCCACTTGGTCGCGATGAACAATCTTTTTGATATGTTGCTGTGTCTGGTTGGCCAAGATCTTATTTAATATTTTGGCATCTATGTTCATCAGAGATATTGGTCTGTAGTTTTGCTTTTTTGTTCTGTCCCTATCAGCTTTTGGTATGAGGGTGATGTTGGCTTCATAGAAGGTGGAAGGGAGTATTCCTGTTTCTTCAATCTTATGGAAAAGCTTAAGAAGTATGGGTACTGTTTCCTGAAAGTTTTGTAGAATTCGTTTGTGAAGCCATCTGGTCCAGGACTTTTGTTTTTGGGGAGGTTCTTAATAACGGTTTCAATTTCTTTGTCTGTGATTGGTGCATTTAGATTTTGTAGTTCTTCTTGGTTCAGTTTTGAAAGGGCATATGCTTCTAGGAATTGTTCCATTTCTTCCAGATTCTCTAGTTTGGTGGCGTATAGTTCTTTATAGAAGTTTCGCAGGATTTTCTGGATTTCTGTGGTGTCAGTTGTGATATCTCCTCCATCGTTTACAATTCTATTAATTTGAGTCTTCTCTCTTTTTTGTTTGGTGAGTCTGGCTAGGGGTTTGTCAATTTTGTTTAATCTTTCAAATAACCAACATTTGGCTTCATTGATCTTTTGTATGGTTCTTTTATTTTCGATGTTGTTTATTTCTGCTCTAACTTTAGTGATTTCTGTCCTTCTGGATGCTTTAAGGTTCCTTTTTTCCTCTTCCTCTAAGTCCTTGAGGTGTGCAGTAAGGTCGTTCATTTGAGCTTCTTCTTGGTTTTTAATATGTGATTGTATGGCTATAAGTTTCCCTCTCAGTACTGCTTTAGCTGTGTCCCAAATATTTTGATAGGTTGTGTCTTCATTTTCATTTGTTTCCAGGAACATTTGAATTTCCTGCTTGAGTGAATCTCTGACCCAGTGGTTCTTAACGAGTATGTTGTTTAGTTTCCAAATTCTGTGACTTTTAATAATTTTCTGTTTGTTGTTAAGTGTTAGTTTTATTCCACTGTGGTGTGAGAAGATACTTGGGATGATTTCAATGTTCTTGAATTTATTGATGTTGTCTTTGTGGCCTAACATGTGGTCTATCCTTGAGTATGTGTTATGTGGATTTGAAAAGAAGGTGTATTCCAGTTTTTTGGGGTGCAGGACTCTGAAATTGTACAAGAGGTCTAGTCTGTCAATCTCTTCATTCAATTCTCTTGTATCTTTGTTGGTTCTCTGCTTTGTTGATCTAAGTTTGAGAGTGGGGTATTGAAGTCTCCCACTATTATTGTATTACTATTGATATATTTTTGAAATTCTTTCAGTAAGTGCTTGACGTATTTAGATGGTCCCTCATTGTGTGCATAGATGTTAATCATTAAGTCTTCTTGGCTGATTGATCCTCTAATCATTATGTAGTGTCCTTGCCTATCTTTTATTACTTTATTTAATTTAAAATCTATTGTGTCTGAGATGAGAATGGCTGTTCCTGCCCCTTTTTGTGGTCCGTTAGCCTGTATGATTGTTTTCCATCCTTTCACTTTAAGTCTGTCTTTATCTTGTTGTGACAGATGGGATTCTTGCAAGCAACATATGGTTGTATTATGCTTTCTGATCCATCCCCCAACTCTGTGCCTTTTGATGGGTGAGTTTAAGCCATTGACATTTATTGATATTATGGATTTAATGTATTGTAGTGCCATTGTTCATAAACAATTTTTAAAAATATTTATTTTATTTATTTATTCCCTTTTGTTGCCCTTGTTGTTTTATTGTTGTAGTTATTATTGTTGTTTTTGTTGTTGGATAGGACAGAGAGAAATGGAGAGAGGAGGGGAAGACAGAGAGGAGGAGAGAAAGATAGACACCTGAAGACCTGCTTCACCGCCTGTGAAGTGACTCCCCTGCAGGTGGGGAGCCGGGGTTTGAACCAGGATCCTTATGCTAGTCCTTGTGCTTTGTGCCACCTGTGCTTAACCCGCTGCACTACAGCCTGACTCCAAAAATTTTTTTTTGTTTGCTCTGATATATTGCCAGTATTATAGTGATGTTCTTGTTTATAAGAGGTCTTTTAGAACCTCTTCCAGGGCCGGTTTGGTGATGGTTGCCTCCTTTAATTGTTGTTTGTCTAAGAAGGTTTTGATCCCTCCATCTAGTTTGAATGAAAGTCTAGCAAGATATATTATCCTTGGTTGAAACCCTTTTTCATTCAGGGCTCGATAGATATCTTGCCATTCTCTTCTGGCTGTTAGAGATTGAGTGGAGAAATCTGCAGATAATCTTATGGGTTTTTCCTTGTATGTGACTTTTTGTTTCTCTCTTGCAGCCTTTAGGATCCTTTCCTTATCCTTACTTCTTCTCATTGTGACTATGATGTGTCTTGGTGTCTTCAGGTCTGGGTTGATTCTGTTTGGTCCTCTCTGGGCCTCTTGAATCTTGATGTCCTTTCTGTTATTCAGGTTTGGGAAGTTTTCTTCCATTATTTCCTCTAGAATGTTTGCTTCCCCTTCCTCTCTTTCTTTCTCTGCCAGACCAATTATGCTAATTTTACTTCTTTTGAGATCATCCCATATGTCTCTGTTGTTGTTTTCAGTGTCTCTCAATCTCTTTTTAAGCTCTTTCACCTCTTTCTTTGTTTTCTCTAACTCATCCTCTGTCTGACTAATTCTGTTTTCTGCTTCTGTTAGTCTGCTTTCCCTTGCCTCAGCTTCTTTCTTCATTACAGCTATTTCAGCTTTCAGTTCTCTAATTGCCTCAAGATAATCAGTATTTTCCTTGGGGGGTCTCAACTGTTGTTTCCCTAATACTGCCATTCCTTTCCTCCAATGTTGTTTTCATTTCTGTGATTAATAAGTTTATTATTGCTTGCATACTTTTCTTATCTATGGTTACTTCTTGCTGATTTGTAGTTTCTTCTGGGCTATTGTCTTCATTCATTGGAGTAGCAGTTTTATTTGTTTTTGATCTACCCATTTTTTTATTTATGTGTTTCTTTTTTTATGCTCTGTTGTTCCTCAGTTGTTGTGTCTTGAGCACAAGCAACACTGTTCTAAATACCTTTATGACAATTGCACTTACCAACCTCAGGAATTGCAGTAGCAACTGAAGCAAGTATTGAAGCAGTTTAATCACTACCAGTTAGCCAAACAATTTCTCCAGTCCATGAAAAAATATTAACCAAATACCAGTGAAGAAGAAAGAGAAAAGAAAGAAGGGATAGCAAGAATAGACAGTTATGCAAATCTACTATCCACTGTATAGTCTAGGGGTAACAAGAGGGGAAAGGGAACTAGAGCAGAGACACACACATAGAGAGTCCACTCTGAGTCAGATTTCTTCCCCCAAATAATTCACAAATTCAGAAAGGCAAAGAAGAAGGAAGGAAGAAGTGTATGACAAGATAAAAAAAAGAAAAAGAAAAAAAAGAAAAAAGAGACAAGTGAGAGAAAAGGGAAAAGAGGAGAAAAAGAGCTGTAATTAAAGAGCAGTGAAAAGAAAAAAAAAACCTCAGGACTAGACAAGGATGGCTGAAATAGACAGTTATGCAAATCTACTATCCACTGTATATTCTAGGGTTGGCTAAAGGAGGAAGGGTAGTTGAGCAGAGACACTCGCAGTGAGAGTCCACACTGAGTCAGAATTCTTCCACAAAATAATTCCCAAATGTGTATCAGTGGATTCAAAAATGCACACTGTTTGGTGGTATGGGGGCTGGGGCCTGTGGCTTTGGAAGCTGTAGGATTAAGGAAGAAAGGATGAAAAGAATGAGAAAAAGAAGAAAAAAAAAGAAAGAGAGAGAAAAAAGAAAAAGATAAGAAAAAGAACAGTCATAAAAGAGCGGTGAAAGGAAAAATTATTTATTTATTTATTTATTTATTTTTAATTATTTAATTAGCTATGCAGGCTGATGTGGGGGGGTTGGCTACTTAGAAAGAAAAAAAAGGCTAGAGGTTTCAGAAGGGTATAGACTTAGAGTGAATGATACTCCCTAGTGGGACAGGAATTTGGTAAAGACAGAAGCTCAGCAGGGGAGCCTGCTAGGAGCTGGTCCCCAGGGACTAGTTATGGGGGGTTGGGGAGGGGGAGGAGGTGTGCTTTATAATTAAATGGAAAAAAAAATTTCCCCCTTTTTTTTTCTACTCTATTTCTTAACCCAAATTAAATTATAGTCACCTCCTTGGTGTCACGACAAGGACCCCTTATTTACTGGCCTACTGAAGGCAGAAAATCCTACCGTTTCCAGAAGGTGTGGTCAGAGCTCAAGCCACTAGCAGCTTCTCAGTCTGCCATCTTCCTGGAACCTCCAAGATTTTTTTTTTTTTACAGCATTGCAAATATTTAAGACTCTTAAGCTGAATATGGGCCCCAGATCAGATCAAATCATTGGGGTTTACAGTCAACAATATTTATACACATTTCTCATATTTCAGAGCTACTCTTTTCCCTGATCCAGCTTTCTGGTCCTTTTTCCAACCATGACACCATCTCCCTAGACAATCAGTAGGGTGTGATTCTATACAGTCCCCACCACCAGAGTTTCATGTCCCATCCTTTCCATTGTCCATCCTCTATTCTTTATCCCTCTGGGATTAGGGACTAAATTTGTTTTTTTCGGGGGTGAAGGTGGGAGGTCTAGCTTCTATAATTGCTTCTCTGCTAAACATGGATGTTGGCAGATCGATCCATACTTCCAGCCTGTTTCTACTTTTCCTTAGTGGGGTAGGGGTCTGGAGAGCTGAGTCTCCAGGCACACTGATGAGGCCATCAACCCATGGAGTTCATGATGGAATCATAGTAGCATTTGCAGGATGATAGCTAAAAGACAGTAAGATATTAAGCAGTACAAAATGTTTAATAAACAAGAACCAAAAGGTAGGAATAGAGTAGATGAGAATAAGGATCTACCTTAGGATAGAAAGAAGTTAGGAAATATATTTTAGGTAAATTCCTAGGGGTCCATGACTCTAGTAATATTTGCTTGAGCTTGATAGCTAATATGCAGGTGAACTAAAAGTATGGTCTGGGAAGCTAGGGTCAGAGTTGAAAGTAGAGCTAGAAAAGTGGGTTGGGGTGGGTGAGCCAAGATGGTGACTTTGGAGCCAAAGCTGCCCTGAGCTCCAAGAGGCAGCCTGCCTGCAGCCCAGATTCCACTGGACCCAGTAGGATATTGGGCTGTCTGTAAGAGGGTGAACACAGGCTGGTCAGAGTGACACCAAAATACAGACCTGCGGCTACAGACAGACTATGACCCACATAGTCAACGACTGACATCTCTCCAGATTCAAAGGAGGTCTTGAAACTTTACATCAGGCTCAACCTGCCACTGTCAACTGGCTACGGAAGAAGGGCAAACACTAGAAGAAGAAGACAGACCTATAACTCTCTTTTGGGCTGACAAACGGAGGTCAAGGGAACAAAGGAAAATCCTTCACTTCTGAGCTCACTCCCTGAACCCAATACTAGCCCAAAGGGGCAGCTCAGCCATTCCTAGCAGGCTCCCCACTGAGCTATTTTCTTTAAAACGATTCCTGGCTCATCAAGGGTTTCATTCCAACACTCTTTCTTAACTTATCTCTTTTATTTAAGTGGCAGGAGCTCTGTTTGAGTGACAAAATACCTGACCAATCAGAGCCTCATCCCTGCCTGGGAAAGAATACCTGGAGGGGGTTTTGTATTCCTCTCACAATTGGCTTTCTTTTTCCAGGCTGTCTGTAGCCAATTGAGCAGTCCAAGCTGCAGACTGACTGTTAGGAGTTTTCTACTCTGTTTTATTTTATTTTATTACTACTACTATTATATACACGTATCCCTTTTCCATCCACCTTCTTCAGGTTGACCAAAATTAACCATTGTTTTTTCCATTGCTAGGCTACCGATTGTTCTATCCATTGTGAGAGAAACTTGTTTCTCTCTACCTCTTCTCTCTACTCTCCTTTATATCTCCAACTAGCTAATAAAAACAAAACAAAACAAAAAAAAACCATTTTGCTTTCACAGTTTTCCTTTTTTTCTTTCTTTCTTGCTTTCTTCTTTCCTTATTTATTTATTTATTCTTTTCTTCCTTCTTCCTTTTGTTTTCTGAATTCATTGATACTCACTTATGAATTATTTAGGGGAAGATATCTTAATCGGAGTGTATTCTATGTGTGGGGGTCTTCTTCTCTACTTCTCTTTCTCCCCTTTATATCCCTAGAATTTATAATGGACAGTAGAATTGCATAATTGACCATTCTTGCTCCCCCTTTTTTCCAGTCTCTTTCTTTTGTTTGGTTGCTATTTTTTTCTTGGACTGGAGGTATTGTTTGGCTAAATAGTATTGATTGTAATTTCTGAGGTTGGTGACTGCACTTGTCATAAAGGTCTTTAGTATAGCATGGCTTTACTCAAAACACAACAACTGAAGAATGACAGAACAGAAAAATAAAAACCACACCAATTAAAAAAAAGGTTAAATCAAGAGAAAATAGAACTGCTGTCACAATGAATCAGGACAGGAGCCCAGAAAAAACTCCAAATCAGTCAGAAGTAACCATAGATAAGAAAAGTATGCAAGCAATAGTAAACCTAATAATCACAGAAATGAAGATTACTATGGAGGAAAGACCTATCAGAATTAGGGAAACAGCATAGGATAACCTCAAAGACAATAAAAGCTACCCTGAGGTAATCAGAGACCTGAAAGCTGAAATAGCTGAACTAAAGGCCAACTAGCAAAACAAGCTAATGCTATAACTGAACTGAAGAAAGAAGCTGAGGGAAGGGAAAGCAGACTAACAGAAGCAGAAAACAGACTTAGTCAGACAGAGGATGAGTTACAGAAAACTAAGAAAGAAGTCAAAGAGCTCAAAAAGATTGAGAGACACTGAAAACAACAATAGACACATATGGGATGATCTCAAAAGAAGTAACATTCATTTAATTGGCCTACCAAAGGAAGAAAGAGAGGAAGGGGAAGTAAATATTCTAGAGGAAATAATGGAAGAAAACTTCCAGATCTAAACAACAGAAAGGACATTAAGATTCAAGAGGCCCAGAGAGTCCCAAACAGAATCAATCCAGACCTGAAGACAATAAGACACATCATAATTAAAATGAAAAGAAGTAAGGATAAAGACAGGATCCTAAAGGCTGCAAGAGAAAAACAAAAAGTCACATATGGGGGAAACCCATAAGACAACCAGAAAACTTCTCCACTCAAAATCTAAAAGCCAGAAGAGCATGGCAAGATATCTATCAAGCCCTGAATGAAAAGGGTTTTAACCAAGAATAATATATCCTGCTAAACTTTCATTCAAACTAGATGGAGGGATAAAAACCTTCTCAGAGAGACAACAGTTAAAGGAGGCAAAAATTATCAAGCCTGCCCTGAAAGAGGTACTAAAAGACTTCCTATAAACTAGGACATCACTATAATACTTGCCGTATATCAGAGCAAGTAAAGAATTGTGAATAATGGCACCACAACACATTCAATCCATAATATCAATAAATGTCAGTGGATTAAATTCACCCAATAAAAGACACATAGTGGAAGGATGGATCAGAAAATACAACCCAAACCTATACTGCTTGCAAGAATCCCACCTGACCCAACAAGACAAACACAACTCAAAGTGAAAGAATGGAAAACTATTATACATGATAATGGACCACAAAAAAGGGCAGGAAAAGCCATTATCATCTCTGACAACATAGACTTTAAATTAAATAAAGCAATAAAAGATAGGCAAGACCATTATATAATGATTAGCGGATCAATCAACCAATAATATTTAACAATTATTAACATCTATGCACCCAATGAGGGACCATGTAAATACATCAAGCTCCTACTGAAAGAACTACAAAAATGCATCAATAGTAATACAATAATAGTGGGAGACTTTAACACCCCACTCTCACACTTAGACAGATCAATGAAGCAGAGACTCAACAAAGAAACAAGAGAATTAAATGAAGAGGTGGACAGACTAGACCTCCTGGACATTTTCAGAGTTCTTCACCCCAAATAACTGGAATAAACATTAGTTTCAAATCCACATAGCACATCTTTAAGGATAGACCACATGTGAGGCTGCAAAGACAGAATCAACAAATTCAAGAGCATTGAAATAATCCCAAGTATCTTTTTAGACCACAGTGGAGTAAAGCTAACATTTAACAACAAACAGAAAATTAGTAAAAGACACATAATTTGGAAAATAAACAACATGCTCCTTAACAACCACTGGGTCAGAGAGTCACTCAAGCAAGAAATTCAAATGTTCCTGGAAACAAATGTAAACACAACCTATCAAAATATTTGGGACACAGCTAAAGTAGTACTGAGAGGGAAACTCATAGCCATACAATCACATATTAAACAACAAGAAAAAGCTCAAATGAACGACCTTACTGCACACCTCAAGGACTTAGAGGAAAAGGAACAAAGGAACCCTAAAGCAACCAGAAGGACAGAAATCACTAAAATTAGAGCATAATAAACAACATCGAAAATAAGAGAAACATACAGAGGATCAATGAAGCCAAATGTTGGTTCTTTGAAAGATTAAACAAAATTGACAACCCCCTAGCCAGAATCACTAAACAAAAAAGAGAAAAGACTCAAATTAATAGAATTGTAAACGATGGAGGAGATATCACAAATGACACCACAGAAATCCAGAAAATCATGTGAAACTTCTAGCCACCAAGCTAGAGAATCCGGAAGAAATGGAAGAATTCCTAGAAGCATATGCCCTTTCAAAACTGAACCAAGAAGAACTACAAAACCTAAATGCACCAATCACAGACAAAGAAATCGAAACTGTTATTAAGAGTCTCCCCAACAACAAAAGTCCTGGACCAGATGGCTTCACAAACGAATTCTACAAAACCTTCAGAAATCAGTTAGTACCCACACTTCTAAAGCTTTTCCATAATATCAAAGAAACAGGAACAATCTCTTCCACCTTCTATGAAGCCAACATCACCCTCATACCAAAAGCAGATAAGGACACAACAAAAAAGGAAAACTACAGACCAATATCTCTGATGAACATAGATGCCAAAATATTAAACAAGATCTTGGCCAACCAGATACAGCAGCATATTGAAAAGATTGTTCATCACGACCAAGTGGGATTTATCCCACGAACGCAAGGTTGGTTCAACATACGTAAGTCAATCAATGTCATTCACCACATCAATAAAAGTAAAGCCAAAAACCACATGATTATCTCAATAGATGCAGAGAAAGCCTTTGACAAAATCCAACACTGATTCATGCTCAAAACCCTAAAAAAAATGGGAATAGAGTGGGTCAGGCGGTGGCGCAGTGGGTTAAGCGCATGTGGCGCAAACTGCAGGGACTGGTGTAAGGATCCTAGTTCGAGCCCCCGGCTCCCCACCTGCAGGGGAGTTGCTTCACAGGCGGTGAAGCAGGTCTGCAGGTGTCTATCTTTCTCTCCCCTTCTCTGTCTTCCCCTCCTCTCTCCATTTCTCTCTGTCCTATCCAACAACGAATTGCATCAACAAGGGCAATAATAGTAACCACAACGAAGCTACAACAAGGGCAACAAAAGGGGGAAAAAATGGCCTCCAGGAGCGGTGGATTCATGGTGCAGGCACCGAGCCCAGCAGTAACGCTGGAGGAGGAAAAAAAAATGGGAATAGATAGGAAATTCCTCAAGATAGTGGAATCCATATATAGCAAACCTACAGCCAACATCATACTCAATGGACAGAAGCTGAAAGCATTCCCCCTCAGATCGGGGACTAGACAGGGCTGTGTCCACTGTCACCATTACTCTTCAGCATAGTGTTGGAAGTTCTTGCCATAGCAATCAGGCAAGAGAAAGGAATCAAAGGAATACAGATTGGAAAGGAAGAAGTAAAGCTCTCACTATTTTCAGATTATATGATAGTATACATAGAAAAAACTAAAGAATCCAGCAGAAAACTACTGGAAATTATTAGGCAATATATCAAGGTGTCAGGCTACAAAATCAATGTACAAAAATTTCTTTATGCAAACACTAAATCTGAAGAAGAAGACATCCAGAAATCACTCCCATTCACTGCTGCAGCAAAATCAATAAAATACCTAGGAATACAGTTGACCAAAGAAGTGAATGACTTGTATCTTGAAAACTGAGTCAATATTCAAGGAAATAGAAACTGATACCAAGAACTGGAAAGAAATCCCATGCTCATGGATCGTAAGAATAAATATCATCAAAATGAATATTCTCCCCAGGGCAATATACAAATTTAATGCTAAACCCATCAAATTTCCACCAAACTTCTTTAAGAGAATAGAACAAACACTACAATCATTTATTTGGAACCAGAAAACACCTAGAATTGCCAAAACCATCTTGAGGAAAAGAAACAGAAATGGAGGCATCATACTCCCACACCTCAAACTTTATTATAAAGCCATCATAATCAAAACAGCAATATACTGGGACAAAAACAGGCACAGAGACCAGAACAGAATTGAAAGCTCAGAACTAAACCCCCACACCTATGGACATCTAATCTTTGATAAGGGGGCCCAAAGTATTAAATGGAGGAAGGAGGCTCTCTTCAATAAATGGTGTTGTGAAAACTGGGTTGTAACATGCAGAAGAATAAAACTGAACCACTTTATCTCACCAGAAACAAAAATCAACTCCAAATGGATTAAAGACCTGGATGTTAGACAAGACACAATCAAATACTTAGAGGAAAACATTGGTGTAACACTTTCCCACCTAAACCTCAAGGACATCTTTGATGAAAGTAACCCAATTGCAAGGAAGACTAAAGCAGAAACAAACAAGTGGGACTATATCAAATTGAAAAGCTTCTGCACATACAAAGAAACTATTACACAAACAAAGAGACCCCTCACAGAATGGGAGAAGATCTTTACATGCCATACATCAGACAAGAAACTAATCACCAAAATATACAAAGAGCTCAGCAAACTTAGCACCAGAAAAGCAAATGACCCCATCCATAAATGGGCAGAGCATATGAACAGAACATTCACTCCAGAGGAGATCCAAAAGGCTAACAAACATGTGAAAAACTGCTCCAGGTCTCTGATTGTCAGAGAAATGCAAATAAAGACAACATTGAAAAACCACCACACCCTTGTGAGAATGGCATACATCAAAAAAGGACAGCAGCAACAAATGTTGGAGAGGCTGTGGGGACAGAGTAACACTTTTGCACTGCTGGTGGGAATGTAAATTGGTCCAGACTCTGTGGAGAGCTGTCTGGAGAACTCTCACAAGGCTAGACATGGACCTTCCATATTACCCAGTAATTCCTCTCCTGGGGATATTCCCCAAGGACTCCATAACACTTAATCAAAAAGATGTGTGTACTCCTATGTTCATTGCAGCACTATTCATAATAGCTAAAACCTGGAAGCAACCCAGGTGCCCAACACCAGATGAGTTTCTGAGAAAGCTGTAGTATATATACACAATGGAATACTATGCAGCTTCTAAGAAAAATTAACTCAACTTCTCTGACCCATTTTGGTCAGAGCCAGAAGGAATTATGTTAAATGAGCTAAGTCAGAAAAATAAAGATGAGTATGGGATGATCCCACTCATCAACAAAAGTTGAGAAAGAAGATCAGAAAGGGAAAGTAAAGGCAGGATCTGACTAAATTGAAAGTGGGCACCAAAGTAAAAGCCCTGTGGTGAGTGGGAGGGTGAACATGCAGCTTCCTGGGCTGGTGGGGGTGGGGGTGGGTGGGTGGGATGGGACACAATCTTTTGGTGATGGGAATGGTGTTTATGTACACACCTATTAAATTATAGTCATATAAATCACTATTTAATTAATATGAGAGGGGGGAAAATTGATTGTATGTCTAACAAAGGGACTTTTCAAAGTTAACCCAATTACCAAATAATGTGATGATAACAGTAACTACCCATTGTCTTCTTGTACCCTAAGACAGCAGGAACCTCACATTTCCACTATAGAGCCTAAACTTCCCTCAGTCCTGGCATCCTATGGTAGGGCCCACTTTCCTGTATGCTTCTCCCAATTCTTATCAAATAATATTGCATCCACTGATTGCAGCCTAATCAACGCAATGAGTGCCACCCCAGCATGCTTCACTTCAGACTGTGTCCAGAGACTTCAGGTGTGGAATGACAACCCTTCAGCTTCATCACTCTGGTGAGACCTTTCCTTTCATAGTATTCTCTAATTCCATCCCAGGTGGTTCACTTCCTAAACAAAGTCCCAAAACCTAGATATAGACCAGATTCCAGGAGATAGAGCATATGTTCACAGGTATCCATAAACTAGGGCAAATATATACCTGAAAGCAGTAGGACACTAGAGTTTGCAGTGAGTACCTTCCAACACTTCATCTCCACTATTCCAACCTTTGGGTCCATGATTCTTTAACAGTGTATTTGGCTTTGTATGTTAACTCTCTTTTCAGCCACCAGGTTCCAGATGCCATCAGGATGCCGGCCAGGCTTCCCTGGACTGAAGACCCCACCAATGTGTCCTGGAGCTCCGCTTCCCCAGAGACCCACCCTACTAGGGAAAGAGAGAGGCAGACTGGGAGTATGGATCGACCAGTCAACGCCCATGTTCAGCGGGGAAGCAATTACAGAAGCCAGACCTTCCACCTTCTGCAACCCACAATGACCCTGGGTCCATGTTTTCAGAGGGATAGAGAATGGGAAAGCTATTGGGGAGGGGATGGGATATGGAGATTGGGTGGCGGGAATTGTGTGGAGTTGTACCCCCCTATCCTATGATTTTGTCAATGTCTCCTTTATTAAATAAATAATAAATAAAATCTTCTCAGACAAACAACAGTTGAAAGAATCAACGATCACTAAGCCTGCCCTGAAAGAAGTTCTGAAAGTTCTCCTATAAACAGACCACCATAAATATGCCATATATCAGAACACTCTAAAAATCTACAAAGTGACATTAAAATATCTTCAATCTATGATATCAATAAATGTCAATGGCCTGAATTCACCTACTTAAAGGCACAGAGTAGGAAATTGGATCAAAAAACACAACCCAACAATATGCTGTCTACAGGAAACCCACTTAACTCAACAAGACAAACATATACTCAATGTGAAAGGATGGAAAACTATCATACAAGCCAATGGCCCACAACAAGGGACAGGAACAGCTATTCTCACATCTGACACTATAGACTTTAAAATAAATAAAATTAAAAAGATAGTGATAGACACTACTTAATGCTCAGAGGATCAGTCAATCAGAGGACTTGTGAAAGAGGAATGTGAAACATTAATTAAAACAAGAGGAATGTGAAACATTAATACCCTAATAAAGAAATTAAAAAATAAATAAAATGAAAATGGAAATTAGTTCAACTTGTAAAACACATATTCTGTAAAGATTTATTTGTGTATTTATTTATTTTAATGGTAGAGACATACCAGTCCCTGCTTACCTCTGGCTTATGGTGGTGCTATGGATTGAAACTGTACCTCAGAACCTCAAGATGATAATCTTTTGCAGAACCATGATGCTATCTCCTCAGCCCTCATCTGTGAAATTTAAATGGAGGAGTTCAGTGACTCATTCTATCACACTGGCAGATAGAAACCTTGGTTTTTTCCATTGGGTGAAATTTTCTTATTTATTTATTTATTTATTTTAAATTGATTTAGTAGTGATTGAAAAGATTGTATGAGAAGAGGGGTACTAGTACACACAATTCTCACTACCAGAGTTCCATTCCCGTCTCCATACATTGGACGGTTCCCTTTTTTTTTTTTTTTTAATCCCTCTGGAAGTTTGTTCCCAAGGATCATTATGGGGTGTGCAGAAGGTGGGAGGTTTGGCTTCTGTAATTGTTTCTCCACTGGGTATGGGTGTTGGCAGGTTGCTCCATACTCCCAGGCTGTGTCTATCTTTCCCTAGTGGAGCAGGGCTATGGAAAGTTGGGGTTTTCAGGACACATTGTTGAAGTCTTCTGTCCAGGATAGTCAGATTGGCATCATGGTAGCAATTGCAACTTGTTGGCTGAAAAGCATTAAGATATAAAGCAGAACAAAGTGTTTAGTAATCAGGAATCTAAAGATAAGAATAAAGCAGATGATTTTTGGGGTTTCCATTTTGGAAAAAGCTGGGAAATCTATTTCAAGGTGCTCATGACTTTACTAATATTTGCCTGAGCCCATCAGCTAACATGTAGGTGGGCTAAAGGTATTATCTGGGTAAATAGTGTGAGAGTTGGAAATAGGACTAGAAAGTTGGAACAGGGCAGAGAGTAGCTCCCCAATATGGGAAAAGTATATAAATACCATTTCCTGTAAACCCCATCTATCTGATCTGGGACCCATGTCTATTCATATTTAGCACAGAAGCCTGTGTAATCTCTGCATCCCTGTAGGTCTTAGCTCACATTGTGTGGTTATAGCTAGGATCATTCTAGGCTTCACTCATTTTAGGTCCTGTCTTCCTCAAGTGGCAGAGTATGTTGACCCAGCTTCCCTTCAGAGAGTGGGGCAATTTCTACCAATGTTGTTCTATATTGAAGTCAAGGTCCTGTAGAGGCCCACAAAAGGGTTTATGGTGCTGTTCCTGATGGAGATGACCACTGATGTTGGAAAGAGGGATATTTTAGAGTTCTAGGCCCATCATATCTATGTGGGATTCCCAGGATTCCCTGACTAGAACTTCTGAACAACGAAAGAAACCATCACCCAAACAAAGAGACTCCTCAGAGAATGGGAGAAGATCTCTACATGTCATATATCAGACAAGAGGCTAATAACCAAAATAAATAAATAGCTTACCAAACTTAGGAACAAAAAAGCAAATGAGCCAATTCAAAAGTGAGATTGCTTTTGTTCTTACACCAAGTTATTTGGATGGACAACCCTTTGGAGACCAACTAAACTCTCATAAAGGATCACTTGCCCATCTGGGACAAAAAAGACCCAGGTTGAATGAAAAATATTATCTTTTTCTTAATGGTTTCAGGAGACAGAAAGCTTAGAACTGTTTATATATATATATATATATATAATTAAAAAAATTTTTTTTGCTTCTAGTCATTGCAACTTGGTGATGGTACTATGAACCCCACTGCTTCTGGTGGCTATTTTTGGACAGGACAAAGAGAAATTGGGAGAGCAGGAGGGGAAGACAGGGAGGGAGAGAGAAAGACAGACATCTTTAGATCTGCTTTGCCACTTGTGAAGCATCCCCCCCTGCAGTTGGGGATCCGGGAGCTTGAACCTGGATCCTTGCTCTTATTATTATGTGTGCTTAACCCGTACACCACTGCCCCCTGAACCCCTCTGTTTGATCTTTATCTATGTGATGCATAGCTACTGTTACTTGTGTCTTAATATTTACTCCTGGTGTATATTTTATTTAAATAAAAATATCTTTAATCTTCATTGTTTCCTTTTGATGTAATGCATATATATATATATATATATATATTTAATGAATAAATGATTCTAGAAGCTTGGGATGGACACACACACACTTGACACTGTCCCAGCTCAGGATATGATGTGAGTTTCTACCTGATCTCTTCTGACCAACTGTATAGTGACCCACTGTGGTATTTCTCCACCCTGGGATGTGTCTAAATCTCAGGGCCCTGGCAACTGGCTAAGGCCCTCAACTAGTGCATCTCCATAGGAGACCCGGCTAGAGAAGGCTTGTGTTAGAGAGCAGAGCTGCAGTGTGTGTGTAAGGGAGATTGACCATAGACCTGGCTGGTCCTGAGAGTTACCTCTACTCCAGCTCTTCCTGTAGTGACTGAAAGGTACTCCAGCCCTGGGCTGCGCTCAAAGCATTTCCAAACTCCTTTCATGGGTGGAAGGTACCTTGTTGGCTCCAGGCTTCGTGTGTGGAATCTGGGGCTGCAGGGACTGGCTTCCATCACTCTGCATGGGCTTCTTCCCATCCCAGGGGGAACTTCTGGTTACCTCTGCTGGCTTTTGGCCTAGAACCTCACTGCCTTCCTCTTCCTACTTTTCAACGTGGTTTTCTCTTCCATGTGTGGTGGGTAGGGGTAGAGTCTTTGGAAATATCAAACTTTTAAAATTCTTTAATTGATACATCTTATTGCTATATATTTTTTCTCAGTAAATGGGTGAATATGTAATTATTAGTTAAGCCGACTGGAACAAAACAATACCCGACTCTCTTCCGGGATTTATTTATTTATTTATTATTTATTTATTTTAACAAGAGCACTGTTCAGCTCTGGCTTACGGTGGTGCTGGGGAATGAACCTGGGATTTTGGAGCCTCAGGCATGAGAATCTGTTTGCATAATCGTTATGCTACGGACCCTTTTTTCTTCCTGGATTTTATATCAATATTTGACCCTCACTCTTTTTAAAGTAAGTCAATACACTGATGCATTATTTACTTCATTTTCATTGTGTAAGAAACAGATCACATTGCTTTGCCATTCACAATGGTCCATCTATTCTCTTTTTTCTTTCTTTCTCCCTTTCTTTCTTTTTTTCTTTCTTCCGTCCTTCCTTCCTTTCTTTCTTTCTTTTTCTTTTTTTTAAAATATTTTTATTTATTTATTATTTTTTATTATTTTTATTTTTTATTAAAGAAAGGATTAATTAACAAAACCATAGGGTAGGAGGGGTACAACTCCACACAATTCCCACCACCCAATCTCCATATCCCACCCCCTCCCCCGATAGCTTTCCCACTCTCTATCCCTCTGGGAGCATGGACCCAGGGTCATTGAGGGTTGCAGAAGGTAGAAGGTCTGGCTTCTGTAATTGCTTCCTCGCTGAACATGGGCGTTGACTGGTTGGTCCATACTCCCAGTCTGCCTCTCTCTTTCCCTAGTAGGATGGGTCTCTGGGGAAGCTGAGCTCCAGGACACATTGGTGGTGTCTTCAATCCAGGGAAGTCTGGCCGGCATCCTGATGACACCTGGAACCTGGTGACTGAAAAGAGAGTTAACATACAAAGCCAAACAAATTGTTGAGCAATCATGGACCCAAAGCTTGGAAAAGTGGAGAGGAAGTATTAGGGAGGTACTCACTGCAAACTCTAGTATACTTCTGCTTTCTTACTTTGGTGCCATACTCCAAACTCAGTCAATTTCTGCTTTGCGTTTCTACTTCTTTTTTTTTTTTTTACATGCATAACATCCCCCAGATTCCCATTTAGCAATACAACCCCCACTATTTCATTCATCATTTTTCATGGACCTGTATTCTCCCCACCCACCCACCCACCCACCCCAGAGTCTTTTACTTTGGTGTAATACTCCAATTCCATTTCAGGTTCGACTTGTGTTTTCTTTTCTAATCTTGTTTTTCAACTTCGGCCTGAGAGTGAGATCATCCCATATTCATCCTTCTGTTTCTGACTTATTTCACTCAACATGATTTTTTCAAGGTCCATCCAAGATCAGCTGAAAACGGTGAAGTCACCATTTTTTACAGCTGAGTAGTATTCCATTGTGTATATATACCACAACTTGCTCAGCCACTCATCTGTTGTTGGACACCTGGGTTGCTTCCAGGTTTTGACTATTACGAATTGTG
The DNA here is from genome assembly GCF_950295315.1 of Erinaceus europaeus. Classification (NCBI taxonomy): domain Eukaryota; kingdom Metazoa; phylum Chordata; class Mammalia; order Eulipotyphla; family Erinaceidae; genus Erinaceus; species Erinaceus europaeus. Next base: position 179,929,394 of record NC_080164.1, read on the forward strand.
CTGCCAAGAACATATGTGTACACAGATCTTTTGGGATGGATGTGTTGGGTTCCTTAGGATATATCCCCAGGAGGGGAATTGCAGGGTCATAGGGTAGGTCCATTTCTAGCCTTCTGAGAGTTCTCCAGACTGTTCTCCACAGAGGTTGGACCAATTTACAATCCCACCAGCAGTGCAGGAGGGTTCCTTTGACCCCACACCCTCTCCAGCATTTGCTGCTGTTACCTTTTCTGATGTGTGACATTCTCACAGGAGTGAAGTGATATCTCATTGTTGTCTTGATTTGCATTTCTCTGACAATCAGAGACTTGGAGCATTTTTTCATGTGTTTCTCGGCCTTTTGGATCTCTTCTGTGGTGAATATTCTGTCCAATTCCTCCCCCCATTTTTGGATGGGGTTATTTGTTGTCTTGTTGTTGAGTCTGGTAAGCTCTTTATATATGTTGGTTTCTTTCTTTTTCTTTTTCCCTTTTTTCCTTCTTTTTCTTTCTCCCTTCTTTTACTGCTTTCTCTCTCTCTCTCTCTTTCTTTCTTTCTTCCTTTCTTTCATTGAGCCACCTTCCCAACCTACTGATCCTTTTTCCTGACCTTTGGCCTTTTTTAAACTGTCATGATACTAGTTTTCTTCTCTCTCCTTGGCTGTTCTCAGTCTCTTCATGGTGAAATTCACCCTGGCCAATTGATATTGCGTTAGCACTTATTGTTTTATTTTATTTTATTTTATTTATTTATATGTTTTTTTTATTTATTGGAGGAGATTAATGGTTTAAAGTCAATAGTAAAATACAGTAGTTGGTCCATTGTGTATCGTTTCTCAGTTTTCCCCATTAACAATTTAATTCTCCACCTAGGTCCTCCTCTGCCATCATGTTCCAGGACCTGAACACTAACCCTTGCCCCAGAGTCCTTTAGTTTGGTGCAGTATACATCACTTTTATTAGCCTACTCTCTATATCCTTGTCACTTCCTCCAACCCTGGCCACCACCTTTGCATGGCCACTAGCACTCCCAACTCAACCTGTTCAAGATCAAACTCAGTAATTTTTTTTAGTAATTTTATTTATTTATTTTGAAAGGGACAGAGGAAAATAGAGAAGGGAGGGGGAAAGTAATGGGAGAGAGAGAGAGAGAGAGAGAGAGAGAGAGAGAGAGAGACATCTGTAGCTAGCACTACTTCACCAGCTGTGAAGCATTCCTCCTACAGAAGACCAGGGACTTGAACCTGGGTCTTTGTTCATGGTTACATGCTTCTCAGCTGGGTACACCAACACCTGACCCCTCAAACTCAGTGATTTTTATCCCAAACCTACTTCTCCATCTTCATTAACTTTCATGGTCAATGATACCTGTACTCTCACTACACATTCCCCAACTATGACTGCTTACCTTTTTTTAAAAAATTTTTTTATTTATAAAAAGGAAACACTGACAAAACCATAGGACAAGAGGGGTACAACTCCACACAATTTCCACCACCAGAACTCTGTATCCCATCCCCTCCCCTGATAGCTTTCCTATTCTTTAACCTCTGGGAGTATGGACCCAGGGTCATGATGGGGTGCAGAAGGTGGAAGGTCTGGCTTCTGTAATTGCTTTCCTGCTGAATATGGGCACTGGCAGGTAGGTCCATATTCCCAGCTTATCTTTTTCGTTCCCTAGTGGCACAGGGCTCTGGAGAAGTGGGGCTCCAGGACACATTGATGGTGTCCGCTGCCCAGGAAAGTCCGGTTGACATTATGGTAGCATCTGACACCTGGTTGCTGAAAGAAGAGTTAACATATAAAGTCAAACAAATTGTTGACTAATCATGAAACTAAAGGCTGGAATATTGCAGATGAAGATTTGGGGTCTACGTTTTGAATATAGTTAGTAGGCCTATTTTAGTTGTATTCCAAAGGGCCCATGACTATACTAGGTTTTTTCTGAGCCTGACCTCTGATACTTCTTACACAATCACTCCCCCATTGTGAATCTTAAAATATTTCTGGATCCGATTTTGATCCTCTTTTGAATCCTACTATTCTGTGCTGCAAATGTGTCACCTTTCCAAAAAGAATATACACTTGGTGTTTAATATAACTGTGGTGACTTTTGGAGATACAATTCCATGGAAAACCGTAGACTTGAGACTGCCTTTATAAACTGCTTTTAAAACTTGTAAATGAATCCTAACATTTCTACTACTCACTCACATTTCTACTATTGCTGTTTGCATAGAAGTGTGTGAGTGTGATGGACAAAGAAAATTTAGAGAGATTTTTTTTTTTTTTTTGCAAGCGTAACAAATGGAAGCTTGTGTTCTATAACTTTTTGTTTTTTTCCCAGCAAGTATCTAAGCCTTGCATAGATCAACTGCCATTGAACTAGTCTCCTGTTTGGTTCTCACCATGACCTCTTGCTCTGATTGGCCACTGGGGCTTAAAGTTCTCTCTCTCTAGTTCACACAACTGTCCCTTCAGGGCCTTTGTGTTTTTCCCCAGCCTGAACTCTTTTAGACAAATGTCAGTTTTCCTTGTCATTAACCTGGTGAGAGTTTCTGGAAATAAATAAACAGTTTGGACAAGGAAACCCACTTTGGGAGTGAGAGTATGAGTCAGCTCCATGTTGGGAGGTGGTGTGGAGACAGTGAGTTTTTGCTTATGTCTTGAGTTTTGCCTATGGAGGCTGAAACTGGGAGTGGACTTGGAGCTGTTGCATCTTTCTCACATTTACTCCCTGATGGAGCTGGTCACACCAGGAAAGGGAGGATAAAACCAAGTTTAGGAGGACACTGGAATACATACTGAAATACATAAAATCCATAGATTTTTTTTTTTTTTTTTTGCCTTCAGTGTTATTTCTGGAGTTCTGTGCTGGCCCTACAAATCCACTGCTCCTTGTGGACATTCACACCCCCCCATTTTTATTGGATAGGACAGAGATAAATTGAGAGAGGAGGAAGGGATTGAGAGGGAGAGAGAAAGATAGTCATCTGCAGACCTGCATTGCTGCTTTTGAAACATCACCTCCTGCAGGTGAGGAGCTGGGGGGGGCTTGAACCCAATCCTTGATGGATCTTTGTGCTTAGTACTTTGTGCTTAGTACTATGTGTGATTCTCGGGGTGGGTCACTGCCAAGCCCTCCCCAAGATAATTTTATAATAGTGGAATTTATCAGTGGGGCAGGGAATGTCAGAATTTTATAACTACTACTATAGGAGACCCCAAGTTTTTAAATTATTTTTTAAAAATCTGGACCTGACCTATGTGCTTCCTTGTTTCTTTGCTTTGTGTTTCAACCTGCTAAGGATTTATCGTTACTGTGGTGTGCTGACTTGCTGGCCAGGGACCCTGGGGTAATGACTGTGGGGACCTCAGTGTCTTAGCTATAACATGGGGGTGGACTCCAATAGGGTTTTAAGAAGACTGCAAGGAAACAAGCAACAGAAGTCTCTATAATCTTTCATTTTTCTCTCACCAGAGCACAACTCAGCTCTGGCTATTGGTTTTGATGGGGATCAACCCTGGGATCTCTGCTATACAAATCCTTTGTGTAACCACTGCTTGTAGAAAGTTCATTTAAACTACAAATGCTGTGAGGAGAGAGAGAGAGAGAGAGAGAGAGAGAGAGAGAGAGAGAGAGAGAGAAAGTGACACACACACAGATAGAGATATGGAAAGTGAGAGAGGGAGAGAGAGAGAGAGAGATATCACTGGAACATTTCCTGGTTCTGTGACATCTTCCCTTTGTTGCTAGTGTTTCATTCCTGACTACATAGAAGGCAAAATATGTACCCTACCCAGTGAGATATCTTGTTAAAGGCCTTTTACATTTGAGCTCCAGTGATTCTCAGTGTCCCCTCAGACTCCATCAGCTCTGCAGTTGTGAATATAGTCATGGACTCATTTCTTGTCTCTGGGTTGAGTGACTAAGGTGAACAACCTGGAAAAGTCCCACCTGGGCTCAGTTGATTCTTGCCAAGGTGATTTTCATAATACAAACACAGCTTTGTCAGTCCCAAAGGGCTCCCCCAGTGTTAGTAGAAATGATTTCTGCATGGGCCCGGCAGCCTTCTGCACTCAGTAAGTCACTGCGCTCACAGGGGTCTCTTTATGGAACTCCACGCTCCCTCATTTATGAGCAAGTAACTCAGTCCAGCTTTTGGTCTGTAGGTAAATAGTTCCTGGAGAGTTTACAAAACACCCTCTTTTCCCAATACACGCAAACCTGCGAATGTTAAGGCAGAGGGACTTTGACTTCTGAAGCTCTAGGCAGTGCTGTGTAAGAGTTAGAATGCCCATTGTACAGGTGAAAAAGTGGGGACTTGAAGAAATCAAGCAACCTGTCCTAGGTAGCTTTCAACTGAGGCCCCCCACTTCACCCTCAATTCTCTCCTACTGCTGGGCTCTCGGTGGAGTCAATGCTACTTCTTGTATATTTGTAGGGACTATATGGATGGATGAGTGGGTGGGAGGGTAGATGGAGAGGTGGATAGGTGGGTGGGTGGATAGATAGGTGAGTGGATGGATAGATAGGTGGGTGGCTGGATGGCTGGGTGGGTGGGTGATGGTTGGGTGTTGGGTGAGTGGGTGAGTGAGGTGGTAACTGCAAGAGATCACACATGGTTGCGGAAGGCTATATATCACCTGGGCTTACTTTTACATTCTGGGATAAGGCTGCTTCTTTGCTATTTGTTGAACATTCTGGACAATTCTAGCAGAAGCCTACTCCTGAGTGCAGAAACCCTCCCTGCTCCCAGCCCACACAACAAGGTCTCAAATGACATACCTGCCAGAAGCACCTTCCTTCTACAGAAAACAGACCCAGAATGTGAACTGGAGGTCCCAGGAGGACACCTTTCTCCCTCTACTGTCTGCAGGACCATAAATGGGCATTTCTAAACCCAAGACAGATTCTAAGAGTCTGCTCTGTCCCACCTCCCAAGAAGTAGCATCTCAGAGCTCCAGTCTCTCCTCCTGGGTCTTAATAATTGATAGCCTGTTTCAGAGCATTACACAATGAGGCTGTGCTGTTCCACTCTGCCCTTGCAGAAGACTGTTGCTACTTGCTCTCCTGCCTCAATTAATCAGCTGCTCTGTGCATTGGAAATGTCACCCCTGTCCCCATATGCTCTGCTGGCATGTTCCTACTGGTTGATTTGCCACTATTAGACCGGAGTGCTGAAGAGGAGATTAACTTCCCTTCCTTCCTCCCTCCCTCCCTCCCTCTGTCCCTTCCTTCCTTCCTTCCTTCCTTTCTTCCTCCTCCCTCCCTTCCTTCTTTCCTTCCTTCCTTCTTTCTTTCCTTCCTTCATCCCTTCCTCCCTTCTTTCCTTCCTTTCCTACCTTCCTCCCTTCTTTACTCCTTCCCTTCCTTATTCCCTCCCTTCCTTCTTTCTTTCCTTCCTTTCTTCCTTCCTCCTCCCTTCCTCCTTCCTTCTTTCCTCCCCTCTTACTCCTTCCTTCCTTCCTCCTCATCCCTTTACTCTTTCTCTTTCTTTCTTTCTTTCTTTCTTTCTTTCTTTCTTTCTTTCTTTCTTTCTTTCTTTCATTAACCAGAGCATTGCTCCCACATGCAAGTGAAGTGTATTCCTGCTCCATTAGTTTTCAAGCAACACTCATTTCATTTTATTATTTCATTTCATCATTTCATTTCATTTGTTGTTATGCCTGTTTTCTTCATATCTGGAACATGCACATTTTGTGAAGATTAGGATAGTTGTGTTTCACCCACACTCAAGAGTCCAGGACATAGTCTGACTATCCCACTTCCCAGCCAGTTAATGACTTGAGTTTCCTTGACTGTAAAATGCCAGCTTCGCCTTTCAGCCACCAAGTTGCAGATGCTATCATGCTTCTATCCTGACCTCCCTGGGCAGAGGACTTCACCTATATATCCTGGAGCCACACCATTCCAGAGCCCTACCCACTAGGGAAAGACAGAAACAGGCTGAGGGGATAAATTCACCTGTCAACATCCATATCTACTGGAGAAGCAATTACAGAAATTAGAACTCCTACCTTTTGCACCCCAAACATAATTTTGGTCTATCCTCCCAGAGGGGGAGAAATGTTAGGGGAAAGATGATCAGAGGGCTCTGAGCTCCAATAAGGACCCAGAGAGAAGAGAAGAAATAGAGAGGGACATTTGGATGTAGTAATCAGGATTAAAAAAAAATATTTATTTATTTTCTCTTTTGTTGCCCTCATTGTTTTTATTGTTGTAGTTATTATTTTGTTGTTATTGATATCATTGTTGTTGGATAGGACAGAGAGAAATGGAGAGAGGAGGGGAAGGCAGAGAGGGAGAGAGAAAGATAGATACCTGCGGACCTGCTTCACCGCCTGTGAAGCGACTCCCCTGCAGGTGGGGAGCCAGGGGTTACAAGTGGGATCCTTAGCCGGTCCTTGCGCTTTGTGCCATGTGAGCTTAACCTGCTGTGCTACTGCCCTATTCCCAGTACTCAGTTTTTGTGTGAATTTGAAAGGAAGAAAAGATGGGACCTTTAAGAAAAAAGGGCAAATAAATACAAATATAGACAGATAATTGTAGAAATAACAGTTAATCCATATCTGCTGTAGCTTACAATAGAGGGATTGGGGATTCAGAACTCTGGTGGTGGGAATGGTGTGGATTTATACCCCTGTTGTCTTGTAATTTTATAAATCAATATTAAACCACTAATAATAGAATAAAATACAATAGAATTCCACCTTCCAGATCTGTCTCTTCTCTATGAGGCTTGACGCTGATTTTGGCTTAAATGAGTCTTGACTCTGAGAATTTTTTTACACTTGCTTTTTACAGAAGCTTTGCTTTTTCATTTGCTCCCTAACCAGTGTTAATTACAAGAAGATCAATAAGAACATAAGCAGAATATATGATGCCAACAAAAGATTAATATATTGCATATGATAATCATCTTTCACCTAAACTTCAAAACAAGATTGTGTTCAGTGATTTAGCAAACTGTCCAAGAGCAAAAATTTCTGTATATTTTCACTGGAGAAGGTGCTAACTGTATACTTGCATACAAACAGCACAAGATAGTGAATGCCCTAGTTTATGCCATTCTGATATTCATTTCCAATCATTAATTTTTTTCTTTATGGGGGGTCAATGTTTTACAGTGGACAGCAAAATATAGTGGTTGGTACAAGTGTAAGAATTCTCAGTTTTCCACATAACAATTCAAGCCCCACTAGGTCCTCCTCTGCCATCATGTTCCAGAACCTGAACCCTCCCCATGACCCTAGAGTCTTTTACTTTTGTGCAATACACCAACTCCAGTTCAAGCTCTGCTTTGTGTTTTCCCTTCTGTTCTTATTTTTCAACTTCTGCTTATGAGTAAGATCATCCCATACTCATCCTTCTGTTTCTGACTTATTTCACTTAACATGATTCCTTCAAGTTCCATCCAAGATGGGGTGAAAATGGTGAAGTCACCATTTTTTAAAATTATTTTATTTTATTTTTATTTATAAAAAGTAAACATTGAAAAAAACCATAGGATAAGAGGGGTACAACTCCATACAATTCCCACCACCAGATCTCTGTATCCCCTCCTTTTCCCTCCCCTGATAGCTTTCCTATTCTTTAACCCTCTGGGAGTGTGGACCCAAGGTCGTTGTGGGATGGAGAAGGTGGAAGGTCTGGATTCTATAGTTGCTTCCCCACTGAACATGGGCATTGAAAGGTATATCCATACTCCCAGCCTGCCTCTCTTTCCCTAGTGGGGTGGGGTTCTGGGGAATAGGAGCTCCAGGACACATTGGTGGGGTTGTCTGTCCAGAGAAGTCTGGTCAGCATCATGCTACCATCTGGAACCTGGTGGCTGAAAAGAGAGTTAACATATAAAGCCAAACAAATTGTTGACCAATCATGAACCTAAAGGCTGGAGTAGTGCAGCTGAAGAGTTGGGGGGGGGTCTCCGTTCTGTAGATAGCCAACAGGCATATTTTAGTTATATTCCAAAGGGCCTGTGGCTATACTAGTTTAATAGCTGAGTAGTATTCCATTGTGTATATAGACTACAACTTTCTCAGTCTTTCATCTGTTGTTGGACACCAGGGTTGCTTCCAGGTTTTGGCTATAAGAAATTTTGCTGCTATGAACTGTTGGTATGTTTCATATTGGTTTGCTCCCCTTCCCCCCGACCTCTGAGGGAATTGGTTTGGTCCTTGCTAGTTTTGCGCCTGCTTTCTCCCCACCCCCTATGCTAAGGAAGTCCAGAGTCTCAGCAGCAGCAGTGGAGGAAGAATGATGGGGAAGCACATGGTGTGGTGATTTGCCTGTTCCTGAATAAAGATTAAACTGCAGCTTCTCGGCCCAGCTGTGTGTCCCCGAGTCTCTGTCTCTGTCTACCGCTGCGAAGCTAGCCCAGCCTGCTGGAGCCTCTGAAACTTTAACAACAAATGGCGCCCACGTGGACCTGACTTGCGCATCTCTCAGATAAGTGAAGACAATTTGGCTACCTATGTACTATGGCCTTCTCTTCTGCTTGTGAAGAGATCTCCAAAGGCCTCTGCCCTTTCTTCATGAGACTGTTTCGCTGTTTCTGGAACATTTATCTCTGAACCACTCTGTGGTTTCTGCCCAATGCCAGCTCGCAGGAGCCCAACACCAGCCTTCATGAGCCAGCTTTCCACTGCGTGGCACAGCGCATTGGGCGTGGGCTCCCTTCATGCTGCTTGGCTGCTGGGAGCAGGGCAGCAGACATGGCAGGGCCATGGGGCAGGGCCATGGCAGCCTATTATGGCCGCCACCCCAGGGTACCTTGGCCCGCGCCTTCTGCACGGCTGGCCCGCCCGCCCTCGTGCTATGAAATCTGGATAGATCCCGCCCCCCCCCCCCCCCCCCAGAGACCGTGGGCTCCCTGCCGAAACTGGGCTCCCTGGCCGAGATCTCCAGCTTGGGTCTGAAGGCAGACAAACTAGAATACGCAGAGATTCGTCCAGAGATCACAACCTGCAATTCCTAGAAGTGAAGCTGCCCAAGAGGCCACCGCTGGACAACGCACTCCCCGAATGGCTAAGACAGTACAGATCTGAATTCGTGTTTGAAATGACATGTCTTTTTAACAAAGGTTTCTCTCCTTGTGTATTAATGACCATGTTTATGTGTGTGTTTAAAGTTTGGTAAACAGTAACTTTAAGGTTAAAAATGTAACTTTAAGGCTAAATTCTTACCAGGCAAAGTTAAATGAAAAAGGTTTTCAACGTAATTCTCATAAAGATAAAATTAACTTACATTTAAAGTCTGAGGTAAAAATTAGTTAAATATCAATATATTTTAACTAAGTTGGTCTAAAAAAAAACCTGCGCACACCTAGGGTGTGTCTCCATCTTGAATGGATGTAACAAAAGGTTAAAAAGACATTGTTGATATGTAAAAGTCTCAAATTCCTTCTCAATTAGAAACATTAGATTGCGCTATGGTTATGCTAATAATTCTCATACCTGAGGCCTTTTTCTCTCTATGGTTCATGTTTGACTTTCCACATTTTATTGTTTGAACTTTAAATAGCCTTGGAATCATGCTGGAAGGGACTTCCAATTGTGATAGAGTTATCAATTGTGGTAAATTTCTAACCTGCTACGAGTTTTGTTTCATAAGTAAGTAAATTACAGTGGTCAAGTTCTCTACAGAAAATCAGAATTCTGATGGCTGACATTCCCCATCGAGACAGACGTACAACAATTCACCCCTTGGCAATTCTTCGGTGGACATCTGCTTTGGACTTCTATCGGACTCACTGGTACACCTCGGACACTTTGCACAAAACTAGCGGCTTCCCTTTATGCTGCTGGGTTTCTGAAACACTGACTACATCCATGCCTTGGGACTCTAGGCCTCACCCTCCCCCCATGCTAGAAAATGCCCGTCGAGGCAAGTATGCCCCCCAGAGGAAGGAAATATTTTTTTTAAGCTGATAAAGTTTTGCCCACAGAGGCAAAAAATGGCCCCCTCAGGCCTTCCCTTGGCAGCACACAGGTTCTTGTTACTCACTTACATGTTTCTCCATGTTTGTGACAGTTTCTTTTTTGAAAATGCCTGTACAATATAGGTTTCTGTTCACCCCACACCCCTGATACTGTGGTCATTTAGTTAAAAACAGAAGGGGCAATTGTTGGTATGTTTCATATTGGTTTGCTCCCCTTCCCCCCGACCTCTGAGGGAATTGGTTTGGCCCTTGCTAGTTTCGCACCCCACTTTCTCCCCGCCCCCTATGCTAAGGATGTCCAGAGTCCCAGCAGCAGTGGCAGAGGAAGAATGATGGGGAAGCACATGGTGTGGTGATTTGCCCGTTTGTGAATAAAGATTAAACTGCAGCTTCTCAGCCCAGCCATGTGTCCCCGAGTCTCTGTCTCTGTCTACCACTGCGAAACTGGCCCGGTTTGCTGGAGCCTCCGAACTTTAACAACAATGAACACAGGTATACACAAATCTTTTTATGAGTGTATTTGGTTCCTTAGGATATATCACCAGAAGAGGAACTGCAGGGTCATAGGTCACTTCTAGTCTGCAAAGAGTTCTCCAGACTGCTCTCCACAGTGACCAATACCCTTCCTTACCTGCAGACCTGCTTTATGGCTTGTGAAACTCTCCCTGGGGGAGCCAGGACTCAAACCCTTGTCCTTACACATGGTGATATGTGCACTCAGTCAGTGCACCACTGTCTGATCCCTGTCCAGTATTATCTTTATTCCACAACATAAGGTAAACACCAATAGAAGAAACATCTTGTTTATCATCTTCATACATTCTCAATCCCAAAACAGTGACTGTAAATTTTATAACCATAATGATATCTTTCTCTTCTTTCCACCTCCCCCATCTCTCTCTATCTCTACACACACACACACACACACACACACACACACACACACACACACAGAGAGAGAGAGAGAGAGAAGGATAAAAGGTTTGTTGAAGTCCTGAGACTATTGCTTTTCAATTTTGAATTAAATTAACTAATGTGTTGTTTGAAGTTGCTAGTATATATTATTGTATATGACAGTAAGGATATCTGAGATGAACCTCAAAAAATTTAATTAAGTTAACATGAACTATGCTCATTTAAGCTACAAACCCAGTGATTCCTCTCTTGGCAAATCCTTTCTTGCAGAGCCTCTGAGGAAATGCATATTCAATGAGGATTCAGGCTCTGTGTTTTCAAGGTCACTCTCTCACATCCATGCAATCATTGTGATGGGAAAACAAGCCTCTGTGTGATGCTCAGGGAGGTGAGTTGACTTTCTTAGGGCCACAAGTCCAAGGAAAATCAACTGTGATCTAAACACAGGGTTATTTGATTTCTGAGTCATCATCTTCCTGCTCTTCTGTGATAAAAGCTGACAGCACACTGGAGAGCAGGGGCTTTTCAAGATTAAAGAAGGAAATATGCTGGTGACTGGGAAATTCATACCACATCTGAGGGCTTGGTATACAAACTCTTGGTGAGGAGTGGAGCAATCTGCCTCACTTCTCCATTTGAAAGCTGTTTTCTTTTTAAAAAGAGCTATGTCATTCACCACATCAATAAAAGCAAAACCAAACACCACATGATTATCTCAGTAGTAGCAGAGAAAGCCTTTGACAAAATCCAACACCCATTTATGCTTAAAACACTACAAAAATGGGAATAGATGAGAAATTCCTCAAATAGTGGAGTCCATATATAGCAAACCTACAGCCAACATCATGTCCAATGGACAGAAGCTGAAAGCATTCCCCCTCAGATCGGGGACTAGACAGGGCTGTCCACTATCACCGTTACTCTTCAACATAGTATTGGAAGTTCTTGCCATGGCAATCAGGCAAGAGAAAGGAATCAAAGGAATACAGACTGGAAGGGAAGAAGTCAAGCTCTCACTATTTGCAGATGATATGATAGTATACATAGAAAAACCTAAAGAATCCAGCAGAAAACTACTGGAAGTTATTAGGCAATATATCAAGGTGTCAGGCTACAAAATCAATGTACAAAAATTTCTTTATGCAAACACTAAATCTGAAGAAGAAGACATCCAGAAATCACTCCCATTCACTGTTGCAGCAAAATCAATAAAATACCTAGGAATAATGCTGACCAAGGAAGTAAAAGACTTGTACACTGAAAACTATGAGTTACTATTCAAGGAAATAGAAAATGATACCAAGAAATTAAAAGACATCCCATGCTCATGGATTGGAAGAATTAATATCATCAAAATGACTCTTCTCCCCAGGGCCATATACAAATTCAATGCAATACCCATCAAAGTTCCACCAAGCTTCTTTAAGAGAATAATAGAACATACACTGCAATCATTTATCTGGAACCAGAAAACACCCAGAATTACCAAAACCATGTTGAGGAAAAGAAACAGAAATGGAGGCATCACACTCCCAGATCTCAAACTATATTATAAGGCCATCATCATCAAAACAGCCTGGTACTGGAACAAAAACAGACCAGTGGAACAGAATTGAAAGCCCAGAACTAAACCCCCACACCTATGGACATCTAATCTTTGATAAAGGGGCCCAAAGTATTAAATGGAGGAAGGAGGCTTTCTTCAATAAATGGTGCTGTGAAAATTGGGTTGAAACATGCAGAATAATGAAACTGAACCACCTTATCTCACCAGAAACAAAAATCAACTCCAAATGGATCAAGGACCTGGATGTTAGACCAGAAACTATCAAATACTTACATGAAAACATTGGTGGAACACTTTCCCACCTAAACCTTAAGGACATTAATGTTTTCTTTAAAAAGAGCTATTTCACTGCAGGGTTTAGTAGTGCCTTCCTCAGAGAAGGATCAATTTCAGGGGTGCTACCTTCAAATTTCAAGAATGCCTGATTTATGTTTTTTTTTTTTAACATTAAAAAGGACTCTGAAACGTATTACACTTTCATGAGGTGTGTTGCTGACTAAATTTTTTTTTGAGCAAATAATCATACAAAAAGAGCAGACCACATACTTAAAATTAAAACCTCCAAATAAGAAAAATATTTATTAAATAAACTTATCCCAAGCCACAGTGCCATTTCTAATGGACTTTCTCTTGGCACATTGAGCCAATTCCATTCATAGGATAATTGTAATCAGCAAATTGGTGGCTCATTATTAGGGAATAATCATACTGTAAGGCATGACCTGCTGTTTAGTGAGAGAATCCTGGGATAGAAGACAGAAACTGTGATGAGTGTAATCTCATTACTCATCGTGCCACCTTGGGTAACATTATAAACTCCTTGGGGTGGGATTCTCCTTAGAAATAGATCCAGTGTCCATGCTCCCAGAGGGCTAGAGAATGGGAAGGCTATCATGGGAGAGGGTGGGTTATGGGGATTGGGTGGAGGGAATTGTGTGGAGTTGTACCCCTCCTACCTTATGCCTTTGTTCACTAATCCTTTCTTAAATAAAAAATTAAAAAAAAAAAAAAAGAAATAGATCCAGTGATGGATGCTCTCACCGATTCTAGAGGCGATCATGAAAATCAAGTGACTAAATTAAGAGCATTCTGAGCTCTGTACGCTAGTTATCTTAATGTTATGTTGATATTAATTAACACTAGTAATCAGCCCAGTGATACTAACAAGTACGTTTAGTTGCATTATACAGATTTTTTGTCTTAGAAATTCTTTTTCCTTGTCCTTCCTGTGCATTCCTTAGAGTTTTTATAACCTTTGTTGTTCTGAGAAAAAGCTCTTCACAAAACCTGATTGCTCTCGGCCCGTTTTCTCCAAGTCATCAACAATCTTTATAATTATCTAAATGATCCAATTGTAGAGTTCCCTTACCTTTTGTTTCTCTTTCTCTCTCCTTTAATTTCTCTTCCCTTCTTAATAACATCTCTCTATCCAATCCCAAAAAGGAAAGCACAGGGGCGCTAAGTGGTGTCACATCTGGTTAAGCTCATGCATCACAATGTGCAAGGATCCAAGTTCAAGTCCCTAGTTCCCACCTACAGAGGGAATGCTTTATGAGTGGTGAAGCAGTGCTGCAGGTGTCCCTCTGTCTCTTTCCCTTTCCCCCCACCCTCATAATTTCTCTCTGTATCTATTCAATAATAAGTAAGTAAATAATATTTTTAAGAAAGTGTAGGAGTGGTGGATTTGTTATGTAGGCACTGAACCCCAGGGACAGCCCTTGTGGCAACTAAAATATAACACGTTATACTCACCTCAGTATTAGTTGTTGGGTTCAGGCAAAAATTAGTAAAGTCATGGGCCCCTTGGAATATACCTAAAATAGGCCTACTAGCTTTTTCCAAAATCGAGATCCCCAAACTCATCTGCTATATTCTTACCTTTATGTTTGTTCCTGACTATTAAACAACTTGTTCTGCTTTATAATTTAATGCATTTCAGCCACCAAATTCCAGATGCTACAATGACACCAACATATCTTCCCTGGGCAGATAACCTCACCAATGTGTCCTGGCACCCCACCTTTCCAGAGCCCTGCCCCACTAGGAAAAGATAGAAACAGGCTGGGACTTTGAATCAACCTGCCAACGCCCATGTCCAGCAGAGAATCAATTACAGAAATCAGACCTTCCACCTTCTGCACCCCAGAATGATCCTGGGTACATACTTCTACCCAGAGGGATAAAGAATAGGGAAGCTTCCAATGGAGGGGATGGGACATGGAACTCTGATGGTAGGAATTTTGTGGAATTGTACACCTCTTATCCTATGGTCTTGTAGATAATTATTAAATCAATAATAAAAAATACAAAAATATATTACACAAGAACAGCAAATAAAATTCAGATAACTTATTGTAATTAATAATTAAAGACTTCACAGGAGCGAGGCTGGGGGCTGGTTTAGAACAAAGTTTGCTACATGGCAGTACAGCAATATGGAACAGTATAATTTAGGTCTAGCAAAATGTGCCGTTATTAGCAGGGATAAGACTAGACCAGGCCCATGAGTCCATGAATTACCAAAGTTTGGCTTTGCGTGCTGTCTTCTGGGATAGGCAGGTCCTGGGTAGCCCAGCTTGTCTGCCTGCATCCAGGAGAAAGAACAGAGGATAAAAAGGGCCAGACTTCTGTCCACCTGGAAGTTAAATCACTTGGTTTAAGTAAGTCCATCAGCCTTTTGGTGGTGGGAATCGTGTAGAATTGTACCCCTCTTATCCTATGGTTTTGTCAATGTTTCCTTTTTATAAATAAAAATTGAAAAAAAAAGTCAATCTATCAGCCATATGCTAAATGGGTTCTCATGGTCAGCTTATCAAGTCCCAAAGTCCTATTCTCAGCCTATGTCACAACAATACCTGTTGCTACTGTCTTTTCTTTGAAATTAATAGGCATTCCTTTGCTCTACTACTACAAGGGTTTTCAACTCAAGGATTAATATTCTTTAAAACACTTTTTATTGATTCATTTTTGCTAAGAAATAAAACCAACAGCAATGATTCTGAACTCTGTATATTGCATAAGAATTTCTTAAAAGTATGGCAAACCATAGTCATAATATTCTAGAAGTTAAAAATAATACCTAGCCATTGAGTAATATAATGCAATTGGTTAGAATTGCCAGAAATACTTAGAATTGATCTTTTAAAAATTTTAAAAAATCATCTTGATTTATTTAGTGGATAGAGACAGCCAGAAATTGAAAGGGAAGGGGAAGATAGAAAGGGAGAGAGACAGAGAGACACCTGTAGCACTGCTTCACCAATTGCAAAGCTTTCCCCCTACAGGTGGGGACTGGAGGCTAGAACACAGATTGTTGCATCTGTCACCTGCGCTCAACCAGGTGTGCCACCACCCAGCCCCGAGTCTATCTCTTTTTATTTTTTTATGCTTAATTTTTTTTTAAATTGGGAGTTCAATAGTTTACAGTACAATTGTTGTCACATGGGTACAATTTCCCATCTCACCATGATAGGCATCAGCAAAATCCTCTCCTCCCCAGCTTAGATCCTTGATCATCATCATGTACTATGACTTGAATGCCCCCTCCTTCGCTCACCCCTCTCCTTGTCCCCCCCGCCCAAGAATCCTTTGCCTTGGTGCAATGCACCAACCAGTCCAACTTTTACTCTGTGATTCCCGTTTCTGTTCTTGTCTTTTAAGTTCTGCCCATGACTGACATCATCTCTGATTTCATCTCTCACTCCTCTCTTGGACTGCCCCAGTCACTCCAGTTTTCCTGCTGCACCTTAATCACCCCAACCAAAGTTGGTCCTTATCCATCCTTAGATAGTTTCCTCATGTGTCTGGGTCCTATCAGTACTGTGCTGGGCCCTTTGAAGAGCTGAACAACTTTCCTCTCTAAATGACTCTATCTTCTCTGATACAGTCTCTTGGAAGCCCCAGCTACTTTGCTCCCTCCCAACTCTCAGTTCATCTTCTCAACTTACAGCCTCCATCTATGCTTCCTCTACATTTCATCCTGGAAGAACCTCTCCAGATAGGACATTCACTCCGTTTGCTTCTTGTCTCTCAAGGACCACCATCATTCAATGGCTTGAAGATAAGTGCTTTATATATGTGTACCCATATATTTTTAGTCATTGAAGGTGGGAGGCTAAATACTGCCCCTGTGACTCCATACAGTTTGGAATCAGAACCTTTCAGCACTTCCAAGGTTCCCCTCCTGCCTTATTATTATTTTCTTTCTAGCACTTAACAACATCTGAGACATTTGTATGTCAACTATTTATTTACTTATTGTCTGTCTCTCTCCCCTCTGAAGCTATCTAGTTATTCTATAGACATAATTCTACAAGGAGTTGGTGTTTGTTCAGTGACATACCTCTTTTAACCTAAATAGGGGGAAGATACATAGCATGTACTCAGTAGTTATTATCATCATCATTATTATCAATAATTATTATTTTAAGTGAATGAATACAGGCAGTGGATATATTAGGAAGAAATTTCCAAGGCTATCAGGCCATGGTTCTCCCTCTGTCAGAAACCCTCAGTATTAGCTGGCTCTCTGTCTGCAGACTGGGTCATTACTTAGCTTCACGACTATATCACCTCCCCAGTCAACAACACTTTGGAACACTTATTCAGACCCCTTTCCATCTCTCATAACAGGTTTTGTTGACTTACCCAACACTTGTGAACTGGATCACAACTCTGAGAAGCATGGATGGAGAGTTTTAAGTTTCTTTTAAAAATACAATCATTTTACAACCAAGCGTCGATCTGTTTCTTCTCAAAGCTCAACCTGAAGCAGCTGCTACTTAGTCCCCATTTCTTTCTTTGTATTTATACTATATATATATATATATATATATATATATATATATATATATATATATATAATATAAAGGTCCTTTCCCCCCATAAGCATGGAGGTTCAGATGGGAATGAATCCAAAGGAAACTTTGGACTCACTTAGCAGGGGTGGGCAAGCTCAATAATGACACCATTTGCCACAGACCTCCCCTTGTCATAACTCTGTGCAAGGATTTCCCATCTGTCAGTTGGTCCACTCAGCAGTTACTCACTTGAGTAACCAACGTTAAATGTGTACATATTCAAAGGTGTGTGTATATGTGAGTGTGTGTTAGAATGTGTGGATGTTTCTGGAACAATTTCTCTCTATTTTAATATCTTTCTGGAATTCATATTGGTTTCAGGACTTATGTACTGAGAGTCTCTTTCCTCTCCTGCCTTATTGACTCAGTAGTATCCTGTAGGAATCAGCTCATTCATTTTCTTTCTTAGAGGACATTTTTCTTCCTGATTAACAGAGGTTTCTTTTGATACTATCATTTAGATAGATAGATAGATAGATAGATAGATAGGCAGAAAGAACTCAACTAAATCTTGGTCTGAAATATTGGCATAATGGGTGGGATTTCAATTTTCTTTACTCCTAGACCTTGAAAATGAACAATCTATAAATTGCAAGAAAATTACCAGTCTTCTGCCCAGTGAAAGGGAGAACAAAGCTATAACTCTTTCAAAATTGTATTTCTAGAGAATTGTCATTATTCAGTCTGTCTGAATTAAAAAATTGTGATTTAATAACTATTAACAAGATTGTAAGATAACAGGGGTAAAATTTCATGCAGTTTCCACCATCAGAGTTCCATGTCCCATCCCCTCCATTGGAAGCCTCCCAATTCTTTATCTCTCTGTGAGTATGGACCATAATTCTTTATAGGGTGCAGAACGTCTGCTATATTTTTTCAGAAGATTCTGTTCTCAAGGATGTTTTTGATTCACTGATTCAGAACCCACCTAGCATTCAAGCTCTTTTTTTTTTTAAGTGACATTTATTAAAATATGTAAGGGCTTAAAACATGTTTATTTATTTATTACTGAATATGGTCAGAACAATTAAGAAGGGAGGATGAGATAGAGAGGGAGGGAAACAGAGAGACACCTGAAACCATTCATGAAGCTTCCCCCCTGGAGGTGGGAACCAAGGATTTGAGCCTGGGACCTTGCACACTGAAATGTGTACCAACTGCCCCAGAGGAATTTCTCACTGTATGTGTATTTGGATACATAAAAAATGTCTATCCTAAAATAGTAGCTACCAATTGGCAAAAATAATTGATGGCCAAAGGGTTGAAAAGGAAAATCTCAGAAATGACATGTTGATCAGAGACTTTGAAGAGCTTTGACAAAATCCTGAGCATTTAGATCCCCATGTTTATTCTCTGGCTTGTATGGATGCTCAGGAAATAAGCAAGAAAGCTCTAAACTCTCATCTGTAGCTGCCTGTAGCCATTTCTTGGGGGACCTAAGGCAATGGTTTTAAATGATTACCTCAAATATGAAGGTCCAGTTAACACACCCAAAGAACCTGTGAAGTCAAGGCCTGTGAGGCTTACTGACTTTAAGGAATTGACAGAAATCCCTATCTATTACTAGGTGCTATTTAAACTGCTAAAACATAGACTTCTGTGTTGACACATGATCCAATTCAGATTTTACAGAATTAGTCTATAAAGCTATTAAAAATGTTAACAATTAGAAATGGCAATAGAAAACCTCAGTTGAGGGAAAAAATCTGATATCCACAATTTCTAGATGTTGAGCTTCCACAGAAATTTATTAACTTTTCAAAGAAGCAAAAATCCTGTTTCTTACCCAGGAAAAATACTGCTATGCTTGTAAGTGCTTTGGAGGGAGTTAAGATAGTAGACAAACAAGATAAAGACTTTATTTAAATCATGTATTTGAATTATGTTCAAAGACCTATAACATACGTCTAAAGGATGAAGTTATGCCTTATCAAATTGACAATATGAGTTAAGGGATTAAAAATCATATAAAGCCAGGGTATCTTAGGACAGCCCCCCATAGATACAATGGGCCTAGACCTTTAACAGACCTCTCTTTGCATTATCACTTGTCATTTCTATCAGGAATATTATCTTATGTCCTCTTGTGGGTCTCTCAAGGTCCTTGTCTTCACTGTAGAGCGGCAATGGTAGGGACTGCCCTACTCTCTGAAGGGAGACTGGGTTAGCCTGCTCTGCCACTCGAGTAAGACAGGTCCTGAAATGAGTTTATCCTAGAATATTCCCAGCTGTGACCATGGACTGTGAGCTCAGACTGACAGGGATGCAGAGGTTACACAGGCTTCTGTGTTAAAAATGAATAGACATGGGTCCTAGGTCAGATTGATTTGGTAAGCAGTTAATTGTGTTTACATATTTTTATTCAAGTTTGGGAACTATGCTCTGCTCTAATCCAGTTTTCTAGTTCTGTTTTCACTTCTGACTATAGTTTCCCAAATAATATTTCTAACCCACTTCCATGTTGCTGGGCTAGCTTCGCAGGAGAGAAAGACTCTGGAACGCGCGGCTGAGAGGGAACACAATGCAATGCCTTTATTGATCAGAGAAAATGCCTTTATATCTTTTGAAATGGAAGTGACAGGTTGGAAAAGGAAATGGGTAGGAGAGGGGGTGGAGAAAAGAAGAGAGCTTGAAGGTAGCAAGCTTCCATATAATCAGTGGGGAATTAAACCAATGCCCTGCAGGCAAGGCGGGTCTCAGGCAAAACAGTGATTATGTAAATAGGCCACAGCATCCAGCAATGCAGGGGACCTGGTGTAATGACCAACACTATGTTAACTATGAAGCTCAAGAAAAAAATCACTAAAATCATGGGCCTCCAGGAACATATCTAAAAGAGACTTCCTAGCTTCTTATCATGTTAAAATTTCTATTATCATCTGCTCTATTCCTACTCTCTGGTTCCTATTTATTAAATATTTTCCCCTGCCTCATAACTTACTGCCCCTCAGATACCAAGTTGCAGATGTTATCATGATGCCATCTTGACCTTCCGGGGCAGGCCACTTTACCAATGTGTCTTGAAAACTCACCTTTCCAGAGCCCTAATCCACTAGGGAAAGATAGAAACAGGCTGGGGATGCAGATACATCTGCCAACACCTATGTCCAGTGGAGAAGCAATTACAGAAGCCAGACCTCCTACTTTCTGCACCCCATAAAGAACTTGGTCCATACTCCCAAAGGGGGAGAAATATTAGGGGAAGATGACTAGAGGACTCTGAACTCCAATTCTATCAGGATCCAGAGAGAGAAAAGGACTAAAGGATAAATATTCAGAAATATTAAGAGATTTAACTGTGACTTAAAATGGAAGAAAAGGCAGCACCATAGTAAAAATGAAAAAAAAAAGGTAGATAGTTATGAGAACAATAGTCAACCTATATCTGTGACCTTAGGGGGAATCATTGGAGTTTCCAGTGGACGGAATGGGAACACAGAACTCTGGTGGTGAGAACAGTGTGGAATTGTATTCCTCTTCTTTTGTAAGTCACTAATAAAAAATTTAAGAACCAGTGAAAATGTTTAAAACTATACAGTAAAAACTTTTAATTTGTGGAAAGACACACAAAAATTATATAATGAAATCAAATGGAAATTTATAACATGATGGGGGGGCCGGGCAGTGGCATACCTGATTAATCACATATACCACCATGCTCAAGGATCTGGGTTCGAGACCCCACTCGCCACCAGTGGGTTCACTAGTGGTGAAGCAGTTCTGCAGGTGTCTTTCCTTTGTCTCCCAATCCTCTCTCAATTTCTCTCTGTGCTACCCAGAAAAATGGAAAAATATGGCCAACAAGAGCAGTGGATTTGTAGTGTTGGCACCAAACCCCAGCAACAACCTTGGAAGCCAAAGGAAAAAAAAAAAAAGAAAAAAGAAAAAAAGAAAGACATTCAGGAGATGAGAATTACAATAACTGATGTGAAAATTCATTGTAGGGGATTAACCAATTTGAGCAGGTAAGGAGGAGGTATCAGCAGAAGTGAAGGTATGTAGTTAAAATTTTCATATCTGAAGAACAAAAAGAAAATTAATGAAATAAAAATATCAAAATAACTAGAACTTGGGAGACCTGTGGAACATGATGTACCATACTAAAATAGACACAAAGGGAGTATCAAAGGAATATGGGAGAGGAAGGAAAATAGTAGAAATAATATTTAAAGATTTTATGACTGAACTTCCTAAATATGATGAAAAACATTAATGCACACATCTGTGAAGCTAAATAAATTCTAGACAGAATAGGCATGATACACACATTTATACATTACAAAGACAAGAGGAGACCAACTACCATTCAAAAGAGGAAAGGAAAATCATCAAGAAAATACAAGACTTGAACAGTATTCTAGGGGCTGGCCAGGTACATAACTCAGTTAAATGCACATATCACCATGCACAAAGATCCAGGCTCACATCCCTGGTTCTCACCTGCTGGTAGGAAGCTTCAGAAGAGGTGAAGCAGGGCTGTAGGTGTCTGTTTTCCTCCCACCCCCATGTCTCAGTTTCTCTCTATACACAACAATAACAACAACAACAACTGAAACAACAACAAAAAGAAGGAAAACATGGCTACCTGGAGTGGTGAATCCACCATCCACTGAGACTCAGAAATAATCCCAGTGACAATAATAATAATAATAAAAAGATGAGCAATATCCTAAATCAAACAGGTATGACAAACATCTGCAGTGCACCTCCCTCCACCCAGCAACAGTGGGACACAATTAAATCTGGGGTATAGTATCAAGCAGACATAAAAATTTAAAGACCTAGGATTGGGAAAAATTGAAGTGTGAATCATAAGGTCAGTGCACACTTAAACTGAGGGGCATATAAACAGGTACTCTGTTGAGTTTTCTTTAAATTTATTTTTTAAAGGATTTTATTTTTGTATGCATATATGTTGTATGTATGTATGTACATATGTGTGTATGTTTGTATTTGATAGAGACAGAAAAATTGAGAAGAAAGGGGAAGATAGGGACAGAGGAAAAAGACACCAGCAACACTGCTTGCAAAGCTTTCCTCCTGCAGGTGGGGACCAGAGGCTTGAACCCGTGTCCTTGCAGATGGTAAGGTGTGCTCTCAACCACCTGGCCCCTTCTGTTGATGTTTTGAAAAGCATGTAGTGAAATTGTAAAAAGGACTTATGGTCAGAAAAGGAAGTAACAGTCAAGAGTGGAGTTATGAGAGTCCCTGAGATGGTAAGGGAGACATGGAAAGATATAAATTGAACCAGAACAGTCTCCCCCTCACCCTCTTTTTTTTTCTTTTCCTTATTCAAATTTCTCATTAATTTCTAAGCAAGCAAGAAAGAGAAGCTGGTTATATCTGAGTAACTACAAACTTAGATGAAAATGAAATTCATGTTTGGTTTAAAGCATGGGATCTGTTGGGGCTATGTGTAAGCCTGATAGGCATTAGGGAGAACTACCCCCATCTTTGGATGGAGGTCTGAGAAGATACCAGATACCCTCTTGGTGAGTCTCTCTCAACCGAGGTGAGCAAAGGGGAGAAGCTCAGACTTAGTTCTTTCCTTCTTGACTCTCAGGCCCACAGAAACCCCAATACTTCTCCCCATTAACTGCAGGCCACATGGCCACCTACTTTAAGATTCACTTACTCAAGTTCACCTTACCTTCTGATCACAGAAGAACACACTTTATCACACACTCCGTCATATACCTCAGACACCAGACAAGAGAAATTCCAAACTATATGGCCTTTTGATATCCATCTTCTCTCTGTTTCACCCTACTGGTTTAACCCCTATGCTTCTCTCAAATACCTTTGGATAATTAAGTTGCTTGTGTCATGTCAAATACCTTTGGATAATTAAGTTGCTTGTGTCATGGAGAATAACTGTCTTGTATCTCATCAATTCCTGTCATACCAGCCCCCTACCATAAGGGCAAGCTGATCTTTAAGAAACCTGTAATTTCTGACATATTTCAATAATTCCCTTTGTTTGGTTTTCTATTTAACTCATGTCCTCCTGCTAATAAATGAGATCTGAGCATGCGGCAGTCTCCCCGGTGTCTTTACTTCGTGTCTTCCCGTCACGAGCGAGAAAGAACTGGTCCATTACCTTTCTCCTGGAGATCACCGAACAGGGATCAGCACCTTTTTTTTTACTTTTAGTTAATTTTTTATTATCTATATTTATATATTGGATAAAGTCAGAAACTAAGAGGGAAGGGGAAGATAGGGAGGGAGAGACACAGAGAAACAGCCTTACTTCACCACTCACAAAGCTTTTCCTGTCACAAAGCTTCTCCACCTGCACATGGGGACTGGGGACACAACCAGGGTCCTTGCACGCTGTAATGTGCACTCAGCTAGGTGTGCCATCACCTGGCCGTGGGCTTGCAGCTTTGAATGAAGTCTGTCGTCACAGTCACAAATACTCCATTAAAATACTCCTCCCACCTTCCAGGCTTTACTGCAGAGAGAAACCCCAGCTGCATGAGCAAAATATTCTTTTTTAGAAAGGGGAAGACAGTGAGGGGGAGAGAAAGAAAGACACCTGCAGACCTGCTTCACCGCTTATGAAGTGACCCCCTGCAGGTGGGGAGCCGGAGGCTTGAACTAGGATCTTTACACTGGTCCTTGCACTTTGCTCCATGTGCCCTTAATCTGTTGTGCTACCACCCGGCCCCTTCAGAATTAATTTTTTTAGAAGGGTTTTTTTAAAAAAATTATTTCTTTATTGGGGAATTAATGTTTTACATTCAACAGTAAATACAATAGTTTGTACATGCATAACATTCCCCAGTTTCCTGTTTAACAATAAACCCCCACTATGTCATTTATCATCCTTCATGCACCTGTATTCTCCCCACCCACCCACCCACCCACCCCAGAGTCTTTTACTTGGGGGCAATATGCCAATTCCATTTCAGGTTCAACTTGTGTTTTCTTTTCTGATCTTGTTTTTCAACTTCTGCCTGAGAGTGAGGTCATCCCATATTCATCCTTCTGTTTCTGACTTATTTCACTCAACATGATTTTTTTCAAGGTCCATCCAAGATAGGCTGAAAACAGTGAAGTCACCATGTTTTTCAGCTGAGTAGTATTCCATTGTGTATATATACCACCACTTGCTCAGCCACTCATCTGTTGTTGGACACTTGGGTTGTTTCCAGGTTTTGGCTATTACAAATTGTGCTGCCACTGGGAGCATGGACTGACCAGTCAACGCCCATGTTCAGCGCGGAAGCAATTACAGAAGCCAGACCTTCTACCTTCTGCAACTCTCAATGACCCTGGGTCCATGCTCCCAGAGGGATAGAGAATGGGAAAGCTATCGAGGGAGGGGGTGGGATATGGAGATTGGGTGGTGGGAATTGTGTGGAGTTGTACCCCTCCTACACTATGGTTTTGTTAATTAATCCTTTCTTAAATAAATAAAAAAAATTAAAAAAAATTGTGCTGCCAAGAACATATGTATACACAGATCTTTTAGGATGGATGTGTTGGGTTCCTTAGGATATATACACAGGAGAGGAATTGCAGGATCATAGGGTAGGTTCATTCTAGCCTTCTGAGAGTTCTCCAGACTGTTCTCCACAGAGGTTGGACCAATTTGCATTCCCACCAGCAGTGTAGGAGGGTTCCTTTGACCCCACACCCTCTCCAGCATTTGCTGCTGTTACTGTCAGAATTAATTTTTAATTTATTCATTTGTTAGGAGACAGAAGATGAGAGGACAGAAGTAGGAGTTGAGTGAAAGAGAGAGAATAAACCACTATTCAGTTTTGGAATAAGGTGATGTTGGAGGTGGAACTTATACCTCTGGGGCATCAGGTATGCAAGTCCAGTGACCTAGCAGATTGAGCTGTCCCCTTAACCCCTGCAAATGTTTTTTAGTCAGTGAACTCTTAGTTAATCACAGCAGAGGGCTTTGGTCCCTGACCCCTGCACCCTCTTTTGTAAAAGGAGAAATTCTGAAGTTTAAAGTTTGTTTGCTTATTAGTAAGACAGAGAAATCGAGGTGGGGGGGAGAGTAGAGAGGGAGAGAGAAAGAGAGACAGCTGTAGCACTGATTTACCATTTGTGACGCTTCCCCGCTGCAGGTGGAAACTGGAGGCTTCAACTTAGGTTTCTTTCTTTTTTAAAAAAATATTTATTTATTTATTCCCTTTTGTTGCCCTTGTTGTTTTATTGTTGTAGTTATTATTGTTGTTGTAATTATTATAGTTATTGTTGTTGTTGCATAGGACAGACAGAAATGGAGACAGAGAGGGGGAGAGAAAGATAGACACCTGCAGACTTGCTTCACCACCTGTGAAGTGAACCCCCTGCAGGTGGGGAGCTAGGCGCTCAAACCGGGATCCTTATGCCGGTCCTTGTGCTTTGCGCCACCTGTGCTTAACCCACTGCGCTAATGCCCGACTCCCTGAACCTAGGTTTCTGTGCATTGTGACGTGTGCTCAACCAGGTGGACCACCACCTGGTTGGACCCTGACACTCCAAGTTTTTTTTTTTTAATTTTTAATCTTGATTAATTTATTGGATAGAGACAGATGGAAATTGAGAGGAAACAGGGACATAGAAAGGGAGAGAGACAGACCTCACAGAACTTTCCCTCTGCAGTTCGGGACTGGGAGCTCAAACCTGGGTCCTTGCCCATTGTAACATATGTGTTCAAGTAGGTTCACCACCGTTCACCCCCGACATTCAAAGCTTTGAACGGACTTTTGTCCTTGGACCCTCTTCTTCTACCCTGAGTCCTCTCTCCTCCCCCGACACACAGCCACCACCCCACTCCTCACCCACAGTGAACTGAACAGTGAGAATTAGCACATAGAGTATGTGTCTTCCTCCAGGAATAAGAGAACATTCCCCATTTTCTAGTGACTCTATTAGTATATAGCATACAGTTTGGCCATGGTGAGAAAGAATGAGCAAGAAGAGGTGAGAGGAATAGGATTAGAATGATATATTAGGTGAGGGTGATTGGTCACACCTTCCCTTTCACCAGTTAGAAGCTGCTGGGAGGTGTTTTACCAGCTCTGAAATATTTTTAGAAGCAGCCTCTTCTATTGGGAAAAATTCCAAATTCTAATGAAACTGTGGGCTGCTCTCAGTGACCTTGGTTCCATAACAGCAAAGTCCCAGAATGTGCAGCTTCTTCCTCACACTGAGATGTGCTATGGGAAGGATTATGTAGGCACAGCATCCAAACTGCTCATACAGTTGTAGTATGGTGCCAGTGGGAATATATAGGGAAAGGTTTAGCTTTGCACTGCATATATGGCTCTGGTCCCTTCACCTGGGGAATTCCTAAGTTACAGACTAGCACAGTGAGCTTGTTAGACACAGGCAGAGGGCATAAAAAGGACTGAGAGGTTAGCTTCTATGGAGGACACTTTTCCCTTTACTTTCCTTACTATTTCTCCCCTTTTCTTTATTTCTCATTCCTTCTCTCTTCCCAGCTCCATTTTTTTTTCTTTTTCATACATAAGTTAAGCATTTAGTCTACACCATATGACCATGTTAGGAGTGACAATTAATGGTGTAGGGGTGTAAGTTTTGTCATTAAAACATTTGGTATTGGGGGTTGGACAGTAGCATAGTGGGTTAAGCTCACATGGCACAAAGCACAAGAACCAGAGTAAGGATCATGGTTCGAGCTCCCTTGTATCCCCACCTGCAGAGGGCTTGCTTCACAAGTGGTGAATCAGGTCTGCAGGTGTCTATCTCTCTCTCCCCCTCTTTGTTTTCCCTTCCTCTCTCGATTTCTCTCTGTCCTATCCAATAATGACAGCAATAACAACAATAATAGTAACAATAACAACAATTACAACAAAAGGGAAAAAATAGTCTCCAGGAGCAATGGATTTATAGTGCAGGCACAAAGCATCTGTAATAACCTTGGAGGCAAAAAAGTGATATTAAAATTAAATTAAAATAAAATATTTGGTATTGAAATATTTTGTATTAAAATTTTGGTATTAAAAAAACTGTATCAACAACTTAAGCAATGAATGACAAACTGTCCACAGTTCCTAATCTGTAAGTGATTTCCTTTAACAAACCCCAGGCTAGCCAACAATGCACAATGTTACAGACAAAGAGATGATATATAGTAACTGAAGAGGTAACAGTTCATTATCCTAGGGCAATGGTAATTCATTAGCTAACCAATGTGGTAACAATTGAATTGGGTAGAGGCTGATTTAGAGGAACGACCTGGTAATTATTGGAACAAGAGAATGGCCAGACCAGCTGGTGTCAGATCAGCAGAAGACAGTCTTGCCTCTGGAGTTCCTCAGAATTATATCTAGCTATAGGAAGTCGTGAAGACTCAAGTGGAGAGGGTGGGCAAAGGTCTTGACTAGGCTCCCATCTCGTGAAGATGATTCCATTGGCAGTGGTGGATGCAAGGTCAGAACTTCTGGGGTATTGTGAAGGAGGAAGGTTGTATGAACCAAGACCGTGCTTCAGCATTCAAGTTCAGAGGGAAAATGTGCGCAGATGTGATGAGCTGAGATGGAGTATAGAGAAGTCATGTGGGATTTAATGCAGGCTATCAGAACAGCTGCTTATACTCTTTCTTTTGTACTTCTCCTTCCTCTTCCTCTTCTTCTTCTCCTTCCTCCTCCCCCTCCATCTTCTTCTCCTTCCTCCTCCTCTCCCCCCTCCTCCTTCTTCTTCTCCTCCTCCTCTTTCTCCCCCTCTTCTTCCCCCTCCCCCCTTCTCCTCCTTCTTCTTCTTCCTCTTCTTCCAGAGCACTGCTCAACTCTGGCAATAGATGGTGGTAAGACACACTGAACCTGGGACTTTGAAGCCTAAGACATGGGAGTCTTGTTGCACAACCATTATGCTGTTTTCCCCACCCCAGCCATCCATAATTATTATTTTTTTTAAAAAATTAATTATCTTGATTTATTTATTGGGGTCTCCATTTTGGAAATAGCTAGTAGATCTACCTTAGGTCTATTTATTGAATAGAAACATCCAGCAATTGAGAGGAAGGGTGAGATAGAGAGGGAGAGAGACAGAGAGACACCTGCAGGCCAGCTTCACTGCTGGTTAATCTTTCTCCTTGCAGGTGGAGACTTGGGGCTTGAACCGAGGTCCTTGTACATTATAACATTATAACATGTGTGCTCAACCAGGTGTGTGACTACCCAGCCACTCCATCCATAATCATGATCTAAGCTATCTCTGGTGGGTAGAAGCCATCTCAATGGAGGAGGCTGGATGACAACAGGTGGCAAATCTTAGATAAAAATCAGCACAGTTGATGTCCTGGAGGGTCTAAAATGTTTAAATTCTGCTGAATTTAAAATAACTACATTGAAACAAGGGTTTCCTGGCTACTGCGAATGGGCTTGTTTTGACAATAGACAATACAAAGTAACACTAAACTTTTATTTTTTTTCAGTCTTGGTGGTGGATGGAGACTCCAAAGAAGTTGGAGAGAAGGTCTTTAGATGTGAGCTTATCTTCTTAGCCAGACAAGCCTTGGTTTGCCCATGGGTGGGAGAAGATTCTACTCCAAATGCTGTTACTGCAGTGGCTGCATGAATATTTATTCCCTTTTCTGGGACCAACTTCTAGCAAGAGAAAGTTGTAATCAGTGACTACTTAGACTATTTTGAAATCCTACTACTGGTCACCAGGGGTCTAGCATGGTATGTATTTGAAATGCCAATAAAGGTTGGCTGGGTAGTGGAATGAATGGATGGGTTAGGGTACTTGAAAGCAACCACATGAAGCGTAAGATGCTTGCTTCAGAAATCTCTGGTGTGTGTGTGTGTGTGTGTGTGTGTGTGTGTGTAATTTCCAAGGTTTTAGGGCCTGATTTCAGGATGAAAATTCCTCTCAGTGATGGGAAAGGTAGGAAAGGGGGAAAAGAGTTGAGTCCTGAATCACGGGAAACGACCACACTGAAATCAGATCTTTGCTGTCAGCTGTAGACTTATTCCCTGGTGTCTGCCTTTGGGGCTGGGTCATCCAGCAGCTGTGAGGCTGCACAGGTTGTATTTTTTCTCTGCAACATTTGGTAGAACGTTTCAGGCTGTGGAGGGAGGGGGTGGTGGAGAGGATTATCTGAACCAGATGTTCAAGGGCCATCTCTCTGACACAATGAGTAATTAGTTTTAAGTGATTATCCATCTGAGCCGGCTGGAAGAGCTTGACTCAGGCGTGGAGGTGGGGAGCTGGGAGAGCAGGGCTGGGCTAGTTGCATGCCAAGTGCAGAAAAGAGAAGTGCCAGGGGCTGTGTGTTTATGGGTCTTTGTGCCCAGAGATGACTTCCAGAAAGTGCTTCATGAGTTCAATATCAATAACTGCATGTGGTGCTGGGTAACTCTGAAAGGTCACAGAGAGAGCACACACAGAGTCTTATACCATAGAGAGTGGGCACTAGACTGACTGGTTACAAGTATTCTGTCTAGAGATTAAGAATAGCACAAGATATTTTTTACATCACCTGGCTTTATTTTTTGCATTTTTGCTAGCCACTTAATATTGATTTAAAAAATTACAGAGGTACAATTTCACACCATCCCTACCACCAGAGTTCTCAATCCCCGATTCCTCTATTGTAAGCTACAGTTCTCCTAAGGTTGCAGATATAGGTTAACTATTATTTCTATAATTATCTGTCTATATTTGTACATAATTGCCTTTTTATTTCTTAATGTCCCATCTTCTCTTCCTTTCCAAATCATGCATAACTACATTGAAACAAGGGTTTCCTGGCTACTGAGAATGGGCTTGTTTTGACAATAGACAATACAAAGTAAAACTAAACTTTTTTTTTTCAGTCTTGGTGGTGGATGGAGACTCCAAAGAAGTTGGAGAGAAGGTCTTTAGACGTGAGCTTATCTTCTTAGCCAGACAAGCCTTGGTTTGCCCATGGGTGGGAGAAGATTCTACTCCAAATGCTGTTACTGCAGTGGTTGCATGAATATTTATTCCCTAACAAAGTGATTTAGAAAAGGGAAGGAAAAGAAAAAAAAGCCCTTTTTTACTTGGTTAGTGGTGCACCTGGTTCAGCACATGTTACAATGCACAATGGCCCAGGTTTGAGACAGCAGCCCCCACCTGCAGGAAAAAAGCTTCATGAGTGGTGAAGCTGGTCTGCAGGTATCTTTCTCCCTCTCTATCACCTTCTTCCTTCTTGATTTCTGGCTGTCTCTATCCAGTCAATAAATAAAGATAATTAAAAAAAAAAATCAACCCCTCTCTATTCCATGACACACCAGAGCTTTTGCTTGTATATGTATAACTCTTGACCTAAACCTGCAGAACTAGTGTCACCAAAGGGAGTGCTGGGTCTGGGGTTGTAGGCAAGAGAGTACTCAATGCCCTGAGGTAGAGGGGAAGGGCAGTAGAGTAATGGGAGAGGTAAACTAGCACACATTGTGAGGGTAGGATATAGAATTGTAGCCTTGAGACAACAGCAGTTCTATAAAGTTACATTAAAAAAAAAAAAAAAACCAAAGAACCAACCAAAGAATCTAGCATAAACACACACACACACACACACACACACACACACACACACACACACACACACACGAAGCAAAAAAGAAAAAAAAAGCACAAGATAAAGCATTAATAAACTGGGGCCAGGCAGTGGCATATTTGGTTAAGTGCACACACTACAGTGTTCCAGGTCTTGGATTCAAGGCGCTGTTCTCCACCTGCAGGGGGAAAGCTTCATGAGGGGTGAAGGAGAGCTACAGATACCTTTCTGTCTTTCTCCCTTTCTCTCTCTCAATTTCTCTCTGTAGCTATCCAAAAAATGAAAGTAGTAAAATGTACACATATGTTCTTAGCAGCACAAATTGTAATAGCCAAAACCTGGAAGTAACCCAGGTGTCCAACAACAGATGAGTGGTTGAGCAAGTTCTGGTCTATATACACAATGGAATACTACTCAGCTACAAAAAATGGTGACTTCACCATTTTTAGCCGATCTTGGATGGAGCTTGAAAAAAATCATGTTAAGTGAAATAAGTCAGAAACAGAAGGATGAATATGGGATGATCTCTCCCTCAGGCAGAAGTTGAAAAACAAGATCAGAAGAGAAAACACAAGTAGAACCTGAACTGGAACTGGCATATTACACCAAAGTAAAAGACTCTGGGGTGGGTCGGGGTGGGGGTGGGGGAGAATACAGGTCCAAAAAGGATGACAGAGGTTGCATTGTTATATGGAAAACTGAGAAATGTTATGCATGTACAAACTATTGTATTTACTGCCTAATGTAAAACATTAATTTCCAAATAAAGAAATTAAAAATTAAAAAAATAATAAACCCATGATATATTTCAGTTGACTTGAGTTTCCTTAAAGACACAGCTGGAAGGGGGGTGAGCTATGGTGGGGAGGTTGTAGTCCAGTGCCCTGTGCTGTAGGGAGAAGGTGGTGGGTGAGTTGTGCTGTCACTTATTTTAGGAGATGTGAAATAATACTTTGGAGACAACTTCAGTCTTACAAAACTAAAAAATGTTTGCAATACTTTTCCTTTCCTCTCTCTTTCTTTTTTCCTTCCTTCCTTCCTTCCTTCCTTCCTTCCTGCCAAAGCTTCATTGCTCCAGGCCAACTTTTCCCCATAGACAGACAGGGAGAGAGAATAGGAGGGAAACACAACATAGCATCAAGTCTCCCCTGGTGTCATAAGGGCTTGACTTGAGCCTGAGTCACATACACTGCAATGTGTGCAGCCTCTCAGGTGAGCTATCTTGTCAAACCATTATAATAAAAACACGTGGCTCCATTTAAGGTTAAATCAAAAGAGTGATTTCTTTGTAAAGTCACAGTGATCATGAAGGAGTAAGTCTAGTTAAGAAAGTAGGTAAAGTCTAAAATCTGCAACCAAACCACCCAAGACCACCTTGTGTAGAGGTTAAGTCCAGAGTCAAAACCAACAGGGGTGTGCTGCCCTGAAGGTGATCCCACCAAGAGAGAGCACTGCTCCTGAGTCCTTGTTTTTTATGCATTCCCTTCTGTGTCTCCTCCTTCTGCTAACATCATCATTCATATGATAATAGTCCCAAATCTCCTGTTGGGGTTACAAACAAACCACACTGAAAGTTCTTTTCTTTTCATTTTTAAATTTCTTTTCCAGTAAATACAATAGTTTGTACATGCATAACATTTCCCAGTTTTCCATACAATACAACCCCCACTAGGTCTTCTTCTTTTCTTTTCTTTTCTTTCTTTTTAATTTTTTTGTATTAGTGATTTAATAATGATTACCAATATTGTAAGATAATAGGGATATAATTCCATACAGTTCCTAGTACCAGAGTTCTGTGTAGCTCCTTGGAAGCACCTTTATTCTTTATCCTTCTGTGAGGATGGACCAGAATTCTTCATTGGGTGCAGAAGGTGGAAGGTGTGGCTTCTGTAATTGCTTCTCTGCTGTACATAAGTGTTGACAGGTGGATCAGTATCCCCAGCAGGTTTCTATTTTTCTCTAGTTGTGCAAGGCTCTGGAGAGGTGAGGTTCCAGGACACATTGGTGAAGTTGTCTGTCTAGAAAAGTCAGGGTGGCATCATGATAACATCTGCAACTTGGTGATTGGAAGGTGGTAAGTTATAAAGCAGGACAAATTATTAAATAAACAGAATGTTTCTTAAATGTTTATTTAATGTTAAATATTAAATGTTTATTCCAAAGGTAGGAATAGAGCAGATGAAATTAGGGGTCTTCATGTGGGAAGAAGCTTGGAAGTCTATTTAGGCATGTTCCAAGGGGCCCATGCATGACTTTAGTAATTTTGCCTGAGCCCGATAGCTAACATACAGGCAGACATACTAAAATTTCTTAATTTCCACTAGAGTCTACCAGGTAGGGAAAGTAGCTCCTACCTGGTAGACCCTGAAATTCCCAGATTGATCTCTGGGCTACCTGTGCCATAGTGGAACTATGATACCTCTGTCATGTAAAATCCTTTCATATGTAATAAACATTTACAATAATGATGCTACTCTGAAATATTTTACTTCTCCTCCTGTTCTTTCTCCACCACCACACATCTTCCCAAGAAGGGGACAGTGGCTTTTGCTAAGAGCCCATTAGAGCAGTTTGCTTTAACACCTGGAGGTCTGGAGTTGTGCACAACACCTGGCTGATGCCCATTTTCAAACTAAACATACCACTTCATTTCCGGTAAAAATGCTTTTCCGATGAATATGACAATTACAGAAGGAAATCGTAGCTGGTCAGGGAAAAGAGCCATTTGGGCTAATGTCTTTGGTAATTGGTGCAATTTTGACAAACCCAGACAAGAGTGTATTCCCATACATCCTCTTTGCCACCTACAGGTCAGGGAGCTCTGCTCTCGGCATGATGATGGCCTGAGCAAACTCCCACTCTCTGTCTTCGGGAAGGAGGCTCCATTTCATGACTCTCCAGAAACGTGTGTTTTCTTGGTCCTGCTGGGTGATTCCAAGCTCAGTGCCTTAACCCAGGAGCAGTAGAGAGCTGATCTGGGGAATTGTCTGTGGTTATTCCAGTGTAAGTTAGGTTGGGTCTTACTCTGATGACACCTGCAATATGAATCTGTTTTCAGTCTCAGAATTGGTCAACAACAGGTTGAACATAGACCAGCAGCAAGGCCTCCAGGTGAAAGAATAGCTCTGCTGGTAGAACACAAGACTGGCATGTTTGAAGCTCCTGGTTCGATCCCAGAAGTCACACATACTGAAGTCCTACTCTGGCTTGAACCCTCTCCATGTCATTCATGAGACACTTAAATCTAAAAAACACATGCTAAGAAGACAGCTCGGTGGCTGAGTAGGATATGCGTGTCTGAGACCTCAGATGCCCCAGGTTTAATCCTTTACATACCAGATGTCAGGGCCCAGTAGTGTCTCGGTCTTTCTCTCAATCTGTTTGTAATAATTAAATAAAATCGTAAGACGTGAAAAAGATTCACTTTCCTGTGCTCTCCCTGTTTGGTATTAGGGTCAGTTGTAGAAAGATTTATTTTTCTTTTAGAATAATGAGTTATCTTGTGATATTCAATATGATTGGGTGTAGGAAGTGTTGGGGAGCATAGCCAGTGGTGCACCTAGTCAAGCACACACACTACAGTGTGCAAAGACCCGGGTTCAAGGCCCTGGTCCCCACCTGCAGGAGGAAAGCTTCATGAGTGGTGAAGCAGGGCTGCAGGTGTCTCTCTGTCCCTCTCTGTCTCCCTCTCCCCTCTCAATTTCTTCCTATCTATCCAATAATAAATAAATAAATAAAAAAGGAAGTGTTGGGGACTCTGTGATCATCCTACCTGTTAATTATGGAGATGTCACTCATTTATCTGATTATTAATAACTGTGTATGGAAAACAGTACAAGTAAGAAATTTTCTGCTTTCTTTTGTCATTCTTTTCTCCAGCCTAGCTGGAGGGAGGGACCTTTCATGATGTTAGGAAGTGGTGAAAGTGCCTCTCTGCTGGCTTCATGTGGCTGAGGCTGTGACCTCAGCTCTGTCTTCTGGAGTAAAGCATCATGGGAAGATGATGGGTGATAGGAGCAGGGCTTTGGAATGCAGAAAGCTGAGCTTGGGTCAGAGAAATGCTATTACTATATTGACTATGGCAAGAGTTTGGGGAAGCAAGGGAGATTCCTGCAATGTTTATTGTGTATCAATTAATTAATTAATCAATCAATTGTCACCAGGGATATTGCTAGGGCTCAGTGACAGCACTACAAATATAAAACTTCTGGCAGCTATTTTTTCCCTTTCTACTTCATTAGATAGGATAGTGTAAAATTAACTGGTAGAAAGGGAGAAAGACAGACAGACACCTGCAGACCTGTTTTAGTGCTTGAGAAGTATCCCCCCCTACAGGGAGCGGGGTCTCAAACTAAGGTCCTTGTGCATGGTAACGTGAGCTTAATGAGGTGTGCCTCTGTACAGCCCTTATTTTTATTTACTTATTTACTTTTGTGGTACTAGGTCTACAAAATAAAACAAAACACAACTAGACTGTCAGATTCATTCTTTTTGTTCCAGATTTAGAATATATTTATTCTAAATGTGTGTGTGTGTGTGTGTGTGTGTGTGTGTGTGTGTGTGTGTGTGTAGAGAGAGAGAGGGTGGGGGGATGGATAGCACTCTAGCTTTCCCTAGCACTATTTTTTTTAACATTTTATTTATTTATTTATTTTCCTTTTCGTTGCCCTT
The DNA here is from genome assembly GCF_950295315.1 of Erinaceus europaeus. Lineage (NCBI taxonomy): Eukaryota > Metazoa > Chordata > Mammalia > Eulipotyphla > Erinaceidae > Erinaceus > Erinaceus europaeus. The sequence continues at coordinate 179,964,823 of NC_080164.1, forward strand.
GTTGTCTTTTTATTTTTGTTGTAGTCATTATTGTTGTTGTTATTGATGTCTTTATTGTTGGATAGCACAGAGAAAATATGGAGAGAGGAGGGGAAGACAGAGAGGGGGAGAGAAAGATAGACACCTGCAGACCTGCTTCACTGCCTGTGAAGCGACTCCCCTGCAGGTGGGGAGCCAGGCGCTCAAACCCGGATCCTTACCCCGGTTTTGCGCTTTGCGCCGTATGCGCTGAACCCACTGCGCTACAACCGACTCCCTCCCTAGTACTATTATGGTATATTGGCCCTCAAGTCTGGCCCCAACGCATGGAGAGGCCTGTGCCCTAACCAGTGAGATATCTTTAAGCTTTTCAAAATATAATTTTGAGGGACATTCACAGTCAGGTGATGACCCTGACCTTATACAACCACAAGGGTATTGGGTGCCTCTTTTCAACAGCCTAGCTGAGGCCTGATCTAGTCACCTACCTACCTCATCCTGATCTGTAAACAGGGGTAACTGGAATGATCTTATGGGATTCTGATAAAAACTAAATCAAAGACTTTATAAAAAGATCTTCTGGGTGCTGAGTAGTAGCACTGCAGGTTAAGCGCACATGGCGTGTGTGCAAGGACCAGTGAAAGGATCCCAGTTTGAGCCCCCGTCTCCCCACCTGCAGTAGGGTCACTTCACAAGTGGTGAAGCGGGTCTGCAGGTGTCTTTCTCCCTCTCTATCTTCCTTTTCTCTCTCGATTTCTCTCTGTCCTATCCAACAACAACAAGTGCAATAATAATAATAATAACAACAAGGGCAACAAAAATGGGAAAAAATAGCCTCCAGGAGCTGTGGATTCATAGTGCAAGCACCAAGCCCCAGCGATAAGCCTGGAGGCAAAAAAAAAAAAAAATCCTTCAGGACCATATCTGAAGAATAAACCTCATCTGTCCAGAGCCCTATCCCACTATGGAAAGAGAGAAACAGGCTGGAAGTATTCATCCACCTGTCAACACCCAAGTCTAGTGGAGAATCAGTTATAGAAGCCAGAACTCCCACCTTCTGTACCTTATAAAGAATTTTGGTCCATACTCCCAGAGGGATAAAGAATGGGGAATCTTCCAGTGGAGGGGATGACACACAAAACTCTGGTGGTGGGAACTGTGTGGAATTGTACCCCTGTTATCTTATGATCTTGTTAATTATTATTAAATCACTAATAAAAATAAAAAAGAATTAAGATCTGAGTGTCTGGAATTGAGATCATAATACAGCTATGATAAGCTCATTTAGTTCACTGACTGGACATCCCAACTTAACCCTCATTCTAGGATCTCTAGATTTAATCCCTTTGCCCTATGGAGGGAACATAGACGTGCCTTCAGTTAGACCACTTTTTCTTTTGAACCATTCTATAGGAAGCCAGTTCATATCCATTCTTAGACATTCTACATTTCCCTGGTTAAAGCATAAAGTGTCAGCAAACAGAGATGTATGCTTCTCCAATTACAAGCTGGGCAGAGCCGGAGGCCCACCCATTCTCTCCACACCCCACCCCACAAGAAAAAGCACTTCATTTAGGGGAGACAGACCGTCCCCTTGGACATTCTGTGGGATAGATGAAGTGTCTGCACTCCAAGTGTATGCAGAAGCCCGGAGGCCAGGCAGGCTCCACTGTGGTGCTGTCCCTGTGAATACTCTCATAGTACCCTCTCAGAGCACCTTTAGTTTCCGCCTCCAGATTCCCACCTCCTTCCTCTCTCTCACTCTCTATCTCTCTCTCTGTCTCTCTCTCTCTCTCTCTCTCTCTCTCTCTCTCTCCCTCTTTGCTTCTCTCCCAGCTTGTCTTTTCTAGTGGGAAGGGGTCTCTTAGAATACTAGTGGGTTAAGATGAGAAGCTCCCAGGGCCTTGACCGATCCATTTAATCTCAAGAAAATGACTCATGGTTTGTTTATAAACTTTTTTTTTCTCTTCTAAACACAGTCCATAAGATAAAAGCAAGATACTACTGATTCTACCAGACATTTCCTAGCCCACCATTTTTTTTAAAATTATATTTTAAATATAGATTCAGACGTGACTCTCAGGGCAGGGTGGTGGTAACTGAGTCACGTTCTTGAGGTCTATCTCTATCTAGACGTTTCTTAGTCACCAACATAAGGATTCTGTTTCTCACTTTCCTAATTGGGAAAACAGGAGGCTTGAGGTTTGGTCTTGTGTTATTGTTCAGACAGAAAGAACACATGCTATGCAATTTAAAAATTCAGAAATGATTATTTTTAAAAGCTCCCATTTTTTGAGTTATCATACTTGAAATGCCAAAATTCCGCCCCCTCCTTTTCGAGCTGAGGTTGTTCATCTTCACTTTTTCATTCACGTAAGTGACAGAGCCTCCCTGGTGCCTTGGCATTGGGATTCAAACCTGGATTGCATTCATGGCAAGGGACACACCAAAACCTAATGAGCTATCTCTTTGGCGCTAAAATACATAACTTAGATCACACTATTTCTAATGCTATTAACTTGGAAGATAAGCTAGATTTATTGTCAGTAAGAGGTTATTATTATTATTTTTGCTACATGTAATGTAGTTTTTCCCTGTCAGGGCTTCTGGTTGATTGTACAAAGTGAATTTCCTTTTTTCTTTTCTTTTCTTCTTTTTTTTAAATTAAGGTTTGTCTCTTTCACTTGCTCAGAAACTTTCTTAAATTTATTTATTGAATAGAGACAACCAGAAATGGAGAGGGAAATCGTTTATAGAGAGGGAGAGAAACAGAGAAACAGAGAGACACCTGCAACCCTGCTTCATCACTCGCAAAGTTGCCACTCAAATTTCCTTTTTCCTATTCTCTTTTTCTTTTTTATTATAAAAAGGAAACATTGACAAAACCATAGGATAAGAGGGGCACAGCTTTGCACAATTCCCACCACCAGAACTCTGTATTCCACCCCCTCCCCTGATAGCTTTCCTATTCTTTATCCCTCTGGGAGTATGGACCCAGGGTCATTGTGAGATGCAGAAGATGGAAGGTCTGGCTTCTGCAATTGCTTCCCCGCTGAACATGGGCATTGACAGGTTGATTCATAGTCCCATCCTGCCTCTCTCTTTCCCTAGTGGGGAAGGGCTCTGGATAAGCAGAGCTCCAGGACACATTGGTGGGGATGTCTGTCCAGGGAAGTCTGGTCGACATCCTGCTAGCATCCCATCCATCGCCCCCAACCCCACCACGGGAAGCCGAACATCCACCCTCACCTTCATCCCAGGGTTTTTACTTTGGTCCCCTAATCCAAATTCAGTGAAATCTTGCTTTCAGTTTTCCTTTATGTTTTTCTTTCTCAACTTCTGTTTGTGAGTGGGATCATCCCATACTCATCTTTATCTTTTCCGACAGCTCACTTAACATAATTCCTTCTAGCTCTATCCAAATGGGCAGAGAAGGTGGGTTTATTGTTCTTAGTAGCTGCATAGTATTCCATTGTGTATATGAGCCACAGCTTTCTCAGCCACTCATCTGTTGTTAGGCAGCTGGGTTGCTTCTAGCTTTTAGCTATTACGAATTGTGCTGCTATAAACATAGGTGTACACATATTTTTTGATTAGGTGTTATGGAGTCCTTGGGGGTATATCCCCAGGAAAGGAATTACTGGGTCATATGGAAGATCCATGTTAACCTTGTGAGAGTTCTCCAGACTGCTCTCCACAGAGGTTGGATCAATCTACATCCCCCCGAACAGAGCAGAAGTATTCCTTTGTCCCCACAGCCTCTCCAGCATTTGTGGCTGCTGTTTTTTTGATGTATGCCATTCTCATAGGGGTGAGGTGGCATCTCAGTGTTGTCTTTATTTGCATTTCTCTGACAGTCAGCAACCTGGAACAATTTTTCATATGTTTTTTAGCCTTTTGGATCTCTTCTGTAGTGAATGTTCTGTTCATATCCTCTGCCCATTTTTGGATGGGGTCATTTGCTTTTTTGGTGCTAAGTTTGCTGAGCTCTTTGTATATTTTGGTGATTAGGCTCTTGTCTGATGTATGGCATGTGAAGATCTTCTCCCATTCTGTGAGGGATCTCTTTGGGTGATAGTTTGGCTGTGCAGAAGCTTTTCAAATTGATGTAGACCCATTGATTTGTTTCTGCTTTAGTTGTCCTTGCAATTGAGTTTGTTTCATTAAAGATTTGAGATTTAGGTGGGAAATTTTTGTCCTTGAGATTTAGGTGGGAAAGTGTTCCACCAATGTTTTCATGTAAGTATTTGATAGTTTCTGGTCTAACATCTAGGTCCTTGATCCATTTGGAGTTGACTTTTGTTTCTGGTGAGATAAAGTGTTTCTGTTTCATTCTTCTGCATGTTTCAACCCAGTTTTCCCAGCACCATTTATTGAAGAAAGCTTCCTTTATTCATTTAATACTTTTGCACCCTTATCAAAAATTAGATGTCCATAGGTGTGGGGATGGAAGCTTTTCTTTTCTTTTTTATTTAAGAAAATAATTAATTAACAAAACCATAGGGTAGGAGGGGTACAACTCCACACAATTCCCACCACCCAGTCTCTATATCCCACCCCCTCCCCTGATAGCTTTCCCATTCTCTATCCCTCTGGGAGCATGGACCCAGGGTCATTGTGGGTTGTAGAAGGTGGAAGGTCTGGCTTCTGTAATTGTTTCCCCGTTATTCCTCTGGGGCATGGACGCAGGATCATTATAGGGTGCAGAAGATGGAAGGTCTGGTTTCTCTGCAGGATATTGGTGGTGGCTGGTCGATCCAAACTCTCAGACTGTGTCTGTCTTTCCCTAGTGGAGTAGGGATCTGGAGAGGTGGGATTCCAGGACACACTGATGAGGTCATTTATCTAGGGAAATCAGGGTGGTGTTGTGGAAACATCTGCAACTTGGTGGCTGAAAGGTGGTAAGATATAAAGCAGGACAAAATGATTAATGAATAGGAAACACAAAGTAAGAATAGAGAAGGTGAGAATAGGAATCATAGGGTGGAAATAAGTGAGGAAATCTATTTAAGGTATGCTTATAGTAGCCTAGGACTTCTATAGTTTTTGCTTGAATTTGATAGCTAACATGGAGTTGGACAAAATTATTGTCTGGGAAGATGGTGAGAATAGGTCTAGAAAGTTGGATTAGGGCAGAGAGTAGCTCCCAATCTTGAATAAAATCTATGAATAAAATTAACTGTTTACCCCATGGATCTGACCCAGGGCCCATGTATATTCATATTTAGCATAGGAGGTTACGCAACCTTTGAGTCCCTGTCAGTCTGAACTCTTAGTCCATGCCCGCAGCTGGGAACATTCTAGGCTGCACTCATTTCTGGACCAATTTTCCTAATGGCATGGTAGAATGACCCAGCCTCCCTTCAAAGAGTGGGGAAGTCTCTACCATTACTATATAAAAGGACAAGTTCCTGGAGAGGCCCGCAGGAGGTCTTATGATGACTTTCCTTATGGATGGGACCAGTGATGTCTGGTCTACTAGTTTCTCTCCCTCTCCATCGCAGTTTCTCTCTGTGTCTATCCAAGAAATAAAGGAATATGTGAAATATCTGCAAATAAGTAAACAAACAGTCTAGGTGTGAAAACTCTGTAACCCAGGGTTTCTCTTTGTTATATTATGTCCCTTGTTGACTTTGGGTTTGTCCGAATCTAGAGCTTTTGCTTTAGAACCTGTTGTCTTTAAGGCATGCAAGTGGAGGTTATTATTCTTATGTTTTTTAGTGAAAGAGCAGAATATACCACAAGTGGCTCAGGCCAAATGATTCCTACGTTTGTTTTAGGACTCTGGTTGCAACTGGGCTGGGGGTGGAGTAATAGATTAATTGTACCAAGGTCTCAGAAAACATTTTACAAATAAATATGACAAACTTAACACATTGAATTGATGGAATTCAGATCCCTGAAAGAACATGGAGCACCTTCTTATGTTCCAGCTGAAAGCTAAACTCCTGCAAAGCTTTTCATGAAGGCTTTCTCAGCTGACTGGAACTTCAAATATAACTAACCTGACCAAGAAACATAACAGACTACTCACTGGGATCATTAGAGAAGAGAATACATAGTCATTTTTTTTCCCGACCTGCATCACCACCTGTGAAGCGACTCCCTTGCAGGTGGGGAGCCAGGGGCTTGAACTGGGATCCTTACACTGGTCCTTGAATTTTGTTCCATGTGTGCTTAACCCACTGCACTACCTCTCTCTCATTTTTTAAAAACTGTTTTTTATTTATTGGATAGAGACAGGGAGAGATTGATAAAGATGTGGGAGAGAAGGAGGGAGAGAGGGAGGGAGGGAGAGAGAGAGAGACTTGCAGCTCTGCTTCACTGTTCATGAAGCTTCCACCTTGCAGGTAGGGAACAGGGTCTTGAACGCAGTTCCCTGAGGATTATAATGTGTGTTCTTTTCTGGACATGCCACCACTGAGCCCCTGATGTTATTTTTTTTTTAATTTTTTATTTCTTTATTGGGGGATTAATGGTTTACAGTCAACAGTAAAATCCAATAATTTGTACATGCATAACATTTATTTTTCTTTTTTAAAAATTTATTTATTGGGAAATTAATGTTTTACATTCGACAGTAAATACAATAGTTTCTATATGCATAACATTTCTCAGTTTTCCATATAACAATACAACCCCAACTAGGTCCTCTGTCATCCTTTTTGGATCTGTATTCTGCCTCCCACGCACCCCAGAGTCTTTTAATTTGGTGCAATACCCTAATTCCAGTTCAGGTTCTACTTGTGTTTTCTCTTCTGATCTTGTTTTTCAACTTCTGCCTGAGAGTGAGATCATCCCATTATAGTCATTTTTCTGATCTCACTCATACACGTTTCTTTTTAAAAATTGTTAAATGTATTGTTAAATGGGAATCTGGGGAATGTTATGCATGTACAAACTATTGTATTTACTGTTGAATGTAAAGCATTAATTCCCCAATAAAGAAATAAATTATTTTTTAAAAAAAGCCTCTATACAGGGGTGGAAAGCTAGCTCTCTAGACAGGACGTGTGTCTAGACATGAATGTGACTCAGGTTCAAACCCCAGCACCAAATAATAGGAGAGATGCCATGGCATTGGATGATACTGGTCTCTCTCTCTCTATCTGAAGGAGAACATTGTTCCAAAACGGTGAAATCACAAGTGTGCAAGAGCCAGCCTCCAAACAAACAAACAAACAAACAAAACCCTATTTTCCCACAGACAGATTTGAAGAGTTTGTTTTGCTACGTTAACAAATCAGTCAGCTGGTGGTTACTGGTGGTTAGGGGTCTAGGGGTTCCAGAGTTCAGTCAAATGCAGTGTTGGGGAGATGGAGGAGACCCCTCTCCCATTTCTGCGTGTTGTACTAGAGCAGTAAATGTGTGACTGGTATGTTTTCAGTACATATGTGATTTATTCCCAGAAAGGATCAACAGCCACTTAGAGGATATGCATGTGTGTATTTATAGGGCGAGCAGAATCAAGATGGAAGAGGTATAGGAAAACATCTAGAAAAGAGGGGCAGATCATTGTACCAAGAAGCAAGGCTAAGATATTCACTGCAGATGAGCACGGCTGGAAGCCTATGATTGTTTGCAGCCAAGGCAAAAAAGAAAAACTCACTAGGTTATAGGACTCTCGCTGGGAAACACACACACAGGCAAGCAAACTTCCTAAAACTTGTAAAAAAAATTTTTTTTCTATTTAGTTTCCCTTTTGTTGCCCTTATTTAAAAAAATTACTGTTGTTGCAGTTATTATTGTTGTTATTGATGTCATTGTGGTTAGGACAGAGAGAAATGGAGAGAGGAGGGGAAGACAGAGAGGTGGGAGAGAAAGATAGGCACCTGCAGACCTGCTTCACCACCTGTGACGTGACTCCCCTGCAGGTGCAGAGCCAGGGGCTTGAACTGGAATCCTTAAGCTGGTCTTTGCGCTTCGTGCCAAATGTGCTTAACCCGCTGCGCTACCGCCCGACTCCCAATACATACACATTTCTATAAATCACACCAGGGGTAAGCGAGAAGTGTTTTATGGTTCATAAGGAGTCAAATCCATAAAACATGACTTTCAAACTCTCCTGAGCTACACATGTCTGACTGAAACTCCCTGCAGAAATCTTGAAAAACAAGCATAAGCTTGCCGTCTTGTCAGAGGCCTCTTCTCTGCCCTGGGCTTGAGTCCCCCCCACCCCCCACAGCCCTGCCGATTTAATAAAAGACCACAAGGATGACCATAGGCTCCTGAGCCAATTCAATATTTATTACACTTTATTATTAAATATATTTTGTTACGTATTTGTTCTCCAGTGCTCCCTCATTTTTTGTTTTTTATTCTTTTGACCAAGATGGATCTAAAATTAAATGCCAAGTCATTTTGAATGGAAATTAAGACTTTAGATGGTGTGCAGTGGAAGGCTAGGGATTGACACACATTACGTATAACCATGTGCAAAGGACCCAGGTTCAAGCCTCTGGTTCCCACCTACAGGGAGGAAGCTTCATGAGCGGGGAAACAGATTTCAGGGGTCCAAGCACAAATAACAGGTGGTTAAACAACACATAGATAAAGGCCAGAATACATTTCTAAGCAGGGGTGGATGGATATTAGAGTAAGGGTGCTTAAAACGGTCATTGTCCAAATATCATTATCATTATCATTATGTCAGGTACATTCCTCTGGTGCCATAAAATACTGAATGTATTCCAGTTATCCCATGCACAGTCTCCAGACCCTCAGGGCAGCAGCCTGACATCAGAGTTATAAATGACTGCATTTGGCTATACCAGCACTCTAGCCTGTCAGCTAGTAATAATTTTGACATATTCAGGCTTTTCCCTAGATCAGGATTCTTGTAGAAGGTCAGAGCCTGAAAAACAGTCTTTACTCCAGCTCTGCATTTACTTAGGGCTTCAGGTCTGCAATTTAGGGTTTGATTTCTTATACCCCAGTCACCCAGAGAAGATCACTCTTAGGTAGGTCAAAGAGGTGGGGCTAGATGTATTTATGTAAACGCTTGCCGGGATAGCCTGAGGGTGCTTCTTCCCGAGCAAGTGCTCTCTGGGTTGGAGAGAACTCAACTGGAGTCAATCTGCGTGGGAGAGGGATCAGGAACTCGTGCTGGGCTAGCATTGCAGGAGATACACTCTGGAACTCTCGGAGCTGGAAAGCAATTCCAAGTGTTTTTACTCAGAAAAGTAGCTTGCATATATACTTGCCAAGTAGGGTATAAACAGGGTGTGACGTAGAGAGGGTGGAGTGAAAAAAGAGACTGGTGAAAATCAGGGTGTGACAAGGAGAGGGGGCAGAGCAGGCGATAATTCTACCACTGAACCACCAATGTCCTGGAGGGAGGGTGGGGCTTAGTTAACAGTGGTTTATGTAAATAGACTGCAGCTTTAGGTGGGATCAAACCAATGCCCTGCAGGCGTGCCGGTGCTTAGTTAAGCAGGAATAGAGACAGAAGCTTTAAGCCAGGGGAGCTTATACTTTCAGGTAGTGTAGTCCTGGCTAAACATATTGACCTGGTAGATGGTGTCAGAATTGCGAATAAGGCCAGAAAGCTAGATTAGGGCAGAGAGTAGCTCCCAAACATGAGTTTTTCTTTTCTCTTATCTTCTTCTTCCTCTTCCTCCTTCCTTTTTATTTCAGAGAATTAATCAGTTTAGGCTCATGGTAGTGTGGGGAATTGAACCGGGGGCTTTGGGAACCTCAGACATGAAAGCCTCTTTGCATAACCATTATGCTGTCTCTTCTACCCTCTCATGAGTTCTGAATGAAATCATGGCTGAAAAACCATAGCCTGGTGCTTCAATAATATGTGCTGACTAGACAATAAAATAAAGGAAATGTTGAGTGTGGTGTTCTTGGTGGAAGATTTTTTTCCCCTTTTTTAAAATTTATAAAATGGAAATACTGACAAGACTACAGGATAAGAGGGGTACATTTCCACACAGTACCCACCCCCAGAGCTCCATATCCAGTTCCTCCCTTGATAGCTTCTATATTCTTTATCCTTCTCAGAGTATGGACCAAGAATCATTGTGGGGTGCAGAAAGTGACAGGTCTGGCTTCTATAATTGCTTCTCCACTGGGTATGGGTGTTGGCAGGTCGATCCATACTCCCAGTATGTCTCTCTCTTTCCTTAGTGAGGCAGGGATCTGGGGAGGCCAGGCTCCAGGGCATATGGTGGGGTCGTCTGCCCAGAGAAGTCAGGTTGGCTTCATGGTAGCATCTGGAACCTGGTGGCTGAAAAAGAGTTAACATATAAAGTAGAACAAATTGTTGACTAATAATGAACCTAAAGGCAAGAATGTTGTGGATGGCGATTTGGGGTCTGCATTTTGGAAAAAGCTAGTAGGTATATTTTAGATATTCCAGAGGGCCCATGGCTTTACTAGTTTTTCCTGAGTCTGATACCTAATATGCACGTGCACCCAGGCTATTGTCTGGGGAGATGGTGTCTTAGTTAGAAGAAGGACTAGAAAGCTGGATCAGGGAAGAGACTAGCTCTCAAATATGGGAAACATATATAAATATTGTTAACTGTAAACCCCACCAGTTTGAACTAGGGCCCATATTCAGCACAGGGGCCTGCGTAACCACTGCATCACTGAAGGTCTGAGCTTGCATTATGTGGTCACAGCTAGGTACATTCCAGGCTGCACTAATTTCAGGACACATTTTTTTCAGGTAGTAGTTGTTGTCCAACCTCCCTTCGGAGAATGGAACATTCCCTACCATTACTGATGGTAGAAGATATTTCATGAATGATGACAGGGTTCTATAGCTTTTCTATAGCTTTATATTCTTAAGTGTGAGGAGGGACTGGAACTGATTGCCTGAAGCTATTTATCAGCCAAGTGTCTAATGTGTAAAATGTGTTTCAGAACCACTGCTTCACTTCTTCCTCACCTTCCTCCCATCTAGGGGAAAAAATGATATATTTATTAGTGAGCAGGGCTAGAATCAATCACAGTAGTGTTTATTTGTTTTCATACTGCATTTTCAATTTAATATGATAGCAGGGATATAGTTATTTCATTAAAAAAATCACCCTGGTGTTTTCTCCTGGGCTCTTTGATGGGGCACAATAAATTAAACATTCACAGAAGCCTTGTTGACACAAAGGGGAGAGTTTCTGACTGGAAAAGACCTCAAACAGAGAAAATGAGCCTTAAGATGGACGGGGTGTCTCTCTCCCTGTTATCGCAGGCAGGGTCCCCCGTGGCTATTCATAGCTAACCAGTGAAAACAGCCATGCTGGGGGCGGGGGGAGGGTCACGACTGTCCACCCACCGCAGAGTCCATCCATAGCACACACATTTCAGACGTTTCCTGTGCAGAACATTTATCCTTTCACTACTTGACCTGAAGCGCGGGTGTGTGATGGTTCTCATTTATGGTGTGTTCCAGCTTCACGGACTTCTCTTTGCTCCTGTGGAAGCTATTTTAATGGACTTTCTTTGGACTTATAAAAATACTCCGAGTTTGAGGAATAGGGCCCTGAAGTGCGCACCTTCTTTATGTTCCCATACTGCTAGGAAATTGCCTTTTGCTTATGGTTTAGTTTGCTGGATAAATACCTGATGTTGCACATTTCCAGGGAGGGATGCCTTGGAAACAGCATGTTGGGAGGGGTGTGGTGCTTGCATTTCACTCATCGGTATGATCGGGACCAGAATTTGGGTTTCAAATTAATTTCCTTTCAGCACTGCTTGAGTGCCAAATGTGGTGTCATTCTAATCTAGTTTTAATAATGTCAACATAGGGGCCAAGCGGCGGTGTACCTGGTTAAGTGCACTGTTAAGTGACAGTGTGCAAAGACCCAGACTCAAGCCCCTGGTCCCTACCTGCAGGGGGAAAGCTTCATGAGTGGTGAAGCAGGGCTGCAGGCATCATTCTGTTTCTTTCCTTCTCTATCTCCTCCTTCTGTATCATTTTCTCTGTTTCTTTCCAATAATAAATAATAATTAAAAATAATGTCAGCAGAAATTTTATACTAAACCAATCCTAATGGGAATATTTGTCCTAGCACAGCTGGTGAACTCAACAATGATAACAGTTAAAATAGGAAAACTTTTTTTTAATTATCTTTATTTTACTTACTTGATAGAGACAGCCAGAAATCGAGAGGGAAGGGGGAGGGAGAGAGGGAGAGAGACACCTGCAGCCCTGCTTCACTATTAGTGAAGTTTTCCCCCTGCAGGTGGGGACCGGGAACTTGAATCTGGGTCCTTGTACATTGTAACATGTGTGCTCAACCAGGTTCACCACCGCCCAGCCCCAGGAATACATTTTTTAATGCTGTGTAGAAATGGGAATTCTATAGACTGACAGGGACTCGGAGGTTATACAGGTTCCTGTGCTGAATTTGAATAGATATGGGTCCCAAGTCAGACTGACATGGATAATAGTTAATTGTACATATATATATATATATATATATATATATATTTTTTTTTTTTAAGTTTGGGAGCTACTCTCTGCCCTGATCCAGCTTTCTAGTCCTATTTTTTTAAAAAAATTTTTTTTATTTAAGAAAGGATTAATTAACAAAACCATAGGGTAGGAGGGGTACAACTCCACACAATTCCCACCACCCAATCTCCATATCCCACCCCCTCCCCTGATAGCTTTCCCATTCTCTATCCCTCTGGGAGCATGGACCCAGGGTCATTGTGGGTTGCAGAAGGTAGAAGGTCTGGCTTCTGTAATTGCTTCCCCACTGAACATGGGTTTTGACTGGTCTGTCCATACTCCCAATTTGCCTCTCTCTTTCCCTAGTAGAGTGTGTCTCTGGGGAAGCTGAGCTCCAGGACACATTGGTGGGGTCTTCAATCCAGGGAAGCCTGGCTAGCATCCTGATAGCATCTGGAACTTGGTGACTGAAAAGAGAGTTAACATACAAAGCCAAACAAATTGTTGAGCAATCATGGACCCAAAGCTTGGAATAGTGGAGAGGAAGTGTTAGGGAGGTACTCACTGCAAACTCTAGTGTACTTCTGCTTTCAGATATATATTTTGCAGTAGTTTATGGATACGTGTGAACATAAGCTCTCTCTCACAGAAACTGGTGTATATCTAGGTTTTGGGACTTTGTTAGAAAGTGAACCACCTGAGATGAGATTAGAGTGTACTATAAAAGGAAAGGTCTCACCCGAGTAATGAAGCTGAAGGGTTGTCATTCCACACGTGAAGTCTCTGGACACAGTCTGAGGTGAAGCATGTTGAGGTGGCAATCATTGCATTGGTTAGGTTGTGATCTGCGGATGCAATATTATTTGATATGGATTGGGAGAGGCATACGGGAAAGTGGGCCCTATCAAAGGGTTCCAGGACTGGGGGAAGTAGGGGCTCTATAGTGGAGATGTGAGGTTCCTGCTGTCTTAGGGTTCAAAAAGACAATCGATAGTTAATGTTATCGTCACATTATTTGGTAGTTGGGTTAACTCTGAAAAGTCCTTTTGTTAGGGTTTGCTGTACAGTACCCAGTATCTTGTATATAGCTGTGCTATCGGATGCTTCTAATCTACTTGGTCTAGGCTTTTGAGAGAGTCCGCATATCAAATACACAGCCTACATATTAAAACGATTCAGTTTGTGTTTTGAAAAACTTTGAGATATACAATTGATTTTCCCCCTCTCATATTAATTAACTAGTGATTTATATGTCTACATTTTGCTAGGAGTGTACATAAACACCATTCCCACCACCAAAAGACTGTGACCCATCCCTCCCACCCACTCCCACCCCCCACTGGCCCAGGAAGCTGCATGTCTACCCCTCACCACAGGGTTTTTACTTTGGTGCCCTACTTACAATTTGGTCAGGTCCTGCTTTTAGTTTCCCTTTCAGATCTTCTTACTCAACTTCTGTTGATGAGTGGGATCATCCCATACTCATCTTTATCTTTCTGACGTAGCTCACTTAACATAATTCCTTCTAGCTCTGTCCAAGATGGGTCAGAGAAGGTGGGTTCATTGTTCTTGATAGCTGCATAGTATTCCATTGTGTATATATACCACAGCTTTCTCAGCCACTCATCTGTTGTTGGGCACCTGGGTTGCTTCCAGGTTTTAGCTATTATGAATTGTGCTGCTATGAACATAGGAATACACACCTCTTTTTGGTTGGGTGTTATGGAGTCCTTGGGGTATAACCCCAGGAGAGGAATTACTGGATCATATGGAAGGTCCTTGTCTAGCCTTCTGAGAGTTTTCCAGACTGCTCTCCACAGAAGCTGTACCAATTTACATTCCCACCAGCAATGCAAAAGGGTTCCTTTTTCCCCACATCCTCTCCAGCATTTGTTGCTGCTGTCCTTTTTGATGTATGCCATTCTTATAGGAGTGGGGTGGTATCTTAGTGTTGTCTTAATTCTAGTCCTATTTTTAACTCTGCTACCATCTTCCCAGACTATATTTTTTTTTAGTCCACCTGCAGATTACCTATCAAGCTCCAGAAAAAATTACCACAGTCATGTTAAACATATCTAAAATAGATATTCTAGCTTGTATTCACCCTAAAATTCCTATTCCCATCTGCTCTATTCCTACTTCATGATTCATTAAATATTTTGTCCTGCTTTATATCTTACTGCATTTGTGGATATCACTACAATTTTATCCTGGCTTTCCTTGGCAGACAACCTCACCAGTGTATCTCTGAATCTCGCTTCCAGATCCCTAGTCCACAATGAAAAGAAAAAAACAGACTGGGGCTATGGATCTACTTGTCAACATTTATGTCCAGTGGAGAAGTAATTAGAGAAGCCAGATATTCCACCTTCTGCACCACATAAAGAACTTTGGTTCATACTCACAGAGGGGTAAATATTAAGAGAAGATGACCAGATGGCTCTGAACTCCAAATAAATCAGGATCCAGAGAGAGAAGAAGAAAAAAAAATAAAAAGGGGGAACGTGAGGAGGGTATCTAAGTCTAAGAATAAATTATTTCATACTCCTAGAGGGATAAAGAATTGCATTGCTTAAAACTGTGGTCCATTTACATAATCATTGTTTTGTCTGAGACCTGCCATGCCTGTGCCTGCAGGGCGTTGGTTTAATCTCCACTGGTTAGATGAAAACCTTGCTACCTTCCAGCTCTTTTTCTTCTCCCCCCCTTTCCTAGTCATTTCCTTTTTTCTGACCTGCCACTTCTGTCTTAGAAGGTATAAAAGCAGACTCTTTTCTGATCAATAAAAGCATTCCATTGTGTTCCCACTCAGCCATGAGAGTTCCTGGTTCCTCTCCCACATCGCTGAGTAAGCAGCAGCCTAGGTTGGCTCTGGAAGAGCTGTCTCCAACCCAGAGAGCACGTGCCCAGGAAGAAACACCCTCAGGCTAGCCCAGCAAAGAATAGGAAAGCTATCAGGGGATGGGATGGGATACAGAGTTCTGGTGGTGGGAATTGTGTGGAGTTGTACCCCTCTTATCCTATGGTTTTTGTCTGTGTTTCCTTTTTATCAATAATAATTAAAAATAAATTAAATAGTAAAAAATAGGGGTAGGGTACTCAGAAGTAGTAGGTGTGACTTAGAAAGGAAGAGAAGGTAGGACCATAGAAAAGACATATATATATATATCTCTACATCTATGATCTTGGGAGAACCACTGCAGTTTCCACTGGAGGAGGATGGGGACACAGAATTCTGGCAGTAGGAATGGTGTGGAAGTATAGCCCTGTTATCTTATAATTTAGTAAATCAATATTAAAATAATTATAATGCCTTTCATTAAAATTGTAAAAAAGAAAATCATGAGCATAATGTAGAAAAGATAAGATATAAAAATGAACCAAATGGAATTTCCTCAGTGAATAGCTTGATGATATATATATATATATATAATCATATTTTATATATTAAATACTCCTTCAGAATAAAAAAATTGGTATTCTCCAAAGAACCAGAGCCAATATATATTATGTAATATAAATTATTACACACACATATATATGTATATATGTACATACACACAGATATGTGATAGAGAATTATTCATCTTAAGGAACTGGCTTGTCCCAAAATCTGCAGGGTGAGACAACAGAGGAGAGTCCCATGGAAGGCATGTGCTGCCCTTCCAACCCAGAGGTTATCTGCTGGCATAATTCCGGTTTAGGAGGAAGTCAGCTTTTGTTTTAGTTACACCTTCACCGGATCACATGGGGCCACATCACCTTGGGGAAGGTAGACTGGTTTATTCAAAACCTACTAATCACGTCCCCAAACACCCTCAAAGATCATCAAGACTAGGGCACCAGGCAGTGATGCATTGGGTTAAACGCACATAGTACCAAGGGCAAGGACTGGTGCAAAGACCCAGGTTCGAGACTCCCGCTCCTCACATGTGTGTCTGGGGGTGGTGGTGGTGGAATGCTTCACAAGCAGTGAAACAGGTCTGCAGGTGTTTATCTTTCTCTACCCTTCTTTGTCTTCCCCACTTCTCTCCATTTGTCTCTGTCCTATCCAACAACAGCAGCGGCAATAGAAACAGCAATGGAAAAAATATGGCCTCTAGAGCAGAGATTCTTGGTGCACTGGTGCCAGCACTGAGCCTTAGCAATAACCCTGGAGCAAAAAAAAAAAAAAAAGAAAGAAAGAAAAAGAAAAAAGAAAGGAAACATCAGAGTATTGTTTGATCAAATATCTAAGCATTGTAACCTAGCCTAGTTGATTCATAAAATTAGCCACCACATACTGGTAAGGACATTAATATTAAAACACAGTAACCTTTTACCATTAGGCTTTCAGCAAAGAAAGATAGTAGGATATATATAATTTCTTTATTGCAATGAACTGACTTTTACCATGGGTAGGTGCCTACATACCAGTTAACTAACTCTAAAATTCAGATGAAAAACTGTCAGGAAGCACATGCTGGAACTCTCAGGTATAAGTTGATCTTGCAACCCCTGGGTGGAATTTTCTAGAAGAATCTGGAAAGATCTCAGTTCTCCCTGAAGACCACTCAAGGATTAAATAAGGTCTATCTAAATAATTCAGAATGATTTCCCTTATTTGAAGATTGTTGGGTAGTATGCCACCTCCCCCTGGCTTCTGCTTAACCATATGCCTATATAGGGATTTACTGATCCAAAGTTTTGGTCTATTTACATAAATCACTTTTACATAAAGCACTCCAGGGCATTGGTGGTTCAGTGATAGGATTCTCGCCTGTTCCGCCCCCTCCTTGTCACACTCTGATTTTCACCAGTCACTTTTCTCTCCACCCTCTCTATATCACATCCTGTTTCCACCCTACTTGGAGAGTATAAAAACAGCTGCTCTTCTGATTAAAGACACTTGGAAATTGCTTTCCGGCTCCGAGTGTTCCAAAGTGTATCTCCTGCGGAAGTTGGTGCAGCACGAGTTCCTGATCCCTCTCCCACACAGCAGCCTAGATCAGCTCCAGTTGAGTTCTCTCCAACCCAGAGAGCACTAGCTCGGGAAGAAGTACCCTCAGGCTATCCCGGCAGAAGATAAGTAACTATATGGGCCTGGTGGTAGCACACCTTGCTGAGTGCTCTCATTACAGGGCACAAGGATCCTGGCTCAAGCTCCTGGTCTCCACTTGCAGGGGGAAAGCTTTACAAGCTGTGAAGCAGTGCTGTGGGTATCTCTCTGTCTCTCTTCTTTTCTATCTTCATTTCTCCCTCTCATTTTCTCTCTGTCTCTATCCTAAATAAATAAATAAATAAATAAATAGATAGATAGATATTTGCCACTATTGAACCTGGGATCTCTAGGGCCTCATACCTCGTGGTCTGGTATTTTGAGCTATTTCCCTAACCCTGTTTTACTTTTCAAACCCAAGTTTGAAAAACTTTTCTTTTTATGTTAAACAAATTTATGAAATCAAAAGTTCTAAAACACAGATTCCAAACAGACAAATGATGAAAATAATCCCAAACTGAAATACTGAGTTCTGTGACCCTTGCTGATCTATATTTAATAAAGCATGTTCTTTACAAGTAATCTTGCCAATCAAAATATTGATAGAGGTAGTTAAGATTTTGCTTTTCCCCCACTGATCACATATCACTTTGTAAAAACATTACTAAAGATTTGGTTATCGAGAGAGAGAGAGAGAGAGAGAATGAGATCAGAAAAGAACATTGTTTATTTCTGGAAATCTGGTGGTATGGGGGATTGAACCTGTGTCTTCTGGGGTCTCAGACATGAATTTTTATTCTCTAGCAAGTATTTATTCTAATATTTCCCCCAACTGTGTATTAACTCTTAAGAGTTCATATTTCCCCTAAAAATACATAGATATTTAAAAAAGATAACTTAAAACCTAGATATAGACCAGGGTCCATGAGATGGTGCATAAATATATATATATATCTAGGAGTTGGGGAAAAACATATACCTTAAAGGAAAAGTTCACAGTAGTATGCAGTGAGTCAATAAATGTAGCAAGCTAGCAAGCAGAAAGACCTAAAAAGACACCATAAAGTACCTAATGAAATAGTTTCTACTTAGACTTAGATACCCTCCTCACCTACCTCCTATTGCATGTCCCTCAATCACTCCAAAGCTCACCTTGTCAGACAAAGTAAGGACTATAAAAGCTGAATAAGAGCAAGAGACTGGCATACTGTAATGATGACTATTTAGTCACCACCAGGCCACCCTATCACCTAGGGCCCTAGTCAGGGAGGCCTGGGATTCCCACGCAGATACACAGATTGCATACTGTGCCTATCACCCGAGGATGGTGGTCCTGAAATTGGCGCAACCTGGAATGTTCCCAACCGTGACCACAGAATGTGAGCTCAGAACTACAGGGATGCAGGGAGTACAACATATTTCTGAGCCACTTATCTGTCATTGGACATCTGGGTTGCTTCCTAATTTGAGTCTCGGGAAATTTACATTGTTTGTTTAAGATCACAGGCATCTAACAAACACATCTCAGTTGACCTAAGAATGAGTCTATAATTGGATAGAGACACAGAAAAATTGAGAGGGTGTAATAGGGTCCCACTTCATTAGCATAACTGACTCCATCTTGACCTGAACCTGAACCTGTATAATGGCTTTACTTGCCAAAAAAGCAGTGTATCTTAGTGTTCTGTAATTATTGATTGTTGATTGTTTCCAATAACAGGTTGTCCTGATCACAGTAATAGTCCACCCTAACCGCTGCATGCTTGCCTTCTGTAACCTAGCTTGCTTCCTGCACTTACCCCTTTAAATGATGGTGCTGCAATGAGCTGGGGGTGGCACTCTGAGCAATGCTTTAGCTGTGAGTGTGGTCACTGGCTGGCTGAATAAAGACTCTCAAATTTGGCTGAATTGGTCTCAGGAGGTCTCTGACACCCCACAACAAGGGAAGATGGAGATAGATACCTATATCTATATCTGCCTATCATCTATCTATCTATCTATCTATCTATCTATCTATCTATCTATCATCTATCTATCTATTTAGATATAGGTAGTCATAGAGACACCAGCAACCCTGGTTCACCACTTGTGAAGCTTTCCCCTCCTTGTGGGGACTGGGGGTTTGAACGTACATTTTTTCACAGTATAATGTGCACACTTAACCAGGTGTGGCACTGCTGGCCCCACAAGTCTTTGTTAGACAAAATAGGAAGACCTACTTTGATTCCTTGAGAGATCTTTGTTCCTGGAGTTAGGGCTTCAGTAACTCTCCATCTGGGTGCTGGAGAGATGAGAAGCCTGTATAGACAGTCCACTAGCCAAACCTACCAAATTTATGACATTATTTGGTTTCAACAGACATTTCTAGAAAACCACTAATGGAGTTGAGCTTGTCTTCTAGGTGAATAACACCCTTCCCTGAGCACAGGCAGAAATAGCAGTCCGGAAGCAGAAGCCATAGGAGATGTGGGTAATTACTGGTGGTATTAAGAGTGAGAAGAGAATGAAGGGGGACAGGATGGTGGCGCACCTGGTTGACCACATATGTTACAATGGGCAAGGACCCAGGTTCAAGGCCCCAGTCCCTAGCTGCAGGGGGAAAGCTTCACAAGTGGTAAAGTAGGGCTCCAGGTGTCTCTCTATCTCTTTCCCTCTCTATCTCCCCACTCCTCTCCATTTCTGGCTATCTCTATAAATAAAGGTAATAAAAAATGAAGGAGGAGGAGGAGGAGGAGGAAAGAATGAAGTGAAGAAAGCAGACAAGAGTGGAACCCTTCTGAGAATATCACTTTTTTCTTTAGGCCTGTAACTGTTGTTGCTCATTTGTAGGAAGGGAAACTGGCGTGTACTACGGAGTTCTCTGGGACACATTCTTAATGTTTTCTTAAGTCCCTGAACCATTAAAAAAAAAAGTTCTGGGAAAATGGAGAATTGGAATATCAGAATGCTGCTCCCCAACCTTGGCTGGGACATTTGTTTGGGTGCAAAATTTATAAAATGCCTTGAAAGCTCAGCCCTGCTTAAAAGGGCCTATTTTTGTTTTGAGTTCATAAAGCAATCTCTCTCTCTCTCTCTCTTTCTCTCTCTCTCTCTCCCTCCTCCAGCTCAGGTTCACGTCCAGATAAAACAGCTAGCTAAGTCAAATTCAGTGTAAAAAATACAAGCCCCTTTTTAGCCTGGCTTTTCATGCTGCGTCCTGAAGTGTGCCTGGGTGTTGAAAGTGGAGAGGGCTAGGTGGGTGGGTGCAGTGGTGGTGGGGAGGGTGTTTTTTCAGCCCAGCTTATGAGAGTGAAGCTTTCTCTCCAGCACCCCCGACTGCCCTGGATCTTGCTGGGGGTGGAGGTAGGGGGATGTCGCAGGCAGTGGTCGCTGGAGAGCTGGAACGCCTGCCAAAGTCAGCAGCTGGAGTGAGTAGAGTAAATCAAGTTAAGAGGGAGCAGGACAAGACTTTGGAAGAGGAGACAGAATCTGTGGGTCAAACCGTTAGCCAGACTCGCTGGGTTAAGATGATGAGATATAAATTGACTGGTATTTCCTGGCTTTAGAGAAGGAAGCCTGCATGGGGTTTATATCTGGTCCTTTGGCACCTGGGGGTGGGGGGGAAGTGGGAATGGACCCCAACTTCCCTGCCTGCCTGCCTGTCTCGTGGGCCTCAGGTGTGGGGCATTTAGAGCAGGATAGTATGCAAAGCCGGAAAGCCCTGGGTTTTGCAGCTATAAATACTTTTATCCAGCCCGTTGTCCTCAATTAGTTGTAGAGAGCCCAGAATACAATGCTCTCCCTCCAACCTTTGCTGAGAGTGCAGCCCCCACCCCACTCCTGGCCACCAGCTCTCTCCTTTCTGGGTTTTTATTTTATTTTTATTCCTGTTATTTATTTATTTATTTATTTATTTATTTATTTATGTATTTATTGGCTAGAGACAGCCAGAAAGAGATAGGGAAGGGAGAGATAGAGAGGGAGAGAGACAGAGAGACACCTGCAGCCCTGCTTCACAATTTGTGAAGCTTTCCTCTTGCAGATGGAGACTGGGGGCTTGAACCTGGGTCCTTGCACATTGTAGCATGTACACTCAATCAGATGTGCCACCACCCAGCTCCCCTTTCTGGGGCTCTCTATACACCTTTTCTCTTCATATCCTTGACAGGGACCTAAGGGGCATGACTCTGACCCATCAGAACCATGACCCTCAGAAATCAGGACCATGTGGAACCTGGTGAATGTACCATGGAAAATACTCTCAAAGTTCTTTATAATATTCATGCCCCTCCCTCCTTCCAAGTCTAATCTGGTGGGCTTGGTCTTAGATGAATTGAGCTCCAGTTTTGTCATCCCATAGGGAAAGGAAGCCCACTTGCACCACCCACATGAATTTATCTTTTTTTTTAATTAATTTATTTCCTTTTTGTTGCCCTTGTTATTTTTATTGTTGTAGTTTTTGTTGCTGTTGTTATTGATGTCATCATTGTTGGATAGGACAGAGAGAAATGGAGAGAGGAGGGAGAGATAGAGGGGGGAGAGAAAGATAGACACCTGCAGACCTGTTTCACAGCCTGTGAAGAGACTCCCCTGTAGGTGGGGAGCCGGGGGCTCGAACTGGGATCCTTAAGCCGGCCCTTGCGCTTTGCGCCACGTGCACTTAACCCGCTCCGCTACCGCCCGACTTCCAAGAGCATATTTAAAACATGTGGACAGATGGGTGTGAGAGGACAGTATGAGGAGGTTGAGTTCAATATCATGTGTGTTTGGAGGGCATAGGAGAAATTTAAGGAAAAGTGTGTCACGATGGGATTTACATTCTGGGCATCCTGTTTTCTGCTTTCCCTACACCAATGACAGTCAGAAAAGGAGAAGGCTTTGGCAGAGTTTTCAGTGAGACATGGGGAGAGTGCAGATCAGAGAGATGGGCAGAAGTTCCTCAAGTGTCATGTCCTTGTCATCAAGTTGTATACTGGGGTATAAAGAAGAAGAGGGTTCTTTGATGGTGCGTAAACATATAGAATTTTCTTTTAAAAATTTATTTATAAAATGGAAATATTGACTACAGAATAAGAGGGGTACATTTCCACACAACTCCCACCCCCAGAAGTCCATATTCAATCCCCTCCCTTGATAGCTTTCCTAGTCTTTACCCCTTTGGGAGTATGGACCCAAGTTCATTGTGGGATGCAGAAGGTGAAAAGTCTGTCTTCTGTAATTGCTTGGCCGCTGAACTTTGGTGTTGGTAGATCAATCCAAACTCCCAACCTGAGAAGACTTTTCTATTTGATGTTCTAGGTGTGTCACAGAATTTAAAAACTGCATCTGATTCAAGATTCAAAGACATTAGAAAACATTCACCCACTTAACGGATAAGGCTGAAAATGGAACCACAAATGTACGCTTGACTGCCGTGATTAACTGCTTTCATAACTAGAGGTGATGACTGTTTGATCACTTTTTTTTTTAAGTAGGGGGAGGTGCCAAAGTGTCCTTAGTTTTCCTCTTGACCAACAAAAATGATGAACTCCAATTACAGCAGCTTTTGGAGAACAGTGTGGTTCTTTTAGTGCGTTTCCAAGTGTTTCATTTAGACATTTTGGAAAAACATACGTCTCTATTCATAGCAATGGTTCTTATTCTGATTTATAAGTTCTGTTCAACTATAAATCATTCAAAACTCAAAAATTAAATTTTATGGCAAACACTTTGATGGCTTCATGCCTGAACAAAGCAATGAAGAAATGCCATTTTTCTTACCGCCTATTATGATTGGACTTTTCATTATGTCTTCTTCTTTTTCTTAATAATGTAGATGGTTCAGAATATAAATATATATATATTCTCAGAATATATATATATATATATATATATATATTTCTCTCTCCATTAAGAAAATCATTCAACATTTGACTTTAAAAAATCATATGCTTTTCATCATTTGTTCAAATCTTATTTAATTTTATAATTATGTACCTAAACTTACAAAATTCTGTGTCTGAAGCATAGATGGGTGTCTGTGGAACTTGGCTATTTAATTGCCTTCATTGTGAACATGAATTCATCAGTTCTTCCTACATGAGCAGGAATGGGCTCTCTGTGACGTGGCTCAGTTCTCTCTTCATATATATGGTCTGCCTGTTTTCTAGGAGGATGGGATTCATTTGATTGCCTCACTTGGGGCAAGGAAAGAAGCCTCATGTATTGAGTAACTTCTGTGTTCCAGGGATAGGTGCTCTACAAGTATTTTTCCTCTTTAAAAATGTGGGGCTGGGAATGAACTGAGGGCCTTGTGTGTGCACAGTCCTCTAAGAAGTCTCCCAGGCTCGACTATTTTTTTATTTAACATATTTATTTATTAATGAGAGAGAGAGAGAGAGAGAGAGAGAGAGAGAGAGAACAGAATTAGAGAATAATTCTCATTCTGGCATATGTGGTGCTTAGAATTAAACTCAGAACTATGTGCTCGTAAATTATGTTCTCTGTTCCCTGTCCCCATGTCCACTCTTTAAATTCTATGCACACACACACACACACACACACACACACACACACACACACACACAGAGCGAGCGAGAGAGGAGATAGATGATAGATAGATAGATACATAGATAGATAGATAGATAGGACCTATCTGTGAAAACTGAACTCGGGGTCTCAAGCATGGCAAGGTGACAGCACCATCTCCCAGTAATTCTATAATCACTTCCACTGAATTTCCTACCATCCTGGGAGTTGAGAATTTGTAGCCCTGGTAATAAGTAAAACCAATAGTAAGCCAGAGTAAGAGTTTCAGGGACTTTTTATTTATTTTTGTTTTTTTATGTTTAAAATAAAAATATTGACACAACCGTAGGATAGGAGAGGTACCACCACTAGAGTTCTGTGTCCCTTCCTCTCCATTAGAAGCTTCCCTCTTCTTTACCTCTCTGACAACATGGGCCCAGGACCATCATGAGCTGCAGAAGGTGGAAGGTCTGGTTTCTGTGAATGTTTTTCCATTGGACATGGGGCATTGACAGGTTGATTCACACTTCAAGAATGTTTCTATCTTTGCATAGTGGGGCAGGGCTCTGGAGAGGTGGGGGTCAGGGTACATTGATGAGGTTGTCTGCCCAGGAAGTCAGCTTGGCTTCACAGGAAGAGATAAAGACAGAGATAGAGACAGAGAGGAGGTGAGATGGGAGGGGGAGATAGATAGATAGATAGATAGACAGACAGACTGAGAGACACCTATAGCTCTGCTTCACCACTTGCAACTTTATGACTGAAAAGCATTAAGAAATGAAGCAGAACAAATTGTTTAATAATCAGGAACCTGAAGGCAAAAATAGAGTAGGTGAGATGTGAGGTCTCCATTTTGGAAAAAAGCTAGTAGGTCTATTTTAGTTATATTCCAAGGGAGGGACTTTTTATTATTTTTTATTTGGTGGGTTAATGGTTTACAGTATAGCCTTTAATACATAGGTACAGCCTGTCACCTCTTGATTTGTGTCTAGGGGACACACCAGGACAGCAATGTTCCATCATCTTGTCCTTTTTATTCTTTTCCTTTGCTTGGTGCCAAAGTGAGTTTCACCTTATGTCCTCCCTTACTGTCCTTTATTCTTAAGTTCCACCTGTAAGTGAAATCATTTGCTATTGGTCTTGACCTCTCAGGGAATTTTATTATTTATTTAGTTTCTGCATTTATTTTTTAAAATATTTTTATTTATTGATTATGGGATAGAGATAGAGAGGAAGTGAGATGGGAGGGGGAGATAAATGATAGATAGATAGATAGATAGATAGATAGATAGATAGATAGATAGAATAGACTGAGAGACATCTATAGCTCTGCTTCACCACTTGTGAAGCTTTTTTCCTGAAGGTGGAGACCAAGGGCTTGAACCTGAGTCCCTGTGCAGTATAATGTGTGCTCTGAATGAGGTGCGCCACTGGCTGGCCCCCTTGAACTGAATTTTGAAGGAGAGAAATATTTGGAAAGACAGAGCAGAAAGGGTAGGACTTTTTTTTCTTTTTTTTTTTAGATAGTATAATCTTAAAATTTTTTTTTTTTTATTTAAGAAAGGAGACATTAACAAAATCATAGGATGGGGGGGTACGACTCCACAAAATTCCTGCCACCCAATCTCCATATCCCACCCCCTCCCCAATAGCTTTCCCATTCTCTATCCCTCTGGGAGCATGGACCCAGGGTCATTGTGGGATGCAGAAGGTGGAAGGTCCGGCTTCTGTAATTGCTTCCCCACTGAACATGGGCATTGACTGGTCGATCCATACTCCCAGTCTGCCTCTCTCTTTCCCTAGTAGGGCAGGTCTCTGGGGAAGCTGAGCTCCAGGACGCATTGGTGGGGTCTTCAGTCCAGGGAAGCCTGGCCGGCATCCTGATGGCATCTGGAACCTGGTGGCTGAAAAGAGAGTTAACATACAAAGCCAAACAAATTGTTGAAGAATCATGGATCCAAAGGTTGGAATAGTGGTTGAATGAAGTGTTGGGGGATACTCACTGCAAACTCTTGTGTACTACTGCTTTCAGGTATATATTTTGTCCTAGTTTATGGGTAGGTGTGAACATATGCTCTATCTCAGGGGACCTGGTCTGTATCTAGGTTTGGGGACTTTGTTAGGAAGTGAACCACCTGGGATGGAGTTAGAGAATACTATGAAAGGAAAGGTCTCATCCTAGTAATGAAGCTGAAGGGTTGTCATTCCACACGTGAAGTCTCTGGACACAGTCTAAAGTGAAGCATTCTGGCACTTGTTGCATTGATTAGGTTGCAATCAGCGGATGCAATATTAATTGATAAGAATTGGGAGAAGCATACGGAAATGTGGGGCCTACCCTAGGGTTCCAGGACTGGGGGAAGTTTAGGCTCCACAGTGGAGAGCTGTCTTAGGGTTCAAGAAGACAATGAATAGTTACTGTTATCATCACATTATTTGGTAATTGGGTTAACTTTGAAAAGTCCCTTTGTTAGACATGCAATCAATTTTTCCCCCTCTCATATTAATTAAATAGTGATTTATATGACTACAATTTAATAGGTGTGTACATAAACACCATTCCCATCACCAAAAGTTTGTGTCCCATCCCACCCACTCACCCTCACCCCCACCCCCTGCCGCCCGGAAGCCGCATGTTGACCCTCCCCCTCACCACAGGGTTTTTACTTTAGTGCCCTACTTTCAATTTAGTCAGATCTTGCTTTTAGTTTCAAAGGGTAGGACTTTTGACTCATGAGCAAGCATGAGGTTTGTTTACCCTCAAGTGGTTGGGGACTTAGATTTACCTGTTATCTGCACTCTTTCTCCAGGGAGAAAGTTCTAGCAGGGCCCTGTATCAGCGCAGAAGATTGGGATTGAGTCTGGGATATAGTATAGAGGCAGGTTCACTGAGGAAGCACTTAATGGACAGTCTGTGATGGTTACCAATCTATGGCATCATCACTCAGTTTAGAATGATTGTTGTATCTTTAATTTAAACAATTTATTTTTATTGTCACCAGGATTATAACTGGGACTCAGAGCTGGCACTACGAACTTACTGCTCTCCATGGCCATTCCTCCACTATCTTTTTTTTTTTTTTTTGTTCTTCATGTTTTTATTTGATATAACAGAGAGAAACTGAAAGGGTGGGGGAGATAGAGATGGAGATGGAAAGACAGACATCAGTAGACCTGTTCTACTATTTGTGAAGTGCCACCCCTACAAATGGGGAGGGGGGCTTGAACCAGTCATCATGGTAATGTGCACACTTAGCTGTGAGATAAGTATACTTGTACTTCTTTCATGTTAATTGAGATAAATAAAAAAGGAAAGATGAATACTGTGTGATCTCATTCATAGGTGGAACTTAAGGAATAAAAGGGCAGAAAAGGAAAACGCAAAAAGCAACTTAGACTGGGCTTGGTGTATTACACCAAAGCAAAGGGCTCTGGGGCAGGAGGGAAGGGAAGGGGTTGGGTGGGAGGGACTTTGGAGACCGGGTTTCTGATGGTAAAACTGACCTCAGTTGGGTCTGAGGGTGTTTTTCAGGCACCTGTTGCAGGGAGATGAGAAACTATACCCATGTGTCAACAACGGTACTGTTAACCCCTCAGTGAAATCATAAAACAAACAAAAAAAATCTCAGTCATTTATGGTTGATCATAGGAAGGTTTCTCTGAGGAACCTACACTTTTTATTTATGCTCTTCTTTATATAGGAAAAATCTATGAAAAAAATTCACAACTGCTTTACAATAGAACTTGAGCTCATATACTTAAAGAGAAATGATCAGGCAAGAAAAAAATTAAAACATGAGAATGAGGTGCTACCATGAATGGGATTAGATCAGAAGAGATGTTATAATACCCTGTACTTTTTTTTGGTGGGAGAAGATTACATTTTTTTATGATTTTCTCTTCTCTTCTCTTCTCTTCTCTTCTCTTCTCTTCTCTTCTCTTCTCTTCTCTTCTCTTCTCCTCTCCTCTCCTCTCTTCTCTCTCTCTCTCTCTCTGCCTGCTGACTATAGCATTTCCTCCGGCTTAGTATTCACTGACACTAATATCAACAAGAATGCTACTTTTCATGATCAGTTCACATTTCTTTCCATCAACTAGCAATACCTTGAGGATAATATCTGGTGCCTTACATATTAAAATAATTGAAAGACGCCCATGTCCAGCTGAATAAAGAAGTGATCTTGACAAGGCAAATAGTGTTGTTCCCACTTCACAGATGAGAGAGTGTAGGGATGGGGCCAGATCACAAGTAAGGCCTTTTGACCAACTTCTGATCTCTGGATCCTACCTCTTCCTTTATGTCCTTGCTTAGCCTTTGCAAATTCTGCAGATGCTGAGGAATGAGGTGTTACCCAGACAAGGGTGAGCCACCCTTCACACATGTCTACATTTGGCTGATGTCCACATCAGCATCATGGGACACAAGGCCCTTTGATATTTTCATTTCCTTTTTGTTGTTTCTTTTCTTAGAACTGAGAAGTTCGCTTCTTGAGCCTTTGTTCTTTTTCCACCATCACAGCATTGCCTAGTAGCACCCCATTAATGATTGTTACAGTAAATAGCATGGGCTGAAGAGGGAATGCCAATGAGTTTGTGAGTCATGTGATATTTATACCGTCTTCTAAGAACAGGCATTTAGAGTTCTGCAAACCATTAAGTCTCTCTGGTATCATTATTGTCTTTTTTTTTTTTTTTTAAATATTTATTCCCTTTTGTTGCCCTTGTTTTATTGTTGTATTTATTATTGTTAGCTATTGATGTCGTCGTCGTGGTTGGATAGGACAGAGAGAAATGGAGAGAGGAGAGGTAGACAGAGGGGGAGAGAAAGACAGACACCTGCAGACCTGCTTCACCGCCTATGAAGCGACTCCCCTGCAGGTGGGGAGCCGGGGGCTCGAACCGGGATCCTTACGCAGGTCCTGGCGATTTGCGCCACGTGCGCTTAACCCACTGAGCCACCGCCCGACTCCCACATTATTGTCTTTTAAGTCTGTCTTTGGAGTTTTCTTTGACTTCAACGACTAGGAACACCCTCCTACAATAAGCACATAGACACACCAGCATGTGGCAGCTGAAGTACTGTAAATACTCTTCAGTCTCCATGTTCAGTTCTTCCAAGAAAAATCTGGATTCAGAGATGGGTGAATCAGAAGTGATTTTCCACGACCCCTCAAAACACAGCAGAAATTTAAACCTTTGCTTTATACATTCCATGCAAAGAGAATATCCATCTTTTCGCATTCTTCAAGCAAAGGAAGTATTTATTTATGGGCACTATTAAAAGGGTTTCCTATGCAATGTGCTTTCTAAAACACAGGCCATTTATGGTACATAAAACAGACATACTCCTATCCCAAGGGGATCTCTGATCTCCTTGCATTTCTTCTCACCTCTCTGCACTTTGATCTTGATGGAGGGATGGTTTTGTCTCTGCCTGGAAGATTCATAAATCTGAGGGGAGAAAGAAGTAGGTTTGTTTTTTTTTTTTGGCTCTTCTCTCTCTTACAGACACTGGCTCCCTTGTCAAAGGTGTCCCTTCCAGAACATGCCTGTAACACCTCAGCATCCTCGTAAGGAGTGTGTGAGTGCCACCCCCCCACTTTTCTGCCTCTTTGGTTTTTCATGGCAGATGCAGCTTCTGCTAGGGGGTGGGGAGAGGATTTGTAAGGTTAATGGGGTATTTGTAGGGAGTTTAAATTTTCCCAGAGTGCTGAGTGCAGAAGAAGAACAGTGTGTAATTTTGCTCTAGGCTGAGATGAGGCAGGGTGAGTGTTTGTGTTTTCTATATTAGGGTATCTCTAGGGTGGTTTCCAAACAAGGTAGCCCCGTGATAAGAAACCCAAAGACTCCAGACTCTAGATTTTTACCCGAGTTTCTAACACCCCCTCAGTAATCTTACAGAAGTTCATAGTTCTAGAATTCATAATAAACAAGCTTACTTTTGCTGAACTTTCATTTTCTCAAGGAGCCAGCACTAAAAGCTATCAGAGGAGGGGATGGGATACTGAGTTCTGGTGGTGGGAACTGTGTGGGGTTGTATCCCTCTTATCCTATGGTCTTGTCACTGTTTCCATTTTATAAATTAAAAAAAAATAAAGGAGATTCCAAATTTAAAAAAATTCCTAACTTTTTTCTTCCCTTCATTTCACCAAATGTTATTTTTTTTAAGTTTTTTTTTTTTAATTCTTTTTTTCTTTCCAGGGCACTGATCAGCTTTGCCTTATGGTGGTGTGGGAGATTGAACCTGGGACCTTGGAGCCTCAGGCATGAAAGTCTCTTTGCATAACCATTAAGCTTTCCACCCCCCACTGGAGCAATACTCAGCTCTGGTTTGTGGTGATGTGGTGATGATGAGGTGGTGTGTTTGTGTGTTTAACCTGGGACCTTGGAGCCTCAGTTATGAGAGTCTCTTTGCAGAACTAATAAGCTACCTCACCTGCCATCTTTTAGGTCTTAAGGTTCATTTTTTGGGTCTGATTTTGGCATCGTAATTCCATGCCAGGCTGATACAGGTTTTTTTTTTTTTTTGAAGCATAATGTAGCAGAAGAGAGAGTTGTAAAATGAGCTAATTTTGATCTAGCTTTGTAATCTTCAGCAAATTTCAGTTTTTATACCCATAACTGGAGGTTAGTAACTACAGCTTTTCAGGGTTATTATGTATATATTAAATGAGATAGCAGATGAAGACATCATAATATAGTATGAACTCAATAAATATTATTATTTTTTGCTTCCTATGATACTGAAATGAAGGGTTTGAATTAGAGGGAGGGCATCACTGGGCTTGGGTTTAGAATCATCACTCCAGTTGCTGTATTGAATGTATATTAGTTATTTTTAATTTACCTTTATTTAATGGATAGAGACAGACAGAAATTGAGAGGGTAGGGGGAAGTAGAGAGGGAGAGACAGTAAGTAACCTGTAGCACTACTTCACCACTCCCAGAGCTTTCCCCTCTGCAGGTAGGGACCGGGACTTGAACTTGGGTCTTTGCACATTGTACTATGTGCACTCACCAGTTACTAGGTTTAAAATACATATTGATAATCTCATGATTCCTATGGGTCAGGAATCGAGACATGACAGATGATTTCTCA
Source organism: Erinaceus europaeus (assembly GCF_950295315.1). Lineage (NCBI taxonomy): Eukaryota > Metazoa > Chordata > Mammalia > Eulipotyphla > Erinaceidae > Erinaceus > Erinaceus europaeus. Next base: position 179,995,771 of record NC_080164.1, read on the forward strand.
GGGACTCTCCGATTGTCGCCTGGAGTGTGGGGGGGTCTCATCTGAAAGATTGACTTGAGAGATATCAGCTTTCAAGCTTGGGTTATTGCTGGCAAGATTCAATTCTTTAAAAATTAAATTATTTACAAGTTGTTGGATTTGGGAGCTCAGATCCTTGTTGGCTTTCAAATGTAAGATATCCTAAAATACTTGTGATGTAGGCCTCTCCAAAGGGCATCTCCAGCAACTTCATTTAGCAAAGCCAACAAAAAGGAGTATACTAGCAACCCAACAGCCCACATTTTATATAATCTCTCTCTCTCTTTTTTTTAGGAACCTAAAGGTAAGACTATAGGAGATTATATAATCTCTTTATGGGTTGCAGCATATATCACATTTGCTGGATTCTTTTGGCTAGAAGCATGTCACTCAAGGACATGAGTTTACCCAGAGGAAGGGAATGGCACCTGGAGCTGAAGAATTTTTGGAAACGCTGTGGATTCTCTTCCCCAGAGTGGACATAAGTCAGAAGTGGGCCTGGTGGTGGAGCACCTGCTTAAATGTAAGGACATGCATAAGAATCGGGGCCCCAGATCCTGGCTCTCTACCTGCAGGGGGATGCTATACAAGTGGTGAAGCAGTCCTGCAGGTATCTTCCTTCCACCCTCCCTTCCTCCCTCCCTTCCTTCCTTCCTTCCTTCCCTCTTACTTTCATATCTTCCTTTCTTTCTCCCTCTCTATCTTTCCCTCCTCTCTTAGTTTCTCTCTGTCCTATCCAATAAAAATGAAAAAAAAAAAAAAGGCCACCAAGAGCAGTGGATTTGTAGCACCAGGCCCCAGTGATGACCCAGGAGGAGGAAAACAAACAAACAAACAAACAAACAACACAATGAAAAGAAACAGACAAAAACTAAATTTTAAAGATTTGTTTCATTTGAACACTAGGTAAGAAGTGAAAGGCAAAAACAAGACTGTTGACAGATAAAAGAGAGAGGTATACGTATCTGTCCTCTGGGAGACATGGTATGAGAGTGCTAAACTGATGATAGTTATCTTAAAGAATGACCTAGGATTGATGAAGCTACTCTTTAGCATGAACGCCTTCTCATTCTTTGCTGCCTTACTTTAGGTTGTGCTTCTCATCAGTAATGAAATGGACTTTTTCAACGCCAACGTCAGTTTCATTTCTTTGTTATTACATAAGGTTCAATACTAGGTATTTGGGGACATTTCTGTAGAAAACATGAATTCAGTAGGTTTGTGTTAGCAGCAGAGCTGAAAGTAAGCAGTCTGTCTGGGTCCAAATGTTTCTGTGAATATGAGTGGAGAAGAAGGAAGTCACCACATAGTTTGACCAGTTCACAGATACTGACTGCCACGTGAATATGCAAATCTCATTATGCAAGATTCAAATCATTTCAGAATGAATAAGAGGCAGTTTTGGATTTTTAGAATCCCACACAGACAGGCAGCCAAGGAATCCATGATTGCTCTAGGACTTAAAAAGACCAAGTGAGGGGCCAGGCAGTGGCATATCTGGTTAAATGCACATTCAGCAGTGAGCAAGGACCAAGGTTCAAGCCCCTGGTCCCCACCTGCAGGGGGTAGCTTCACAAGTGGTGTAGTGAAGTAGAGTTGCTGGTGTCTCTCTGTCTCTCTCCCTTTCTGTCTCCCCTCCCTCTCAACTTCTCTCTGTCTCTATCCAATAATAAATAAATAAAATTTAAAAAATAGAAAAGCTTTATATACTAAAAAAAGAACAGATGTGTTAGCTGTGGGTTGTAGTTTCTACAATTGTACCCACAGGCTGCCATTTCCATTTTGACCAAGAGAACAACTACTGTTTGACATGATCGTATATTTTTCCCCACCTATCTCTTTGACTTTTTATTGTGAAAAGAAGCACCATTCATAGCTACTCTAGAACAACTCATAGATAGCCAATAGAGTCATGTGGTCATTCAATCTTAGAGGAATTTTAAGAGTCCATGAGTTTCCAGGGAAGACTGACATCCAACAGCACCTCCCATAGACCACACCTTACCTGTTGTACAGTTGACATTCCGTGTTTGCCTGGTCCAAGGTCTGGGCAATATAATACTCTTCATAGCACTGGGTATCATGCATGCTGGACCCTGTATATTCATATGTAATACTGGGGGTCAGTGTCCTCGGCCCCTCCCCAGAGGAGGAAAAAGGAGCTCTCAAGGAAACAGGAAATCTCAAACCCCACCCCTTCCCCTGGACTGGGATTTTCCAGGTGCACATCATATCAGACTGATATTAAAGTTCAGGTAAGGCCCTTTATGGGCTGCAGGGAGTTTAGTTTGCTCCTTGCCAAGTGAATTATTAGGCTTGCTATCACAGGGTTTATAGGCCCCAGGAACCATGTCAAAGGGCTTTTGAGTTTAAATGGAGACAATTCATAGGCTCCTCAAGACCTGTAATGTTTATAAGAGCCACAGGGCTTCTACAGTTGCTGAGGGGCCTACAGCCTGAGCTTTGGTTGCTGGTTGTTATAGGAACTGTCATCAGGCTTTAGTTTCTGGGAGACACCATGAAACTATAATCTCCTTCTATTCTCTCTAATATGTTGAGAAGAAGGAGGAGGAGAAGGAGAAGAAGAGGAGAGACAGAGAGAGAGGGGAGGGGGAGGGGGAGAGGGAGAGAGGGAGAGGGAGAGGGAGAGGGAGAAGGAGAGGGAGAGGGAGAGGGAGAGGAAGAGGAAGAGAACGAGAGAGAGAGAGAACGCAGTTCTAGAGCTTAGTTTCATCTGGCACTACAGCACATCCTATGTGGCCCTGGGAGCTTGAACCTGTGTTGGTCAACTCTCTTTCTGTGTTGGTAAGCTCTCTTTCTGATCTCCCAGCTCATAAACTTAAAGCTTACTGTTGATCCCTAGAACTTTGGAAATTTTCATAGTAGTGTAGATGACAGTAGTAAAGAAGACATTTCTGGAGAACAAATAAAGTACCAAATATTTATTAGAAACCAGCTAGGAATTATACAGCCAACTTTGATGTGTATATTTACAATGTTTCAAGTGTGTGTGTGTATGTCTGTACCCATGTGAAGGGGTATGTCTCTGTCAGTGCTTGAAGGTGTTTATGTGTATTTGACAATATGTAGACCTGCCCTTGGTGTGATTGCAGAAGGGTGTAAAAATATATAAAAGTGTGTGGGTGGGTATGTTTGGATGTGCACATGTACATAGACATATATGTATTGCAGATATCTATGTTGTGTGTTGTAAATATGTATGTATGTTTACATCTGAGAGTATGTATGTGTTTGAGTAGGTCAGTATGTGTTTGAGTAGGTCAGTACATTCTAGTGTTTGTGCCTATGTCTATATAAATGTCTCTGTGTGTGTATGTGTGAATGTACAAGTAACTGTGGGTGAATGTGTTTGAGTATTCATGTACATGTGTGTCAACATTCACAGGGAGATCTCTGAAAATCTAACTATACTTTAAAAAGATGATATTGGGGACTGGGTGCTCGTGTTGGTTGAACTCACACATCATCACTACCAAGGACCTGGGCTCAAGCCCATGGTCCTTACCTGTGGGAGAGATGCTTCACTAATAGTGCGGCAGGTGTGATGGTGTCTACCTTTCTCTCTTTTCTTTCTATCCCCCTCGTTTATCAATTTCAAAAAAAAAAAAAGGAAAAGAAAAAAGGCTGCAGGAGTGGTGGATTTGTAGTGCTAGTACTGAGCCCCGGAGACAATCCTGGTTATATATATGTGTGTGTGTGTGTGTGTGTGTGTGTGTGTGTGTGTGTGTGTGTGTGTGTGTGTGTGTGTGTGTAAATGAAGGGGCCGAGAGGTGGCATACCTGGCTGAGTGCATATGTTATAATGTGAAAGGACCCAGGTTCAAACCCCCACTCCCCACCTGCAGGGAGAAATCTCCCCAAGTGGTGAAGTAGTGCTGCAGGTATCTTTCTCCCTATCTCCCCCTTCCTCTCAAATTCTAGTTATCTATATTCATTAAATAAACAGAGATAATAAAAATACTAAAATGAAAAAATATTTCATTTTTCTTCGGGGGAACAGAAAGTGTATGCAGGTATCCTGATGTGACCATCTCTACATCTTTTCCTTTCAGTGAATAACTTTTAACCCCACAAAGTGGATTGGAGAGGAGGTAAAGGCATCAAAGGGTATGATGTATAGAGGAAACTTGAAATTGATAAGCCAATTAAGCACTTGCCAAGGTTAGACATAAAGGTTCTTCTGAAGTGTATAAGCAGTGAACTTCTTCAAAGAGTTTGTCTGGGAAGAAAAGGGATGAACTTAAGCCATGAAACATTTGGGCAAGGCATGAAAAAACATTTTTCCACAAGAGCTGTTAATTTGAGTGGGGGAATGAGTCACAACCCATGGGCAGAGCTGAAAATCCCATCAGCTGAATTACTCAAAACTTAACTCGACAATAAAAAAATGTATGGTTGAGACAAACATCCCTTGCAGGGTTAGGCTAGACAGACGCCGTGTCCCCGTTTGAACTTTCCCTTTGTGTTTTGTAGGTCAAATTGACATGGAAAATTACCTGGTCCCTCAAATCATGAGAATGGTGGGGCTAGATGATTTCAGTATGAAGACTTCCCCTCACTTCACTTGTCCTCAGGGTCAAACGAATGGAATAGTGATCAGACTCTCAATATAGCTATTGTGGAAGACCTGGCAGTGACTAGTTCAGAACTGGAAAAGAAAATTTTGTAATGAACTTGAACTTTGTCTTTCTCAATTTATACAAAAATATGGTACTGTTTAATAATAATGACATCCTGAAGAAACTTGCTAAAATAGAAACATGCAGCAGTGTGCTTTAAAAAATAGAAACCCAAGGGGGTGTGTGCAGTGGGGCACCCATGTGCAAGGACCCGGATTCAACCCTGAGCCCCACCGGCATTAAAGACATTAAAGACACTTCCTGAGTGAAGCAGGTCTACAGACCTCTCTCCCTCTATATCTCCTCTCTTAATTTCTCTGTCTTATCAAATAAAATAGAAAGAAAAAATGAAATACGATAAGATAAAAATGGAAACCTGACTTTTTTTAACGACTTAATAATGATGAATAGGATTATGGGATAAGAGGGGTACAATTCCATATAGTTCCCACCACTAGAGTTCCGTGTCCCACCCTCTTCATAGTAAGGTTCCCGTCTTTATCCCTCTGGAAGTATGTAAGAACGATGTTTATTGGGTGCGGAAGATGGAAGGTCTGGCTTGTGTAATAGTTTCTCTACTGGAAATCGGCATTGGCAGGTCAATCCATGCTCCCAGCCAGTTTCTATCTTTCCCTAGTAGGGCAGGACTCTGGGGACATGGGGTTCCAGGACACATTGGTAAGGTTTTCTGTCCATGGAAGTCAGGTTGGCATCATGGTAGCATCTGCAACTTGGCGGCTGAAAAGGCCTTAAGATATAAAGCAGAACAATTTGTTTAATAATCAGGAACTTAAAGCTAAGAGTATAGCAGATGAGATTTGAGGTCTTCATGTTGGGAGGAACTGGGAGGGGGCCATGACTTTACTAACTTTTGCCTGAGCCTCACAGATAACATGCAAGTAGCTTAAAAGTATTGTCTGGGGAGAGGGTGTCAAAACTAGGAAAATTACTAGAAAGCTGGTTCAGCAAAAAGAATAGCTCCCAAATATGGGAAAATATATAAATATCAGAAACTTGATTTTTAGGAAGTTAATCTATAAATACACAATGATGCTCCCTTCATGCTCCTTTGTTTTGGGGTTTCAAAAAGAAAAAAGAAAGCAGATGTGGTCCTCACAATGTGATAAACTATAAAATGCTTGGTGTATATTTGTAGTGTTCACTTTTCAGCTCAAACCTAACTCCTCAGGGAAGTCCTTCACACTCTGTTAAAAAAAAGTGCTAAACTTACAACAGAACTAGATTTTTCTTATTGGGGCTTTCCTGTCAGTTTATAATGGTTCCTTGGCAGATAGGATTGTTTGATTCACTCAGTGCTCTTCTTCATATGCAATCCTTTTATAGTGCCTTTGCCTGACTTATATGAGAGGGTTCGATATGGTAGAGAGAGCAGTCAGAGCACTACTCCAGCATATGGGTTTGAACTGGGAGTCTGATGCAAGTAAGTCTGTACTCTACTACTAAACCATGTCCCTGGTCATTTAGTAGTGTCTTTGATCACTGGTCAGACAAAATATATACACTATTTTTTAATTTATTGTTTTCTTTTCTTCCAGAGCCATCTGTTTGTACCCTTTCCCATTTCTCTTATGCAATAGTCTCCTCACTCAGGGCTTGTCCTTGACTTCAGCTTAAATTCCAATTCTCCCCTGTGACTTTGAAGACTTCTCATGCCTTTGGCTGGCTCTTCTTGACCATCTAGACTCTTCCTTTTCCTCCTACTTCCTCCCTGTAACTCAGTGTTGCAATGGAAGGTTCTAAAACCTGTCCTTCTTTGCTTCCTCTGTCTTTCTGTGCTTCTCATTGGGCTGGAATTCATTTTTAAAATTTTTTTCTAGAGACAAATTCGTTTGAATAGGGTGTCTCAAAAACAACAGAGATTTATTTATTTTCTTAGAGTTCTTCAGACTGGGAGTCTGCAGTCAGGGTCATCACTGAATCTCCCTCCCCACCACCACTAGAAGATCTAGGCAATGACTCATTCCTTACTTCTGTGTGATAGGCTTTCTTTGACTTTTGGTTACATCTGTCTCCTGTCTCTTCAAATTAGCTTCTCTGTGTGCCTTCTTTGTAGGAAGTTCATTAGATATACAGTTATCACTGATCATGGACCATCTGCTTCAGGACAATCTTCTCATTTCAAGATCTAGCTTATCATACACCCAAAGACCTCTATTTCCAAATTAAGTAACATTCCTAGGTTCTAAGGATTTTGACATAAACTCCCTCCTCGAGGTGGTACAATTATTGGACTTACTAATAATATTGGTATTTTTCTTATGAGTTTAAAGGCCTTTTATTTTGATTTTTAATATCTTATGGAACATTCTTTTGGCAATTGAATACCACTTAATTTCCATATGTTGGATTGATCTATAGTCCTATAGAATTCACGGCCGATTAGGTTATTTTTTTTCTCTTTCTTTCTTCCTTTTCTTCTTTCTTTTTTCTTCTTTGCCACCAGGGTTACTGTTGGGGCTCAGTGCCTGCATTATGGAATCCATCACTCCCATTGATAATTTTTTCTTTCTATTTTTATTTGACAGGAAAGAGAGAAATTGAGAGAGGAGGGGGAGGTAGGAAGAAAGAGAAATAGACACCTGCAGACCAGCTTCACTGCTTCACTGCTCATGAAGCATACCGCCCACAGGTGGGGAGCAGGGGCTCGAACCTGGGTCCTTGCACATGCTTGCACATGGTGATTTGTACACTTAACTGGGTGTTACCACCTGGCCCCTTACTTAGGATTTTCTATGTATACTATGATACCATCCCTGAATAATAACAGTTTGAATTATTTTCCAGCCTGTATCCTTTTAGCAGCAATGGCAGGGACTTCCAACACTATGTTGAATAATACCAGCAATATTAACAGTCCTGTGTAGTACCTGATTTAAGTAGAAGTGCTTTCAGTCTCTCACTGTTAAGCTAGTGCATATACATTCAGCTAGATTTGGACATTTTCCATTCATTCGCATTTCTAGTAGTGTTTTGAACATGAAAATGTGTTGGATCTTGTTAAAGGCTTTCTCAGCATCTATTAAAACCAATCATGTTGTTTTGATTTTCTTTCTATTGATGTGGTGGATTGGCATTTATTGATTTATGCATATTGAACCAGTCTTGTGTCCTGGGATTAATCCCCCTTGGCCATGGTGAACGGTCTTTCTAATGTACTGCTGTGTCCAGTTGGCTAGACTTTTGTTTAGTATCTTAGTGTTTGTGTTCATCAGAGATATTGTTCTGCAGTTTTCATTTTCTTTGTTGAGTCTCTGTCTCCTTTTGGTATCAGGGTGATGTTGGCTGAATAGAGAGTGGTAGGGGGAAAAAAAGTTTGAGGGATTATTCTTTTCTCACCAACTGTTTGCAAGAGCTCAAAAAGTATAGGTCTTGGCTCTTACTACACTTTCCAATGATTAGATGAGATTCACTTGCATTAAGAAGAGCAACCTCAGTATTGCTCTCTTGGAAAAGGTTCATTTCATTACATGGAAGTATGAAAGTTTATTTTATATTTTGTGTGCTACCCCTTTCATTTTAATCTTGAAAAGTCTGCTGTTCTATTTTTTAAACATTTTATATATTTATTTTGGATCAAGAGCAGAGAGAAATTGAGAGGGAAAGGGGAGGTAGAACTGGAGAGAGAAAGACAGGTGGAGATGGGAGTTTGAGCCTGGGCTATTTTGTATGGTGAGGTGCATGTTCTCAAGGGTGCACAGCCACCCGGTCAGTCTCTCTGCTGTTCTATTTTCATTAATACCCATTCTTTCTTTCATTCTCAGACAAGTTTACATTCACAGGGAAGTTGCATAGGTAGTACAGAATGCTCCTACTTACACTTCATTCAGTATTTTTTTAATTTCCTTGTTGGGGGATTAATGTTTTACAGTAGACAGTAAATACAATAGTTTGTGCATGTATTACATTTCCCAGTTTTCCACATAACAACACTATTCCCAGTGGTACTCTGTCATCATGTTCCACGACTGAACCCTCCCCCCCAACCATCTACCACAGTCTTTTACTTTGGTGCAACACACCAACTCTAGTACAAGTTCTGCTTAGTGTTTTCCCCTTCTGATCTTGTTTTTCAACTTCTACCTCTGAGTGAGAGCATCTCATATTCATCCTCCTGTTTCTGACTTATCTCACTTAACAAATTCATTCAGTTTTACTTGTCTGTAAGAAGTTACATTTGTCATTACTGAATAGTTCATATGGTACAATTCTACTCACTGGTCTATTGACTTTATTTAGACTTCACCAATTTTTCATCACTTTATTTAGACCTCACCAATTTTCCATCATTGCCCCTTTTTATATCATAGGATAACATTTAAAAAATTACTTGTACTTATCATGATTCCTTACCTTACCATGGTTTTCTTCTGATCTGTAATTATCTCTCAGTGTTATTTTTTTACTTTGTAAGAATGTAGTATTTTATATTATTTTATTAAAAAATTATTTGTGGTTAATAGTAGGTTACAAGATTATAAGATTACAGTGTATAGTTCCACACCAAACTAACCTCCAAAGTTCTAACCCTCCCACTACCTAAAAGTAACCACCATAGTTATCACAAGCCTTAGAAATGGTTTGCTTGCTTCTGTGCTTCTTTTTCAGGTTCAAGTACATCAGGTCTCTAGATTCCACATATGAGTGAAACCATCTAGTAGCTATCTTTCATCTTATTTCACTAGGCATAATCACTTCCAGTTCCATCCACTTTGTCCCAATGCACACAATGCTATCTTTTTTGATTGCAGAGTAGTATACCATGGAATATATATCCCATAACTTCTTTATCCAGTCATCTGTTGATGGGCAGTTAGTCTGCTTCCACTCTTTGGCTATTGTGAGTAATGCAGCTATGAACATAGAGATGCATATGTCCCTTCTAATTAGTGCTTGAGTATCCTTTGGATAAATGCCCAAGAGTGGTATTGCTGTATCACAAGGTAATTCCATTTTAATTCATATAAGGACTCTCCATACTTTCATATTCTTAATAATCTTTGATCACTTGTAAGATTACTAGTCAAGTGTTTTGTTCTTAAGTACAACTCCCCCAAAAAACTCTCAGGTGGGGCTTGCTTGATGCTTTTTTCTTTCTTCTATGATTTATGCTTGGGATAGGCTTCTAGAAAAATAAATTTATTCTAATAATGTCATGCCAAGGAAGACATGAGGTACTTAGCATTGGGATAATACTCTTTGCCACTTGATTAAGGTGGTGATAGGCACATTTCTCCATTACTAAGTCATGCTTTATCCTCCATTTTTTGGAAGCGAGTCATTAAGTTCAGTCAGTGTCAAGGGAAGAGAGTTAAACTCCACTTCCCAGAGCGTATTAACATATAGCATTGGAAATTGTTCTGTGAAGAAGATCCCAAATTTTATTTGTTTCTTGAACTCTAAGAATTTCTAAAGTTGGGGCAAAGGGCAAAATAGATTATTTTAACAGTTTTACTCAGGGAAAAAGATGAGGTCCAATTCCTCCAGCTTGTACCAAACTTCCACATCTCTCTTTTTCCAAGTAGCCTACAGCATGGATACTATATTTAGTACCTATCAACATGCCACACTGTCTTGATAAAGATTATTTCCTGAATTCCATGGGTCACTAAATCAGCTGCTTCAACCAGACTTTCACAGACCAAATAAAAAAGTCCAAGCCATTAAAAGTACAATTGCCAATGTTTCCATAGAAACTGGAGTACAAAGGGACTGTTTGCCTAGAGAGGTCTGTTTATTTTATTATTTTTTTAAGTATCAAGAATAACCCTTTGAGATGTGACATTCTGTTTTCATAAGCGCACTCAAGGTGTCAGACAGAGCCCCACTTTTATATTCCTTGAAAACAGAGTGTGCTGCAGTGTTTGCTGGGCTTTTCAACATGTCACTTTCAAGCAATTTTATGTACAAATGGGTTACAGTCCCACGAAAATATTCAGAAAAAAAGAGGAAACTGTTTCAAAAGGGAGTATTAAGTATTATTACATTGAAAGCCATTCAGTGGAAACCCTTTCCACCTCCAGTCTTGTAGAGAAATAGGGAAGCAGAGTGTTTGTATAAAATGGACGGGTCCCATCTTTACTAGCTAGAGGTCAGAGGAAAGCTTAGCTAAATCGGTCATTCATCTCCCTTCCACTAAAATCATGCTTGCCTTGGTGACGTGATGTTGGAATCACTTTCAAAGGCATCCTTGGCCCCCGGCACTCTTTGGTACCAATTCCAATTCTCCCTCCAACATGGCCGCATGAAGGATGTAGCTGTTTACTCTGAGTCCTGGTCTTCAGACCTGTAGAGGTTTATTACACAAGATTCAATGAGAAACATTGGGTTTCAGTTTATTTCAGGGATCATTTCCATCTTTAAAATAATATATTCATGTCAAGGACTGAGGACTTCTTCTTAGCTCTGTCATTTTAAAATATGCCCCTCTCATGCCAAAGCAGCTTTGATGCAACCGCTTCTGAGCAGTAGCCTTGCAAGGTGGTGTCAAGACAAGAAGTAGGGATAATTTAAGGTGACAGGGCCAATTTTCAAACAGAGATCCAGTGTTCCTTCTTTTTGAGGACTGGGCTCATACTGTGCTAGTTTGTGGCATCTAGAGTATCTTAGAGAGTTTCACAAGTTTGACTTGTCAAGTGTGGCAACAGATGAACTCTTCGCATAGCAGAGTTCAATGCTTTGAAGGTTAAGGATATTGTGTGAATAAGAAGAGTCTTTATACAAAGGAACCCTCCTGCACTGCTGGTGGGAATGTCAATTGGTCCAAACTCTGTGGAGAGCAGTTTGGAGGACTCTCAGAAAGCTAGAAGTGGACCTGCCCTATGACCCTGCAATTCCTTTCCTGGGGATATATCCTAAGGAAGCAAACACACTCATCCAAAAGATCTGTGTATACCTATGTTCATCAACATAATTTATAATGGCTAAAACTTGGAAGCAACCCAGGTGCCCAACAAGAGATGAGAGGCTGAGCAAGGTGTGGTCTATATACACAATGTAATACTACACAGCTATTAAAAATGATGACTTCACTTTATTCACTTAATCTTGGGTGGAGCTTGAAGGAATCATGTTGAGGTCAGGCAAAAAGACAAGACTGAATATGGGATGATCCCACTCATAGAAAAAGTAGAAAAAATAATAACAGAAGGGAGAACACAAAGCAGAGCTTGGACTGGAGTTGGTGTATTGCTCCAAAGTAAAGGATTCTGGGGTAGGTGGGTGGGGTGTTTAGGTCCTAGAACATGATGGCAGAGGAAGACCTGGGGGGATTAAATTGCTATGTGAAAAATTGAGAGATGTTACTTATGTACCAACTATTATATTTTACTGTCAACTGCAAACCATTAATCCCCCCAATAAAGAAAAAAAAAGAATCTTCTGGCATACTTTATGATGGTTCTTTTGGTCACCACCAGCCCACACCATCGTCAGGGAATCCTGGGATTACCACATAGATATGATGGGCCTAGACTTCTAGCAGATCCCTTTGTCCACTGTCACTGGTCATATCTCCATCAGGAACAATGTAGTGGACCTACTTGTGGCTTCTGCAGGGCCTTGCCTCAATGTGGGTCACCATAGGTAGGGACTACCCCATCCTCTAAAGTATGGGTCAACATACTTTGCCACTCAAGGAAGATGGGTCCTGCAATGAATGCAGCCTAGAATGATCCTAGCTATGACCATAGAATGTGAGCTCAGACCTAAATGGATGCAGAGGTTATATAGGCTCCTGTATTGGATATAGGCCCCAGATCAAGTTGATGGGGTTTACAGTTAACGATACTTATGTACTTTTCCCATATTTGGGAGCTACTCTCTTCCTGGATCCAGCTTTCTAGTCCTGTTTCCAACTATGAGACCGTCTCCCCAGACAATACCTTTAGTCCATCTGCATGTTAGTTGTTGGGCTCAGGCAAAAATATGGAAAGTCATGGGCCCCTTGGAATAGACCTATGAGCTTTTTCCAAAATGGAAACTACAAATCTCATCTGCTATATTCTTTCTTACCTGTAGGTTCCTAATTAGTAAACTTTTTTTTTGCTTTATATCCTAATGCTTTTTCAGCCACCAGGTTGCAGATATTACCATGATGCCAACCTCACTTCCTTGGGCAAATGACCTCACCAATGTGTTCTGGAACTCCACCTCTTTGGAGCTCTGCCCCATGAAGGAAAGATAGACTGGGAGCCCGGAAGATGGCAGATTGAGAAGCTGCTAGTGGCTTGAGCTCTGACCACATCTTCTGGAAATGGTAGGATTTTCTGCCTTTAGTAGGCCAGTCAATAAGGGGTCCTAGCAGTGACGCCAAGGAGGTGACTATAACTTAATTTGGGTTAAAAAATAGAATAGAAAAAAAGGGAAAAATTTTTTCTTTTAAAATTATTAAGCACACCCCCCCCCATAACCAGTCCCTGGGGACCAGCTCCTAGCAGGATCCCCTGCTGAGCTTCTTTCTTTACCAAGAATCCTGTCCCACCAGGGAGTATCATTCATTCTAAGTCTATACCCTTCTGAAACCTCTGGCCTTTTTTCTTTCTAAGTAGCCAACCCCCCCACCTCACCCCACATAGCTAATTAAATAATTAAAAATAAATAAATAAAAAACTCTTTCCTTTCACCGCTCTTTTATGACTGTTCTTTTTCTTATCTTTTTCTTTTCTCTCTCTCTCTTTTTTTTCCTTTTTCTCATTCTTGTCATCCTTTCTTCCTTAATCCTACAGCTTCCAAAGCCACAGGCCCCATCTCCCACACCACCAAACAGTGTGCTTTTTTGAATTAACTGATATACATTTGGGAATTATTTTGGGAAGAATTCTGACTCAGAGTTGGATTCACACTGCGAGTATCTTTGCTCAACTTCCCTTCCTCCTTTAGCTACCCCTAGAATATACAGTGGATAGTAGATTTGCATAACTGTCTATTTCAGCTATCCTTGTATAGTCCTGAAGTTTTTTTTTTCTCTTTCTTAACAATCAGCTGCCTCAGATCACGAGGTTTGAGGTAATCTAGGACAGGGTTTTTTTTTTTTACCCTGCTCTAGTTTATTATTAATATTATATAAAGGCATATATCTTCCCCTCCTTTAGGTTCATCAGAATTAACTCTTAGTGTATCTTTCATTGCTAGGGTAGTGGGCATTTTATCTATTGTGTGAGGAACTTGTCTCGTTACTCCTACCTCCTCTACAGACACTCCCCTTCCTCCTCCTAGCTAATTAAAAAAAATTAAATTAAAAATAAAGTAATAAAAAAACTTTCTTTTCACTGCTATTTAACTACAGCTCTTTTTCTTATCTTTTATCTTTTCTATCTCTTGTCTCTTTTTTCTTTCTTTTTTTTTTTATCTTGTCATACACTTCTTCCTTCTTTCTTCTTTGCCTTTCTGAATTTGTGAATTATTTTGGGGAAGAAATCTGACTCAGAGTGGACTCTCTATGTGTGTATCTCTGCTCTACTTCCCTTTCCTCTCTTGTTACCCCTAGAATATACAGTAGATAGTAGATTTGCATAACTGTCTATTCTTGCTATCCCTTCTTTCTTTTCTCTTTCTTCTTCACTGGGATTTGGTTACTATTTTTTCATGGACTGGAGAAATTATTTGGCTAAGTGGTAGTGATTAAACTGCTTCAATACTTGCTTCAGTTGTTACTGTAATTCCTGAGGTTGGTGAGTGAAATTGTCATAAAGATATTTAATACAGTGTTGCTTGAACTCAAGACACAACAACTGAGGAACAACAGAGCATAAAAAAGAAACACATAAATCAAAAAAATGGGTAGATCAAAATCAAATAAAACTGTTACTCCAATGATTGAAGACAAGAGCTCAGAAGAAACTACATATCAGACAGAAGTAACCATAGATAAGAAAAGTATGCAAGCAATAATAAACTTATTAATAACAGAAATGAAAACAACATTGGAGGAAAGGAATGGTAGTATTAGGGAATAACAGTTGAGACCCCCAAGGAAAATACTGACTATCTTGAGGCAATTAGAGAACTGAAAGCTGAAATAGCTGTAATGAAGAAAGAAGCTGAGGGAAGGAAAAGCAGACTAACAGAAGCAGAAAACAGAATTAGTCAGACAGAGGATGAGTTAGAGAAAAGTAAGAAACTGGTGAAAGAGCTTAAAAAGAGATTGAGAGACACTGAAAACAACAACAGAGACATATGGGATGATCTCAAAGGAAGTAACATTTGTATAATTGGCCTGCCAGAGGAAGAAAGAGAGGAAGGAGAAGCAAACATTCTAGAGGAAATAATAGAAGAAAACTTCCCAAACCTGAATAACAGAAAGGACATCAAGATTCAAGAGGCCCAGAGAGTATCAAACAGAATCAACCCAGACCTGAAGACACCAAGACACATCATAGTCACAATGAGAAGAAGTAAGGATAAAGAAAGGATCCTAAAGGCTGCAAGAGAGAAACAAAGTCACATACAAGGGAAAACCCATAAGATTATCTGCAGACTTCTCCACTCAAACTCTAACAGCCAGAAGAGAATGGCAAGATATCTATCGAGTCCTGAATGAAAAAGGGTTTCAACCAATGATAATATATCCTGCTAGACTTTCATTCAAACTAGATAGAGGGATCAAAACCTTCTTAGACAAACAACAGTTAAAGGAGGCAACCATCACCAAACCGGCCCTGAAAAAGGTTCTAAAAGATCTCTTATAAACAAGAACATCACTATAATACTGACAATATATCAGAGCAAACAAAAAATTTTTTTTTGAACAATGGCACTAGAGTACATTAAATCCATAATATCAATAAATGTCAATGGCTTAAACTCACCCATCAAAAGGCACAGAGTTGGGGGATGGATCAGAAAACATAACCCAACCATATGCTGTTTGCAAGAATACCACCTGTCACAACAAGATAAACACAGACTTAAAGTGAAAGGATGGAAAACTATCATACAGGCTAACGGACCACAAAAAAGGGCAGGAACAGCCATTCTCATCTCAGACATGATAGATTTTAAATTAAATAAAGTAATAAAAGATAGGCAAGGTCATTACATAATGATTAGAGGATCAATCAGCCAAGAAGATTTAACAATTGTTAACATCTATGCACCCAATGAGGGACTATCGAAATACATCAAGAATCTACTCAAAGAACTTCAAAAATACATCAATAGTAATACAATAATAGTGGGAGACTTTAACACCCCACTCTCATACTAAGATCAACAAAGCACAGAATCAACAAAGAAACAAGAGAATTAAATGAAAAGATGGACAGACTAGACCTCTTAGACATTTTCAGAGTTCTTCACCCCCCAAAATTGGAATACACATTCTTTTCAAATCCACAAAACACATAAGGATAGACCACATATTAGGACACAAAGACAGCATCAACATATTTAAGAGCATTGAAATCATCCCAAGTATCTTCTCAGACCACAATGGAGTAAAGCTAACATTTAATAACAAACAGAAAATTAGTAAAAGACACAGAATTTGGAAACTAAACAACATACTGCTTAAGAACCACTGGGTCAGAGAGACACTCAAGCAGAACATTCAAATGTTCCTGGAAACAAATGAAAATGAAGACACAACATATCAACATATTTGGGACACAGCTAAAGCAGTATTGAGATGGAAACTTATAGCCATACAATCACATATTAAACAACAAGAAAAAAATCAAATAAACAACATCAATGAACACCTTAATTACCTAGAGGAAGAGGAACAAAGGAACCCTAAAGCAACCAGAAGGACAGAAATCACTAAAGTTAGAGCAGAAATAAACAACATCGAAAATAAAAGAACCATACAAAAGATCAATGAAGCCAAATGTTAGTTCTTTGAAAGATTAAACAAAATTGACAAACCCCTAGCCAGACTCACCAAACAAAAAATAGAGAAGACTCAAATTAATAGAATTGTAAACGATGGAGGAGATATCACAACTGACACCACAGAAATCCAGAGAATCCTGTGAAACTTCTATAAAGAACTATATGCCACCAAGCTAGAGAATCTGGAAGAAATGGAACAATTCCTGAAGGCATATGCCCTTCCAAAACTGAACCAAGAAGAACTACAAAATCTAAATGCACCAATCACAGACAAAGAAATTGAAACCCTTATTAAGAATCTTCCCAACAACAAAAGTCCTGGACCAGATGGCTTCACAAATTCTACAAAACTTTCAGGAAACAGTACCCATACTTCTTAAGCTTTTCCATAAGATTGAAGAAACAGGAATAGTCCCTTCCACCTTCTAAGAAGCCAACATCACCCTGATACCAAAAGCTGATAGGGACAGAACAAAAAAGGAAAACTACAGACCAATATCTCTGATGAACATAGATGCCAAAATATTAAACAAGATCTTGGCCAACCGGATACAGCAACATATCAAAAAGATTGTTCATCGCGACCAAGTGGGATTCATCTCAGGAATGCAAGGCTGGTTCAATATCTGTAAGTCAATCAATGTCATTCACCACATCAATAAAAGCAAAGCCAAAAACCACATGATTATCTCAATAGATGCAGAGAAAGCCTTTGACAAAATCCAACAACCATTCATGCGTAAAACTCTACAAAAATGGGAATAGATGGGAAATTCCTCAAGATAGTGGAGTCTATATATAGCAAACCTACAGCCAACATCATACTCAATGGACAGAAGCTGAAAGCATTCCCCCTCAGATCGGGGACTTGACAGGGATGTCCACTGTCACCATTACTCTTCAACATAGTATTGGAAGTTCTTGCCATGGCAATCAGGCAAGAGAAAGGAATCAAAGGAATACAGATTGGAAGCGAAGAAGTCAAGCTCTCACTATTTGCAGATGATATGATAGTATACATAGAAAGACCTAAAGAATCCAGCAGAAAAGTACTGGAAGTTATTAGGCAATATAACAAGGTATCAGGCTACAAAATCAATGTACAAAAATCAGTGGCATTTCTTTATGCAAACACTAAATCTGAAGAAGAAGACATCCAGAAATCACTCCCATTTACTGTTTCAGCAAAATCAATCAAATACCTAGGAATAAAGTTGACCAAAGAAGTGAAAGACTTGTATGCTGAAAAGTATGAGTCGCTACTCAAGGAAATAGAAACTGATAACAAGAAATGGAAAGATATCCCATGCTCATGAATTGGAAGAATAAATATCATCAAAATGAATATTCTCCCCAGAGCCATATACAAATTTAATGCAATACCCATCAAAGTTCCACCAAGCTTCTTTAAGAGAATAGAACAAACACTACAATCATTTATCTGGAACATGAAAACACCTAGAATTGCCAAAACCATCTTGAGGAAAAGAAACAGAAATGGAGGCATCACATGCCCAGACCTTAAACTGTATTATAAAGCCATCATCATCAAAACAGCACGGTACTGGAACAAAAATAGGCACACAGACCAGTGGAACAGAATTGAAAGCACAGAAATAAATCCCCACATCTATGGACACCTAATCTTTGATAAGGGAGCCCAAAGGATTAAATGGAAAAAGGAGGCTCTCTTCAATAAATGGTTCTGGGAAAACTGGGTTGTAACATGCAGAAGAATGAAATTGAACCACTTTATCTCACCAGAAACAAAAATCAACTTGAAATGGATCAAAGACCTAGATGTCAGATCAGAAACAATCAAATACTTAGAGGAAAACATTGGTAAAACGGTTTCCCATCTACACCTCAAGGACATCTTTGATGAATCAAACCCAATTGCAAGGAAGACTAAAGCAGAAACAAACCAATGGGACTACATCAAATTGAAAAGCTTCTGCACATCCAAAGAAACTATCACACAAACAAAGAGACCCCTCACAAAATGGGAGATCTTCACATGTCATACATCAGACAAGAAACTAATCACCAAAATATATAAAGAGCTCAGCAAACTTAGCACCAAAAAAAGCAAATGACGACGTCCAAAAATGGGCAGAGGATATGAACAAAACATTCACTCCAGAGGAGATCCAAAAGGCTAACAAACAAATGAAAAACTGCTCTAGGTCACTGATTGTCAGTGAAATGCAAATTAAGACAACACTAAGATACCACCTCACTCCTGTAAGAATGGTATACATCAAAAAGGACAGCAGCAACAAATGCTGGAGAGAATGTGGGGACACCGGAACCCTTTTACATTGCTGGTGGGAATGTAAATTGGTATAGCCTCTGTGGAGAGCAGTCTGGAAAACTCTCACAAGGCTAGACATGGACCTTCCATATGATCCAGTAATTCCTCTCCTGGGATTATACCCCAAGGACTCCATAACACCTAACCAAAAATATATGTGTACACCTATGTTCATAGCAGCACAATTCATAATAGCTAAAACCTGGAAGCAACCCAGGTGCCCAATAACAGAGGAGTGGCTGAAAAAGCTGTGGTATATATACACAATGGAATACTATGCAGCTATCAAGAACAATGAACCCACCTTCTCTGACCCATCTTGGACAGAGATAGAAGGAATTATGTTAAGTGAGCTAAGTGAGAAAGATAAACATGAGTATGGGATGATCCCACTCATCAACAGAAGTTGAGTAAGAAGATCTGAAAGGGAAACTAAAAGCAGGACCTGACCAAATTGTAAGTAGGGCACCAAAGTAAAAGCCCTGTGGTGAGGGGTAGACATGCAGCTTTCTGGGATAGTGAGTGGTGGGAGTGGGTGGGAGGGATGGGTCACAGACTTTCGGTGGTGGGAATGGTGTTTATGTATACTCCTAGTAAAATGTAGTCATATAAATCACTAGTTAATTAACATGAGAGGGGGAAATTAATTGTATGTCTCGAAGTTTTTCAAAACACAAACTGAATCTTTTTAATATATAGGCTATGTAATTGATATGCAGACTCTCTCAAAAGCCTAGACCAAGTAGATCAGAAGCAACCAATAGCACAGCTATATACAAGATACTGGGTACTGTACAGCAAACCCTAACAAAAGGACTTTTCAAAGTTAACCCAATTACCAATTAATGTGATGATAACATTAACTATGGACTATCTTTTTGAACCCTAAGACAGCAGGAATCTCACATCTCCACTATAGAGCCTCTACTTCCCCCAGTCCTGGAACCCTTGGATAGGGCCCACTTTCCCATATGCCTCTCCCAATCCATATCAAATAATATTGCATCTGCCGATCACAACCTAACCAATGCAACGATTGCCACCTCAACATGCTTCAATTCAGATTGTGTCCAGAGACTTCATGTGTGGAATGACAACCCTTCAGCTTCATTACTTGGGTGAGACCTTTCCTTTCATAGTATACTCTAATTCCATCTCAGGTGGTTCACTTTCTAACAAAGTCCCAAAACCTAGATATACACCAGTTTCTGTGAGAGAGAGCATATGTTGACACGTATCCGTAAACTACTGCAAAATATATACCTGAAAGCAGAAGTACACTAGAGTTTGCAGTGAGTACCCCCCTAACACTTCCTCTCCACTATTCCAAGCTTTGGGTCCATGATTGCTCAACAATTTGTTTGGCTTCGTATGTTAACTCTCTTTTCAGTCACCAGGTTCCAGATGTCATCAGGATGCCGGCCAGGCTTCCCTGGACTGAAGACCCCACCAATGTGTCCTGTAGCTCTGCTTCCCCAGAGACCCACCCTACTAGGGAAAGAGAGAGGCAGACTGGGAGTATGGACCGACTAGTCAACGCCCATGTTCAGCGGGGAAGCAATTACAGAAGCCAGACCTTCTACCTTCTGCAACCCACAATGACCCTGAATCCATGTTCCCAGAGGGATAGAGAATTGGAAAGCTTTTAGGGGAGGGGGTGGGATATGGAGATTGGGTGGTGGGAATTGTGTGGAGTTGTACCCCTCCTACTCTATGGTTTTGTTAATTCTTAAATAAAAAAAAAGAAACAATTTGGGAGCATAGATTGACCTACCAATGCCTATTTACAGTGGAGAAGCTGTTACAGAAGCCAGACCTTCCACCCTCTGCACCCCATAATCATTCTGGATCCATGCTCCCAGAGGGATAAAGAATAGAAAAGCTTCTAATGGAGAGGATGGGATGTGGAACCCTGGTGGTGGAACTGTGTGGAATTTTACCCCTCTTGGCCTATGGTCTTGTCAATCATTATTAAATAAATTAAAAATAAATTTAAAAAGAGTCTTTATAGATGCTCTTGAGTTTTATTTTTATTATGAGTTATTATACTATTGTAAATAGTTTGTACTTGTGTTTCTTATGTATAGATAATTTGTTCTTCAAAACAAAATAACTGTAACAATTTATCTTGAATCAAACGGGCTTGGAGTATGGACCGACCTTCCATCACCTATGTTTAGCTGAGAAAGAACAATTACTTGTGAAAGTAGCTTTATCTGGCAGGAAAATATTCTTTGCAGATATAGTTAAGTAAAGGATCTAGAGATTAGACCATCTTGCACAAAGCAAGTAGATTCTAACTCCAAAGCCACACATCCTTGTTTACAGGAGATAAAAGAAGAAAGGCCAGCTGAAGAGCTTTGGTAAGATGGAAGCAGATTGGAGTTACACTTCTACAAGCCAAGGAACACTCAGAACTACTAGTTGAAACAAAGAATTCCATCATGACTTGAAAAGAGATAACCGGTATACCTGAACGGTGTGAAAATGTTTCCGCCATTTTTAGTCACCAAGTTCTAGTCATTCATTAGGATTATCATGGAAATTCAATGCTCCTGTGCTTTTTCCTTCATCCTTATCATCTTTGGGTCTTGGGAAATATACTTTATTTATTTATCTTGTACTTAAAATATTTTCTAGGTCCTGGAAATATAAATCCTTGCAATACAACACAACACTGTCTTTTTGTCTCAGACTTCTGCTACTCCAATGTGATAGGGAGGACAGAATGAGTGGGGTCACATTTCAAGATCTCCCCAAAGATACAGATGCTTGAGGCCCAGTTATCAGCTCCTGATGGCTGGAAAGAGTCCTGTCCACCTCCTGAACATGACCTCCTGGTAAATGGGGCTGAGACTTGCCCTAACCTGAAGCCAGCAGTTCAGCCTGGGCAGCTTCTGAGATCACCTCATAGGCCTGCACCCTGAACCCCCAGTTTTCACTGTGGTTCAGTTCTCCCTTAAGAGAGACCTCAAAGCAAATTCTTGTGCTCACAAACACTCAAGAAACCTTCACATTCAGAAATTCATCTGCACATCAGTAAAAGCTAAAGACAGAAGAGGCACTTGTTTCACATTATTTAGGTTATGAGTTTCTAGACTTAAGGGTTAATGGAATCTAAAGCCCCTCAGATATGCTTGGTGTGTCATTTTAGGAAATGTTACCTTAAATTCTTGCCCGAGTGTCCTCTTGTTCACTGATTAAAGTTGTTTTATGTTTTTAATTGGCTTGCTATTAGATACAAATTAACATTCACTTACCAGGAGATTTCCCTTTAAAATGGGTTTGGGGATTTCTTCATTTTTTTCTTTTTTACTGTATGGTGTGAATTAGCTGTAGTGGGGGTTTGACATCAGACAGAGGGAAGAGAAGGGAACGATGTACAAGTTCTCATGGATTCAGACTCACTAGAGTGGGAGGACGTTGGCAGATACTGGCTCTCCCTTCCTCACACCTGGGTCCTGTGAAATTTTCATCCTCTCTAGGTGCACTGCTGACTGGTTAGCTCTGACAGCTCAGCCGGAAGGGAATGGGACAGGACATAGAAGTATAAGTCAGAGGAAGATTCTGTAAATGGGATGGGGGCCATGGGAGACATTGGAGGATATCCAGTAACTGATCTGACCCATCCTTTCCCTCCTATATCCCCTCTCCTCCCCCTCCCTCCCTCCCTCTCCCCATATTCCTCCTCCCTCTCTCCTCCTCTTTATCCTTCCCACCCCCCCCTTCCCTCACTCTGTCTCTCTCTCTCTCTGTCTCTCTCTCTTTCTCTTTGCCTCCAGGGTTATCGCTTAAGCTTGGTGCCTGCACTATGAATCAACAGCTGCTGGTGGCCATTTTTTTTCATTTTATTGGCTAGGACAGAGAGAAATTGAGAGAGGAGGGGGAGATAGAGAGGGAGAAAGATAGACACCTACAAACCTGCTTCACTGCTCATGAGGCTTTTCCCTACAGATGGGGAGCAGGGGCTCAAACTTGAATCCTTGAGCAGGTCCTTGCACTTCAAGCTATGTGTGCTTAACTGGGTGTTTCACTCTGGGTCCACATGTGCCTCTCTCTCAGGAGCCATTTTAAATTAAATAATTAATCAATTAATCAATAATTATATGTCAATAGAGTTATCACTTGGGGTTGGTGCTTACACAATGAATCCACTGCTTCTGGAAGCCATTTCTACCTTCTCTCTTTCTCTCCCTCTCTCTCATTAGATAGGACAGAGAGAAGTCTACATGGGAGGAGTAGGGACAGAGGAAGAGAGAAAGAGAGACATTTGCAGACCTGCTTCACTGTTTCCCTCCCTTCAGGTGGGGGAGTGTAGGTTGAACCCAGATCCTTGAGCTTGGCAATACATGAGCTCAACCTGGGTGTGTTATTGCTTAATCCCAGCACTTTTATTTATATTTTAATTTCTTTTTTTTAATTTATTTTATTTTTATTTTTGTTTAACCAGAACACTGCTCAGCTCTGGATTATGGTGGTGCTGGGGGTTGAACCTGGGACCTCAGAGTCTCAGGCTTGAAAGGCTTTTGCATAACCATTATGCTGTCTCCCAAGCTATATTTTAATTTCTTTATTTCTTTCCTGGATAGACACAGAGAGAAATCAAGAGGAGGAGGAGGAGGAGGAAGAGAGAGAGAGAGAGAGAGAGAGACAGAGAGAGAGAAAACCAGCCCTACAACACTGCTTCACCTCTTGTGAAGCTTTCCCCTGAGGTGGGGACTGAGGGTTTCAACTGAGGTCCTTGTGTATTGTAACCTGTGCTCTATCAGGTGTGTCACCACCTGCCTCCTGATCCATTCTCTGTATCCCTTGAAGCTGTTATCACTGAGTTCCTTTGGGGAGGTATCCAGAGTTCTATGGCCAGCCAGGGTTTTGGACTTGGATATCAAGGCTCTGGGTTCTTCTCATGTTGGGTGAGGGGTTAGAGTGTTTGCAGAAAACTGAGAAATTTAAGTTGAGAAATGTATCAACTACTCTACTTAATGTTTACTCTAAGTCATGAAACCTCGAATAAAAATGTCAATAAATAGTAAGCTGATCTAGGGGGTCTTAGGGGCCACAGCTGGCAAAATGCACATGCTATTAGGTGCAAAGATCCTGGTTCAAGCTTGGGGTCACCACTGTAAGTCAGCAGGGAAGCTTCAGGAGTGCTAAAGCAGTCTCTCTCTTGTGCTTCTCTGTTTCCCCCTTTCCCTCTCAATTTCTCTCTGTTTCTATTGAATAAAATGAAATATAAATAAAAATATAAAAACTTAAAAAATTAATTTGTGGAACATCTAAACAGTGGAATACTACACAGATGCTAAAAATGGTGAGTTCATATCCTTGACCTCAGCTTAGACGGAGCTTGAAGAAATGTTACATGAAATGAACCAGAAAGAAAATGATGAATATGGGATGATCTTACTCATAGGTGGAGCTCGACCGGACCTGCCAATATACGCAGATATCTTCACCCACCCTGTCCAACGCTTGACGTCTCGTCACCCAATCTGGTCCCCTATGCCTACGCTGAACTTCTCTGTTCCAGTCTCTTGGAAACAGAGTTGGCAGTCAGCTGAGGTAAAGAACAAACACCTCATCACAGACCCCTGCAAGCGTCAACCCGGCTTTGACCTAGCACGTTACGATTGGGCCCTCCTCAATAGCTATCGAACAGGCCATGGCCTGTGCGCCGCTATGTTCCATCGCTGGGGAGCCAGAGACGACCCGAACTGCCCCTGTGGCTCCAGACAGACTATGACCCACATAGTCAACGACTGCCACCTCTCCAGATTCAAAGGAGGTCTCGAAACTTTACATCAGGCTCATCCTGACGCTGTTGACTGGCTACGGAAGAAGGGCAAACGCTAGAAGAAGAAGAAGGTGGAACTCAAGAATCAAGGACAGAAAGGGGAAACACAGAGGAAAATGTGAACTGCGTTTGTTGTATTGCACCGAAGCTAAGGACTCTGGGGTAGGAGCATAGGGAATGGGCTTGGGGAGGGGAACTTTGGGTTTCCTGGTGCATGATACTCAAAAACACATTCACTGGGGGTGAGCATGTTTTGCATGCACTTATCACGGGGAGATGAGAAATTGTACCCACTAACTGGCAATATAATGATAAAAATAGAAAAGTAAAATGAAAAAAAAAATAACCTTCATGAGAAAAAAACAAGAAAGTGCCAGGCACTTGGGGGAATAACTTGGCCCTAGATTTCCTAGGGCCAGACCTCAGGGACCCTTGAGGGAAGGAGCTCTCTTTGTTATTAGTGTGATTGGAGTGTGAAGGAACCAGGGTCAAGGTCTCACCCAGGGAAGCTGAGCAGGGACTTGGTCTTCTGTATCCTCCCTGGGCAGTTTAATTATTTATTTATTTTTTATTTCTTACAGGATCTGATTGGCCAGCCACAAGAAGTGTCATACATTAGCCACCAGTGCCCAGGGAAGGACACCTGGGCAATGTCATTTTCCAGAAGCCAGGGAAACTCCACCAGCCAGCGATGCTGACTAGGCTGACAGCTCACACAAACAGCCTGGCTGGCTGGAGTCTGCACCCCGCACCCCCAACCCCTCATGTTTATTTAGGAGTGGGGCTGCATTAAGTGCTCTGTGATGGCCTCTGATAACACCCCACCTTTGGGGGGTGGTGGCTAGGGCTGGATTTCTGCACTCAGATGTGACAGCTGACATTTCTGCATACATTCAAAGATGGACGTGTAGATGACAGAACAGAAAACACACGCTTTCAAGCTAGAGACTCTCCCCTCATGCTTAGAAACATTTCACACCCCCTGCCCCAAAGGCTTTAGATTTCTGTGGAATCAAGTTCTCTCCCACCCCACCCCCCCCAAGAACATTGCAGAAACCCAGAACTAGAGATTGGGATCATTTCTGCAAACAGCAACACTTCTGCAAGTATTTATGGGCTACAGAAAGACAGTCAGGATGGAAATTATGACACTGTTTCAATAATTTGGACTTGGAGGGGTCTGGAGTGGAGGCTGGGTGCTGAATTCTTTATCACCTTGAACTTCAAATCAAGGTCAATATTAATGTTTTGATTTCCTCCAATTACCAAAATAAACTCCCATCCTAACTTCGACTCTGTGTCTTCTTCACTGCTTCAGTCATTCTGAAAGTAAGAGAGATAGCAGAATAGTTACACAAAAAGACTCTCATGCCTGAAGCTCCTAGGCTCCTGGTTCAATTCCCTGTACCATCATAGACCAGTGCTGAGTAGTGCTCTGGTTAAGACAAAAAGAATAGAGGAAAGAAAAGAAAAGAAGAGAAATGTGAGATGTCTCTGATAATCCTGTTTTCATTGGTCCCATCACTGATTTGCTCATTCAGTTTGCTGGGACAGTCATGAACAACTGAGAACCTTCCCTGTGCTGTATGCAATCAAGAATTTGCAAGATATTTGCAGATGCTACTATGATTACATCATGAACTCCCTGGGTAGAAAACTTCACCAATGTGTCCTGGAACCTCACCTCTCCAGAGCCTTTCCCCACTAGGGAAATATAAAAACAGGTTGGGGGTGTGGATCCACTTGCCAATGTCCATGTCCAGCAGAGAAGCAATTACAGAAATGAGAACTCCCACCTTCTGCACCCATAAACAATTTTGGCCCATATGCCCAGTGGGGGAGAAATGTTAGGGGGAGATGAATAAAGGGCTCTGAATTCCAATTCCAACAGGACCAGGAGAGAGAAGAGGAAAAAAAGGAAATACATTCAGAAGTAGTAATAGGTATGGGTGTGACTTAGAAACTAGAGAAAGTAGGACCATAGGAAAAAAAATGGACAAAATATAGATAGATAGACAGACAGACAGACATGTGATAGGCAGATATACAAATAGTTATAGAAATAATAGTCAACCCATATCTGTGACCTTTGGTGAACCACTGCAGTTTCCAGTGGAGGGAATGGGGACACAGAAGTCTGGTGGTGGGAACAGTGTGGAATTTTTATCCCTGTTATCTGGAAATTTTCTAAACTACTAATTAAATCACTAATAAAAAAGGAGTTTTCAAGATCAAGAAATGCAATGAAGAGAAGGAAAGAGGGTGACATGAAAAAGTATTGGGGCGTGAAGCCACGGGTTAAGTGAGGTCAGGTTAAAGTTGGCTCACTTGAAACAGAAAGTGGAGACACGGGGTTTGGAGGGCAACCATGGACAGGACAAGGATTAGATGGATGGAGAAATACCAGGATACACAGGAATCAGGGAGGGTGGGGTTCAAGGGGCCATGGAGGGGATGGTACCAAGAAATCAGGTGGGTTTCCTATTCTTTAATCCTCTGGGAGTATGGACCCAAGGTCATTGTGGGATGCAGAAGGTGGAAGGTCTGCCTTCTGTAATTGCTTCCTTGTTGAACATGGGCATTGACAGGTCGATCCATATTCCTAGCCTGCCTCTCTCTTTCCCTAGTGGGGCAGGGCTCTGGGGAAGTGAAGCTCCAGGACATATTGGTGGGATTGTCTGTCCAGGGAAGTCCAGCTGGCATCATGTTAGCATTTGGCTGAAAAGAGAGTTCACATACAAAGCCAAACATATTGTTAACCAATCATGAACCTAAAGGCTGGAATAGTGCAGATGGGAAGCTATCAGGGGAGGGGATAGGATAGGGAGTTATAGTGGTGGGAATTGTGTGGAGTTGTACCCCTCTTATCCTATGGCTTTGTCAGTGCTTCCTTTTTATAAATAAGAAATCAGGTGGGGTGATTGGGAGCTGACTCAGCTGTAAAGGGTAGGATGTGCAGGGTTGATGTGATGTACTGGGTCCTTTCCTTCTGTCTGTGAGGACAGTCCTCAGGACTTGTGAAGCTTTCCTCCTGCTGGGGACCAGGAGCTTGAGCCTGGGTCCTTATGCACTGTGATGTGTGCATTTAACCAAGTGTGCCACCACCTGGCTCCCCAGGCAGAGAAATCTTTTGCAGAACCCATAGGTTCTCTTCTCAGGCCTATTAGCCTTCACCTTGAGCTCCTGGAGGTGACTTTTGATCAATTTCTTTTTGTAAAATTTCAAAAGGTGTTAAGAAAAACCCTTTGATGAGGGGAGTTGGCCATAGTGCAGTGGGTGTAAGGATCCGAGTTTAAGCACCTGGCTCCCCACCTGCAGGGGCAGCTCCCCACCTGCAGGGGAGTCACCTCACAGGCTTTGAAGCAGGTCCACAGGTGTCTATCTTTCTCTCCCCTTCTTTGTCTTCCCCATGTCTGCCCATTTCTCTCTGTCCTTTCCAACAACAATGACATCTGTAATAACTACAACAATAAAACAGCGAGTGTTGGGTAGTATGCCAGCTCCCCCAGCTTAAAGCTTCTGTCTCTAATCCTGCTTAACTAAGCACCAGCATGCCTGCAGAGCATTGGTTTGATCCCACTTAAAGCTGTAGTCTATTTACATAAACCACTGTTAACTAAGCACCACCCTCCCTCCAGGGCATTGGTTTAATCCCCATTGGTTCACTATGTCTTTTTGTTCCTCCCCCCTCCTAGTACACCCTGATCTCCACCACTGTCTTTTCACTCAACCCTCTCTACATCACACCCTGTTTCCACCCTACTTGGCTAGTATATATACAAGCTGCTTTTCTGAGTAAAAACACTTGTAACTGCTTTCTGGCTCCAAGAGTTCCAGAGTGTATCTCCTGTGATGTTAGCTCGGCACAAGTTCCTGATCCCTCTCCCACGCAGCAGGCTAGATTGGCTCCAGTTGAGTTCTCTCCAACCCAGAGAGCACTTTCTTGGGACGAAGCACCCTCAGGCTATCCCGGCAAATGAGGACAATAAAAGGAAATAAATTAATAAATAAATACTTTAAAAAGTGATTGGCAAGAAGAATGGTAAGACATTTTTTAAAGAAAGCTCTGCACGCAATAAGGGAAGACAGAGTTATATAAAGGGAGACATTGGTGTGAAGCGCAAGGACCCGCGAAAGGATCCCAGTTCAGCCCCTCACTCCCCACCTGCAGGGGAGTCGCTTAACAAGCTGTGAAGCAGGTCTGCAGGTGTCTATCTTTATCTCTCCTTCTCTATCTTCCCCTCCTCTCTCCATTTCTCTCTGCCCTATCCAATAATGAGGACATCAACAATAGTAACTACAACAATAAAAAAGAAAAAAAAAGAAAAACCCTTTGATGAGACTTGGATTCTGAGAGGAGTGATATTAATAGATTAAACTGCCAAGTTGGGAAGCTAATTAGGGTTAATGCAATCCCCCCAAATTTATTCAAATGACTTCCCCAGTTCCTGTAGATGATTTAAGCATGTATCCCAAACATTGTTAGTGTGGAGGCAGCAAAGAAAAACCCAGACCTCAGCTGGCTTGTAGGTCCCAGAGTCAACACAGTTTTTAGTGGTTGTTTCCCCAGCTGCAGACCATTCAGCCCATTCATTCTTGGGAGTATGATTTCAACATCTCTAACTTTACTACATGAATGGAACCATTCGCCCTCGCTTGCTTCAGTCTATAAAGGCAGCAATCATTAGAGGAGGAAATATTTTTATCATTTACAGGCCTTTATCCTTCACAGGACAAAATATCTGCCCCTCCTGCCATTCTTTGCCCCAACCAAACTTCAGTTCTTATCTGAAGCGGTTCCTGCATGGACCATGTGTCCTCTCCAGTCTCTTAACTCTCAGTGGCACCATTACAGGCTTTATATGATATAATAAAACTCTGAGAATAGAGGAAAGCAGAGAGACTTCTGGAGGTGGGGCTATGGAGAAGTATTGGCTGTGTTTCTCTCTTTTCCTCTCCCAGGTCACCTAGGAACACCAAAGAAGACCACCTAGGACAAAAATAAGACAGGACTAGAATGACTTCAGGAACCCACTAAATTACCAGTGAGTGCAAACACGTGTGGCTCATGGACAGAGAAGAGCCTAGGGAGAGATTAAGTGGCTGGTAACAGTTTGGTAGTTTACCAGTAGAGACACCACCTCCAGTCTGTTTCACCAACAAGGGAACAGCTGAAGGGAGGAAAAGTCTCCCCTGAGCCTCACCAAATGAAGCTGTTGCTCTCCATTGCTGCTGCCCTCAGAATCTTCCCTGGAGAATCTGTGATAGGGAGGCCCTATGTGGACACCAGGGGACAGAGAATTAACAAGGAAACTCAAGAGAAGATCTATAACTCAGTGGCCTAGCTGAGGGACTGTGAAAGTCACTTTGCATAATCACTGGGGATTATCTCTGCCCCACCCTGCTTTATCGCTTGGTCAGCAGTCAGTGATTAAGCTAAGAGGCATACTTATAGTTTAAAAGCCCTCAGGCTCCCATAGCCTACAGGGAAGAAAAAGAACAAAAGAGGATTTTAAGCCACTGAGCTCCAACTCAAGGATTAAAATACTATTGAAACATCTGTCAATTTCTACAACTGTGAACCCTTTAAGTACCTTACTTAGACACAAGTCAATCCATGCAAGACTGATCAGTAATTTGAAAAGTACTGAGAGAGGGACCTCATAACACACTATATAAAATGGCTAAACCAACAAGAAGAAATATTGTAGAAACGAACTAGGACAAGAGTCCAGCTAAAACCTCCAAAGGTTGAAACACAAAATAATGAGGTCAACAACTAAACACTAGTTAAGGAAATAATCACATGAGTGAGTAAATAGTTTGAAAGAATTGTCATCAGAAATGCAGAAACAACAAATAAGACTCTAGAAGAAAACACTAATTATGTCAAGGTTATTAGAAAGCTGAAATAGCTGAGCTAAGAACACAACTAGCTGAACAAGCTAAAACAGTATCAGAACAGGGTAAAAAATAGATGAACTCCAGAAAACAGTAGAGGGGAGAGAGAATATAATAAATGAGGCTGAAGACAGAATTAGCAAGATCGAGGACAAATTAGAGACAACTAAAATAGAAGAGATCTCAAAAAGATATTAAGAGGCACTGAAAATAACAACAGAGACCTATGTGATGACCTAAAAATAAATAATATATGCATTATTGGCTTAACAGAGGAAGACAGAGAGGGAGGTGAAGAGAACATTCTTCAGGACATAATAGCTGAGAACTTCTCTAATCTAGACAACATCAAGGACATAAAGGTTCGAGAAGCCCAGAGGGTCCCAAACAGAATTAACCCAGACATAAAACACCAAGACACATCATGTTTAGAATGGAAAGAAATAAGAGTAAAGAAAGGATCCTGAAGGCTGCAAGAGAAAAATCAAAGAGTCACCTACAAAGGAAAACCCACAAGATTAGCAGAATACTTCTCCACACAGACACTACAGGCCAAAAGAGAATGACAAGATATCTATTGAGTGCTCATTGAGAAAGGTTTTCAACCAAGACTACTGTATCATGCTAGACTGTCATTCAGACTAGATGGAGGCATCAAAACCTTCTCAGACAAGCAGTAGTTGAAAGAATCAACTGTCACCAAGCCTGTCCTGAAAGAAGTTCTGAAAGGTCTCCTATAAGTAGTCAGACCACCATAAATAGGACATATATCAGAACACTCTAAAACTCTACAAGAATGGTGTTATAATATCCTCAATCTTTGATATCAGTAAATGTCAATGACCTGAATTCCCCTATTAAAAGACACAGAGTAGGAAGTTGGATCAGAAAACACAACCCAACAACATGCTGTCTACAGGAAACCCACCTAACTCAATAAGACTGTTGGTATGCTTCTAAATTCTGCTTCTAAGACCCCATCTGTTTCATTGGTTTAATCCCCCCTGCTTAACACTGTATTCTATTTACATAAACCACTGTTAACTAAGCACCACCCTGCCTCCAGGGCATTGGTTTAATCCCATTGTTTCATGATTTCTTTTTGCTCCGCCCCCTCTCTTAGTACACCCTGATTTCCACCAGTCTCTTTTCGCTCCACCCTCTCTACGTCACAGCCTGTTTCCACCCTACTTGGCAAATATATATAAAGACAGGATTGTGATTAGAGATAGCTTAGATTGCATTGTGTTCCACATAAATAAAGACTAAACTGCATACCACTCAGCCTTGAGTCCCTGGTCATCTCTCTCTCCTGCCCAGGAAGCTAGCCCTGCAAAGACAAACACAGACTCAAAGGATGGAAAACTATCATACAAGCCAGTGGCCCACAAAAAAGGGCAGGAACAGCTATTCTCATATCTGACATGATTGACTTGAAAATAAATAAACTTAAAAAGGATAGTGATGGACACTACTTAATGCTCAGTGGATCAGTCACAGAAGAGGACTTAACAATTATTAACATCTATGCACCCAATGAGAAGCCATCTAAATACATTAAAAATCTTCTGAAAGAAATACAGCAATATAGTAACAGCAACAAAGTCATAGTAGGGGACTTCAGCACTCCATTCTCTCAATTTGACAGATCACCCAGGCAGAAAATCAATAAAGACATGAGGGAGCTAAATGAGGAGATAGATAAACTAGAACTATTGGACATTTTCAGAGTCATTCATCACAAGAAATTGTAATACACATTTTACTCAAATCCACATGGGTCATTCTCAAGGATAGACTATATGTTAGACAACAAAGACAGCATCAGCAAATTCAAAAGCATTGAAATCATCCCAAGCATCTTCTCAAACCACAGTGGAATGAAACTAACACTTAACAATCAACAAAAGATTAGTAATAGTCCCCAAATGTGGAAACTCAACAGTATGATACTTAACGACTACTGGGTCAAAGAGGAAATAAAGGAATAAATCAAAATGTTTTAAGAGTTCAATGAAAATGAAGACACAAGCTATCAAAATATTTGGGATACAGCTAAGGCAGTACTTAGAAGGAAGTTCATAGCCATACAAGCACACATTAGGAAATAAGAAAAAGCACAAATAAACAGCCTGATTGAACATCTTAATGACCTAGAAGAATAAGAACAAAGGTACCCTGAAACAACCAGGACAGAAATCACTAAAGTTAGTGTATAAATAAATAACATTAAAAAAAAACTATACAAAAGATTAATGAAAGTAAATGTTGTTTCTTAAAAAAAGTGAACAAAATCAACAAACCTTTAGCCCAACTCACAAAACAAAAAAAGGAGAAGACCCAAATAAATTAGATCATAATGAAAGAGAAGATATCACAATAGACATCACAGAAATTCAACATATCATGTGAGGCTTCTATGAACAACTATATGCCACCAAGCTAGAGAACCTGGAAGAAATGGACAATTTCCTAGATACCTAGGAACTTCCAAAATTAAGTAAAGAAGAACTAGATAACATGAACAGGCCCATCACAGCTAATGAAAATAAAACAGTTATCATAAACCTTCCCAAAAACAATAGTCCTGGGCCAAATGGTTTTATAAATGAATTCTACAAAACCTTCAAAGAAGAACTAATGTCTGTAATTTTAAAAGTCTTCCAGAATATTGAAGACACTGGAATTCTCCCTTCCAGCTTCTATGAAGCTAACATCACTTTGATACCAAAAGCAGACAGGGACACAACCAAAAAAGAAAACTCCAGACTAGTATCTCTGATGAACATAGATGCGAAAATATTGAACAAAATTCTAGCCAACTGGATACAGCAGTCTATTAAAAAGATTGTTCATCATGACCAAGTGGGGTTTATCCCAGGCATGCAAGGTTGGTTTAATATATGTAAACCAATCTACGTGATCCATCACATCAACAAAAGCAAGACCAGAAATCACACTGTCATATCAATAGATGCAGAGAAACCTTTGACAAAATCCAACACCCCTTTATGATCAAAACATTACAAAAAATGGGAATAGATGGAAACTTTTTCAAGATAGTGGAGTCTACATATAGCAAACCTACAAACAACATCATACTGAAAGCATTTCCCCTCAGAGCAGGTACTAGACAGGGCTGCTCACTATCACTATTACTATCCAACATGGTGTTGGAAGTTCTTGCCATAGCAATCAGACAGGAGCATGGAATTAAAGACATACAGATTGGAAGAGAAGAAGTCAAACTCTCCCTATTTGCAGATGACATGATAGTATACATAGAGAAACCTAAGGAATCCAGCAAGAAGCTTTTGGTAATCATCAGGCAATACAGTAAGGTGTCAGGCTACTCAAAAGGCAGTGGCATTCCTCTATGTAAACACTAAGTTAGAAGAAGTTGAAATCCAGAAATCAATTCCTTTTACTATAGCAACAAAAACAATAAAATATTTAGGAATAAACCTAACCAAAGAAGTGAAAGACTTGTATACTGAAAATTATGAGTCACTACTCAAGGAAATAGAAAAACGCACAAAGAAGTGGAAAGAAGGGAGTCAGGCTGTAGCAAAGCGGGTGGCGCAAAGCACAAGGACCGGCATAAGGATCCCAGTTCGAACCCCGGCTCCCCACCTGCAGGGGAGTCGCTTCACAGGTGGTGAAGCAGGTCTGCAGGTGTCTATCTTTCTCTCCTCCTCTCTGTCTTCCCCTCCTCTCTCCATTTCTCTCTGTCCTATCCAACAATGACAATAACAATAATAACTACAACAATAAAACAACAAGGGCAACAAAAGGGAATAAGTAAATAAAATAAATATTAAAAAAAAAAGAAGTGGAAAGATATTCCATGTTCATGGGCTGGAAGAAATAACATCATTAAAATGAATATACCACCCAGAGCTATATACAAATTTAATGCTATCCTCATCAAGATCACAACCACATATTATTAGAAGAATAGAACAAATGCTACAAATGTTTATCTGGGACCAGAAAAGACCTAGAATTCCCAAAATAATATTGAGAAGAAAGGACAGAACTGGAGGCATCAGACTCCCAGATCTCAAATTGTATTATATAGTCATTGTCATCAAAACTGCTTGGTACTGGAACGTGAATA
The DNA here is from genome assembly GCF_950295315.1 of Erinaceus europaeus. Classification (NCBI taxonomy): domain Eukaryota; kingdom Metazoa; phylum Chordata; class Mammalia; order Eulipotyphla; family Erinaceidae; genus Erinaceus; species Erinaceus europaeus. Next base: position 180,030,407 of record NC_080164.1, read on the forward strand.
GTTCCACACACTGACCAGTGGAATAGAATCAAGGGCCCACAAGTAATCCCACTCACCTATGGATATATAATATTTGACAAAGGTGCCCAGACTATTAAATGGGGAAAGCAGATTCTCTTCAACAAATAGTGTTGGAAAAAATGGGTTTAAACATGCAAAAGAATAAAACTGAACCACTATATTTCACCAAATACAAAAGTAAATTCCAAATGGATCAAGAACTTGGATGTTAGACCAAAAACTGCTAGATACTTAGAGGAAAATATTGTAAGAACTCTTCTCCACATAAATTTTAAAGACATTTTCAAGGAAACGAATCCAATTACGGAGAATATTAAGGGAAACATAAACCTATGGGACTATATCAAATTAAAAAGCTTCTGCACAGCAAAAGAAACCACTACCCAAACCAAGAGACCCCTCACAGAATGGGAGGAGATCTTTTCATGCCATACATCAGAAAAGAGGCTAATAACTAGAATATATAAAGAGCTTGCCAAACTCAACAACAAGATAACAAATAACTCCATCCAAAAATGGGGGGAGGATATGAACAGAATATTCAACACAGTAGAGATCCAAAAGGCAGAGAAACACATGAAAAAATGCTCAAGTCTTTGATTATCAGAGAAATGCAAATAAAGATAACAATGAGATACCACTTCACTCCTATGAGAATGTCATACATCAGAAAAGGTAACAGCAGCAAATGCTGGAGAGGTTGTGGGGTCAAAGGAACCCTCCTGCACTGCTGGTGGGAATCTAAGTTGGTCCAACCTCTGTGGAGAACAATGTGGAGAACTCTCAGAAGGCTAGAAATGGACCTGTCCTATGATCCTGCAATTCCTCTCCTGGGGATATATCCTAAGGAACCCAACACACCCATCCAAAAAAATCTGTGTACACATATGTCCTTAGCAGCACAATTTGTAATAGCCAAAACCTGGAAGCAACCCAGGTGTCCAACAACAGATGAGTGGCTGAGAAAGTTGTGGTATATATACACAATGGAATACTACTCAGCTATAAAAATGGTGACTTTATCGTTTTCAGCCCATCTTGGATGGACCTTGAAAAATTCATATTAAGTGAAATAAGTCATAAACAGAAGGATGAATATGGGATGATCTCACTCTCAGGCAGAAGTTGAAAAACAAGATCAGAACAGAAACACAAGTAGAACCTGAACTGGAATTGGCATATTGCACCAAAGTAAAATACTCTGGGGTGGGTGTTGGTGGTGGTGGGGAGAGAATACAGGTCCAAGAAGGATGACAGAGGATCTAGTGGGGGTTGTATTGTTACATGGAAAACTGAGAAATGTTATGCATGTACAAACTATTGTATTTGCTGTCAAATGTAAATGATTATTTCACCAATAAAGAAATTTTAAAAAACTTTGAGAATAAAAAAGAAGCAAATTAATCCTTCTATGGCAGGGGGTGGTGGTGGGAGATGGATAAGGGAGAGAGCTCTTGCTAGCTTTCAAATTGTAGGATAGGCCTGCCTTCCAAATATTTTTCTCTTTTCAGCAGCTATGCTATGTGTGTGTGTGGTGGTGGTTGTGGGGGCAACAGGGGTGGAGGGGATGTCTGTAGGGAGAGATGAATGATTACGACAGAGTTCCAAAATAAAATGCAGAAGTATGCAAAGGCATGAAAACACTGACATCTTGAAATAAAAATTGTCGAAAGCCCAAGGTTTCGACAAGGCAGGCTGGGAGAGAGACAGCTAGAAGCCTGGAACTGAGTGGAATGAGTCACTCTGCTTTCCTGTTTGGGGAAGAAAAAGAAGCTGGAACACCCCGTGAAAACCATCCTCCTTGATTTTCAGGGTCCTGCCAGATTCCTGAGCTTCTGGGGAAGCAGTGAGGCAGGGAGAACTGAGCCTGTGCATGTGAAGCGGCAGACCCTGCTCATATTTATAGTGGCAAAACAGTTATGGCACATATGCTCAATGCAGCAATTAAGAGGGATGAGATTGTGTCCTTTGGGATAAAGTGGGTGGAATGTAGAAAATGATGCTCAGTGAAGCAAGTCAGGAGGTAAAGGACGACTACAGAATGGTTTCACTTGTATGTGGCGTATAGACAGTTGAGTATATGAATGTGAAATAAAACAAAATGCCAACCTGTTTCTAAGACTGGGGGGGGGAACTGTAGTGGCTATCTATGGGAGTGGGGGGGAGGACTCAGACCTTTCATGATGGTAGTGGTAAAAATAAATAAACAAACAGTTATATAAATAGAATCCCACTATGAAATTCCAGAAACCAACTCTAGTTCAGTTTGTGGTGAAGATGAAAGATGATTTATTGCTTGAATATAATTTCATTGTAAACAGATAACATGAAAATTCTAAAAATTACATATACTGTAATCCAGATAATAAATTTGTTCCCATGGCTTATGTGTAGAACACCTTCTTTAAAAACTATAAAGGAGGGAGCCATGTGGTAGCTCACCAGGTTAAGCGCACAAAGTGTGAAATGCAAGGACCTGTACAAAGATCCTGGTTTGTGACCCAGGCTCTTCAACTGCAGAGGGGTCACTTCACAAGTGGTATAGTGGGTGTGCAGGTGTCTGTCTTTCTCTTGCCTTCTCTATCTTTCTGTTTTCTCTCCATCTCTCTCTGTCTTATCCAACACCACCACCACCAGCAAAAACAGCAACAACAATAGCAATGGAAAAAAGATGGCCACCAGGATCAATGGATTCAGAGTGCAGGCACTGAGCCCCAATGATAAATAAAATAAAATAAAATAAAACAACAACATAAATAAATAAAGAGGGGTTCCTAGTGTCCAGAATCCACTTAATTTTGTCCAGTGGCATAAGTCACTTTTCTTTTTTTTTATTACCACCAGGTAATTTGTCAGCATGTTAATGACAAATCCCCTACTCCCCAAGTGACTGTCTTTTCCCTTTTTCTTCTTTTTTAATTTGATAGATCAGAGAGAGATTGAGAAGAAAGGGACAGGTAGAGAGGGAGAGAGAAAGAAACACCTGTATCCCTGCTTTACTGCCCATGAAGCTTTCTTCTGCAGGTGGGGCTTGGGAGTTTGAACCTGAGTTTTTGTCTATAGCAATGTGTATTCAACTAGGTGCATCTCTGCCTGGCTCATGCATGAGTTAACATTGCAAAGATTCCTTTCCCAACAGCATGTTGGAACGGAGGAGTTGTCATTTCTCTGGAGGCTGAGGTCTGGTGTCTCAACTTCCAGCAGTCGGATGGCATGTTTTGCCATTGCAGTTTGCATAAGGAGTCTCAAGGTTGTGAAAAGAAAGTCATAAAAGTCAGCTCACAGTCAACAATTTTTATACACTTTTCCCATATTTGGGAGCTACTCTCTTCTCTGATCCAGCTTTCTAGCCCTTTCTCCAGCCATGACATCATCTCCCCAGAAAATCACCTGGGTCCACCTGCATATCAGATGTCAGGCTCAGGCAAAGACTAATAATGTCATGAGCCCTTTGGAATATACCTGAAATAGACCTACTAGCTATTTCCAAAACAGAGACCTCAAATCTTCATCTGCAATATTCCAGCCTTTAGGTTCATGATTAATCAACAATTTTTATGGCTTTATATGTTAACTCTTTTTCAGCCACCAGGTTCCAGATGCTACCATGATGCCAACCAGACTTCCCTGGAAAGATGACTCCACCAGTATGTCCTGGAGCTCCACTTCCTCAGAGCCCTATCCCACTAGGGAAAGAAAGAGGCAGGCTGGGAATATGGATCGACCTGTCAATGCCCATGCTTAGCTGGGAAGCAATTACAAAAGACAGACCTTCCACCTTCCACCTTCTGCACCCTATAATGACCCTCCCAGAGGGGTAAAGAATAGGAAAGCTATCAGGGGAGGGGATGGGATATGCGGTTCTGGTGGTGGGAATTGTACCCTTCTTATCCTATGGTCTTGTAAGTATTGTGATTTTATAAATAAATACATTAAAATAAAAAAAAAAACTCAGCCCACAAGGCTGCTACCCTACTGGCCCAGCCAACGAGGAAACCCCAGCTGGAGGAATATTCACATCCAAGAGCTTCTTCAGGTTTTGCGGTTCTAGAACACAGTTGACATATAACTTGTTTCCTTCCTAAATTTTATTTGCTTGTTGTTACTTTAAAAATGTTGGCAGGAATGTCTATGTCCAGAAGCAATTACAGAAGTCACAACTCCCACTTTCGGCATCCCATAAAAATTTTTGGTCTATACTGCCAGAGGAGGAGAAATAATAGGGGAAAATAACCAGAGGGCTCTGAACTCCACTTCTATCAGGACCTGAAGCATCTGTCACCAAGAATCTTGTTTTTGTACCATCACTGAAAGGTAGGTGAACCTGGAAAACACCAGAGAAAGTCAGGCACTGTTTCTCTTATCTGAGAAGAAAATAAAGGAAGGACACTTGAAGTAGTAATAGGTATAAGGGTGACTTATAAAGGAAGTGAAGGTAGGAATACAGAAAAAATGAGCAAAAATGTATAGATAGTTATAGTCAACCCATATCTGTGGAGAATCATTGCATATATATAAATATATGTTTGTTTTTTTTGCCTCCATGGTAATTGCTAAGGTTTGGTGCCAGCACTATGAATCTACTGCTTCTGGGGGGCATTTTTTCCCATTTATTGGATAAGACAGAGAAAAACAGAGAAAGGAAGGGAGATAGAGAAGGAAAGAGAAAGACAGATACCTGCAGACCTGCTTCACTCCTTGTGAAGCATTCCCCTGCAGGTGGGGAGCTGGATCCTTGCCCTTAGTACTATATGTGCTTAACCAGGTGCAAAATTGCTTGGCCCCTGAACCATTTCAGTTTCCAATGAGAGAATGGGGACACAGGAGTCTGGTGGTGAGAATGGTGTGAAACTGGGGGGAGGGTCGTTGGACGCTGTAGCACCAGGTTAAACACACATAATATGAAGTATAAGAATCCCGGTTTGCATCCCCAGCTGCCCACATGCAGGAGGGTCGCTTCACAAGCTGTGAAGCAGGTCTGCAGGTGTCTATCATTCTGTCTCCCTCTCTATTTCCCCCTCCTCTCTCAATTTCTCTCTGTCCTATCCAATAAAATGGAAAAAATGGTTGCCAGGAGCTGTGGATTATCTCCTTAGCAGTATGCCTGGAGGCACCAAGAATGGTGTGGAATTGTATTCCTATTATTTTGTAATTTTGTAAATCACTAATAAGAATTTCAAAAATAAAAGGATGCAGATATTGATAGTTATAGTCAACCCTTATCTGTAACCTTGGGAGAACTACTGCAGTTTTCAATGGAACGCAGAACAGTGGTGGAAACTGTGTGGAATTACACTCTTATTATCTTATAATTTTGTAAATCATTAATAAAAATATTTAAAAAATTAAAAAAAATCATCAAATGCAATAAAGCCTATTAATATTTATTGTAAAAAATATTGGTGGGGGGGCCAGTTAAGCACTCACATTACAGTTCAAAAGGACTGCATGGGGAAAGTTTCACAAGTGGTGAAGTAGAGCTGTAAATGTCTCTCTACATCTCTCCTCTATCTCCTTCTTCCCTCTCAATTTTTCTCTGTCTCTATCCAGTAATAAATAAGACTAAAAATAAAACTCTGAATGACAGAGTATGTTGACCCAACATCCTTTCTGAGAGTGAGGCAGTCCTGGCCAATGTTGACCCACACTGAAGCTGCCATTCCAGGATGACAGGTCCTGCAATGAGTGCAGACTAGAATGTTCCTAGCTGCAACTACAGAATGTGAGCTCAGACCTATGAGGATGGGGTTACATAGACTCCTGTGCAGAATATGGGCTGCAGATCAAATTGATGGGGTTTACAGTTAACAATATTTATATACTTTTCCCATATTTGGGAGCTATTTTCTTCCTGGATCCAGCTTTCTAGTCCTGTTTCCAACTCTGACACCATCTTCCCAGACAATACTTTTAGCCCATCTGCATGTTAGCTGTTGGGCTCAGACAAAAATCTGTAAGGCCATGGGCCTTTTGGAATAAACCTAATGTAGACTTACTAGCTTTTTCCAAAATGGTGATCCCAAATCTCATCTGCTATAGTCTTACCTTTATGTTTGTTCCTGACTATTAAACAATTTGTTCTGCTTTATATCTTAATGCTTTTTCAGCCACCAAGCTATAGATGCAACCATGATGCCAACCTGACTTCTCTGGGAAGAGGAACTCTCCAATGTATGCTGTAACCCCAACGCTCAAGAGCCCTGCCCCACTAGGGAAAGACAGAAACAGGCTGGGAGCACAGGTTGACCTGCCAATGTCCATGTCCAGCAGAGAAGCAATTATAGAAGCCAGATCTTCCACCTTCTGCATCCTATAATGATCTTGGGTCCATACTCCCAGAGGGATAAAGAATAGGAAAGCTTCCAATGGAGGGGATGGGATGCAGAAATCTGGTGGTGGGAATTGTGTGGAATTGTATCTCTGTTTCTTAAAGTCTTGTCAATAATTATCAAATCAATAAAACAAACAAATAAAAACAATTTATATAAAAATTGGCAGGTAGAAGGTGCTTCATCAAATTCTGTGGGAAGGACAGAGCTGAGAGGTGGGATGCCTGCAGAATATAACAGATGAAAGGATCCCTGAGATTACTTGGTCCAGCACTTGCACTTTGCAGAAGAGGCATTTGTTGCTGCAGAAAACTGAAACCACCTACCTGAGCTCCCAGAACCATAGATTGGATGGTATATATTGGCTTTTGAACCTGGTTCTGGTTTAGTTTATCTAATAATCTGAATATAAATTATTGAATTTGGTTATTAATCCTTAGGGGGTTTTGGACAATTGTCAGGTTTGCAGTGGGTCAGAGATCATCAATATCAGATGACGAATTTTAAAGAATATTTATTAATGGGGTGGGTGGGCAGTGGCACACTTGGTTAAGCAGGAACTCCTGCTTGCTACCTGCAGGGGTCCGCATCACAAGCAATGAAGCAGGTCTGCAGGTGTCTATCTTCCTACCGTCTTTCAATTTCTCTCTGTCCTATCTAATAAAAATAATATTTATTAGTTTTTAATTTGATAGAGCAGAGAGAAATTGAGAGAGAAAGGGAGATATATGGAAAGACACATGCAACACTGATTCACTGCTTTTCAATCCCACCCCCCTCACAGGTGGGGACCCGGGGCTTGAACCCGGATCTGCTATAATGTGTGTACTCAACTGCATGTGCCACTGCCTGGTCCACTGGATGGTGTTTTGGCTTTCTTTTCTTTTCTTTATTTTTAAATTATTTTATTATTTATTATTTATTTATTTTTAATGGTTTTATTTTAATTGGGGAATTAATGTTTTGCACTCAACAGTAAGTACAATAGTTTGTACATGCATAACATTCCCCAGTTTCCCATATAGCAATACAACCCCCACTAGGTCCTCTGAATCCTTCCTGGACCTGTATTCTCCCCACCCACTCACCCCAGAGTCTTTTACTTTGGTGCAATACGCCAATTCCATTTCAGGTTCTACTTCTGTTTTCTTTTCTGATCTTGTTTTTCAACTTCTGCCTGAGAGTGAGATCATCCCATATTCATCCTTCTGTTTCTGACTTATTTCACTCAACATGATTTTTTTCAAGGTCCATCCAAGATGGGCTGAAAACGGTGAAGATGCCATTTTTTATAGCTGAGTAGTATTCATATATATATATATACCACAACTTGCTCAGCCACTCATCTGCTTTTGGACACCTGGGTTGCTTCCAGGTTTTGGCTATTACAAATTGTGCTGCCAAGAACATATGTGTACACAGATCTTTTTGGATGGATATGTTGGGTTCCTTAGGATATATCCCCAGGAGAGGAATTGCAGGGTCATAGGGTAGGTCCATGTCTAGCCTTCTGAGAGGCTAGTGTTTTGAACCTGTAATATATATATATATATATATATATTTTTTTTTTTTTTTGCCTCCGGGATTATCACTGGGGCTCAGTGTCTACATGACTCCACCAAATCTGGTACTATTTTTTTTTCTCTTTTTGATAGAGGGCAAAGTACAGAGAGAGATAGAGAGAGATACAGAGAGATAGCAGAGACACTGCAGCACCACTTCACCACTCATGAAATTTCCCTGCTGCAGGTGCTCCTATGTGGTTATGGGGTCTTCAACTCAGTTCTCATATATAGTGAAGTGTGGGTTCTACCAGGTGAGCCGCCTCCTGGCCCTGTCTTCTGAATTTAAAGGGAGCCTATGAAGGCAGCCTAGCTGTTGATGGCAATGTTTGGATCATAAAAATTTCAGAGCTTTGTTTAACCATTTCTCCACATCCCTCCCTCACACTCTTCTCTTGCTTCCTTTCTCTTTCTCATTCTGCCTTTCTTTCTTTCTCTCTCTCTTTCTTTCTTTCTTTCTTTCTTTCTCTCTCTCTTTCTTTTTCCTTCTTTCTCTTTTTCTTTGTTTCTCTTCTTTTTTTAATTTGAAGAGAAGTTCTGGAGAAAAGCTAAGCCTGGGTCTCCATAACCTCCATTTAAGAGAAAATGCCAGAAAGTGGAGGGAGGGTGGATTCACAGCAGAAAGGGGAAAAAAAAAAAAGCTCCCTGTGATTTACTCTGACTTAATAATTTTCAGAGGAAATTAATAAAATTGATTCCAGCAGAGAAAAAAAAAACTTTAAGTGGGACAAATAGAATAAAAACAGACTGAGAATGATGATAGATATTTTGGTCAGAGAGAAAGTTCTTAGAGAAGTCTTTTCCTCAGGGAGAAATGAATATTTAGGAGAAATCACTAAGTCCAAGGGTCATTAAAGCAAAGCTCACTCACAGGATGGGAGCAAATCCTCCCACTTACTATCAATTCCAGTTCCTAGACTTGGTGGAGGGAACATAATTAGTTATTGTGGGTTCTGGACAAAAGCAGGACCTTTGGCAATAAAGCTCTGGAAATATGTATTTTTAAGTACTATACAAGACATGGAAAGCAACTTTGCTTTTCATCCTGGGCTTCAGAAATAATACACCTGTAAGGACAGATGAATGGCAGAATGTTGGCATTCAGTGGGGCATTTTGCACCATGTTTATGGGGGTTTTCCTGTCATTAATTCTAGGTAAAATAAACTTTCAAAAAATGTTGTGTTGTGTTTTGGGATCACATTTATTTTTCACCAACTTGTCTTTTTTTTTTTCCCCCTCCAAATTCTGCCAGACTTTCATGTCTATTATGCTTTCTCGTGCCCGTCATACTCTTGGCTGATTTCCTGACTGGCCCCTCTCTGATCTGGGTCTGGCTCTGTTTTCTTCCACTGCCTCTTGGGTCCTTTCTCTCAGTCCTGCTGCACGTGTTTGGACTCATGTCCAGATCGAATGAGTTTGGGTCCACTGGTCACAGTTGCTATGGTTTGCCTGTGGTGTCTTGGGACTCACCAGGCCTGGAGTAGACTGTCTAGGAGTTGTGAATCTTGGGGCCACTTGATTCTGTCCCCAAGACATCCATCTAGATTATAATTTATGCATATGGCAAAGGTTCAGCTATCCTTCCTAGTTGAACTTGGAGTCATCTTAATTCCTCTCCTTATTCAAAAACATTTATCCAAAGAGGTCTTTCCATGCCTATGTTCATTGCAGCCCTGTTTGAAATAAACCAAACTTGGAGACAACCCAAGTGTCTTACAAAATATGAGTTATTAAATAATTGGTGGTCTCAGGTGCTGGGCAGTGGTGCACATAGTTGATTGTACATGTTACCATGTGCAAGGACTGAGTTTCAAGCTTCGTTTCCCCACCTTAAAGGGAGGGAAGTTCTTCATGAGTGGTGAAGCAGTGCTGCAGGTACTGAGAAGGTAAGACTGGCAGCTTAGAAAGCAAAGAGTTGCCAACTCTGATTCCTTCACACTCTCAGGCAACAGAAATCAGCCAGGAGCTGATTGTATTCCTACACAAAGTTTACAAAGGTTTATGTTTGAACAGAAGGGAGACAGCATGGGTGGCAAGTCCACATGCTTACTGTGAGTAGAATCAGAGTTTTGGTTTTAACATATTTTCATAAAAGACAGAAACGGGGAGAGGGAAGAGAAGGATGAATATAATATGCTCTCACTCATAGAAGTTGAAAAAATAAGAACAGAAGGGAAACCACAAAGTAGAAGGGTGGAGTTAGTGCATTGCACCAAAGTAAAGAACTCTGGGGAGGGGTTGGGGGGTGGTAGGTGCAGCTTACTCCAGGTCTTTTGCCTCCCTGGCCAGAGGTTGCAGAGGACTAGAGCTGCCCCTGGGGGTCACAGGGTGGCTCTGTTGTTGAGAGTGACATGCATGGAGAGGAAAAAGCCGCACCAGACTCTTCCAGCTCCAGGAGAAGCCTCTGAGGGTGGACTTGTTTACTGAGAGATACAAGCAGGCAGACATACCCATAGTCCAGAGGGAAGGTTGAGGTAATCATTAACCCAAACACAATGCACAGTTACATTTTGACCTACACAGTATTTGATCAAAACTGGAAAGTTACCATATAAGACTTGGTCATGAGTTCACAATGCATATTTCTCTGAGGGTAAATTACAGGCACTTCAGGGCAGGGGGGAAGGGAGCAGTTATGTAAAACCAGGATATTTATGGTGGGATACAAGTTGGTCATACACAGTAATTCATGGCCTTTGTTTTAAGGGGATGGAGTAGCATTTACAGAAAGGTTACCCTGTCTGGGGAAGTCCATCCACCATATGTTCATGAGGTCAGGAGGGACCTGCCTAACTTCTCCCACCAGAAAGGGGGTGAAATGGGGTTAACCCACTCAGACTTTCATGGAAACAACGGCCTGCACTTTTTGGACAGTGGGGCCCATTCCCCACAGTGGGGAGGTTCAGGTCCTGGATAATGATGGAAGAGGAAGACCTAGGTGTGGGGGGGTGTTACACAGGTACAAATGACTGTATTTTACTGTTGATGGTAAATCATTAATGTCCCCCTCCCAATAAAGGAAAATAAAAGAAAGGGAGAGAGAGGAAGAGTGAGAGAATAAGACAAGAAAAGTGATATAGTGGTGCTAGGGACTGATCTACGAGTGCAAACACCTTGATGTGGGAGGCCAGGCCAATGAATGCAGACTGGGTGAGGACTCCTGATCTTACCATTAGGTCTCTCATAAGATACAGAGACCTGGAGGAGGTTAAAGTTTGATGTAAATAAGGGTCTGAAAGGTCCTTAAACTCCTTCTACACAGATAGAAGTTCTACTGGCTGACCAACTGAGGGAGAGTATCTTCCAGCTCATGATTCTGAGTCCTTTAGCTCAGACTCTGAACCTACTATCAAAATGGATCGATCATCTTTCAACTTGAGAGTTTGGAACAGCCTTTCTGGAATCTTCTTTTGGTAAAATTTTGCACATCATTTTCCCTTCAGTTCTCAAGGACTTGAGATAATTACAGTTGCTAATTTTTTAAAAAAAAGTTTACAAATTTTTAAACGTATTTATTTAATTTGATAGGATAGAGACAAATTGAGAGGAAAGGGGGAGAGAGAGGGATAGAAAGAAACAGAGACACCTGCATCACTGCTTCACCACTTGTGAAACTTTTCTATTGCAGGTGTGGACCAGGAGCTTGAACCCCAGTCCTTATATGTAATAAAATGTGCACTTAACCAGATGTGTCATTGTCTGGTCGCCTTTTCTAATCTTTAGGTATCTGATTCTAAAGTCTCTGGGCTACTTCCTGCATTTAAGATCTCTTCTGAGAAGCACTAAGTATTCAGGACAAAAATGACTGGTTCTCCTACTGTGCTCTAAGAAAAATAATTCAGGCTAGATTTAGACAAAATCCAAACAGTCCTTTGATAGCCTAAATCATTGACTGCTTATTAATTATATACTTTTGAAAGATTTGTGTTGCCGATCGCAACCTAATCAATGCAATGATTGCCACCTCAACATGCTTCACTTCAGACTGTGTCCAGAGACTTCATGTGTGGAATGACAACCCTTCAGCTTCATTACTCGGGTGAGACCTTTCCTTTCATAGTATACTCTAATTCCATCCCAGGTGGTTCACTTTCTAACAAAGTCCCAAAACCTAGATATACACCAGTTTCTGTGAGAGAGAGCATATCTTCACACGTATCCATAAACTACTGCAAAATATATACCTGAAAGCAGAAGTACACTAGAGTTTGCAGTGAGTACCCCCCTAACACTTCCTCTCCATTATTCCAAGCTTTGGGTCCATGATTGCTCAACAATTTGTTTGGCTTCGTATGTTAACACTCTTTTCAGTCACCAGCTTCCAGATGTCATCAGGATGCCGGCCAGGCTTCCCTGTACTGAAGACCCCACCAATGTGTCCTGGAGCTCTGCTTCCCCAGAGACCCACCCTATTAGGGAAAGAGAGAGGCAGACAGGGAGTATGGACCTACCAGTCAATGTCCATGTTCAGCAGGGAAGCAATTACAGAAGCCAGACCTTCTACCTTCTGCAACCCTCAATGACCCTGGGTCCATGCTCCCAGAGGGATAGAGAATGGGAAAGCTATCAGGGGAGGGGATGGGATATGGAGATTGGGTGGTGGGAGTTGTTTGGAGTTGTACCCCTCCTACCCTATGGTTTTGTTAATTTATCCTTTCTTAAATAAAAAAAATAAAATTAAAAAAAAGAAAGATTTGTGTTGTGAAGAAAATGAAATTGATAGGTATAGAAGGTGATATACATACACATATACATATACATATACATATACATATACATATACATATACATATACATATACATATACATATACATATACATATACATATACATATACATATACATATACATATACATATACATATACATATACATATACATATACATATACATATACATATATATCTGAGGTCTGGTGTGCTGGAGATTGAACCTGAGATTTTAGGTATGCAAGTCTTATGCTATTTCTCTGACTTGTTTACTATTATTATTCTCCTTCCAATGGAGGAGATGGGAAATGAAACACTAATGGTAGGAATTTGTACTCCTCTTATCCTACAATCTTATCAATATTTATTAAATCAATAAAAATAGAAAGAAAGTGAGGTCAGATTAATTGTTATCACAAGGAGAAAATTCTGGAAAAGAGATACTCTGATCTAGCTGGTCTTGTTATCATGAAATCCATTGATAGATTGCTTGAGAACAAATGATTTCAGGTTCCTCATGCAGAAAATGTGTCTCAGATGCACTGCTCATCCTTCTGCTTCTGGACTCACTTTTACAGCTGTGATGTCAGCTCTGTTTTTCAATTCACAGGATTCTTAGCCAGAAAAATCCCACCACCCTGCCCCTCTCTGAATCCCACTCTTCTACTTCCATGAAGATGCCCTGGATTTCTCCATTCTTGACCTTTTCTGAAGCCCTGGAACATTCTGGGTCTGAGAAGCAGCCCTCACTTCTTTCTAGACACTCCTCTTCCCTTCTGAGTGATGCTCTTTATTGTAGTGAAAATTTCAGGTGGGATAGATAGCTGAGACAAGGAGGTAGGGGTCTGAAGAATGGGAAGATGGAGTGGCGGGAAGTATTGTGGGAGGATAGGAAGACAGAGAGGGGGTGTGCCAGGCTAGCGTAACTGGAGTGAGAGACGAGGAACTCGTGACGGAGCAGGAATGCAATGCAATGCTTTTATTGATCAGAGACAACACCTTTATATATATCTTTAACCAGAAGTGGCAAGTGTGAAAAGGAAATGGCTAGGAGAGGAGGTGGAGAAAAAAGCACTAAGGTAGAAAGCTTCCATAGCAGCTGTTCTGAAGGTTCTAACCAGTGGGATTAACCAATACCCTGCAGGTAGGGTGGGTCTCAGGCAAAACAATCATTATGTAAATAGACCACAGCATCAAGCAGTGCAGCATGGAGCAGGGGGGCTGCTTGACAGGGATGAAGTGGGAAACTACTTGGATTATAGGGAGAAACAGAAATTGGTCCAATCTGTAGAGATTTGGGATGTTAGTGTTAGTGAGTAAGGGGTCGATGTTCTAGAAGTCTTTGTCAATATCCATCTTTTTAATTATCTATCTTTTTTTTAACTCCATGGGAATAAGCCATTCAAAATTGCTTTTATTATCTTTATTTCTTTATTGGATAGAGATAGTCAAAAATTGAGAGAGTAGGGGAAATAGAGAGAGAGGCAGAGAGACACCTGCAACACTGCTTCACCATTTGCAAAGGTTCCCCCCTGCAGGTGGGGAACAAGGGCTCAAACCTGGGTCCTTGTGCATTGTAACATGTGTGCTCAACCAGGTGTACCACTGCCCAGCCCCTAATTATCTTTATTTATTGGTCAGATACAGTCATACATCGAGAGGGAAGGAGGAGATAGGGAAAGAGACAGAGAGAAACTTGGAGCACTGACTCACCACTTGGAAAACTTTCTCTCTGCTGGTGGGGAGTACCCATTTTTATAAGGAAGCAACCTCAAAGGAGAGTGTGTAGCTGAGTTATAAGGTCAAATTTAGTGAAAAATCAAATCTTCTGAAAGTCTACTGATGGAATGAAAAAAGTTCATAGGTTTTTATCCTGTCTCCCTTCTGACCCGAACATCTTTGTCAGAAAGTCATCCTGGAGCAGTCATTCACATTCTAATAGGATTCTACATCTACTTAGCTCTGCTTTCAAAAGTCAAAATTCCCCCCTGAATCCTTCAAGGTGTTTTCATTTTCAGTCTTATAGCATAAAATGTAATGCTTCATCTAACAAAAATTTTAGCTACTGGAGTCTTGGGAGCAAGCCTGATATTTAAGAATGCCATTCAGCATATAAGTTGTCAGTATTCTATATAAACATAATACCACAAGTTTGTTAAGATGCTTATTTCTGTATTTAACATTCATTGACCAATCCGTCATCCATTTATATAGCTATATTCATTAAATATGTTATCTTGTGCAAGCAGAATACTAATAAGCAAATGGATTACAAATGTTATTATGACATAAACCAGTCCTTGAACTGACTTAAAAATTATGCTTGCACAGTAGCTTTCTTCAAAAACTGCAAAAATATTTTTTGTGTGCAATTAAGTACATGGGAGAAGAAAAAAAAAACAAATGTATTTGTGACCATCTATTGTCTAGAGGCTTTGAATATGGTAGACTCTTGTAAATCAACTCTGAGTGCTTCAGTATAAATTTTATTGAGGTATTGGATGTTGTCCTTGATATTTGTCCTCTTTGAAAACAAACCAAAGACATCACTGTCCACATTGTATCCACAGTGAACTTGTTTTTGCTACCAACTATGTTTGCCAGACATCTTTGTATCTCTGGGCCTCTGAGAGTATGATTCATTTATTATTTTTTAAAAGATTTTATTTATTTATTCATGAGAAATATAGGAGGAGAGAGAGAAAGAACCAGACATGACTCTGGTACATGTGCTGCTGGGGATTGAACTCAGGACCTCATGCTTCAGAATCCAATGCTTTATCCACTGTGCCACCACCTGGACCATGCTTCATTTATTCTAAATTTATAATATTCCTCCTCCATTTTCCATTGTTCTAGTAATCCTTCCCAAGCCCTTTAATTTCATTTTCTTTATGAAGTTTTTTCTGGTCCTACCTCTAATATGCCACAAATTCTTAAGCCAGTCATCTGATGATGGGCATTTAGGCTGCTTTACCCTTTGGATATTGTGAATAACACAGCTATGAGCATAGGGGTGCATATGCCCTTTTGAGTAGCGACTCATAGTTTTCAGCATACAAGTCTTTCACTTCTTTGGTCAACTTTATTCCTAGGTATTTGATTGATTTTGCTGAAACAGTAAATGGTAGTGATTTCTGGATATCTTCTTCTTCAGATTTAGTGTTTGCATAAAGAAATGCCACTGATTTTTGTACATTGATTTTGTAGCCTGATACCTTGCTATATTGCCTAACAACTTCCAGTAATTTTCTACTGGATTCTTTAGGTCTTTCTATGTATACTGTCATATCATCTGCAAATAGTGAGAGCTTGACTTCTTCCCTTCCAGTCTGTATCCCTTTGATTTCTTTCTCTTGCCTGATTGCTATGGCAAGAACTTCCAATACTATGTTGAAGAGTAACGGTGACAGTGGGCAGCCCTGTCTAGTCCCTGATCTGAGGGGGAATGCTTTCAGCTTCTCTCCATTGAGTATGATATTGGCTGTAGGTTTGCTATATATAGACTCCACTATCTTGAGGAATTTCCCATCTATTCCCATTTTTTGTAGAGTTTTGAGCATGAATGGGTGTTGGATTTTGTCAAAGGCTTTCTCTGCATCTATTGAGATAATCATGTGGTTTTTGGTTTTGCTTTTATTGATGTGATGAATGACATTGATTGATTTACGGGTGTTGAACCAGCCTTGCATTCCTGGGATGAATCCCACTTGGTCATGATGAACAATCTTTTTGATGTGTTGCTGTATCCGGTTGGCCAAGATCTTGTTTAATATTTTGGCATCTATGTTCATCAGAGATATTGGTCTGTAGTTTTCCTTTTTTGTTCTGTCCCTATCAGCTTTTGGTATCAGGGTGATGTTGGCTTCATAAAAGGTGGAAGGGAGTATTCCTGTTTCTTCAATCTTATGGAATAGCTTAAGAAGTATGGGTATTAACTGTTTCCTGAAAGTTTTGTAGAATTCGTTTGTGAAGCCATCTGGTCCAGGACTTTTGTTGTTGGGGAGATTCTTAATAACGGTTTCAATTTCTTTGTCTGTGATTGGTGCATTTAGATTTTGTAGTTCTTCTTGGTTCAGTTTTGGAAGTGCATAGGTTTCTAGGAATTGTTCCATTTCTTCCAGATTCTCTAGCTTGGTGGCATATAGTTCTTTATAGAAGTTTCGCAGAATTCTCTGGATTTCTGTGGTGTCAGTTGTGATATCTCCTGTATCGTTTACAATTCTATTAATTTGAGTCTTCTCTCTTTTTTGTTTGGTGAGTCTGGCTAGGGGTTTGTCAATTTTGTTTAATCTTTCAAAGAACCAACATTTGGCTTCATTGATCTTTTGTATGGTTCTTTTATTTTCGATGTTGTTTATTTCTGCTCTAACTTTAGTGATTTCTGTCCTTCTGGTTGCCTTAGGGTTCCTTTGTTCCTCTTCCTCTAAGTCCTTGAGGTGTGTAGTAAGTTCGTTCATTTGGGCTTCTTCTTGGTGTTTAATATGTGATTGTATAGCTATAAGTTTCCCTCTCAGTACTGCTTTAGCTGTGTCCCAAATATTTTGATAGGTTGTGTCTTCATTTTCATTAGTTTCCAGGAACATTTGAATTTCCTGTTTGAGTGAGTGTCTGACCCAGTGGTTCTTAAGGAGCATGTTGTTTAGTTTCCAAATTCTATGTCTTTTAATAATTTTCCGTTTGTTGTTAAAAGTTAGTTTTACTCCACTGTGGTCTGAGAAGATACTTGGGATGATTTCAATGCTCTTGAATTTATTGATGCTGTCTTTGTGGCCTAACATGTGGTCTATCCTTGAGTATGTGTTGTGTGGATTTGAAAAGAAGGTGTATTCCAGTTTTTTGGGGTGGAGGAGTCTGAAAATGTCCAAGAGGTCTAGTCTGTCAATCTCTTCATTCAATTCTCTTGTATCTTTATTGGTTCTCTGCTTTGTTGATCTGTCTAAGTGTGAGAGTGGGGTATTGAAGTCTCCCACTATTATTGTATTACTATTGATGTATTTTTGAAATTCTTTCAATAGGTGTTTAATGTATTTAGATGGTCCCTCGTTGGGTGCATAGATGTTAATAATTGTTAAGTCTTCTTGGCTGATTGATCCTCTAATCATTATGTAATGTCCTTGCCTATCTTTTATTACTTTATTCAATTTAAAATCTATCGTGTCTGAGATGAGAATGGCTGTTCCTGCCCTTTTTTGTGGACCGTTAGCCTGTATGATAGTTTTCCATCCTTTCACTTTAAGTCTGTGTTTATCTTGTTGTGACAGATGGGATTCTTGCAAGCAGCATATGGTTGGGTTATGTTTTCTGATCCATCCCCCCACCCTGTGCCTTTTGATGGGTGAGTTTAAGCCATTGACATTTATTGATATTATGGATTTAATGTATTGTAGTGCCATTGTTCTAAAAAACAATTTGTTTACTCTGATATATTACAAGTATTATAGTGATGTTCTTGTTTATAAGAGGTCTTTTAGTACCTCTTTCAGGGCCGGCTTGGTGATAGTTGCCTCCTTTAACTGTTGTTTGTCTAAGAAGGTTTTGATCCCTCCATCTAGCTTGAATGAAAGTCTAGCAGGATACATAATCCTTGGTTGAAACCCTTTTTCATTCAGGGCTTGATAGATATCTTGCCACTCCCTTCTGGCTTTTAGAGTTTGAGTTGAAAAATCTGCAGAAAGTCTTATGGGTTTTCCCCTGTATGTGACTTTTTGTTTCTCTCTTGCAGCCTTTAGGATCCTTTCTTTATCCTTACTTCTTCTCATTGTGACTATGATGTGTCTTGGTGTTTTCAGGTCTGGGTTGATTCTGTTTGGTACTCTCTGGGCCTCTTGCACCTTGATATCCTTTCTGTTATTCAGGTCTGGGAAATTTTCTTGTATTATTTCCTCTAGGATGTTTGCTTCCCCTTCCTCTCTTTCTTCCTCTGGCAGGCCAATTATACGAATGTTACTTCTTTTGAGATCATCCCATATGTCTCTGTTGTTGTTTTCAGTGTCTCTCAATCTCTTTTTAAGCTCTTTCACCTCTTTCTTAGTTTTCTCTAACTCATCCTCTGTCTGACTAATTCTGTTTTCTGCTTCTGTTAGTCTGCTTTCCCTTGCCTCAGCTTCTTTCTTCATTACAGCTATTTCAGCTTTCAGTTCTCTAATTGTCTCAAGATAATCAGTATTTTCCTTGGGGGTCTCAACTGTTGTTTCCCTAATACTGCCATTTCTTTCCTCCAATGTTGTTTTCATTTCTGTGATTAATAAGTTTATTATTGCCTGCATACTTTTCTTATCTATGGTTACTTCTGACTGATTTGTGGTTTCTTCTGGGCTCTTGTCTTCATTCATTGGGGTAGCAGTTTTATTTGTTTTTAATCTACCCATTTTTTTTTTAATTTATGTGTTTCTTTTTTTTTTTTTAATGCTCTGTTGTTCCTCAGTTGTTGTGTTTTGAGCACAAGTAACACTGTACTAAATACCTTTATGACAATTGCACTCACCAACCTCCGGAATAACAGTAGCAACTGAAGTAAGTATTGAAGGAGTTTAATCGTTACCAGCTAGCCAAACAATTTCTCCAGTCCGTGAAAAAATAGTAACCAAATCCCAGTGAAGAAAGAGAAAAGGAAGAGAGGATAGCAAGAATAGACAGTTATGCAAATCTACTATCCAGTGTATATTCTAAGGGTAACAAGAGTGTAAAGGGAACTAGAGCAGAGATACACACGTAGAGAGTCCACTCTGGGTCAGATTTCTTCCCCAAAGTAATTCACAAATTCAGAAAGGCAAAGAAGAAAGAAGTGTATGACAAGATTAACAAAAAAAAAAAAAGAGAGAGATAGAGAGAGATAAGAGAGAGAAAAGGGAGAAGATAAGAAGAAGAGTTGTAATTAAAGAGCAGTGTGAGGAACTTCCCAAATGTGTATCAGTGAATTAAAAAAAAAAAAAAAAAAAAAACCCTGTTTGGTGGTATGGGGTATCCTGCTAGTAGCTGGTCCCAGGCACTGCTTATGGGGGGGGGGGGCGGCGGGAAGGATGTATGCTTGAAAATTAAAAGGAAGAAAAAAGAATTTTTTCCCCCTACTCTAATTCTTAACCCAAATTAAGTTATAGACACATCCTTGGTATGACCGTTATGGCCCCTTATTGGCTGGCCTGCTAAAGGCAGAAAATCCTATTGTTTACACGAGATGTGTCCGGAGCTCAAAGGCTCGCAGCTTCTCCGGGCGCCATCTTCCGGGAAACCCCGCCCTCCAGACTTTTTTAAAGGATTTCTCAAAAATGAAAACTAGCTCCAAGTCCTTTGATCCAATGAGAGCTATACTCAAGAAGTCTTTGGATCCACCCTCAGGGTCGCGGTGGACCCTCGCGACTCCCAAGAGGCAGCCCCCGAGCTAAAGTGCTCTCTCCGGGTCCTCTGCCCGCCGGGCTCTGCAACCGGCGGAGGAGCCGCCTTCCCGGGCGGGCGGAGGACAATGCCCGGCGCACTCGCCTTGCCTGGCGCCGCCTGGGAATTCTGGAGCCCCGCTAGTCCGTGTCACCTTTGCTCTAATTGTTAACCCAAATTAAACTGTAATCACTTCTTTGGTGCCCCCCCCTTATTGACTGGCCTGCTAAAGGCAGAAAATCCTACCGTTGCCGACGATGCTATCAGAGCACTCGCTGTCAGCGATTTCTCAGGCCGCCGCCATCTTACCTCCAAGCGCATATGCCCTTTTGAATTAGTGTTTGAGTGTCCACTGGATAAATGCCCAAGAGTGTTATTGCTGGATCATAAGGTACTTCCATTTTTATTTGTTTGAGAACTCTCCATACAGATTTCCTAAGAGTCTGTACCATTTTGCATTCCCAACAGCAATGAAGCAGATCTCCCTTTCCCTGAAACCTCTCCAACACCTGTTTTATTCCTGGCTTGCTGATGTAAGCCATTCTCCCAGGTGTGAGTGGATGCAACTCTTGCCACATTCAGAGAACACTTGCTTCTCAGATGTTGACCACAAGCGGAGACCCCAACACCAGAGGGCCCACCTTGGAGAAGCTCACTAAACTTGGAGAAGTCATTGGAATTCCTTGTGACTTAGTCCTCTCATCCACTGAATGGGCATAAGGACAACTCTGCCTGAGAGGGATGCTATGAAGTTAACACAAGGATCTGGCCACTGGATGCCTTCATTAAGGTTGCTTATAATTAGGAGGTGCTCAAGGGTTGTTTATAGAAAGGCTAATGAATAGGTGCTAGTGTGTGACAGTCTCAGGAAATCTGGCTAACCTGGAGGTGTTTATTCGGTTCAGAATACCTGTTTCTTAACCTCTCTATAATTAGTTTCTATTGCTAGGTTATTATTAAGTGGAGAGGAATTAATTGCCTCTGATGGTCAGCCTCCCCAAATATTGAAGGTTAACTGCCACCTATGCTTCTGACATCCATGTAGAGATTATTTTGTTGGTTTTAGTAATATGGATGAGTTTGAGGGCGAGAAGTCAGTCAGAAAGAGGTTTTCCTATAAAGCGGTGACCAGAAATATCTGATCTGTGGTCTCTGAGAATGTTTGCAACTATACTTCCTTCAAGCATTAGTTCTCCTTGCCCTAAAAATTAGGGCTGACCTTTCCTGGGGGGATTCTAGATGGTAAAGTCTCTGAGTAGAAACATGACTTATTATTTGTATTTTATTAAACTTCCAGAATAATCTTGAGGCCACACCATCACCTGCCAAAAACCTGTCTGTTAATCACTAAAAATGTGGAACTTTTCTTTTTTTTTTTATTTATAAAAAGGAAACATTGACAAAACCAGAGGATAAGAGGGGTACAACTCCTCACAATTCCCACCACCGGAACTCTGTATCCCATCCCCTCCCCTGATAGCTTTCCTATTCTTTACCCCTCTGGGAGGATGGACTCAAGGTCATTGTGGGATGCAGAAGGTGGAAGGTCTGGCTTCTGTAATTGCTTCCCTGCTGAACATGGGTGTTGACAGGACGATCCATACTCCCAGCCTGCTTCTCTCTTTCCCTAGTGGGGTGGAGCTCTGGGGAATCAGAGCTCCAGGACACATTGGTGGGGTTGTCTGTCCAGGGAAGTCTGGTTGGCATCATGCTATATCTGGAACCTGGTGGCTGAAAAGAAAGTTATTATACAAAGCCAAACAAACTGTTGATCAGTCATGAACCTAAAGGCTAGAATAGTGCAGATGAAGAGTTGGGGGAGTCCTCTATTTTGTATATAGCTAGTAGGCATATTTTAGTTATATTCCAAAGGACCTGTGGCTATACTAGTTTTTTCTCCCCCCCTTCCCCCCCCAGCCTAAAATCTGATTTGCAGGTGGATCCATGTTATTGTCTAGGGAGATGGTGTCATGACTGGAGAAGGACCAGAAAGCTGGACCAGGGAAGAGAGTAGCTCCCTAATATGGGAAAGGGGTATAAATATTGTTAACTATAAATTATCTTTTCTTTGTTAAGTGTGGTGTTAAGGAATGAACTAAAGGTCTCTCCCATAAGGGACACCGCTGAGAGTTCTCCTGAACTGATTTTTAAAACTTTTCTTTTTTACATATATATTTATATCTATATATACATCTATATTTATATATGTACATATATATGTGTAATTTGGATAGAGATAGAAATTGAGAAGAAACAGATGAAGAATGGAGAGAAAGAGAGAGAGAGAGAGAAAGAGAAAGACATAGCACTACTTCAATGCTCCGAAACTTCCCTCCTACAGGTGGGTTCTAGGGGTTTGAACCTCAGTCCTTGATCATGGTGACATGAGTTCTCAACTGGGTACTCCACTGTCCAGATGCTAATGTTCATAAATTCTTTTTATTTAGAGAGAGGAGTGACAACACAGTACCACTCTACCAACCATGATAATTCCTCAGTATTTTCCATGGTGGTGTTAGGTCTAGAATCCAGAGCCTTGTGCATGGTAAGGCATCTTCCCTACCTGGTCCTCTATAAAGATACAGTTTTTTTCCCCTTACTTAGAACTTACCCTCTGAATTTCTACACAGCCATCACTGGGTATTAAGGAAAGTGTCCGTGTCAGCCTGTGGACGTGTTTCATTGCCAATTTTGAGATTAAAAAAAAAAAAAGAATGAGAGAAGGGGCCAGGCGGTTTTACATCTAGTTAAGTACACACATTTTAGTGCACAAGGACACAGGTTCAAGCCCTGGTCCCCACTTGGAGGGGGAAAGTGTCACAAGTGGTGACACAGTGTTATAGGTATCTTTCTATCTCTCTCCCCCACTCCCTACTAAATTTCTCTCTGTCTTTATCCAACAATAAATAAATAGATAATTTTTAAAAAAGAGAAAAGAAAAAGTATCCATTTTATTGAGCAGGTTGGTCAAGGAAGTCCTGTGTTACCTCAGCCTTAATGAACAAGGTGACCTCAGTCAGATGTGCTCTGGCCTGGAACTTCTGCCTGTTCATTTGAACACAGAGAATAAGCTTACTCCCCCAACTCCACCTTGTAGGTGGGGACTGAGGGCTTGAGTCTAAGTCCTTGTGCTATGTGTGCTCAGCCAAGTATTGCAGCATCCAGTCTCAATTTATCTATTTTAACCAGAGAGCAAAAGAGAAATAGAGATCAGAGCACTGTTCAGCTTTGGGTTATGGTGGTGCCAAGAATTGAACATGGACTCCTGGGGCCTCTGACATGTGCTTTAACATTCTGAGCCATCTCACTGGCTCTGACCCATATGACCTGTGTCCTTAGCATGTAGGGCGTCTGCCATTCCAAAGGAACTGTTGTCACCTGTCCCATGTGACACTTTTGTGGAGCTACTCTGGCAGAGCAGACTCAAAGTTGGGTCCTTGGGAACATCATCTTAAGGAGTTTCCCCAAGTCTGCTTTCTCACAGATGACAGAGAAAATGATACTCCCTGATTGAACATATTCCTGTTTTTTGGCTTTCTGAGACAATCATTTTGAGCCTCTCTCTCTCTCTCTCTCTCTCTCTCTCGTTATTGCATGAGAACCTGGTGGCCAATAACCCTTTCTGTGGAGGTATCTCTCACCACCTTCCTCCCAGCTGCCTTCTGGACAGTGGCTTGCCAGTGCCTTTCTTCCTTGGCTTCATCCATTTAGATAGTCTTTATATCCCACTGTGTCTATTTTCTCTTTTCCAAAAGCCCTATGCACTAGAATTTTAATACTGGAGTCTGTTTCCTGGTGGGGTCTTGACTCTGTTAGCCTGTGAGATCATGTTTCTTTTGCACACATGGCCCGTGGTTTTGTGCTCAGCCACACTTGGATGTTGTTTATGGCTTCTGTGATGGAGAAGTCAAGTTGCTTTTTTTCTTTGGTGTTTGATTCTCTCTCTGTGTGTGTCTTTTTAGGAGAGAAACAGCTGACTTGATTTTGGATGGAGTCAGAAATGGTTATGTTGACCCCCATTCTCTGAGAATGTCTGAATTCAGCTCAATAGAGCTTGACCAATAACATGGCAAGTGTGCTTTGCAGGAATTTTCTTATTTAGTTTGGCTTTCCTGTTCTGTTGTGTCTGCTTCTCTGAAAATCTCTTTTGTCTGTTCTCCTCTCCCTATTCCTTTTATACCTTCCCCACTTAACCTTCCACTTCTCTCCCTTAGACATCCAAGGTGGCCTTATAAATGATTTTGTTGCTATAGGTTTTTCCTCCCATGTTCCTTTCATTCTCACCCACTTCTGCTGGATAGCCTTTCCAGAAGCATAATTCTGATCCAATTGCATGTATGTTCAAAAACCACCCTTGATGTCCCAGTGCTTATAGTATAAATAACTATAACCTCCTCATATAGATTAGAACTTAAAAGTCACTGCTCAACCTTAAGATTTATATGAGCTTTAATAATATCTACACCCAGTAGAATGCCTAGGAACCCCAGCAAGCATTGTAAAGAAAGTCTTTTCTCAACTGGTAACTCTTGCTTATATGGACTCATAATAACTGCTCTGCCTAGAACTCCCCTTTTGTCTCTGCATAGCTTGGATGTCCTTCAAAGTTCAGATCACCCTATCCTCTTCACTGGTCTCCCCCAATTTCCTCATGCCACTGCCATGACTCGATGTTTTTTTCATATAATATATCATATGTATATATTTTTCTTTCTAAAGCATTGATCATCTCTGGCTCATGATAGTGTAGGAGATTGAATCTGGGACTTTGGAGCCTCAGGCAGGAGAGTCTCTTTGCATAAACATTATGCTATTTACCCCTCCACCTGTAATTAAAAAATGTTAATTTGTTTATGAATGAGAGAGAGAAGAGGAGGAGGAAGAGGAAAAGAGGAGGAAGAGAGAGATAGAGAGAGAGAGAGGAAACCAGAATATATGCAATCCTGGGGACTGAACTCAGAACCTCATGTTTGCAAGTCTTGCATTCTACCACTCACCCACCTTCTGGGCTGCTTTTGTTTCTTTTTGAAATGGGGTGAATTCCAACTATAGTGGTGATATTGGTGTTTACCTGCTAACAACACTTCCATAATTTCATGGATTAGTCACAAAATCTAGCAAGTCTTGTTTTTTCAGTTAGTCTAATTGTCATAGCTAGATCTAGGTTACAAAATGACTGACTAATACATGAAAGCTGATAGTTAGGCCCTCTACCCCTTGACTCTTGTGGTGGAGAACAGTAAATGACTGTGGTTGGTGATACTGGTGACACACACTCACACACACAAGTTATATTTCTCTGACAATGACTTGGCACATTTTTATCCATGTCTTGGTCTTTTGGATTTCTTCTTTGTTGAATATTCTGTTCATATCCTCTCTCCATCTTAGGATGGGGTAATTTTTTTTTTTGGTTGTTGTTGTTGCTGAGTTTGGTGAGCTCTTTATTTATTTTGGTTATTACTATTTTGTCTCATGTGTGGCATGTAAAAATATCCCATTTTGTAAGGA
Organism: Erinaceus europaeus; assembly: GCF_950295315.1. Classification (NCBI taxonomy): domain Eukaryota; kingdom Metazoa; phylum Chordata; class Mammalia; order Eulipotyphla; family Erinaceidae; genus Erinaceus; species Erinaceus europaeus. Next base: position 180,055,914 of record NC_080164.1, read on the forward strand.
GTCTCTTTGTTTGGGTGGTGGTTTAACCCAAACAATCTATGTACACCTATCTTCACAGCAAGACAATTTGTAATAACCAAAACTTGGAAGCAACCTAGGTAGCCATCAACAGACGAATGAACGAGAGATTTGTGGTCTATATACACAATTTTCTTTATATACCATTGTTGGTATGCTTCTAATTCTGCTTCTAAAACCCCTTCTGTTTCATTGGTTTAATCCCCCCTGCTTAACACTGTATTCTGTTTACATAACCACTGTTAACTAAGCACCGCCCTGCCTGCAGGGCATTGGTTTAATCCCCACTGGTTCATGATGTCTTTTTGCTCCGCCCCCTCTCCTAGTACACCCTGATTTTCACCAATCTCTTTTCACTCCACCCTCTCTATGTCACATCCTGTTTCCACCCTACTTGGCGAGTATATATAAGGACAGGATTGTGATTAGAGATAGCTTAGATTGTTCTGCGTTCCACATGAATAAAGACTGGACTGCGTACCACTCTGCCATGAGTCTCTGGTCATCTCTCTCTCTTCCACCCATGAAGCTAGCCCAGCATACCATATAAATAATACTCATTTAGTAAGAATAATGAATTTACCTTCTTCACCTTATCTTGTATAGAGCTTGAAAGAAACATGTGAAGTGAGATAAGCCAGAAAGAGAAAGATGAATGTGGGATGATCCCACTCATGGACAGAAGTTGATATCTAAGAACAGAAGGGCAGGCATAAATCAGAATTTGGACTGGGTTTGGTGTATTGCACCAAAGAAAATGACTCTGGGGGGAAGAAAGGGTTTTTTAGGTTCTAGCGCACAATGTTGGAGGAGGACCTAGGCTGGGGGTGAGAGTTTTATATGAAACTGAGAAATTTTGCATATGTAACAACAACTGTATTTATTGTTAACTATAAATAATTAATCCCCCAATTAAACAAAATTAAAATTTTTCATTAGTTATGAGTTGATTCAGATCATGGATTGCATATGTCTCCACTTATGGCTTGGATATTATGTTTCTTTTCTTTTTTTCTTACTTCCTTTCCTTTCCTTTCCTTTCCTTTCCTTTCCTTTCCTTTCCTTTCCTTTCCTTTCCTTTCCTTTCCTTTCCTTTCCTTTGTTGTCTTTCTTTTTTTTTTTTCCTCCCAGGATCATGGCTGGGGTTTGCTGCCTACACTACAAATTCACTGGCATTCTTTTTCCATTTTTATTATATAGGACAGAAAAAAACTGAGAAGGGAGAGGGAGATAGAAAAGAAGAGAGAGAAATAGATGCATGCAGACCTGCTTTGCTGCTTGTGAGGCATCCTCCTTGCAGGTGGGGAACTGGGGGCTCTTACCTGGGTCCTTGTGCTTCATATCAAGTGCACTTAACTGGCTGTGCCACAGCCCAGCACCTTCATCAGGATCTTTTGTTCCCATCAACTCTTACCCCAGATGGTGACTCTTTACAGGGTTCATGGGACAGAGTACTTTCTCCTGTGTACAGGTTGAAGTATAATAAAGTTTATCAACATAGTTTGTGTGTCCTTGGTGTGCCTGATTATCTGGTACCCTATCTGGCCTTTTCATATAACTACTATCCACTCAACTTTTTTTTTTATTTTGCTGAGTTGAAATTTATTTTTTCCTTGTATTTAAAAAAAAATTTATTTATAAAATGGAAGTATTGACAAGGCCATAGGATAAGAGGGGTACAATTCCATATAACTCCCACCACCAGAACTCCATATCCAATCCCTTCCCTTGAAAGCTTTTCTATTCTTCAAAGATTTTCCTATTCTTTGTTCCTCTGGGAGTATGGACCCAGAACCATTATGGGGTGGAAGGTCTGGCTTCTGTAATTTCTTCCTCACTGAACATGGGCATTGACAGGTGGATCCATACTCTCAGCCTGTCTCTCTCTTTCCCTAGTAAAGTAGGGACATAGTGGGGCAAGGCTGGCTCCAGGATACCTTGCTGGGGTCCTTGAAGCAGCTGATCTGTGAAGATCCGTGAAGCAGCTGGAGAAAGATCTTCCCTGACAACCAGGGAAGTCAGGTTGGCACCATGATAGTGTCTGGGACCTGGTGGCCTAAAAAGAGTTAAGATATAAGGCAGAACAAAGTGCTGACTAATCATAAACCTAAAGACAAGAATATTGAAGATGAAGATTTGGGGTCTTCATTTTGGAAAAAGCTAGTAGGTCTATTTTTAGATATATTCCAAGGGGCCTATGACCTTATTAGTTTTTGTCTGAGCCTGACATCTAACATGCAGGTGACCTAAATTATTGTCTGGGGAAATGGTGTCATAGTTGGAAAAAAGGACTAGAAAGCTGGATCAGGGAAGAGAGTAGCTCCCAAGTATGGGAGAAGTATATAAATATTGTTAACTGTAAGCCCCATAGATTTGATCTGAGGCTCATAGTCAGCACAGGAGCCTATGTAACCTCTGCATCCCTGTAGGTCTGATCTGGCATTCTGTGGTCATGGCTAGGAACATTCCAGGCTGCAGTCATTTCAGGACACATCATCCTTCGGTGATAGGTATAGTATGCCATCCAACCTCCCTTCTCAGATTGGAACATGTCCTACCCTTGTTGATATACATTGAAGGCAAGGTCCTATATGGGCCCACAGAGGGGTCCATTATGTTGTTCCTGTTGGAAATGACCAGTAACTACCCACTCAACTTCTAAGAACATCTTAGCACTCATGACCTATGTTGGCATTTTTCTACACCTTTCTATAGCTCAAGAATTGCATCTATTCTGGAGGTCTCCTGTATTCACTTGATGGAGTTATTCATCATCTCATTTCCTTGGTTCCTCTTATCATCTTACCTCCAGTGACTTCTGCTCTTTGTGGATCCACTCTGGACTTGATCATTTTCTGGAATGGTTCTACCTGGGAAGTCATCCAATTCACACCTCCCACTCTCTGACCACAACTTCCCTCTTCTTCCCATTGCCCTTGCTCACTCACTCTTTAACTGGGTCCTGCACTTCACCCCTTTTATGTATCACATGATCTTCAGTTCATATTTAATCTTGTCTCTATTTTCATACATTCCATTTTACCATTTCTTAGCAAAATTTTGACTTCTACTGATTGTGGTAACACATATATCATTAACTAGTCCTGGTTCCGGTCATCTCCTCTGTCTGCACTCCTGGATTGACTGTTGAATTTTTATCAAGGACAAATAAACTCTAGTCTAGATCAAGGTCATTGTAAACCACTTCCCATGTACCTCATACACATGTTCAATGCTGCCTACTTCAGGTTTCTTGTCAGTCTTTCATGCACTATTTCACACACTCTTCTTTGTTTTTATACATCAGCCTCACTAGTTATTTAAAATGTTCACCTTTCTCTTTAAGCCACAACATCTACCTGTTCTATTCTGCTCAGAACATGAATAACTCAATCTCCAGAGTTCTCTTTCTGTTTTCTATCCTGAGACATATAAATTTACTTGAATCCAGACTCTTTATTTTCTTCTTAAAGTCTTTTCATCTATTTCTTTTAGCTCTCTAGGGACCTGCCACCCCACTTATTTATTCCCTAATAGTTTTTTTTCAACATCTATTTTAAACACTTACTTCCTATCAGTCTGCAAGCATCTTTCTTTCTTTCTTTCTTTCTTTCTCTCTTTTTCTTTCTTCCTTCCTTCCTTTCTCATGACTAGTAGAGCAAAAAATAACTTCTTTATTCCTATGTTTCACTTTACTGGCCACTCCTATTCCCTCTCCCAAAGTTATGGAAACACAAACTATCTGCTTGATGACTTGGAAAGAGGTTACTGTGAGGAGATGGTGGGGGAGAGAGAGAGGTAGAGAGATGTCAGGCACTTATGGATGAGGTTGAAGCTTGATATTTAAGAAATAGTGATTATATTAAGTTTGATGAACTTGGTTTTGCTGGATGCTTACATGCAAAGTTAAATAAATGTTCCAAGGATTTGGTAGCTACATGGAAACATGACACAGAGTTCTTGCCTTCAAGGTGTCCATGAAGCAGCTGGAGAAAGATCTTAACAGCACTTGTAGAAGCAGTAGTTCAGGAGAGAGACTAAATGAGCTAGCTCTCTTTTGACATATGCCCTAAACCTGATCCTTTCTTTCTCTCTCACCTCTCTATGATAGTCTAATTTCATATTCTTTCCTTTCTGAATACCCTTACAAAGGCAGTTGTCTCATCTTGGAAAGTGTTTTTTTTTTTTTTTTTAATCCCTTTAGTGTTTGCACTATAAATTCAGTGCTTCAGTGGCCATTTTCCCTTTTTTCTTAAATTGTCTTTCTTTTATTAGAACAAAGAGAATACAGGAGGGAAGGGAAAATAGATATGGAGAGAAAAAGAGAGATACCTGCAGACTTTTTTCACCACTTAGGAAGCTCTCCCTTCCCCCTGCTGCAGATGAGGCAGGTGGCAAAGGCTCAAACTTGGGTCCTGGTGCATGGTAACATGTGTGCTCAACAGGATGTACAATGCCCACTGACCCTGGCCAGTTCTTATAATCAAAGCTTATATTCTAAAAACACATCAAGTCACTCCTGGCTCCAAATTCTCTGTGATTGTTGATCATTGTCAGCATTCAAGTCAAATCTTCCCTGTAATCTACTCTTCCCCCAATTTCCATCATCTTCATTTGTTGATTTTTGTCTTCACCACTGAACCTGAAATACACAAACCTCCAAGCCCATTCTGAAACATACCAGCAGATTCTTGTCCCAGAGACTTTGTACTTGTTACTATTTCTACCTACCAGTTGATTTCCTTAATTATCACCTTGATTGTTCTTTTACTTATTTTAAAACTCTGCTCAAATGTGAATTTATTATGGAGAGACTACAGTATATGCTAAAGGCCCCTGGATTCTTCTCCTCCTCTAATTCCCTTTCCTGATTTTTTTTTTGTCATATTGTTATTAACACCAAGTATACAATTGTTTACTGTATCATAGATTTTTCTGTGTTCTGCTACGTATAAAAACTCCATGAGGGCACTCTTAGTCTGGCTTGTGCACTGATACATCTCTTGATTCTTACACAAAGTAGATGAATGATGAATGAGTGATGGAATACCTGACTTCGCTGGGCAGATGACCTCACCAATGTGTCCTGGAACCTCACCTCTCCAGAGTCTAATCCCACTAGAGAAAGACAGATATAGACTAGGGGTATGAGTCAGCCTACCAGCACACATGTCCAGTGGAGAAGCAGTTGCAGAAGCTATATCTTCCACCTTCTGCACCCTAGGAATAGTTTTGGTCCACACTCCTAGCAGGGAAGAAATGATAGGGGAGAGATGAACAGAGGGCTCTCAACTCTAACTCTATCAGGACTTGGAGGAAGAAGAGGAAAAAAGAAAGTACATTTGGAAGTAGTAGTTGGTGTAGGTATGACTTGGAAAGGTGAGAAGATAAAAGCATGGGAAACAAATGGTCAAATAGGCACAAATATAGACAGATAGTTGTAGAAATAATAGTTCACCCATATTTGCAACCTTGGGCAAACTGCTGTGGCTTCTAGTGAAGGGAATGGAGACACGTAACTCTGGTGGTGGGAATGGCGTACAATTCTACCTCTCATCTTATACTTTTGTAAATCAGTAGTATTAAGTAACTAGTAAAATTAAAATAAAGTTAAAAAATAAAATAAAAATAAAATGAGTAAAGAAACAGAACCTGCATGTGTTCACTTATCAATTCAATGAGCACACTGAATTCATACATTTAATTATTAAGCACTTACTGTGTGACAGTGAGTATCAACTGGCATCTGCATGTGGTTGGTAGTCTGTGGTGAGCAAGCCACCAAGTGATTTGAGTATTGTAATGGCATACAAGGCCACCTGACATGACCCAGATGTCTTTGGTACAAAATTCATGGCTTGGCACCACTATCTCATAATCCTGGTGTTCACTCCAAGTGACTTTGAAAGAGGACCTGGCACCCATATCCTTCTGTTTGGTTTCAAACAGCACTTTCTAGAACACATGCTGAGAATGCCCCAACAGTGACAGCAGTGTAGGCCAACCAAGACCCTCATCTGTACAAATGGAGAAACTAAGACCATAGGAGGAGGAACTTCATTCAAATCAAAGAGTGTGTTGGCTGCAGAATCTGGTAAGAATCTCTGGGTTCTTTTTTCTGGGTTGGGGGATGTCTCCACCCTTCACCCTACAACACTGCTTCTCTTCACCACTCCTTCCTTTAATCCCCTTCGTACAATGTCCTCCTTTTCTTCCTGACAGTCAGAACCTTGTTAAGGAGTGGGGCAGCATGTGCTATGAAAAGCAAATTTATAGCTCTGTGCTGTTATGATCATATTTGGGGGTGGGGTGGCGAGACCTGAGAGGGCTGGAGGGATGGAGCCAACCAGACTGGGCTGCATGGCTGCTCTGTATTTTAATGGGATCCCCGCTGGTCACACCCTCTCTTGGGCTCCCTCACCCTGAGGCCACCTCTGGGTCACCCAGCAGTTGGGGAAAGGAAAACAGTAATCTTAGAAGAGGCTGGAGGGGAGCTGCAGGCGAGACCCCCACCTGAAGCCTTGTGCTAGACAAGGCAGTAAAGGCAAGGAAGAAAGCAGAAACAAGAACAGCAGGGACTCAGGGCTTCAGGAGCTCCCAGAATGATTGGAACCATTGATCTTTGACACACTATAGGATAATAATAATAATAATAATAAATAATAATAATAATAATAATAACCCTACTGTAGAAGACACTTTATTCACTTATATAGTTGTTGTCTTCTGAACTTGTAGGGCTTATGAGAGCTCTGTTGTAGGAAAAAAATTGGCCATTTGTTCAAAAATGTAGTTATGAAACCCTGAAAACAAATGACAATTATAACCCAATGTAAATACAGCATGTATAATATAGAAATTAATATCTGAGGGGCTAGGCTCACCTGATTCAACACACACTTTACCCTGCATGAGGACCCTGTCTCATTCCTCCAGGTACTGCATAGGAAAGCTTTCCAAGTGGAGAGGAGCGGTGGTGTCTCTCATCTCTCTGTCTTCTCTTTATTTCTTTGAATTTATTTTTTAAATTATCTTTATTTATTGGATAGAGACAGCCAGAAGTTGAAAGGAAAGGGAATGATAGAGAAGGGACAGAGGCAGAGATACCTGTAACACTACATCGCCATTCTCAAAGCTCTCCCCTTGCAGGTGGGAACAAGGGCCTCAACCCCGGGTCCTTGCAAATTGTAACATGTACACTTAACCAAGTGCACTGCCACCACAGTCTCTCTAACTATCTCTTTCTGTTCTGTGAAACTTTTTCCCCCCTTAAACCAGAGAACTGCTCAGCTCTAGAGTAAATGAGGAATGCACCAGCGTTAAAATCAAAATCTTTATTTCACATCCCACCCTGGCTTTTGGTAGTGATGGGGGTTAAACCTAGGTCTTTGAAACCTCAGGCTTGTGAGTCTCTTTGAATAACCATTATGCTATCTCCTCTGTCCCCCTTCTATCTATTTTTATCTGTAATTGAAATGTAGAAAAGGAACTCCAATTGGAGTGGTGGAACGACATAGACATGAAGCACTAGTGGTAAAAAAAAAATGTACGTGTATATATACATAAGAAATCCAAATAATGCCTGTCTGGCTGCGCCACAGAGGAGAGAGAGGAGATTTGGAGCGAAGAGGGAACACAAATCTTTATTCGCATGGGAACCTCAGAGTTGGGTGAGAGTGCAGTGGTTCAGGCCACGTGGAGCTAGCAAAAATGGCCACCTCGCGCAGCACCCTTCCCTGCATCTTATCACTGAAGTGAAAAATGGGCAAGAGAGAGAGACAGAAGTAGGAAGGCTTTATAGGGCAAAAACCAGGAGTGATGAGTCAGGACAGGACTGGTTGGGAAAGGCACTCTGAGAATATCATATTAACTCTCGTGGGAACTGGCAATAACCTGAGGGGACAACATGGTGGAACAGGCACTCAGAGAATATCATCTAACTCTCGTGGGAACTGGCAATAACCTGAAGGGACAACATGGCGGCTGTGACTTCATCTGCACAATTTCCCAGCAAATGCCCATAAGTTAAATAAATAAGACACAATATTATGAAGTAAACAAGTATTTTATCAGTAGTGGAAATAGTAAGTTAACATTTATTGAGTGTCTACTCTGAGTCTTTCCCAGGGTATTAAATATTTAATTCACTCCTTCAGTCTAAAGTCTGGAAAAGTAAATAGTCCCTTGAGTTCATAGAGGTAAAGAAAGGTCACATCCAGAGTACAGATCCAGGGGTGACCTCAGGTACATTCCATGTTCATAAACACAATTGCTATATTCTCAGACACTCTACTGGGCCCTGGAATTAAGGGAATTAAAGTGCACAAGCTGAGCACATCTCCCCTTCTTCAACAGGGAACAGAGAAACTCTGCTTAAGCTGGCATAACATAACCTGCTGGAAAGTGGCAGTGCTGGGAGTGAAAGAAAGATTTTGATTCCAATGCTGGAATCTACCCTAGAACCTCTCAAATGATATACTTATCTTTCCAGGCATATGTCTGTGAACTGACTCCCTAATCATACCTGAAACAAACCCAGCCTCTCTCTGTACTCATATTCTTGTCTCTAATTCTTTCTACCTTACTTCCTGGAGTAAATCAAAGGGCCACAGAACCCTGTGTGATAGCATCCTGTATAACTGCACCCTAGAAAGGAGCTCAACCGAGTCATTGCTACTAACAGTGAGGGCTGGGGATATGGGGGCAGAATATCTGTATGCATAGATTAGCAGACTGGTGGATCAGGTCAGGCAGAATGACAGTTCTTTTTTGGTATATGACATCTATTTAGACTGACTGAATTTGGAGTAGGGCACCAAAGTAAGAACCCTGGGTTGAGGGTGAGGGTGGATATTTGGCTTCAAGGGGCAAGGTGGGGGGGGGGGATTGGGACACAGTCTTTTGGTGGTGGGAATGGAGTTTATGTACACTCCTACTAATTTGTAGACACACAAATCACTATTTAATTAATGTGGGAAAAATTAATTGTCTCAAACTTTTTAATGCGTAGACCATAGGCTGAGTCTTCCCTAAGCCCCAGTGAGATGGTATTTAAAAATAGGAACCCTCTGGAGGTGAAAAGGTCTAGAGTTGATGATGAAGTTGAAACCTTCATAACAGGAATTGTATCCTCAACAAAGAGGGAATACCTCTCTTCTTTTTCATGCACCAAGAAAAGGTCACAATAACACATAACAAAATGTGTTGGTAGCTGTTTATAAGCCAGGATCAGAATCCTTATTGAGACTTGAAGCTGCCACCATCTTGATTTTGGACTTTTTAGTCTTTAGACAGTGAGGACTAAGTATATGTGGTTAAATCTTCTGTTCAGTAGCATTTATTATAGCAGGGTGAGATGACAAAGATAACATTTCTCTGTTATCAGGTAATCATAACTTTGCCACTCTGTACCCCTTCTTTCAACAATAGTGAGGTGGTGCTCTAGGGCTTGGCAAAGCAAAATTAAGCTAACCTGAGGGTCATAGTTTAGAGATTGCAACATCCACTTCTTGGGAGAAGTTTCAAGGTCACATTCTTTCAGCTTTGATTGGACCAAAGCTTATAGTAGCCATTGTACTTCAGACACTATCTAGAGAGTACTGGGTGGTGGGTTCTGTACAGGGGAGCCCACTCCAACATTTTGTTACTTTTTTCCTACTACCATCATATAAATCATTCCTTGGTATGGTTTTCTCTGCTATTTTCTTATATGGTATATAGCATTGCTATATGTTCCTCAGCTTCACTGTATCTCTGCTTCATAAATATACATGTTTTACCTCTCAAAGACTTTTAAATACTATACACTCTGTTTTATGTATAAAATCAGAATCACCCTTTTCTTGAAAGATTATCACCCAGTTTCTCAAATTTAAATTTTTCCCTATATTTAAAATATTTTCCACTTTATTGGGAAGTTAATGGTTTACATTATAGTTGTTGACACATTGGTATAAACTCTCATCTCCCCATGACAGGTGTCTAGAAAAAACTCTCTCCCCCAGCCAAAGTCTTCTTCCATCATCATATCCCAGGGTGTTCATAGCAAATTACTTTGTGATAGCCCAAACTTGAAAGCAACCCAGATGCCCACCAACAAATGAGTGGCTAAGAGAATCATCCTGTATATATACTGAAGGAAGGGACTGAGTTAATTTTAAAAACTCAATGTCTCTCTTTATTTCTACACAGTTGCTCCTGTGATTCCTTCATCTACACCACTACAAAGTTGGGTGTGCGACAACAAATAGTTAAAAGTGTGGGTAACGGGCCAGGGTGGAAAATTTGGGGGTGTGTGTGCCTACTAGGAAAAAAGTCAAGATTATAACAGCAGGGACTGTTTAAAATGAACGATGAGAGCTCAGAAAGAAGGGTGGACAACAGAGAAAGTTTCCATTTTCCCCTCTAGAATATATAAATAATCATGAGCAGAATGTTGAGAGAAATATGATGCCAAAAACTGATCTGGTGAGGACTCAGATAGAATAAGAACAACTTATTGAACAATGCAGGAAAAAAAAGCAATCTTTATTCTAAAGCAGAGAAGAACTTGTCTGAAACATGCCGATGTCCTAATGATTTGTGGAATGCCGAAGGTACAAGAGATGAAATTAGATATTTGGCAGAGGATACTTCTGCACTAAGCATTGAAGGAGGAGAGTGGCCCTTCCCAAGTGCTGATAGTAAAATGGGTGAAGAGAGCTATAAATTGAAGAAGGAATGTTAAGAGGAAATATAATCAGGACTCAGAAGATCTGGAAGGTCTCAGCCCATTACAGAGAAAACCAAGACTTGTCCAAAATTCTCTTCAATTGAGAAGGAGAGTAGAATATGTATGGACTCCACAGTTGATTCACCACTATAGCAGAAACCTTCCAGTTTAGTGGACAGGGCAGAAACAGGATGAAATGAAGAGAGATGATTGGATTTCTCAGATTCTGTGGGACAGAGCATAGGGTCCTTCAGCTTCCCATAGGTGCCTTTTTTTTAAGACAAGGGAAGAATGGCCTTAAAGGCTGTTCAGAGATCTTCAGTGTGGTGGACTCAGTTTCAGTGTTCTTAATAGCTGCATAGTATTCCATTGTGTTTATATACCACATCTATCTCAGCCACACATCTGTTGTTGGACATCTGGGTTGCTTCCAGGTTTTAGCTATTACGAATTTTGTTGCTATGAATATAGGCATACACATATTTTTTTGTTGGGTGTTATGGAGTCCTTGGGGTATATCCCCAAGAGAGGAATTACTGGTCCATGTCTAGTCTTGTGAGAGAGTTCTCCAGACTGCTTTCCACAGAGGTTGGATCAATTTACATTCCCACCAGCAGTACAGAAGGGTTTCTTTTTTCCCACAGCCACTCCAGCATTTGTTGCTGCTGTCCTTTTTGATGTATGCCATTTTCATAGGGGTGAGTTGGTATCTCAATGTTGTCTTTATTTGCATTTCTCTGACAATCAGTGACCTGAAACAATTTTTCATGTGTTTGTTAGCCTTTTGGATCTCTTCTGTATTGAATGTTCTGTTCATATCTTCTGCCCATTTTTGGATGGGGTCATTTGCTTTTTTGTTGCTAAGTTTGCTGAGCTCTTTGTATATTTTAGTGATTGGTCTCTTGTCTGATGTATGGCATGTGAAGATCTTCTCCCACTTTGTGAGGGGTCTCTTTGTGTAATAGTTTCTTTGGCTGTGCAGAAGCTTTACAATTTGATGTAGTGCTATTGATTTGCTTCTGTTTTAGTCTATTTGGCAAGTGGATTTGTATCATGAAAGATGCCCTTGAGGTTTAGGTGGGAAAGTGTTCCACCAATGTTTTCCTCTAAGTATTTGGTAGTTTCTGGTCTAACATCCAGGTTCTTGATCCATTTGGAATTGACTTTTGTTTCTGGTGAGAAAATTGTTTAGTTTCATTCTTCTGCATGTTTCAACTCAGTTTTCCCAGCACCATTTAGTGAAAAGAGTTTCCTTCTTCCATTTAATACTTTGAGCCCCCTTATAAAAGATTAGATATCCATAGGTGTGGCGGTTTAGCTCTAGACTTTCAGTTCTTTTCCACTTGTCTATGTCCCTCTTTTTGTCTCAGTTCCAGGCTGTTTTGATGATAATGGCCTAATAATATCTTTTGAGATTTGGGAGTGTGATGTCTCCATTTCTGTTTCTTCTCCTCAAGATTGTTTTGGGAATTCTAGGTGTTTTCTGGTTCTAGATAAATGATTGTAGTTTTTGTTCTATTCTCTTAAAGAAGCTTGGTGGAACTTTCATGAATATCGAGTTAAATTTATATATGGATCTGGGGAGAATATTCATTTTGATTATATTAATTCTTCCAAACCATGAGCATGGAATATCTTTCCATTTCTTGTTATCATTTTCTATTTCCTTGAATAGTGACACATAGTTTTCAGTATACAAGTCTTTCACTTCTTTGGTCAGATTTATTCCTAGGTATTTTTATTGATTTTGCTGCAATAGTGAATGGGAATTATTTATGGATATCTCTTCAGACTTAGTGTTTGCATAAAGAAATGTCACTGATTTTTGTACATTGATTTTGTAGCCTGACACCTTGCTATATAACTGCCTAATAACTTCCAATAGTTTTTAGATGGATTTTTTAGGTTTCATATATATACTATCATATCATCTGTAAATATGATAGTTTGACTTCTTCCCTTCCAATCTGTATTCCTTTGATTTCTTTCTCTTGCCTGACTGCTATGGCAAGAACTTCCAATAGTATGTTGAAGAGTAATGGGGGTGATAAGCAGCTCTGTCTAGTCTCCGATTTGAGAGGGAATGCTTTCAGCTTCTGTCCACTGAGTATGATGTTGGCTGTAGGTTTGCTATTTATGGACTCCATTATCTTGAGGAATTTCCCATATATTCTCATTTTTTGTAGTGTTTTGAGCATGAATGGGTGTTGAATTTTGTCAAAGGCTTTCTCTGCATCTACTGAGATAATCATGTAGTTTTTGGTTTTGATTTTATTGATGTCGTGAATGACATTAATTGACTTACATATGTTGAACCAGCCTTGTGTTCCTGGGATAAATCTCACTTGGTCGTGATGAACAATCTTTTTGATATACGACTGTATCTGGTCGGCCAGAATCTTGTTTAATATTTTGGCATCTATGTTCATCAGAAATATTGGCTTGCAGTTTTCGTTTTTTGTGTCCCTATCTGCTTTTGGTATCAGGGTGATGTTGGCTTCATAGAACATGGAATGGAGTGTTCTTGTTTATTCTATATTGTAGAAGTGCTTTAGATGGATAGGTATTAACTGTTTCCTGAAGGTTTTGTAGAATTTGTTTGTAAATCCATCTGGTCCAGTACTTTTGTTATTGGGAAGATTCTTAATAAAGGTTTCAATTTCTTTGTCTGTGATAGGTATATTTAGATTTTGTAGTTCTTCTTGGTTCAGTTTTGGAAGTGCATGTGTTTCTAGGGATTCTTACATTGCTTTCATATTCTCTAGTTTGGTAGCATATAGTTCTTCATAGAAGTTTCACATGATTTTCTGGATTTCTATGGTGTGAGTTGTGCTAGCTCCTCTATCATTTACAATTCTATTTATTTAAGTCTTCTCCCTTTTTATTTTTCCTTTTGTTCTCTTTGCTGTTTTTTATTGTTGTTGTAGTTATTATTGTTGTCATTATTGATATTGTCCTTGTTAGATGGGACAGAGAGAAATGGAGAGAGAAGGGAAAGACAGAGAGGCGGAGAGAAAGATAGACACCTGCAGACCTGCTTCACAGGCAGTGAAGCTACACCCAGAAAGTTGGGAGCTGAATGCTCCAACCAGGATCCTTATGCGAATCATTGCATGTGGCACCACATGTGCTTATCCCACTGTGCTACCACCAGACTTCCTCCCCTCCTTTTTTTTTTTTTTAAGTGAGTCTGCCTAGGAGTTTGTCAATTTTGTTTAATTTTTCAAAGAACCAACATTTGGCTTCATTGATCTTTTATATGGTTCTCATATTTTCTATGTTATTTCTGTTCTAATTTTGTTTATTTCTGTCCTTTTGGTTGCTTTAGAGTTTCTTTGCTCCTCTTCCTCTAGTCCTTAATATGTACTATAAGGTTGTTTATTTGAGCTTTTTCTTGTTCTCTAATGTGTGATTGTATGACTATGAGTGTCACTCTCAGTACTGCTTTAACTGTGTACCAAATATTTTGATGATTTGTGTTTTTATTTTAAATTGTCTCCAGGAACATTTAAATATCTTGTTTGAGTGCATCTCTGACTCAGCAGTTCTTAAGTAGTGTGTTGTTGAGTTTGAAAATTCTGTGACTTTTAGTAATTATCTGTTTGTTATTGAATGTTAGCTTTACTCCGCTGTGGTCTTAGAAGATACTTGGGATGATTTCAATGCTCTTGAATTTGTTGATACTGTCTCTGTGGCCTAACATGTGGTTTATCCATGAGTTTGTGCTGTGTGGGTTTGAAAAGAATGTATAATCTAGTTTTTGGGGGGTGAAGAACTCTGAAAATGTCCAGGAGGTCTAGTCTGTCTGTCTCTTCATTTAATTCTCTCCTTTCTTTGTTGATTCTCTACTTCGCTGATCTGTCTAACAATGAGAGTGGGATGTTGAAGTCTCACATTATTATTGTACTACTGTTGATGTATTTTTGTAGTTTTTTCAGTAAGTGTTTGATGCATTTAGATGCTCTCTCATTGGGTGAATAGTGTTAATAGTTGTTAGATATTCTTGGTTGATTGATCCTCTAATCAATATGTAATGGCCTTGCCTATATTTTATTAGCTTATTTAATTTAAAATCTGTTGTGTCAGAGATGAGAGTGGCTTTTCCTGCCTTTTCTTTGTGGCCCATTAGCCTGTATGATAATTTTCCATCTTTTCAGTTTAACTCTGTGTTTTCCCTTTTAGATCAGCTGGTATTCTTGCAAGCAGCATATGGTTGGGTTGCTTTTTTCTGATTCATTCTCCCACTCTGCCTTTTAATGGGTGAGTTTAAGCCATTGACATTTATTGATATTATGGATTTAATGTATTGTAGTGCCGTTATTCAACAATTCTTTATTTTCTCTGATATATGTCAAGTATTATAGTGATGTTCTTCTTCATAATCCTTCTTTTAGAGCCTCTTTAAAGGCAGACTTGGTGGTTTTTGCCTCCTTTCACTGTTGTCTGTCTGAGAAGTTTTTTTCCCTTCATATAGTTTGAATGAAAGTCTAGCACGATATATTATCCTTGGTTGAAACTCTTTTTCATTCAGGCCTTGATAGATATCTTGTCATTCTCTTCTGGCTTTTAAAGTTTCAGTGGAGAAGTCTGCTGATAGTCTTATGGGTTTTCCCCTGTATGTGACTTTTTTTTTCTTGCAGCCTTTAGGATCTTTTCTTTATCCTTGCTTCTTTTCATTGTAACTATGATGTGTCTTGGTGTCTTCACGTCTGGGTTGATTCTGTTTGGGACTCTCTGGGCCTCTTTAATCTTAATGTCTTTTTTGTTGTTTGGATCTCCAAAGTTTTCTCTCTTATCTCCTCTAGAATGTTTACTTCCCCTTCCTCTCTTCCTCTTGGAGGCCAATTATATGAATGTTACTTCTTTTGAACATCCCATATGTCTCTGTTGTTGTTTTCAGTGTCTCTCAATCTCCTTTTGAGCTCTTTTACCTCTTTCTTTGTTTCCTCTAACTCATCCTCTGGTTAATTCTGTTTTCTGCTTCTGTTAATCTGCTTTACCTTCTTTCAGCTTCTTTCTTCAATTTAGATACAGTATTAGCTTGTTCTGCTAATTGGTCTTTTAGCTCAGCAATTTCAGCTTTCAGTTTTCTAATTACCTCAAGCTAGTATTTTCCTTTAAGGTCTCATCTGTTGTTTCTTCAATTCTGATAGCCCTTTCCTCCATAATTGTTTTCATTTCTGTGATTATTAGGTTTATTCTCCCTTGCATACTTTTCTTATCTATGGTTTCTTCTGAATGTCTGGCACTTTCTTCTTGGCTCCTGTCCTGATTAATTGTCGTAGCAGTTTTATTTACTCTTGATTTAACCATTATTTATTGATATGGCTTTTCTTTTTCTGTTATGTCATTCTTCATTTGTTGTGTTTTGAGTACAGGCCATGCTATTCTAAAAACCTGTCACAAATGCAGTCACCAACCTCAGAAATTACAACAATAGCAACTGAAGCAAGGATTGATGCAGTTAAATCAGTACCAGTTAGCCAAACAACATCTCCAGTCCAAGAAAAATGGCAACAAAAACCAAAAGAAAGAGAAAGAGAAGTGAAAACAAGAATAAACAATTATACAAATCTATTGTCCACTATAAATTCTAGGGATTGCAATAGGAGAAAGGGAAATAGAAAAGAGAGAGTCACACACACAGACAGAGTCCACTCTGAGTCAGATTTCTTCCCTGAAATAATTCACAAACAGGTATCAGTGAATTCAGAAAGCAAAATAAGGAAGAGAAAAAAAAGAACAGTGAAAGGAAAGAGGTTTTTTATTTTATTTTATTTTATTTTTTTGATTATCTAGGAGGAGGATAAAAGGAGAGGGAATAGAGAGAGAAAAGCAAGTTCCTCTCAGAATGGATAGGATACCCAGTCACCTACCAATGGAAAAAACAACAACAGTTAATTTTGGTCAACCTGAAGACGGAGGAGGTAAAAGAGACACATGTATACAATAATAGTAATAATAAAAAAATAGAGTAAAAAACCCTAATAGTCAATCTGCTGCTTGGATTGCTCCATATTGGCTGCAGGTAGCCTGAGCAAAGACAGCCAATTATAAGCAGTATCAAAAAACAAAAACAAAACAAAACAAAACTTCCAGGTAGACTTTCCCAGACATCCTGAGGCTGTGATTGGTCAGGTATTTTGTCACTCAAATAGAGCTCCAGACACCTAAAAAAAAGAGAAGGAAAACAAAAAGAAAAAGTCTTGGAATGACAACCCTGGTGAGCCAGAAATCTTGGTAAAGAAAATAGCTCAGCAGGAAGCCTGCTTGGAGAGGCTGTACAGCCCCTGGGGGCTGGCGATGGGGTTGGGAGGAAGGGTGAGTTCAGAAATAATCAACCCAGTGATTTCCTTTCTTTGTCACCCTGGCCTCTGTCATAGCACTTCTCCTTGGTGTCACCCTCACTACCCCTTGTTCACCCTCCCACTGATGGCCCAGTATCCCACCCTATCCAGACAATCCCAGGTCACAAGCTGCTACTTTCTGGAGCTCATTAGAGCTGCTGCTTCCAATTTTCCATCTTGGCTTTGCCCCTTGAGTATCTAAATCTTAACAGTGTCTTCCTTGCCCTGCTGTTAAATTCTGGTGAATTAAAGTTTGGTTTTCCCCATTCTGATCTCTTGAGACTTCCTGGCCTCTAGACCACTGACATACAACTCATCACTTATTCCATAGATGGCTCTGAGCTGGCTCAGAAATGGACAGAACTAAAGTCTCATGTTTCTCTGTCTCTCTGCTCCTGTGAAAAGTTTGGTAGACAGACACACTTACCTCTGCGTGACATTCAAGGCCCTTTGAACTCTGCCCACTTTCAACCTATCCTATCTTGTTTCCTATGCTTTCCAAATTCAGATTCTCTACCTGACAGATGTGAGTCCTAGCTTCCCTGTCAAAACACCAAGCTCATTCCTGTCCCCTGGCCTCAGTTCAGCTATTTCCTGCTAGAATGGCCTATTGTAATCTCACTCCTCCAGCCAATCCTTTCCTGTCCTTCAAGGCCAAGATTAGTCAAAGTCTGCTGTGAACCATTCCAGATACAAAAATCTGTTCCTTTTGGACTTTGCACAACCGTTAAGAAATGGACCACATACCACTGTGTGTGTTATATTGTGCCTTCTACTATTTTCTATTTTTGAAAGAAGATTAACCTAACTTTTCCAGATAAATATTGAATGTCTGCAGGGAATGAGTGTCTTTTCTGTTTCATGGGCTCCGTCTATTGCCATCTCTCTGCCTTCACCAAGCTCAGCATCCTGGTCTCTCTCTCCAGCCATAAAGCATTTAAGTAGTTTCTAGTCTTTTTTTTTTTTTTCATTATTCCAAGTCTGTCATATTCCTCTCTACTGTGGTGTTGTTTGTCTTACACTCTTATTTCTTCTCTTCCTCTTTATTTTCCTGCCTCTTCTTCTTACTTCTTTTTCTGGGATTTCTAATCTCTACAGTTTCACTGATCCTGGTGTAATCTCTCTTTATCTCTTTATGATTTCAATTTCAGATAGAAACATAGACACATATTAAAGAGGGAGAGACTAGGAGGAAAGAGAGACAGAGAGAAGAGAGAGAGGATAAAAAAGAGAGAAGTCATAGCATCACTCAAATATATTCAGTACCAGGGCTTGAACCAAGCATCTCAGGCATACAAATCATGTGGTCTACCAGTTGAGTTATTTCTTCAGTCATAATGCATTAGTTTTTTTGAAAAAAAAAAAACCACACACACACACACACACACACACTCAGTTACTGTGAACCTCTCATTATATTCACTTCACTGCTTTTCCTAAATTCTCAAAGTGGCATTTTGGATTTGAAGTGGGCATTCATCTTCATGTTTGTCTATAACAAATGCCATTTTAAGGTAATTTAAGTCATTTGTTCAAGAACATATTCATTTTATAGATTTTATGATTACTAATAGGCGCCTCTGTGGAAGGCATGACTTTTTTTTAATTTGATTTAATAATGGTCAATAAGACCGTAGGATAAGAGGGGTACAATTATACACAGTTCCCAACATCAGAGTTGCACTTTCCATTCCCTTCATTGGAAGCTTCCCTATTGTTTATCCTGGGTGTATGGACCAAAGATTTTTATGGGATGCAGAAGGTGGGAGTTCTGGTTTCTGTAATTGCTTCTCTGTTGGGCATGGGGATTGACAGGTGGATCCATACCCTAAGTCTGTTTCTTTCTTTCTTTTTGATCCAGGGGAGAGTGCAAATGCAGTCCCCCACTACCAGAAATCATGCAGTCAAGTTTCCCACATTTGGGACAATCGCAGGGGTCAGCACGTCCAGAGTCCAATTGATAAGCCTCGCCCTGGGAAAACCACCTTCGTGGTCATGATCTCTCCCCTGCCAGGTATTAGCCCCCAAGCCCCTTTCTATCTTTCTATAGTGGGGCAGGGCTCTGGGGGGATGGGGCTCCAGGACACAGTGGGGAGGTCTTCTGCCTAGGCAAGTCAGCTTGGCCTCATGGTAGCATCTGCAACTTAGTAGCTAAAAAAGCATTACAAAATAAAGCAGAACAAATTGTTTAATAAATAGGAACATAAAGGCAAAAATATTTATGTAAGGCATCACATGTGCTTTTATATTCAACGTCTTCAGTGATTTTAATTCTTTGAGCACAGGCATTGTTCTGAACTACCTCCAGGAGGACAGTTAAGAGCTTGCTGTGGATCTACAGCATTTGAAGAGGCGACAAGTCAGCCTCTGGGGGGAGTGTCAGCATTCTTACAGCATTTCGATTCTGTACACACATAAGTGACCAGAAGAAGAACTGTATTGTGGATCTGTGATGTCTGCATTTGAGTTAGTGGGCTAACTTGCTAACCGGCATTAATTGGTCATCATTTCCCATGGTCCTGGGCTTTTATATACTTTCTCAGGTGGCACAGCACATGATTTATCAACTTGGTTATCCCTCTTAACGTTGGGGATTTATTAGGTGCTGGCTGGTCTTTCAGCTACACTTTGATTGTGTTAACTGCAAATGCAATTAATTGTGTCACCTTTGGGGAAGAATTTCACAGCTATATTTGGAGCAGGGTGGCAAGTCCCTTATTAAAGTACTAGGTGTTGAAATTCTCAAGAGGAAGCCCAGATTCTGTGATTTTTGTGAGGCTTGACTAGATCCATCTTTTTCTACCCTCCTCCTCCCCCTTCTTTATCACTGCTCATCAAGGCAGTGAGAAACTACTTGCTCCTTGTGATTCAGTCTGGAGGATGTTTGCAAATGACTCCTCAGTTGGCTTGTCTGCCAATGCCCTCAGTATCAACAGGTGGTCTAGCAGAGGTTCAACCTTTGACATGCTCCCAACTCTCCCTCCTTCATGCTTTCAGTGTTCACTGCTTGAGGCTGGGCTCCGTGAGAAGGGCTCTAATGCCCCTTCCTGCTCTCAGCTTTAGCCTGACACCTGCCTGTAGTCACTCTGGGGTCTCACATAATAAATCACTTTAACCTGTTTCTGAAACAGGGTTAGATTGTGCTGCCTTTTTTTTTCTCTACAGTGCTAGGTCTGATTATGTTGGTTTCACCACTTTCAGGTTGATTTTATTCATCCTTTTAAACTTGTTTTGTTTTTAATCTTTATTTATTTGATAGAGACAGCCAGAAATTGAGAAGGAAGGGGAAGATAGGAAGAGAGACAGAGAGACACCTGAAGCACTGCTTCACCACTTGTAAGGCTTTCTCCACTGCAGGTGGGGACCAGGAGCTTGAACCTGGGTCCTTGTGCATCTTAACATGTATGCTCAACCAGGTGCACCATTACCTGGCCCCCACTTTACTCATCTGTATATACACACACATATATATATATATATTCCCCTCACACACATAGACACACATACATATATAGAGAGAGGTGGGGGGGATAAAAGAGAGAGGGAGACACAGAGAGAGAGAAGAAGGAGGTGGAGGAGGAGATAAATCACAGCACCAGGGCACCGAAAGGCCCCTGACACTACTGTGCTCCCAGATGCTGCAGGGACTTGAATTCACTCACAAGCATGGTAAGGCATGCCCTGTACTATGACTCATGCAAAGGAACTTAGGACCAGAGAGATAGCATAGTGGTTCTGCAAAAGACTTACATGCCTGAGGTTTAATCCCCAGCACTGCTATGAGTAAGATCTGAGAAGAATTGTGGTAAAAATTAGAAAGAAAAACTTACATTAAAATGGGATTTAAAAAACTCTGTCAGGCTATAGGTTCAATCCTTGGCACTATCTTATGCAAGAGCCAAACACTACTCTGATCTATCTCCCCCTCCTTTCTCTTAATAAACGAAAACATAGTTTTGGAGAAATTGAGCTAGAAAGACAGCATAATAGCTATGCAGAAGACTCTCCTACCTAAGGCTCTGAGGTCTCAGGTTTAATCCCCATTACCCCCACCAGTCAGAGCTGAACAGTGCTCTGGGATCTCTCCCCCTCTCTCTCTCTCTCTCTCTTTCCCTCTCCCTCTCCTCTCTCTCTCTCTCTCTCTCTCTCTCTATATATATATATATATATATATATATGTAATAGGATAGATATGTATAAATAGATACATATTTTCATTAAAATAGAACAAATATATAAGAATCTCTGTTTAAGTACAATGCTGATGGTAGACATTACAGCCCAATAAAGACAGAAACAGAGTCTGTGAGGTGTGTGTATGTGTATGCTGTATGTTTACAGTGTGTTTCACTGAATGTGTATGTAGTGTGTGGTGCAGGTGTATATTGTAGGTATAATGTATTTGAGTCATGTGTGCAGTGTGTCTATGGTGCATGCAGTGTGCACAAGTGTGTGTGTGTGTGTGTGTGTGTGTGTGTGTGTGTGTGTGTGCATGTGGTGTATGGGCTGAGTTTCAGTGGAGCCTGTGTGCTGTATATATTGGGCACACATTTGTGTGCTTGGGTCTTGTAAATGGCTTCTTTCTGGCCCTGGGCTAATGAGGAACTGTGTTAGGCTCTTTACTGTAGGTGGTTTGACTAACTGAAAATTAGATCGTGCTAGGTGCATGTGCTGTGTGTGCATGTTTTTTGTGTCTGTGATGTGTGCGTTGTGTGTATGGTTTGTATGGGGTACCTGTACTGACTATGGTGCATATGGTTAGTGTTGTGTGTGTTCTGTGTGTCAGTGGTATATCTGTGGTGTGTGCTCTGTGTCTGGTGTTTGTGTGTGGTGTGTATTCTGTGTCTGTGGTGTTTATGTTTTGAGTGTGCGGGGTATGTATGTTTTGTGCTGTGTGTCTGTGGTGTGTGTGTTATGTGTGCTCTGTGTCTTCAGTGTGTGTGTGTGTGTGTGTGGTGTGCTCTGTGTCTGCACAGTGTATGTGTGCTGTGTGCTCTGTGTCAGCAGTGTTTGTGTGTGTGTGTGTATGGGAGTGTGTTCTATGTCCGAAGTGTGTGGGGTGTGTGCTCTGTGTCCAGTGTGTGTGTGTGGTGTGTGTGCTCTGTGTCTGCACTGTGTGTGTGTGTTGTCTGTTCTATGTCTGCAGTGTGTGTGTGTGTGTGTGTGTGTGTGTGTGTGTGTGTGTGTGTGGAGGGGTGTGTTCTTTGTCCAAAGTGTGTGTGTGGTATGTGTGCTTTGTGTCTGCAGTATGTGTGTGTGTGTAGGGTGTGTGTGTGTTCTGTGTCCACAGTGTGTGTGTGTGGTGTGTGTGCTCTGTGTCTGCAGTGTGTGTGTACGCAGTGTGTGTGCTCTGTGTCTGCAGTGTGTGTGTGTGCAGGTTTCATGTGTATGGTGTGCATGCTGTGTGTGTGCTCTGTGTCTGCAGTGTGTGTGTGTGTGTGGTGTGTGAGCTCTGTGTCTGCAGTGTGTGTGTGTGTGTGTGTGTGCAGGTTTCACGTGTATGGTGTGCATGCTGTGTGTGTGCTGTGTCCACAGTGTGTGTGTGTGTGTGCAGGTTTCATGTGTATGGTGTGCATGCTGTGTGTGTGCTCTGTGTCTGCAGTGTGTGTGTGTATGGTGTGTGTGCTCTGTGTCTGCAGTGTGTGTGTGTGTGTGGGGGGGCAGGTTTCATGTGTATGTTGTGCATGCTGTGTGTGTACTCTGTGTCTGCAGTGTGTGTGTGTGGTGTGTGTGCTCTGTGTCTGCAGTGTGTGTGTGTGTGGTGTGTGCTCTATGTCTGCAGTGTGTGTGCGTATGTGTGGGGGTGTGTGTGTTCTGTGTCTGAAGTATGTGTGTGCTCTGTGTATGCAGTGTGTGTGTGTATGCGGTATGTGTGCTCTGCGTCCACAGTGTGTGTACTCTGTGTCTACAGTGTGTGTGTGTGTGTGTGTGTGCGTGCAGGTTTCATGTGTATGGTATGCATGCTGTGTGTGTGCTCTTTGTCCACAGTGTGTGTGTGTGGTGTGTGTGCTCTGTGTCTGCAGTGTGTGTGTGTGTGGTGTGTGCTCTGTGTCTGCAGTGTGTGTGTGCAGGTTTCATGTGTATGGTGTGCATGCTGTGTGTGTGCTCTTTGTCCACAGTGTGTGTATGTGGTATGTGTGCTCTGTGTCTGTAGTGTGTGTGTGTGTGTGTGGTGTGTGCTCTGTGTCTGCAGTGTGTGTGTGCAGGTTTCATGTGTATGGTGTGCATGCTGTGTGTGTGCTCTGTGTCTGCAGTGTGTGTGTGTGTGTGTGTGTGCAGGTTTCATGTGTATGGTGTGCATGCTGTGTGTGTGCTCTGTGTCTGCAGTGTGTGTGTGTGTGTGTGTGTGTGTGTGTGCAGGTTTCATGTGTATGGTGTGCATGCTGTGTGTGTGCTCTGTGTCTGCAGTGTGTGTGTGTGTGTTTGTGTGCAGGCTTCATGTTTATGGTGTGCATGCTGTGTGTATGCTCTGTGATTGGTGTTCATGCTGTGTGTTCTCTAAATGGTGTGTGTGCTCTGTGCATGTGGTGTGTGTATGTTGTGTGCTCTGTATCTGTGTTTGTGTGTGTACAGGGCTGGGGGAGGGAGGGGCAGAGGATCAGGGGGAGAGCAGGCCTTTTCCTTTGGCCAAAGAATCTCTGTGATGTTTGTGTGGTCTCCATGCCAGGATCTTGGGGGCACTTCCCAGATCAAAGGCAAACAGAGAAGACACTTGGATGCTCCCTTCTGAGGCAGCCTTGTGTGCTCTAAGGCTTCCTCTGGGCCTGTGGTTTTCCCAGATGTTCTAGATTCACATTCTCAGTGAGGCTCACGGTGTCTAATCCCAGCGCCTCTGCCTGGTAGAGGGGACCATCAGCTTGGAGTCACTTAGGAGCTGCTGCTCCTCAATTAGGGCATGTGGGGCACACTGCAGCCACAGAGGCGCTGTTTATTCAGTGCAAGTGCTCTGTAATTTATTTAAAATAATCCATCTTGCACAAATAAAGGGGCCATTGATGGGGCTCTGTTGAAAGGCCCCCTCTTGATGCTTTGCTTTCTGCTCCCAGCTCCATACCTGACAAAAGTGAGCCTAGTGTTCCCACCCACCCCCCAACCACCAGCACCATGCTTTTATTTGGTGGGGGTGGGAGGGGGGGGAAGAGAGAGGTTTTCCTAAACCTGCTTGTTTTCTTTTACACCAGTCATCAGAGGAAACTTCCACACCCCCTTCCCAGTTTCTTAAATTTAACAAAAAAAAAAAAAAAAACACACAAATTGGTCATTAAAAATGATTCATGCCAGTTGATTTGATAATGACCCAGGGAGGTAACAGCTGCCGGGGGCTTTAGTGCAACGTTGGAAGCAGCTTCTTTATGGCCCTGGGCTAATGAGGAACTGTATTAGGCTCTTTACTGTAGATGGATTGATTAACTGAAAATGAGATTATGTCCCTGGTGCTACACCAGCTACAAAGACCTCTTTCTTTTCACACACTTGCCAGTGCCCGGATATGGGTGATTCTCCTGGTTTTCCAGGAAAGAAAAAAATGAAGGGGTGCCAAATGTGGCTTCTGCAGAAGCTGCTTATCTTTGTAAATCACCAAAACAAACACACAAACAAAGAAGAATAAGGTGGCTGGTAAGATCTGTCTTTTGTAAATATGGATTATCTGGGCCCCAGAGAGGCAGGCAAAATGGACATGACCATGCACTCAAATGATAGCTCCTTTTCCCTGGGGCACTGGAGGCCAACCACTTGATCTCTCTGAACTTTACCTGCTCACCTGTACAGTGGAATAACAAGGCATGTTTCATAGCACTGGTAGGATTTAATGAGAATGCCTACAACACATTCAGCACAAGATCTTCAACATAGCAGCCTAGAATGTTCCTTTTTTTTTTTTTATTGGGGGAGATTAATGGTTTACAATCAACAATAAAATATAGTAACAAAAATATAATATGGGCATTTGTACATGTATAATATTTCTCAGTGTTCCACATAATAATTCAGCCTTTTCTAGGTTCTCTGACATACTGTTCCAGGATTTGAACCTTCCTCCCCACCCCGGAGTATTTTACTTTGGTACAATACACCCAACCCAGTTCAAATTCTGCTTTGTGTTTCCTTATTTTTCAGCTTCTTTATTATTATTATTATTAGTGATTCAATAATGATTGACAAGATTATATGATAAGAAAGGTATAATTCATACAATTCCCACCACTAGAGTTCCATATCCCATTCCCTCCATTGGAAGCACCGCTATTCTTTATCCCTAGGGGAATATGGACCCAGAATCCTTCTGTGGTATAGAAGGTGGCAGGTCTGGCTTCTGTAATTGCTTCTCTGCTGGACATGAGTGTTGTCAGGTTGATCCATAATCCCAGTTTGTCTTTCTAGTGGGGTAGGGCTCTGAGGAGGTGGGGTTCCAGGACACACTGGTGAAGTTGCCTGCCCAGAGGAGATGGTTGGCATCATGGTAAGGATTTTTCAATTTCTGTCTATGAGTGAGACCATCCCATATTCATTATTCTCTTTCTAGCTCATTTCACTTAACATGATTCCTTCAAGTTTCATCCAAGATAAAGTGAAGCAAGTGAAGTTACCATGACAGGGGTACAATTCCACACAGTTCACATCACCAGAGATCCATGTCATATCCCCTACATTGGAAGATTCCCTATATTTTATCCTTCTCTGGGAGTATGGACTAAAATTCTTTATGGGAAGCAGGTTATGGGAGGTTGAGGGTTTTAAACTATAAGTAGATTTTTAGTCTAATAAGATAAAACAGGATGGGGGATAGATATTGCATTGGTTATACAGAGAGACTCTGATGCCCCTGAGACCCAAAGTCCTGGGCCCAATTCCACTGCTTCAGGAAGCTAAATGTTGGTTCTTCAAAAGAGTAAACAAAGTTGACAAACCCTGAGCCAGATTCACACAAAAGAAGACTCAATTAAATATGGTTATACATGAAAGAGGAGATATCACAACAGACACCACAGAAATCCAAAGTATCATGTGAAGCTTCTATGAATAAGTATATACCACCCAGCTAAAGAACCTGGATGGAATGGATGGTTTCCTAGATACCTACAAACTTACAATTTTAAACTAAGAGAATTAGATAATATGAACAGGCCAATCACAGCCAAATAAATTGAAATGGTTATCAAGAACTTTCCCAAGAATAAAAGTCCTGGCCCACATAATTTTACAAATGAATTCTACAAAACCTCCAAAGAAGAGTTAATACCTCTACTTTTAAAGCTCTTCCAAAAGATTGAAGACACAGGAATACTCCCTTTCAGCTTCTATGAAGCCAACATCACCCTGATACCAAAAGCAGACAGGGTTACAACAACAATAACAGCAAGAAAGAAAACTACAGACCAATATCTTTGATGAACATAGATGATAAATTATTGAGTAAAATTCTAGACAACCAGATAGAGCAGTATATTAAAAAGGTTGTTCATCATGACCAAGTGGGGTTTATTCCAGGAATTCAAGGTTGTTTTAATATATGTAAATCAATCAATGTGATACACCACATCCATAAAAGCAAGACCAAAAACCACATGGTTATATCAATAGATGCAGAGAAAGCCTTTGACAAAATCCAACAACCCTTTATGATCAAAACACTATAAAAAATGGGAATAGATGGAAAATTCCTGAAGATAATGGAGTGTATATATAAAACCTATATACAACATCATACTCAATGCTGAAAAACTGGAAGCATTTCCCCTCAGATCAGGTAGTAGACAGAGCTGAGAGTATCATTATTACTATTCAACATAATGTTGGAAGTTCTTGCCTTAGCAATCAGGCAGAAGCAAGGAATTCAGGGGATACATATAGAAGGAGAACAAGTCAAACTCTTACTATTTGCAGATGATATGATAGTATACATAGAAACTACTGAAGAATCCAGCAGGAAGCTCTTGGAAATTATCAGGCAATATAGTAAGGTGTCAGGCTACAAAACTAACGTTCAAAAGTCAGTGGCTTTCCTTTATGCAAATACTAAGTTAGCAGAAAAAGAAATCTAGAAATCTATTTCTTTTTACTATAGCAACAAGAACAATAAAATATTCTAGAAGTAAACCAAACCATAAAAGTGAAAGACTTGTATACTAAAAATTATGAGTCACTATTCAAGGAAATAGAAAAAGATACAAAAATATGGAAAGATATTCTATGTTTGTGGGTTGTAAGAATTAACATTATTAAAATGAATATACAACCCAGAGCCATATGCAAATTTAATGCAATCCCCATCCAGATTCCACCCTTTTTTTTTTTTTTTAGGAGAATAGAACAAAAGCTGTAAATGTTTATCTGGAACAACAGCAGATCTAGAATTGCCAAACTATCTTGAGAAGAAAGAACAGAACTGGAGGCATCACACTCCCAGATCTCAATTTATATCATAAAGTCATTATAATTAAAACTGCTTGGTACTGGAACATAAATATACACATTGACAAATGGACTAGAATTTCAAGCCCAGAAGTAACTTTGTCCAGGCTATTAAATGGGAAAAGGGGAGTCTCTTCAACAAAGGGTATTGAAAAATTGGGTTGAAACATGCAGAAGAATGAAACTGAATCAGTATATTTCACCAAATAGAAAAGTAAATTACAAATACACCAAAGACTTGGATGTTAGACCAGAAAATTTCAAATACTTAGATAAAAATATTGCAAAACTCTTTTCTATATAAATTTTAAAAGCATCTTCAATGATACAAATCCACTTATGAAGAAGACTAAATGAAAAATAAACCTATGGGACTACATCAAATTAAAGAGCTTCTGCACACCAAAAGAAACAGCCACTCAAAGAGACCTCCCACAGAGTGGAAGAAGATCTTTACAGGCCATATATAAGGCAAGAAGCTAATAACTAAAATATATAAAGAGCTCATCAAACTCAGCAAGAAGAAATATGAACAAGAGAATATGAACAGAATATTCACTGTAGAAGAGGTCCAAAAGACCAAAAGAGATTTGTAAAAAAAAAATTGCTCCAAGTCATTTATTTTTAGAGAAATGCAAATAAGAACAACAATGAGATACCACTTCACTTCTGTGAGAATGTTGCACAACGGAAAAGGTAGTAGTAATAAATGCTAGAGAGGTTGGAGAGACAAAGGCTGCACGATGAATCCACTACTCCTGTGACTGTGGCCAGGTTTTCAATCCCTTTTTTTTTTCTTTAGATAGAGATAGTACATAGACATCTAAATGATGTCATACTAGTGGAGAATTGATCTGTCCCTGAGATTGGACAATGAAAGTATATCTAGTTTGTCAACTGAAAGATTTGTCAAGATTTTTCTTTTAGGATGACTTCTTGTACTGGATCCTTTTCACAGTCAAAAATAGAGGCATGATATCTTGAGAGCTTCTCTGAAGTTGAAAGCAACTTGTTCCTGGCTTGGGTGTCTCATTCTGTCCCACTGACCAACTTACCTTTGGTTCTCAATGTCATTGTTCCCTTTGCACCCCCTCAGTCCTGGTCTAGAATCCCCCCCCCATCTTATACCTGGTAAGCATTTGTGAATTCTGCTAGTTAATTATTTTCACTCAGTGTTGCTGGGTACCTTAATACCTTCTCCTGGATTTCCTGAGGCTATATGAAATACAAGAGGAAAATTCTTCCTATAGTTATATTGAGGAGATTAATGGACTGAAAATGCCATGGAGGGGCTGGGTGGTGGCACACCTGGTTGAGCTCCCATGTTACAATGTGCAAGGGTCTGGGTTTGAGCCTCCAGTCCTCACCTACAAGAGGAAGTTTTGCTAGTAGTGAAGCAGGTCTGCGGGTGTCTCTCTGTCTCTCTCTCCTTATCTGTCTTCCCCTTCCATCTTGATTTTTGGCTGTCTCTATTCAATAAATAGAAATAATAACACATTAAAAAAAGGAAGAGATGTAGAAGGTCCAGGGGAGAAGGCAGGCAGGCAAGGGCAGCAGGAACAGAGATAGATTTCCACCAGACACTTGCTTAAATAACTTTCTGTACATCCACAATTCCTTGTAGGTGTGTGTAAGTCCACTGTATGTTGTTTAGGCTGATGTCAGCCATATGCTAATTACATTCATGTCCCAACAGTTCCTTAGAGCCTGCAAGAGAGCATGTAGATTCAACCACAGCACAGCATGATCTTGAACTTATAGTTCTGCCAGTCCCTATTCAGGAGCCATTTGCCAGGCTAGCTTCTCAGCTGGGAGAGAGAGACAACCAGGGACTCATGACTGAGTGGTACGCAGTTCAGTCTTTATTAATGTGGAACACAGGGCAATCTAAGCTATCTCTAATCACAATCCTATCCTTATATATCCTGAGGCGGAAGAGTCAGGTCCGAAGAGGATGTATGTAGGATACGGGGTGGGGAGAAGGAAAAAGAGTACAAAACAGTGAAGATTAAACTAATGCCCTGGAAGCAGGGTGGTGCTTAGTTAACAGTGGTTATGTAAATAGAATACAGTGTTAAGCAGGGGGATTAAACCAATGAAACAGAAGGGGTCTTAGAAGCAGAATTTAGAAGCATACCAACATGCTAATTATATTTATGTCCCAACAGTTCCTTAGAGCCTGGAAGACAGCATGTGGATTCAGCCACAGCACAGCATATGATCTTGAACTTATGGTTCCTTCAGCATCATGAAAATTAAATTCATGTTAATGAAGCTACTCAGTCTATGGCAATTCGTTGACCAGTTCAGCCAGGGACACTACGAAATATATTAGGTTGCTAGAGACAGATAGGGAAAGCTGAGGCTTAAATAAAATAAATTAAATCTCTAACATAACTCACCTGGACATGCATGCAACCCAGGCTCCACCAGGGCTCTGGTCCCCACCACACTGGATGTCTAAACTTTGGTTCCATGATGTCTTTCTCCTCTCTCTGAGACCCACCCCATCTGAAAAAGTCAACCTGGAGATGGGAAGCCCCAGTGACAACAATAACAACAAAATTAGTTGACTACTGATTAAGAAATTATTGCTTTTAGAGCAGAATATTTTCTCCTGCTGCTATCATTAACACCTTGCATTATTGTTACATATGGGTCATGATTAAAAATTAACATATTTTTAATTTCTGTCTTTTTAAAATATGTATTTATTTTAGCTAGCAACAGAGAAATTCATTGGTAGGAGGAGACGGAAAGAGAGAGATGAAATATTGCTTAACCACTTATGAAGCTTCCTCATTGCACGTGGGGATAAATCATTACTGATATGTACATTAAAAACTATACTCTAAGCTAGGGTTTGCTGTGTTGTACAGTTTTATCAGTGAACTTCAACTCTTTCCTTCCTTCCACCCACCAGTGCCTTGTGTATAAATGATTCCATTGCTCCCAGGCCAATCTTTCCATTCTTTTTATTTCAGATAGAAATAGACAGAGGAGGCAAGACACTACAGTACTGCTCCATGATCCACTGAACTTCCCCAGGTGTCATAATGCTTCCATGTGGGGTCAGGCAGACTCAAATTCAAGACTTTGTGCATGGGTTGGCATACATCCTATGGAGTGAACCATCTCTTGACTCCTGAGAGCTATAATTTGCAATTGTGGTGTCTAGCAGACACTTCCTTTGCCAACCTGGCATTCTCTCAGCTCTATATCTTTCTACTCTCATCTCATGGATCTGTGTCTCCTGGTGGGATTTTCTCTCTTTCTTTCTTTATCTCCTCCTTTCTCTCTTCCTTTCTTTCTCTCTCTCTCTTTCTTTCTCTCCCTTCCTTCCTTCCTTCCTTCCTTCCTTCCCCCTTCCTTCCTTCCTTTCTTTCTCTCTCTCTTTCTTATACTCTCTCTCTCTTTCTTTCTAAAATGGAAATATTGACAAGACCATAGGATAAGATGTTGGTATACTTCTAATTCTGCTTTTAAAAACCCCTTCTGTTTCATTTGGTTTAATCCCCCCTGCATTCTATTTACATAACACTGTATTCTATTTACATAACCTCTGTTAACAAGCACCACCCTCCCTCCAGGGCATGGGTGGTTCAGTAGAATTCTTGCCTGCTCCGCCCCCTCTCCTTGTCATACCCTGATTTTCACCAGTCACGTTTCTCTCCACCCTCTCTGTGTTGCATCCTGTTCCCACCCTACTGGGCTAGTATATTTATAAGGAAAAGATTGTTTGTAGTTTTGAGTTTAGCTTAGCTTAGTATAGATTGTGCTGCATCCTCATGAATAAAGAGATACTGGGTACAACCCAGCCATGAGTCCCAGGTCATCTGTTACCCGCCGTGAAGCCAGCCCAGCGAAAACAACAATAAGAGAGGTACAATTCCATATAATTACCAACAACAGAACTCTGTATCTAATCTTCTCCCTTGAAAGATTTCCTATTCTTTGTCCCTCCAGGAGTATGGACCCAGGATCACTATGGGGTGCAGAAGGTGGGAGGTTTGGTTTCTGTAATTTTCTTCCCTGCTGAACATGGATGTTGACAGGTGGATCCATATTCCCAGCCTGTCTCTGTCTTTCCCTAGTGAGGTAAGGACCTGGGGAGATTGGGGCTCCAGGATATCTTGGTGGGGTTGTCTTCCCAATGAAGTTAGGTTGGCATCATGATAGTGTCTGGGACCTGGTAGCTGAAAAAGAGTTAAGATACAAGGCAGAACAAATTGTTGACTCATCATGAACCTAAAGGCAAGAATATTAAAGATGAAGATACGGGGTGTCTGTTTTGGAAAAAGCTAGTAGGTCTATTTTTAGGTATATTTCAAGAGGTTCATGACTTTATTAGTTTTTGTTTGAGTTTGACATCTAACATGCAAGTTATTTTCTGGGGAGATGGTGTCATAATTGGAAAAAAGGACTAGAAAGCTGGATCCAGGAAGAGAGTAGCTCCCAAATATGGGAAAAGTATATAAATATTGGTAAATGTAAACCCCATCAATTTGCTTTGGGGCCCATATTCAGCACAGGAGCCTATGAACTTCTACATCTCTGTAGGTCTGACCTGGCATTCTGTGGTCATAGCAAGGAACATTCCAGGCTGTAGTAATTTCAGGACCCATCATCCTTGGGTGATAGGTAGAGTATGGTATTCAACCTCCCTTTGGAGAATGGAACATTCCCTACTCTGGTTTATCTACATTGAGGGCAAAGTCCTATAAGGGCCCACAAAGGGGTCCATTATGTTGTTTCTGATGGAGATGAGACACCGGGCTTTTCTGATGAAGGTATGTGCAAATCCATGTATGCCAGTCAGTTGAGTGTGTCATGAGGACTCCCTTCACCTACAGAAGAGGGCAAGCTGGTGGATGACAGCCTAAAACCACTGAGCCCACAGCTAAGACGGTCCAATATCCTCATTAAATACATCATGACATAGACTCAGAACGGCAGACGCACTTCTCAGAGACACACAGCTCACACATTTGGGATGAATTCCTTGGCCTCAGGGCTCCCTGTTTAGAGCTCAGAAAGAGAAAGAATTCAAAAAAGAAACCTTGCTTTTTCTGGGTTCCAGATGAATGCACAGACCAGGTAGAAACCAGACCACTGCAAAATTATCCCCTTCAGTTTACATCACTGTTATTCTTCCCCTTGTAATTATTAAGCAGTGTATTCAGACTTTTATAAAAGAAAAACAAATACCTGTTTTTTAAAGAGCGGTGACTCATTTAGGAGGAAATCACCTTAGGAACTAGGCTGTTGGAAGTGTGGATACTTTGAGTTGTATTTGTTTTTCCATCCTGGGAAGACTTCTGCAGAGATGGCATCTTTGTTCTCACCCCCCCCACCCCCCACTTCTCCAAGCCCCGGCACAGATCAGGGACACTTGGACCTTCCATAGTCCTTTCCTGGAGGCCACAGCAGGGCTTGAATGTGACCCAGACCGACCACACCTTAGGGTTTTGGGAGCCATTTTGTTTCCATATTCATTTAGTCACTGGGCTTTTTATGTGTGATTTTTGGTGACCATGAAATCGAGAGATGAAGAGGTCTGGAGTCTGCCAGCAGCCATGTGGCCAGGGCTCTGTGTGAGTTCCCCTGGCTTTGCCAGCTTGCTCTATTCTGCCTGTGGGTTCTGTTCCAGCCCCCTTAACCTCCCTGCACCCCCCTGCCAGCCATAGCTCCAGCCTCACTTGGAGTTGGGGGGATTCATTGATTTGTCAGGTCCCAGAGACAGAAGGAACCACTGTTTCCTCATACCACCAGAAGCAAATATTAAAACATTGACTTTTGTTTATTGTTCCCTGACTCTCAAGTACAGAAAAGGGTCAGAAAGTAGTAACTGTGGGACCTCAGATTATGATTTCTTAACTTCTCCCATGTGATAGCAACTAACCTATCTATCACATTGGCTGTGAGTTCACCCATTTCCTGTTTAGGAAAAAAAATGCATCTCATTGCCAGCCTTCACTTAATGTTATATCAACATACTCTTTGGGGCTGAAGAGAACCTGACTTATTTTTAAACTGAAAAAAAAAGTAGTCAACAACAATAACAACTCAAGAACGGTGTTCGCATTGCGCCTGGGAATGGTGTGGTTTTTTAGGATCAGACAATTTCAGCTACTCAGAATGATTGCTTTTGCTAAATAGAAACACCACTATAGAAACAGATTGCTCTAATCAGAATGATATCTCTTATTTCCAAAGTTGATACACTAGATGAGAAAAATGACAACAGAAACAAGATAATTTGTGGCAAGTTTGGGAGAGTAACAGGATAGAAATTAGAGAGCTTCTTCAGGAAAATGGGACAACATGTTAAATCAGACTTACCGTGTACCAGGATTTTTTCAAAATACCTTTAAATATGTTTTAAAAAATTAAAAGGAGGTTTGTATTTACATGAAAATGAGAGAGATAAAGATAGAGACCAAAAAGATGTTCAGTTCTGACTGTGAGATACTTGTGGTGTCTTGATTGCAAGGCTTATTCTCTACCGCCAAGCTGTCTCTGTGGTCTACTGAGCACTTCCAGTGTGACATGTAATACCTGCCAAGACGATGAGAGACAGTATCTATTTATTACTGCCACTGTAATTACTGCCATTGCTATTTCTAGAGAATTTGGAACTTCAGTCTTCTTGCAGAGTCCGTGCTCTCCAACTTTACCTTACCTGCCAAAGTCCATGCCCAGTGGAGAAGCAATTACAGAAGCCAGATCTCCCACATTCTGCACCCCATAAAGAATTTTGGTCCATACTCCCAGAGGGATAAAGAATAGGGAATCTTCCAATAGAGGGGATAAGATACAGAACTATGGTGGTGGGCAGTATAAGGAATTTATCTCTGTTATCTTGCAATCTTGTTAATCACTATTAAATCACTAATAAAATATTCTTTTAAGTTACATCAGTGATAAACTAAAAATATTTCTTTTCACTTTTCCTCCATCTATCTATTAATGTCAGAAGCAGTTTCCGTCTAAGTATCTATTAGCAGACCACTATACTGCTAGAAGTGATGGTCAATATTGTTAAAAACCTAGACTGAGGGACAGTCCAGTTCTGGCTTATGGTGGTGCAAGGGATTGAACCTCAGACTTTGGAGCCTCAGGCATGAGAGTCTATGCATAGCCATTATGCTATCTAACCCACCTGACAAATGATGTTTTTTAGAGGAAGTCCCTGTGATTCAATTTTTGACATTTCTGATGCTTTCTTTTTAAGCCATGCATTAATACTTTATATTGTGTGGGAAGATTCAATTTGAAAGTGAGGTTTCCAATTCTCTAGAATACTGGTCCTATCTTATTGTTAAGCCTTGGAGTGTTATTCTGGATTTAGGTTTTCATACTTACGCGCATAATTTGACAAGAAACCAGATGCCAGTAAAGATCCAACATCACCTAGTAAACTAGAAAATATTAAATTTGTTCAATGAGGACTCTAACCTTTTTCACATTCATTGACTCAACAAATGTGATCTGCTTTCAGAGAAAAGAAAATTACACAGGATATATAGAACGTTATCACAGTTTTTTATTCATTTATTTTTTATTTAAGAAAGGATAAATTAACAAAACCATAGGATAGGAGGGATACAACTCCACACAATTCCCACCACCCAATCTCCATATCCCATCCCCTCTCCAGATAGCTTTCCCATTCTCTATCCCTCTGAAAGCCTGTACCCAGGGTCGTTGTGAGTTGCAGAAGGTGGAAGGTCTGGCTTCTGTAATTGCTTCCCCTCTGAACATGGACTTTGACTGGTCAAGCTATACTCCCAGTCTGCCTCTCTTTTTCCCTAGTAGGGTGGGTCTCTGGGGAAGTGGAGCTCCAGGACATATTGGTGGGGTCTTCAGTCCAGGGAAGCCTGGCCAGCATCCTGATGGCATCTGGAACCTGGTGGCTGAAAAGAGAGTTAACATACAAAGCCAAACAAATCACTGAGCAATCATGGACCCAAAGCTTGGAATAGTGGAGAGGAAGTGTTAGGGAGGTACTCACTGCAAACTCTAGTGTACTTCTGCTTTCAGGTATATATTTTGCAGTAGTTTATAGATACGTGTGAATATATGCTCTCTCTCACAGAACCTGGTCTATATCTAGGTTGTGGGACTTTGTTAGAAAGTGAACCCCCTGGGATGGAATTAGAGAATACTATGAAAGGAAAGGTCTCACCCGAGTAATGAAGCTGAAGGGTTGTCATTCCACACCTGAAGTCTCTGGACACAGTCTGAGCTGAAGCATGTTGAGGTGGAAATCGTTGCGTTGATTAGG
This sequence comes from Erinaceus europaeus, assembly GCF_950295315.1. Taxonomy (NCBI): domain Eukaryota; kingdom Metazoa; phylum Chordata; class Mammalia; order Eulipotyphla; family Erinaceidae; genus Erinaceus; species Erinaceus europaeus. The sequence continues at coordinate 180,091,690 of NC_080164.1, forward strand.
TTGCCATCGGCAGATGCAATATTATTTGATACAGATTGGGAGAGGCATGAGGGAAAGTGGGTCCTATCCTAAGGTTCCAGGACTGGGGGAAATATAGGCTCTGTAGTGGAGATGTGAGGTTCTTGCTGTCTTAGGGTTCAAAAAGACAATGGATAGTCATTGTTATCTTCACATTATTTGGTAATTGGGTTAACTTTGAAAAGTCCTTTTGTTAGGGTTTGCTGTATAGTACCCAGTATCTTGTATGTAGCTGTGCCACCGGTTGCTTCTGATCTACTTGGTCTAGGCTTTTGAGAGAGTCCACATATCAAATACACAGCATATATATTAAAAAGACTCAGTCTGTGTTTTAAAAACTTCGAAACATACAATTAATTTTCCCCCTCTCATATTAATTAACTAGTGATTTATATGACTACACTTTAGTAGGAGTGTACATAAATACCATTCCCACCACCAAAAGACTGTGTCCCATCCCATCCACCCACCCCCACCCCCCACCGGCCCAGGAAGCCTCATGTCTACCCCTCACCACAGGGTTTTTACTTTGGTGCCCTACTTTCAATTTAGTCAGATCCTGCTTTTAGTTTCCCTTTCAGATCTTCTTAGTCAACTTCTGTTGATGAGTGGGATCATCCCATACTCATCTTTATCTTTCTGACTTAGCTCACTTAACATAATTCCTTCTAGCTCTGTCCAAGATGGGACAGAGAAGGTGGGTTCATTGTTCTTGATAGCTGTATAGTATTCTATTGTGTATATATACCACAGCTTTCTCAGCCACTCATCTGTTGTTGGGCACCTGGGTTGCTTCCAGGTTTTAGCTATTATGAATTGTGCTGCTATGAACATAGGAGTACACACCTCTTTTTGGTTGGGTGTCATGGAGTCCTTGGGGTATACCTCAGGAGAGGAATTACTGGGTCATATGGAAGGTCCATGTCTAGTTATGTGAGAGTTCTCCAGACAGATCTCCACAGAGGCTAGACCCATTTATTTTAGATAATCAATTAAAAAATTCTAATTAGGGGGCCGGGTGGTGGCACACTGGGTAAACTACACATAAAATGTACTAGGTGCAAGGACCCACACAAAGATCCAGTTCAAAATTCCAGCTCCCATCCTGTTGGTATGCATGAGACCCCTTCTGTTTCATTTGGTTTAAATCCCCCCTGCTTAACACTATTCTATTTACATAACCACTGTTAACAAGTACCACCCTCCCTCCAGGGCATTGGTGGTTCAGTGATAGGATTCTCACCTGCTCCCCCCCCCCCTCCTTGTCACACCCGGATCCCCTCATTGTCACACTCTGATTTTCACCAGTCACTTTTCTCTCCACCCTCTCTATGTCACATCCTGTTTCCACCCTACTTGGCAAGTATATATAAAGACAGCATTGTGAGTTTTACAGTACTTGAGTTTAGCTTAGCTCGTCTTAGATTGTGCTGCGTCCGTCCTGCATGAATAAAGAGATACTGCCTACAGCTCAACCATGAGTCCCTGATCGTCTGTTACCCGCCCGTGAAGCCAGCCCATTGAAAACAACATAACCTGTCGAAAACAACACCATCCTACACGGGGGAAGCTACACAAGCAGTAAAATAGGTCTGCAGGTCTTTCTTGTTCCTTCTTTATCTCTCCCTTCTTTCTCAGTAAAATGGAAAAAAATAATGGCTGTCAGAAGCACTGGATTTGTAGTGTAGGCACTGAGCCCTGCTGGTGGCCCTGAAGACAAAACAAAACAAAACAAACAAATAAACAAATTCTTTTATTTTATTGTTGTAGTTCTTATTGTTGTTACTGTTGGGTAGGACAGAGAGAAATGGAGAGAGGAGGGGAAGACAGAGTGGGGGAGAGAAAGATAGACATCTGCAGACCTGCTTCACAGCCCGTGAGGAGACTCCCCTGCAGGTGGGGAGCCGGGGGATCAAGCCAGGATCCTTACACTGGTCCTTAATATGCTGCAGTACCGCCCGACTCCCTGATAAACACATTCTTTTATTATTTTTTAATTTTTTATTTATAAAATGAAACACTGACAAAACATAGGATAAGGGGGGTACAGCTTCACACAATTCCCACCACCAGACCTCCGTAAACCAACCCCTCCCTTGATAGCTTTCCCACTCTTTAACCCTCTGGGAGTATGGACCCAAGGTCATTGTGGGATGCAGAAAGTGGAAGGTCTGGCTTCTGTAATTGCTTCCCCGCTAAACATGGGCATTGACAGGTCGATCCATACTCCCAGCTTGTCTCTCTCTTTCTCTAGTGGGAAAAGGCTCTGGGGAAGCGGAGCTCCAAGGCACATTGGTGGGGTTGTCTGCCCAGGGAAGTCGGGCCTGCATCATGCTATATCTGGAACCTGGAGGCTGAAAAGAGAGTTAATATACAAAGCCAAACAAACTGTTGGCCAATTATGGACCTAAAGGCTGGAATATTGCAGGTGAAACGTTGGGGGGGTGTCCTCTATTTTGTAGATAGCTAGTAGGCCTATGATAAACAAATTCTAAGTAGTAGTCTGTGACCATGAAGGGTAGAGAGGATAGGAAGGGTAGAGAGGATAGTTACCAATGCCATTTTCACATATTATATGAGTACATTCTGCTCAATGTCAAATCTAATTTTATAAGTCCTTCATAAACTAATGTCCTCTCTGTGTTAATAAAGAGATCAAAGAAATAAAAATGGGAGGGCACGTGCCAAGTTGTGGCACACCTCTTGAGTGCACATATTACGCTGTGCAATAACCCAGGTTGAAGTCCCTATTCCCCACCTGCTAGGGGGAAGTTTCATAAGTGATGGATCTAGGTGCAGGTCTCTCTCTGTGTCTCTTTTTTCCTCTCAATTTCTCTTTGTATCCAATAAATTCTAATTGAATAAACTATATTAAAACCATTCAACATTTAAAAGTATGAAAAGGATCACCGCACTCAACTTTTATTATTATTATTATTTTTTTGGGGGGGGGTTAATGGTTTACAGTCAGCAGTAAGGTACAATAGTTTGTCCATGTGTCAGATTTCCCAGTTTTCCACATAACAATTCAACCCCCACTAGGTCCTCTTCTGTCATCATATTCCAGGATCTGAGCCCTCTCCCACACCCCAGAGTCTTTTCCTTTGGTGCAATACACCAACTCAACCTTCTTTCTAACTCTTGTAGACATTTGTTCATGCAGCACAGAGTGGAGAATTGTCTCTCCCAAAATCACACAGGAAGCAAGAGGCTGATCAGGTCCAGCTGGAAGCCGTTTTCCTCTCTACAGAACGAATCGTTGTCTCTGAGGCTGAGGCCCTAAGAGTTGGGGGGGCTGATTGAACGCCTTCTTTAAATGAAGGTAGAGTAACCTGCTTCGAAAGGTAAGAGGTAGGTGGCAGCGCAAGTGGGGGGTATATGTGTGTAGGGGAAGGAGCTTGCTGAATTTAGCAACAGTGCTGAACTCAACACTGGCCTGGCTCCAACTATTTTTATTCTTTATTATTATTTTTATGGGAAAAGGAACCTAAAACAGTTTTGGTTCGGCTATTTGCCTTCAGGCATTGATTTGTCAAATTTGGATCTAATGCCAGTTCAGCACAGTGGGTATTTATGGGTGGGGTGTGTGTGTGTGTGTGTGTGTGTGTGTGTTGTGTGTGTACATGTATGTTCAAATGTTTGCACATACCCTTCTCTGTGTGTGTCCACATGTGGACATAAAAGTTGCTCCATCCTAGGGCTCACTCACTACTTCTAACTCCCAGCCCACCTCCCTAATGTGTCAAGAATTATAAATTAATCACCTGGCTGGTTTGCACTGAACTTGCTAGTGTTTATGAAAGGGAATTCATTGGATATGCCTGTTAATGGAACACGTGTAATAATACTAAAGCCTGTGATTAAAAAGAAATTTAAGGCCCATGCGTTTTTAATAGAAAAACATGTCATTCGAGTGTTTATTTGCTGGTATAAAAGGGCTGATTTTTAAGGAAGGGGCTCCTATTTTAATTTGAGGAGGGCCAGGGTGTTTGTATGGGAAGTTTGCTGTGCTTTTTGCAGAAAATCCCTTTGAATCTGCTAAGTAGCTTATGTGTTTCTCAAAGCTCTTTGGTTCATTTTTCAGTGCTTAATACATTTTTTTCCAGATTTTTATTTATCTGTTCAGTGACTTATTCATGCATCAGAAATCACCTATCATATATCAAGCACAGGGCTACGCTAAGATTCAGAGATGAAAACATAGTCTGCTGATGGGCTGATTTGTGTGAAGATCTAATCCCAACACTTGCCCTGATGGAGGTAGTATGGAAAGAGTAGTAGGGTTATGCCAAGAGTCAGAGGAGGTGGGTTTAAAGTGAAATTTATCCAGCTAATCGGAGATAGGGGGAAGCCATTCCAACACAAGCACTGCAAAGTCAGGGGGTCTTGGAAGCAAGTTGTGATGGGGTAAAACTTCCTTTTTGTCTGAAAATTAATTCTTGCTTTAACACTCTCTTTTATTTGTTTACTTACCAAACTGCATGGAGATGCTACTCTTAACTACCTGCCTGTGAACAAGCCCATACACTTACACAACACGAACACACACACACACACACGAACACACACACACACACACACACACACACACACACACACACAATTCCTTGGCCAATTGTGGCACCTTGATTTTCTTCAATTTTAGTGAGATTTAATCACCCACATTATTTTATAGTGAGGTGTAGAAAGTTCTGTGTGTAAAACGAAGCTAGTTGATTTTGGCTTTTCCGAAGTTTGCCTGTGGGTTTTTAAGAAATTTTCTATTTTCCAAGGAAAGTTTGCATAATTTCTGCACTAATCCTATTTATCTTTCGAAATGACTAGGAGCACACACCGCTTTGGGTTTCATGGAATGGCACTAGAGGACTGAAAACTTTCTACATGTTTGTGGGGAAAGTGTTTGAGTATAGGTTTAGGAGCTTGGGATGACTTTAGGAACAAAGTTGTTTTAGTCTCACCTTGTTTTTTGTTTGTTTGTTTTTAGTCTTGCTGGTAGATTTTAGAAGAGTCAGAATAAGGCTACTGCATCTGGACTTTCTAAAACTCAAACAAGTAAGCATTCATTCATGGCTCATTCACTAAATATTGATCAAGTGAGAGGTCATGGTGACACTTAACAAGGGATGAGAAATGTCCAGTCTCTGCTCCCAACAAGTCCAGAATATGCTGAGGCAGAGGAGAAAGTAAAGGGAATGAAGAAATGGTGGTTTCTAGGGAAGAAATCTTGAAAAAGCAGAGATATGATTTGAGGCTTAAAATATCAATATGGAAGAAGCAGGGATAGACATTTAAAACCACATTGTCATAGGCCAAAACAGCAGATAGTCAGCATTTTTTTTTTTTTTTTTTTTGCCATTAGAGTTATTGCTAGATCTTGGTGTCTTCACAATGAATCCACTACACCTTGAAGCCATTATTATTGAATTTTATCTTTAATTTTCCTTTATTTTTATTATCTTTTTAAAATTTTAATTTACAAAAAGGCAACACTGACAATACCATAGGACAAGAGGGGTATAACACCACACAGTTCTCACCACCAGAACTCCGTATCCCATCCCCTCAGCTGATAGCTTTCCTATTCTTTAACCCTCTGGGAGTATGGATCCAGGATTATTATGGGGGTGCAGAAGGTATGGGGGTGCAGAAGGTAGAAGGTCTGGATTCTGTAATTTCTTCCCTTCTGAACATGGGTGTTGATAGGTCGATCCATACTCCCAGCCTGTCTCTCTCTTTCCCTAGTGGGGCGGAGTTCTGGAGAAGTGGGGCTCCAGGACATATTGGTGAGGTCCTCTGCCTAGGGAAGTCTGGTTGGCATCATGATAGCATCTAGAACCTGGTGGCTGAAAAAAGAGTTAACATATAAAGCCAAATTAATTGTTGACTAATCATGAACCTACAGGCAAGAGTATTGCAGATGAAGATTTGGGGTGTCCGTTTTGAAGATAGCTAGTAGGTCTGTTTTAGTTATATTTCAAAGGGCCCATGACTATACTAGTTTTTCCCTGAGCCTGACATCTGATATGCAGGTAGACCCACGTATTGTCTGGGGAAATGATGTTGTGGCTGGGAAAAGGACTAGAAACTGAATCAGGGAAGAGAGTAGTTCCCCAATGTGGGAGAGGTGTGTAAACATCATTGACTGCAGACCCCGTAGATTTGGTCTGGGGCCCATATTCAGCATAGGATCCTATATAACCTCTGCATCCCTGTAGGTCTGAGCTCACATTCTATGGCCATGAGTAGGAACATTATTTATTAGAGACGGCCAGAAATAGAGAGGGTAGGAGAGAGGAAGAGAGAAAGGGAGAGAGAGAGAGAGAGAGAGAGAGAGAGAGAGAGAGAGAGAGAGAGAAAGGGAGAGAGAGAGAAAGAGATACACTTGCAGCCCTGCTTCACCACTTACAAAGCTTCCCCCTGAAGTTGGGGACCAGGAACTTGAACTAGGAACTTGTGCATTATAACATGTGTGCTCAAACAGCTGTGCCACCACCAGCCCCCCAACCCCACCCCAAGCTGTTCTCTCTCTCTCTCTCTCTCTTTCTTCTTTCTTATTTTCTGGGACTAGAAATTCAGAGAGGAAAGGGAGACTGAGAGGGAGAGAGAGACAAAGAGACCCCTGCAACACTTCTTCACTGCTTATAAATTTTTCTCCCCTGCAGGTGGGGACAGAGGACTTGAATCCAAGTTCTTGCACCTGGTACCCTGTACACTCAACCATGTGTGCCACCACTCAGCCTGGGAAGTCACAGATTTTTGAAGAGTGGGCAACCTGCTAGGGTGAAATTAAAATTTTATGTTTTATGAGCATTCTCTGCTTCTTAAACATGACAAAAAAAAAAAAAAAAAAAAAGGAAAACTCCCACAATAGTTCAACAATAGGAAACACACAAAGTAATACAGAAGTGAGTCTTGATGGGACTTTTGTATCCTTGGGCTCCCTTAAGAAGCTAGACCTCTTAACAGTTTCGTCTCTCTACCATCGCTGGTCATCTCCATCAGGAACAACAAAGGAAACCCACTTGTGGACCTCTACAGGACCTTGCCCACAGTGTGTAACAACAATGGTAGGGACTGCCCCACTCTCCAAAGGGACTTTAGGTCAACACACTCTGTCATTAGAGGAAGACAGGTCCTGTAATGAGTTCAGTCTAGAATGTTCCTAGCTGTGACCATGGAATGTGAGCTCAGACTGACAGGGATGCAGAGGTTACACAGGCTCCTGTGCTGAATATGGAACCCAGATCAGATTGATGGGGTTCCAGTTAAGGATAATGTATATACTTTTCTCGTATTGGGGAGATACTTGCTTCCCTGATCCAGCTTTGAGTCTCATTCCCAACTCTGACACCATCTCCTCAGACAATAAAAACCTTTGGCCCAACAGCTTATTAACTGTCAGGTTCAAGCAGGAATTAGTAAAGTCATGAGCCCCTTAGGATATATCTAAAATAGATTTCTTAGCTTTTCCCAAAATGAGGAACTCAAATCTCATCTGCTATATTCTTAGCTTTAGATCCCTGATTATCAAACAATTTGTTCTGCTTTATATCTTAATGCATTCCAGCCATTAAGCTACAGATGATACCATGACACCAACCTGTCTTCCCTGGGCAGATGACCTCACCAATGGTCCTGCCTTCTCTTCCTTTCTAAGTCATACCTATTGCAACTTCCAAATGTCCTTCCCTTTTGATTCTTCTCTCTCTGGGTCCTGATCAAATTGAGTTTCAGAGCCTTGGTCATCTTCCCCTAACATTTCCCCCTAATTTATCCTCTCCTCTGGAGGTATGGACCAGAATTTTTTTGGGGGGTGCAGACTCTGGGGGCCTCATTAATGTCTTCTCTCTCTCTCTCTCTTTGTCATTAAGGTTATCATTAGGGCTCAGTGCCTGCACTACAAACCCACCACTCCCAGTGGCCATTTTTTCCTTTTCTATTTTTCATTTGACAAGGCAGAACAAAATTGAGAGAAGAGGGGAGGTAGAGAGGAGGAGAGAAAGAGAGACACCTGAAGACCTGCTTCACTGCTCAAGAACCATGCCCCCCTGCAGATGAGGAACAGGTGCTCGAACCTGAGTCCTTGAACTTGCTATTAAATGCGTTTGATTGGGTGTGCCACCACTCAGCACCAGCTCTAAAGCCTTCTACTGGTGTTGTCTTTCTCTGAAGAAAGGCTAAGTAATCTCAGCACACAGTGCAGTCCCTGCCACTTTTGAGGGAGCCTGTAATCGGTGGTAAGAGATGAATGCCTAGGGCAACTTCAGGTAACACAAAAACTGGGAGGAAAGGCATGGGCATTTAGTCTCCTCCTATATACGTGGCCTGACACCAATGGATGACCTGGCATCAGCACAAACCCTCTGCAGGGAGGACTCTTTTGCTCTCTCAGCCTCCTATGGCTACCATCTGTTGATAATTACCATTGGGTCTCTGCTGAGAGCGTGTGATATTTAATATTTCCTCACCACTTGAACAAACATGTGGCAATAACAGAAAGGTAGTTGGCCACAGGAGTAGAAAGATATAGTTGCCTGAAAAGCTCAGTGTATACTTCCGGCCAGGCAAACTCCCTTCTTGATAAGTTACAAGCTGTTTCCGCATTCAGAACCTGAACAATAGGTATACCAACTCAGCTTGTATGTTTAGAAGAAAATTCTTAAAAATCCAAGTTATCAAGCTGATTGGAAAACAAAACATGGAATTTTTTTTTGCATTTTCAAAATCCTTTCTAATCCCTTTATTATTTATATCATATTAAAACACAACACATTGGGAAGCAGTAGCCTGAATATTTTGATTTATAATCCATTAATATCTGTGGCTATAAACTAGTATGCAGTAGATAGTGTCTATGGACATTAGAAGTTAACACATGTAGTAGTTTATATCTAATCATATGACAAACTTCCCATTTTTTAAAATTTCTTTATTGGGGAATTAATGTTTTATATTTGACAGTAAATACAATAGTTTGTACATGCATAACATTTCTCAGTTTTCCATATCGTAATACGACCCCCACTAGGTCCTCTGTCATCCTTCTTGAATTTGTATCCTCCCCACCCACCCACCCACCCCAGAGTCTTATACTTTGGTGCAATACGCGGATTTTTTTTTTTTAACAACGGAGGTGATTTTTCTCATAAAAGGACATCGTGAAGTTTTCTCAGGTAACTTTTTAGCATGTGTAGAGAAAATAGCTGCTCATATCAATAATTAAGAGGCAAGGAAAACATCTTGTGTATTTGAAAACATGTTCCAATTGAAGGCTTTTTTTTTTTTTCTTCCCTGGTAGTTTGGTGGGTGGGAAGAGGAGGTTCAAGTTTCATTTGCAGGTGGGGGGAAATCCCACTTCCTTTCTCAAGAATAACAGGAGAATCCATGGGAGATAAGCTTTCAGCCCTGCTTCACACACACAAGAAAATCTGGGTTTCTGATGTCATTGGCAGTTAGCTGTGTTGGTTCATTTGGCGTCTGTGTCAGATGGATATATCAGAAGGTGGGGGTCATCTCTGGCTTCTGGATTCACATGGTTTGCTAGCCAACTGTAGTTTGATGAAGGCTGGATGACTGCAGGTGAGACCAGAATGGACATTATTTTTTTTAGCTCTAGAAGAAATCATAAATCATTCTCGTATTGTGTTCCTTATCATTTGTTTCCACTTGGGAGATACTCAGTACTTATTAAAAATGCTTTTTCTTTGCTCCAATTTGTTTGTTTATTTACTTACTACTGCTACTATAGTTATCATCGGGGTTAAGTGCCGGCACTATTTGTCTCCACTGCTCCTGGCAGCCTTTTGCCATTCCTTCCCTACCCTTCCCTTCCCTTCCCTTCCCTTCCCTTCCCTTCCCTTCCCTTCCCTTCCCTTCCCTTCCCTTCCCTTCCCTTCCCTTCCCTTCCCTTCCCTTCCCTTCCCTTCCCTTCCCTCCCCTCCCCTCCCCTCCCCTCCCCTCCCCTCCCCTCCCCTCCCCTCCCCTCCCCTCCCCTCCCCTCCCCTCCCCTCCCCTCCCCTCCCCTCTCCCCTCCCCTCCCCTCCCCTCCCCTCCCCTCCCCTTCCCTTCCCTTCCCTTTCCTTTTTCCCCCTTTATATCTTATTGGATAGGGCAGTAGGAAATTGAGAAGGAAGGGAGATAGAAAGGGAGAGAGAAAAAGAGACACCTGCAGACCTGTCTCATCACTTGTGAAGCTTTCTCCCTTCAAGTGGGGAGCAGAATCTCGAACCCAGATCCTTGTGCATGGTAATGTGTGTCTTAACTGATTGTGTCATCACCCAGTCCCCTCTCCAATATCATTGATGAAAATTTGCAGAGATACAGATATATATATATATATATTTTTTTTTTTTCACACTGGCATAGCTATACTGAGACACAGTCAATAACAGTTTACTCTCACAATTGTTGCAATGCCCAAGGGCCTAGCTTGGTTCAAGCCTCCAGTCCCCACTTACAAAGGGGAAGCTTCTTAAGTTGTGAAGCACAGCTGCTGGTGTCTCTATTTATCTCTCCTTCTCTGTCTTCCCCTTAAATCTCAATTTCTTTCTGTCTCTACCGACAATAAATAATAAATGAAATAAAATATTAAAAAATAGTTTATATTCATTGCTTAGCCCATCTGTATTCCTCTATCTATATCTCTCCTATCCATCAATCAATCCATACTAATAATTTTTCTTTTTTTTTACACCAGAGCACTGCTCAGCTTTGGCTTATGGTGGTGCAGGGTATTGAACCTGGGACTTTAGAGCCTCAGGTATGAGAGTCTGTTTGCATAACCATTATGCTATCTAACCCTACACATACTAATAATTTTTGATGCATTTAAAACCATGTTTCATGCAGAAGCAAGTATTTGTTTTATTTAGAAAATGTTAATTTACAAGGCTGTTGTCATCACAGAGGTACCGTTTCTTATCTCCTTGAAACAGGTATGAGCACACTTTACCCTCCTCAGAATCTCCCTCCACCAATTTCCTTTGGCTTTTGAGACTCCCAGAAATCCTTCCTGAGCTTTTGGGTCTCCTGAAGTAGACCATAGCTTACCAATACTTCACTCTGTACTTCCCCTTTGGTTCTTCTTCTTTTATTAATATTAGTTATTTAACAATGAGTAATAAGATTGTAAGATAACAGGGCTACAATTCTACACATTTCCCACCTCCAAAGTTCTGTGTCCCATCCTCTCCATTGGAAGCTCCCCCATTCTTTATCCCTCTGGGAATATGAATCAAAATTCTTTTTGGGGTACAGAAGGTAGAAGGTCTGGCTTCTTGTAACTGCTTCTCTGCTGGGCCTGGATGTTGGCAGGTGGATCCATAAACCCTATACCTAGTCTGTTTCTATCTTTCCCTAGTGGGATAGGGATCTGGAGAGTTGGCGTTCTGGGACACACTGATGAGGTCGTCTCCCAGGGAAGTCAGGCTGGCATCATAGTAGCATCTGCAACTTGGTGGTTGAAAGGTTGTAAGATATAAAGTAGAACAATTTTTTTTAATAAACAGAAACCCAAAGGTAGGAGTGGAGTAAATGTGACTTGGGGTCTTTGTGTTGGAAGAAGCTAGGAAGTCTATATTAGGTATGTCCCAAGGGGTCTATGACTTCAGTAATCTTTGCCTGAGTCTGATAGTTAACATGCAGATGGACTAAAAATATTTTCTTGAAAAATTTTGTCAGTTTATTAATGAGATCATCCAATAATCATCCTTCTTCTTGCTTATTTCACTTAGCATAACGCCTTCCAGTTTTACCCATTTTGTATCAAAGGCATTTTGGAGCATTGCCATTGACTGATGGCTGGTAGGCACCATTCATGTTATCCTGTCTTTGTAGTGAGTTGCCAACAAGAACATGGGTTCTTCTTCTCCTCCTCTTCCTCCTCCTTTTCCTCCTATTCTTCCTGCTACCAGGGTTTTTTTCTGGGGACTGTGTAATGATTTCACTACTTTTGGTGGCCATTTTCTTTCTTCCTTTCTTTTTTTCTTTCTTTCTTTCTTTCTTTGATAAGACAGAGAGAAATTGAGGGTGGAAGGAAACACTTGCTTCACGTCTCATGAAGGTCCTTGGAAAAGGTCCTTGAACATGGCCATGTGTGTACTTAACCAGGTGTGCCAATGCTCGACTCCTGTGAGCTTAAATTTCTTGATTTTACTGCAATAACTTGGGATAGAACCCAAACCCACTTATTTCTCTCTTCGTTATCATTCCTTCTGATTATTCCATTCCATCCTTAATAGTGCGTGCTCTACCCATTTGCCCATTGTGTCATTCATTCACCACTTTAGCAGGCTGTTGGGAGAGTCTGAGGGTGCTTCTTCCTGAGCAAGTGCTCTCTGGGTTGGAGAGAACTCAACTGGAGCCAACCTTGGCTGCTGCGTGGGAGAGGGATCAGGAACTCGTGCCAAGCTAGCTTCGCAGGAAGATAGACTCTGGAACTCTGGGAGCTGGAAGGCAATCCAAAGTGTGTTAAAACAGAAGAGCAGCTGTATATATACTTGCCAAGTAGGGTGGAAACAGGATTTGAAGTAGAGAGGGCAGAGCAAAAAGAGAGTGGTGGAAATCAGGGTGACTATGAGAGGGGGCGGAGCAAAAAGTGGGATTAAACCAGTGCCCTGCAGGCAGGACAGTTCCTAGGTAACCGGTTATGTAAATAGACCACAGGGATAAGCAGGGGGAAGCTGGTGTACTGCCCAACAGCAGACGTTGTTACCCAGTCTCCTCCTATATGCCCTAGAGGGTTAACTGATGTTTCTGGATGTTCCAGGAACTGATCCTTCCACACAATTTCTTATAATAAGAAGAGCTGATCCTTTTTTAAAAAATTAATTAGTTAATTTTTTCCCACCACTCCCGTTACCAGAGGTCTGCATCTCCACCCCCACCCCCATAGATAACTACCATAGTTCTCCAACAGTCTTGAAAATAGGTTAACATTTTGTTGTTGTTTTTTTCACATTCGTAGACTCAGTTCTCTACATTCAACATAGGAGTGAAATCATTCTGTAGTTGTCCTTCACCTCCTTACTTGCTTCAGTGAGCATAATCTTCTCCAGTTCCATCCACTTTATCCCAAAGGACATGATATCATCCCTTTTTATTGTTGCATAATATTCTGTTAAGTATATGTCCCATAAGGGTTTTTTTTTTTTTTTTTTTTTTTTTTTTTTTTTTTTTACCAGAGCATTGCTCAGCTCTGGTTTATGGTGGTATAGGGGACTGAACCTGGAACCTCAGGTTGGTTGGAGCCTCAGGCATGGGAGTCTATTTGCATAACCATTATGCTATCTACCCCTACCCCCATAAGGTTTTTTATCTAGTCATTTGTCAAAGGGCATTTTGCTTATTTCCAGATTTTTCCTATTGTGAATAAAACTGATATAAACATGGGGATGCATATTGCCCTTGAAATCAGTGTGAGCAGAAGAAGAGCTAGAATAAGGGCAAGAGATTGGCATACTTTAACGATGATTCTTTAGTCACTATAAGGACACCCCATCACCTGGGGCCCTAGTCAGGGACTCCTGAGATTCCCAAACAGACATGATGGGCCTAGACCTCGAATAAATCCCTCTGTCCATTGTTACCAGTCATCTCTACCAGGAACAATACAATAGACCCCTTTGTGGGCCCCCATAGGACCTTGCCCTCAACATGAATCAACAGAGGTAGAGAATGTTCCATCTTCTGAAGGGAGGCTGGACAATATACTCTATGCTACACCTGAAAAAGATGGGTCCTGAAATTGGGGCAGCTTGGAATGTTCCTACTCACGACCATAGAATGTGAGCTCAGATCTACAGGGATGCAGATGACACATAGGCTCCTAAGTTGAATATGGGTCCCAGATCACATCAAATTGATGTGGCTTACAGTCAACAATATTTATACACCATTCCCATGTTAGGGAGCTACTTATCTTTCCTGATCCAGTTTTCTCGTCCTTTTTACAGCCATGCCATAATCTCCCCAGACAATAAATTGGATTCACCTGCATATCAACTTCAGACTCAAGGAAAAAAAAAAGCTAGGATAACCACAGGCCCTTTGGAATATAACTAAAATATGCCTACTAGCTATGGACAAAATGGAGACCCCCCCAACTCATCATCTGCACTATTCCAGCTTTTAGGTTCATGATTGGTCAACAATTTATTTGGCTTTTTATGTTAAACTCTCTTTTCAGCCACCAGGTTCCAGATGCTACGATGATGCCAACCAGACTTCCCTGGACAGACAACCCCACCAATGTGTCCTGGAGCTCTGATTCCCCAGAAACCCACTCCACTAGGGAAAGAGAGAGACAAGCTGGGAGTATGGATTAACTGGTCAATGACCATGTTCAGCAAGGAAGCAATTACAGAAGCCAGACCTTCCACCTTCTGCACCCGTAATGACCTTGGGTCCATCCTCCCAGAGGGATAAAGACTAGGAAAGCTATCAGGGAAGGGAATGTGATATGGAACTCTGGTGGTGGAGATTGTGTGGAGTTGTACCCCTGTTATCCTGCGGTTTTATCAGTGTTTCCTTTTTATAAATAAAAGAAAAAAATAATAAAAAAGGAAATTAGAGAGAAGAAAAAAAAAAGAGCTAATCCTTAAAGATCCTCAGCTACACTCACTTTCAACTATTTTCACTTCCTGAAAGGGAGACTGTGTTTAGACACCCAGGAAAACCTGAAGGACAGGACAAAATGGAATGTCATCTTCTGAGATACTGAGTGATTCAGGCACTCAAATGACTTGGTGTGGTTTTGAGAGCATGTGAAAAATGATCACTGCCCTAGAGACCATGCACTGCCTGGGTTTGTGCAAAACTGTAAAGAACTCTCTCTCTCTCTCTCTCTCTCTCTGCATTTGCAAAAGGAAAATGCATATTTCCTATGGCCTTTAACTCCTAATCTTTACTGGTTACAAGAGGCTATTCCAGGCAGTCGAGTGCTTAATAAATATTATATTGTTTGCTAACGGGCATGCTCTTTGGGGTGATATTTCCTTCTGAATGTGTAGCCTGGCTTAACACATCTGTTGTGTAGAGTCTCACCTTTCACTGTGCTGGTTGAAATGTCTCAGGGGCACCTTCAGAGGAAGCCAGAGAATATAGCTCAGAAGTGCAGAAAGCTCTGAATTCATGGCTGCACGAGTAGTGCCTGTCCATGCTGACTTTTCCATTTGTTGCTGGAGTGTAACCAACACCCAGGGTTCTCGGCTGTATTCCCTGGGCACCTGAGTTCTCACAGTGTGGATATGAGATAATGAAAAGAGTGGAGGTACAGGGATATATATGGATGGTGTGGCTTCTGAGCTTTCTCCTCTTTCATTTAAATCTGTCTTTTTTGGGAAATGGTTTGTAATCTCAGTAACCGACAAATGGTAAGAACACTTTGGAAGGCGGACTTTCCCTTAATCCCCAGAGAATGGAATGCTAGTGTTGGCTGTTACCCATGAGGTACAAAGGCATGGAATACATGAGTTTGGCCAACTATGAGTCCCTCAAGAGTTTAAGTCCTGCTTGTGACACTTGTGACTCTTCCTCAGTCTCTTTTCCTGACCATAAACATGGCTGACTATTAACACCTGGTATAAGTACTTGCAACACCTTCTGTCCTTCCTCCTCTTGCTCTTGGTCACTGTTGTCTCATTTTGCCTTCCAGTGTATGCTGAATCACTAAATTTAATTAATTAGTTAATTAATTAATTTAGAGCAACTCTGGGGTCTTGTATGTGCTCAATTCTGTTGCTCCTGGATTAGTACTTTTTCCATTTGGAGAGAGAGAGAGAGAGACAGATTCTTTCAATGTCGTGGTGCTCCCATTGGTGTCAGGATTTGGACTTACACATGATAAAACACAATCTGTCCTTAATTTTTTTTGAAGCTCGATTTCAGCCCCCCTACAACATTTCAAAAAGAATATGCTTCTCAAGATTAAAAATATTAACCCACCAATGTTTCCTGGAGCCCTGCTTCCCCAGAGCCCTGCCCCACTAGGGAAAGAGAGAGACAGGCTGGGAGTATGGCTTGACCTGTCAATGCCCGTGTTCAGCAGGGAAGCAATTACAGAAGCCAGAACTTTCACCTTCTACATCCCATAATGACCCTGGGTCCATACTCCCAGAGGGATAAAGAATAGGAAAGCTATCAGGGGAGGGGATGGAATATAGAATTCTGGTGGTGGGAATTGTGTGAAGTTGTACCCCTTTTATCCCATGGTTTAGTCAATGTTTCCTTTTTATAAATAAAAAATTTAAAAAAAGATTAAAAAATATTTTCTCCCAGTGAAAACATTTTCTGTAGATCAGTTAGCCACCATGTGGTATTTTCCAAGGCACCTTTGTGTTGATGATACTTTTCATTCCTTTATAGGTTTATATCTGGCTATTTCTCAGGAGAGAATTTGTTCTTTTGCTGAATATTTTGTATATAATATGGCCCATTTCTTGTTGCAGATATTTCACTAGTTATTAAGCTGTAAACTGAATCTCTAAGAGTGTCATAATTTTTGTCAGTGAGGGAATAATAAGACTAGCTCCACACTTAACTGCACTTTTCTTTTAAAGAAAAAGAATACATTTATGAAACTTACTTCATCCCAGAAATTAGAATATTAGCACTAGTGATATCTTTAAGTGGGACATCACACTTAAAACAAAAATAAAAAGTATATATACAGGAAACACAGTTTTGTAAAATTATGTTTTATGTTCCCTGCTTCCCTAGCATCTTCCATTATTGTTTAGTCTGGCTCAGGCATTCATTTTGACTTAATTAATTATTAACTATGAATGTTTCCTTCAACCATCAAAATCTATTTTTACATCTTGGTGAAAGTTCTGCTTGGATATATAAACATGTGCTCCTTTTAGGCAAGGATAGGACTTTTTTTTCCCCTCAGTATACAACATATGGTCAGGAGGGAAAAAAATCATACAAACTCATCTAGCTTCTTCTCAGGCTAACCTGAAATCTGTTGATTTTAACTCTTCTCAGAGATGCCCAACTACCAGGGTTTTAACTGCTGTTACAGCAACTGCATTCAGGCTCTCCTTCTCTTCCTCCTTCTCCTCTTCTTCCTCCTCCTTCTTTCCCCCCCCAACATACGGTTTTAATCTTACTTAACTTTAAATTTAATAAAATGTTTGGTTACAGTTGTATGGTCAAAGTCATTTGAGGATTTAAATAGATCAACAAGATGAGAAGAACATACCTCATCTGCTACCTGTTTGCAGATACTTCATTCTCCAGCTTCTCACCCACACCATGTTTCATGTTGCTTTGACTATTTTCTTCCATATGTCTAGATGAGGCACATATGCTTCTGTTTCCAGAGTTTTTTCAGATGTATGCCTTACCCTGTGATGTCCTACTATGAGAGACAAAGATGTAGCTTTTTCTCCCGTCTTTTCTGGACCAATAGGTATGCTTCTTACCATCCTCAGCACAACTTTCCTACTGAAGTCAATGAGATTGCATTGATGTTGGTCAACAGGGTTGGGATGTTACTGGTGTCATAATCTATAGTTGTCATTTTGGTTGAAATAAGTTTCTATGCTTGTACTGGCTGAATCACACTACAAATACTTTCTATTGCAGAGCCGGCTGGACCCTAGGTGCACTATGTCTTTTACTAGAATACATACCTGTGATAAACTATAATGTGTAAATTAGATGCAATGAGAGATTAACAGTGGTCATAATGAACCAGAATAATATTATAATAACATACTCCACATGTGATTGTGGTTTTCCTCTCAAAATATATTTATTTATGTCAATTTTATTTATTTAATAGAAGAAAGGAGAAAAAGAGAGTTTTACATGTGAAAGAGAGCACTGGGGATTGAACCAGGGACCTTAGGCATGTAAGTCTTGTGCCCTAACATCTGAGCTACTTCCTCAGCAGCTTATCACATCACATTGAACTTAGTATATTTGGAATGAGGTTGACCAAAGGTAAATGAAGCCCCAAAAGGCAAACCCAGGGATCAAGTGTGTATATAGGAGGATAACCACTATGTGCATTTCAACTATGGAATATCTCTGACATGCAGAGAAATCTGAAACTCATTATCACAAATACTCTAAGACCAGCTGTCACTTTCCCCTCATGCATTGTTTGTCCTTTTGAAAACAAGAAGAAGTGCTGTTGAAAGAATTCATTGGATACTCTGATATTTTGCATGTGCATGACTCAGGTTTGACTCTAACCCACACTTCAGTGAAGGAGGCTCTGGTGCTGTGGTCTCTTTAACTTTCTCATTACTTTTTTTCCTTTTTTTTTTTTTTTATTTAAATTTTTAATTTAAGAAAGGATTAGTGAACAAAAGCATAAGGTAGGAGGGGTACAACTCCACACAATTCCCACCACCCAATCCCCATAACCCACCCTCTCCCATGATAGCCTTCCCATTCTCTAGCCCTCTGGGAGCATGGACCCAGGGTCATTGAGGGTTGCAGAAGGTAGAGGGTCTGGCTTCTGTAATTGCTTCCCCGCTGAACATGGGCGTTGACTGGTCGGTCCATACTCCCAGTCTGCCTCTCTCTTTCCCTAGTAAGGTGTGTCTCTGGGGAAGCTGAGCTCCAGGACACATTGGTGGGGTCTTCAATCCAGGGAAGCCTAGCCAGCATCCTGGTGGCATCTGGAACCTGATGATTGAAAAGAGAGTTAACATACAAAGCCAAACAATTTGTTGAGCAAACATGGATCCCAAGATTGGAATAGTGGAGAGGAAGTGTTGGGGAGGTACTCACTGCAAACTCTAGTGTAATCCTGCTTTCAGGTATATATTTTGCAGTAGTTTATGGATACGTGTGCGCATACGCTCTCTCTCACAGAAACTGGTGTATGTCTAGGTTATGGGACTTTGTTAGAAAGTGAACTACCTGAGATGAAATTAGAGTGTACTATAAAAGGAAAGGTCTCACCCGAGTAATGAAGCTGAAGGGTTGTTATTCCACACGTGAAGTCTCTGGATACACTCTGAGGTGAAGCATGTTGAGATGGCAATCGTTGCTTTGGTTAGGTTGTGATCGACGGATGCAATATTATTTGGTATGGATTGGGAGAAGCATACGGGAAAGTGAACCCTATCCATGGGTGCCAGGACTGGGGGAAGTAGGGGCTCTATAGTGAAGATGTGAGGTTCCTGTTGTCTTAGGCTTCAAAAAGACAATCAATAGTTAATATTATCATCACATTATTTGTTAATTGGGTTAACTTTGAAAAGTCCCTTTGTTATGGTTTGCTGTACAGTACCCAGTATCTTGTATATAGCTGTGCTATTGGAAGCTTCTAATCTACTTGGTCTAGGCTTTTGAGAGAGTCCGCATATCAAATACGTTGCCTATCTATTAAAAAGATTCAGTTTGTCTTTTGAGAACCTTTGAGACATACAATTGATTTCCCCCTCTCATATTAATTAACTACTGATTTATATGTCTACATTTTGCTAGGAGTGTACATAAACACCATTCCCATCACCAAAGGACCGTGACCCATCCCTCCCGCCCATTCCCACCCCCCACTGGCCCAGGAAGCTACATGTCTACCCCTCACCACTGGGTTTTTACTTTGGTGCCCTACTTACAATTTGATCAGGTCCTGCTTTTAGTTTCCCTTTCAGATCTTCTAAGTCAGCTTCTGTTGATGAGTGGGATCATCCCATACTCATCTTTAACTTTCTGACTTAGTCCACTTAACATAATTCCTTCTAGCTCTGTCCAAGATGGGTCAGAGAAGGTGAGTTCATTGTTCTTGATAGCTGCATAGTATTCCATTGTGTATATATACCACAGCTTTCTCAGCCATTCATCTGTTGTTGGGCACCTGGGTTGCTTCCAGGTTTTAGCTATTATGAATTGTGCTGCTATGAACATAGGAGTACACACCTCTTTTTGGTTGGGTGTTATGGAGTCCTTGGGGTATAACCCCAGGAGAGGAATTATTGGGTCATATGGAAGGTCCATGTCTAGCTTTCTGAGAGTTTTCCAGACTGCTCTCCACAGAGGCTGTACCAATTTACATTCCCACCAGCAATGTAAAAGGGTTCCTCTGTCCCCACATCCTCTCCAGCATTTGTTGCTGCTGTCCTTTTTGATGTATGCCATTCTTACAGGAGTGAGGTGGTATCTTAGTGTTGTCTTAATTTGCATTTCTCTGACAATCAGTGACCTAGAGCAGTTTTTCATATGTTTGTTAGCCTTTTGGATCTCCTCTGTGGTGAATGTTTTGTTCATTTCCTCTGCCCATTTTTGGATGGGGTCATTTGCTTTTTTGCGGCTAAGTTTGCTGAGCTCTTTATATATTTTGGTGATTAGTTTCTTGTCTGATGTCTGGCATGTGAAGATCTTCTCCCATTCTGTGAGGGGTCTCTCTGTTTGTTTAATAGTTTCTTTGGATGTGCAGAAGCTTTTCAATTTGATGTAGTCCCATTGGTTTGTTTCTGCTTTGGTCTTCCTTGCAATTGGGTTTGATTCATCAAAGATATCCTTGAGGTGTAGATGGGAAAGTGTTTTACCAATGTTTTCCTCTAAGTATTTGATTGTTTCTGGTCTGACATCTAGGTCTTTGATCCATTTGGAATTGATTTTTGTTTCTGGTGAGATAAAGTGGTTCAATTTCATTCTTCTGCATGTTTCAACCCAGTTTTCCCAGCACCATTTATTGAAGAGAGCCTCCTTCTTCCATTTAATCCTTTGGGCCCCCTTATCAAAGATTAGATGCCCATAGGTGTTGGGATTTACTTCTGGGCTTTCAATTCTGTTCCACTGGTCTGTGTGCCTATTTTTGTTCCAGTACCATGCTGTTTTGATGATGATGGCTTTATAATATAGTTTAAGGTCTGGGAGTGTGATGCCTCCATTTCTGTTTCTTTTCCTTAGGATGGTTTTGGCAATTCTAGGTGTTTTCAGGTTCCAGATAAATGATTGTAGTGTTTGTTCTATTCTCTTAAAGAAGCTTGGTGGAACTTTGATGGGTATTGCATTGAATTTGTATATGGCTCTGGGGAGAATGTTCATTTTGATGATATTTATTCTTCCAATCCATGAGCATGGGATATCTTTCCATTTCTTGGTATCGGTTTCTATCTCCTTGAGTAGCGACTCATAGTTTTCAGCATACAAGTCTTTCACTTCTTTGGTCAACTTTATTCCTAGGTATTTGATTGATTTTGCTGAAACAGTAAATGGGAGTGATTTCTGGATGTCTTCTTCTTCAGATTTAGTGTTTGCATAAAGAAATGCCACTGATTTTTGTACATTGATTTTGTAGCCTGATACCTTGCTATATTGCCTAACAACTTCCAGTAATTTTCTACTGGATTCTTTAGGTCTTTCTATGTATACTATCATATCATCTGCAAATAGTGAGAGCTTGACTTCTTCCCTTCCAATCTGTATCCCTTTGATTTCTTTCTCTTGCCTGATTGCTATGGCAAGAACTTCCAATACTATGTTGAAGAGTAACGGTGACAGTGGGCAGCCCTGTCTAGTCCCTGATCTGAGGGGGAATGCTTTCAGCTTCTCTCCATTGAGTATGATGTTGGCTGTAGGTTTGCTATATATAGACTCCACTATCTTGAGGAATTTCCCATCTATTCCCATTTTTTGTAGAGTTTTGAGCATGAATGGGTGTTGGATTTTATCAAAGGCTTTCTCTGCATCTATTGAGATAATCATGTGGTTTTTGGCTTTGCTTTTATTGATGTGATGAATGACATTGATTGATTTACGGATGTTGAACCAGCCTTGCATTCCTGGGATGAATCCCACTTGGTCATGATGAACAATCTTTTTGATGTGTTGCTGTATCCGGTTGGCCAAGATCTTGTTTAATATTTTGGCATCTATGTTCATCAGAGATATTGGTCTGTAGTTTTCCTTTTTTGTTCTGTCCCTATCAGCTTTTGGTATCAGGGTGATGTTGGCTTCATAGAAGGTGGAAGGGAGTATTCCTGTTTCTTCAATCTTATGGAATAGCTTAAGAAGTGTGGGTATTAACTGTTTCCTGAAAGTTTTGTAGAATTCGTTTGTGAAGCCATCTGGTCCAGGACTTTTGTTGTTGGGGAGATTCTTAATAACGGTTTCAATTTCTTTGTCTGTGATTGGTGCATTTAGATTTTGTAGTTCTTCTTGGTTCAGTTTTGGAAGTGCATAGGTTTCTAGGAATTGTTCCATTTCTTCCAGATTCTCTAGCTTGGTGGCATATAGTTCTTTATAGAAGTTTCGCAGAATTCTCTGGATTTCTGTGGTGTCAGTTGTGATATCTCCTGTATCGTTTACAATTCTATTAATTTGAGTCTTCTCTTTTTTTGTTTGGTGAGTCTGGCTAGGGGTTTGTCAATTTTGTTTAATCTTTCAAAGAACCAACATTTGGCTTCATTGATCTTTTGTATGGTTCTTTTATTTTCGATGTTGTTTATTTCTGCTCTAATTTTAGTGATTTCTGTCCTTCTGGTTGCTTTAGGGTTCCTTTGTTCCTCTTCCTCTAAGTCCTTGAGGTGTGTAGTAAGTTCGTTCATTTGGGCTTCTTCTTGGTGTTTAATATGTGATTGTATAGCTATAAGTTTCCCTCTCAGTACTGCTTTAGCTGTGTCCCAAATATTTTGATAGGTTGTGTCTTCATTTTCATTAGTTTCCAGGAACATTTGAATTTCCTGTTTGAGTGAGTGTCTGACCCAGTGGTTCTTAAGGAGCATGTTGTTTAGTTTCCAAATTCTATGTCTTTTAATAATTTTCCGTTTGTTGTTAAAAGTTAGTTTTACTCCACTGTGGTCTGAGAAGATACTTGGGATGATTTCAATGCTCTTGAATTTATTGATGCTGTCTTTGTGGCCTAACATGTGGTCTATCCTTGAGTATGTGTTGTGTGGATTTGAAAAGAAGGTGTATTCCAGTTTTTTGGGGTGGAGGAGTCTGAAAATGTCCAAGAGGTCTAGTCTGTCAATCTCTTCATTCAATTCTCTTGTATCTTTATTGGTTCTCTGCTTTGTTGATCTGTCTAAGTGTGAGAGTGGGGTATTGAAGTCTCCCACTATTATTGTATTACTATTGATGTATTTTTGAAATTCTTTCAATAGGTGTTTAATGTATTTAGATGGTCCCTCGTTGGGTGCATAGATGTTAATAATTGTTAAGTCTTCTTGGCTGATTGATCCTCTAATCATTATGTAATGTCCTTGCCTATCTTTTATTACTTTATTTAATTTAAAATCTATCGTGTCTGAGATGAGAATGGCTGTTCCTGCCCTTTTTTGTGGACCGTTAGCCTGTATGATAGTTTTCCATCCTTTCACTTTAAGTCTGTGTTTATCTTGTTGTGACAGATGGGATTCTTGCAAGCAGCATATGGTTGGGTTATGTTTTCTGATCCATCCCCCCACCCTGTGCCTTTTGATGGGTGAGTTTAAGCCATTGACATTTATTGATATTATGGATTTAATGTATTGTAGTGCCATTGTTCTAAAAAACAATTTGTTTACTCTGATATATTACAAGTATTATAGTGATGTTCTTGTTTATAAGAGGTCTTTTAGTACCTCTTTCAGGGCCGGCTTGGTGATAGTTGCCTCCTTTAACTGTTGTTTGTCTAAGAAGGTTTTGATCCCTCCATCTAGCTTGAATGAAAGTCTAGCAGGATATATAATCCTTGGTTGAAACCCTTTTTCATTCAGGGCTCGATAGATATCTTGCCACTCCCTTCTGGCTTTTAGAGTTTGAGTTGAAAAATCTGCAGAAAGTCTTATGGGTTTTCCCCTGTATGTGACTTTTTGTTTCTCTCTTGCAGCCTTTAGGATCCTTTCTTTATCCTTACTTCTTCTCATTGTGACTATGATGTGTCTTGGTGTTTTCAGGTCTGGGTTGATTCTGTTTGGTACTCTCTGGGCCTCTTGCACCTTGATATCCTTTCTGTTATTCAGGTCTGGGAAATTTTCTTGTATTATTTCCTCTAGGATGTTTGCTTCCCCTTCCTCTCTTTCTTCCTCTGGCAGGCCAATTATACGAATGTTACTTCTTTTGAGATCATCCCATATGTCTCTGTTGTTGTTTTCAGTGTCTCTCAATCTCTTTTTAAGCTCTTTCACCTCTTTCTTAGTTTTCTCTAACTCATCCTCTGTCTGACTAATTCTGTTTTCTGCTTCTGTTAGTCTGCTTTCCCTTGCCTCAGCTTCTTTCTTCATTACAGCTATTTCAGCTTTCAGTTCTCTAATTGTCTCAAGATAATCGGTATTTTCCTTGGGGGTCTCAACTGTTGTTTCCCTAATACTGCCATTTCTTTCCTCCAATGTTGTTTTCATTTCTGTGATTAATAAGTTTATTATTGCTTGCATACTTTTCTTATCTATGGTTACTTCTGACTGATTTGTGGTTTCTTCTGGGCTCTTGTCTTCATTCATTGGGGTAGCAGTTTTATTTGTTTTTAATCTACCCATTTTTTTTTTAATTTATGTGTTTCTCTCTCTTTTTTTTTTTAATGCTCTGTTGTTCCTCAGTTGTTGTGTTTTGAGCACAAGTAACACTGTACTAAATACCTTTATGACAATTGCACTCACCAACCTCCGGAATAACCGTAGCAATTGAAGTAAGTATTGAAGGAGTTTAATCGTTACCAGTTAGCCAAACAATTTCTCCAGTCCGTGAAAAAATAGTAACCAAATCCCAGTGAAGAAAGAGAAAAGGAAGAGAGGATAGCAAGAATAGACAGTTATGCAAATCTACTATCCAGTGTATATTCTAAGGGTAACAAGAGTGTAAAGGGAACTAGAGCAGAGATACACACATAGAGAGTCCACTCTGGGTCAGATTTCTTCCCCAAAGTAATTCACAAATTCAGAAAGGCAAAGAAGAAAGAAGTGTATGACAAGATTAAAAAAAAAAAAAGAGAGAGAGATAGAGAGAGATAAGAGAGAGAAAAGGGAGAAGATAAGAAGTAGAGTTGTAATTAAAGAGCAGTGCGAGGAACTTCCCAAATGTGTATCAGTGAATTAAAAAAAAAAAAAAAAAAAAGGAAAGAGGAAAAAAAAAAAAAAAACCTGTTTGGTGGTATGGGGTATCCTGCTAGTAGCTGGTCCCAGGCACTGCTTATGGGGGGGGGGGGGCGGCGTGAAGGATGTATGCTTGAAAATTAAAAGGAAGAAAAAAGAATTTTTTCCCCTACTCTAATTCTTAACCCAAATTAAGTTATAGAAACATCCTTGGTATGACCGTTATGGCCCCTTATTGGCTGGCTTGCTAAAGGCAGAAAATCCTATTGTTTACACGAGATGTGTCCGGAGCTCAAAGGCTAGCCGCTTCTGCTTCTCCGGGCGCCATCTTCCGGGAAACCCCGCCCTCCAGACTTTTTTAAAGGATTTCTCAAAAATGAAAACTAGCTCCAAGTCCTTTGATCCAATGAGAGCTATACTCAAGAAGTCTTTGGATCCACCCTCAGGGTCGCGGTGGACCCTAGCGACTCCCAAGAGGCAGCCCCCGAGCTAAAGTGCTCTCTCCGGGTCCTCTGCCCGCCGCGCTCTGCAACTGGCGGCGGAGGAGCCGCCTTCCCGGGCGGGCGGAGGACAATGCCCGGCGCACTCGCCTTGCCTGGCGCCGCCTGGGAATTCTGGAGCCCCGCTAGTCCGTGTCCCCTTTGCTCTAATTGTTAACCCAAATTAAACTGTAATCACTTCTTTGGTGCTCCCCCCTTGTTGACTGGCCTGCTAAAGGCAGAAAATCCTACCTTTGCCGACGATGCTATCAGAGCACTCGCTGTTAGCGACTTCTCAGGCCGTCGCCATCTTACCTCACTTTTTTTTCCTTTTAAAGAAAGAAAGGAAGAAGAGAGAAAAAAAGAAAGAAGGAAGGAAGGAAAGGAAGAAAGAAAAGAAAAAGAAGAAAGAAAAAAAGGCAAGAAAAAGGAAGAAAGGATGGAAGGAAGGAAGAAAGAAAGAAAGAGAGAGAGAAAGAAAGAAAGCAGGGTCTTCATTCCTTGGTCCTTGCCCTTTCTGAGGCCAGCAAGCTGTTTACTCTTGCCTTGGAACAGAGCTTACTTCACTAAACTCATTATGCAGATGTCTTAGAGAGACTGGGGGTTTACTTGGCTGCTAGTGGGCAAAGATGCAATATCTTTTCAGGTGTGAGTTTGAATCTTAACAAGATACAACTTAGTTAATGATGCTTGTTACTACTAAAACAATCTTTTTTTAGACTGAAGAATCAGAAAAACGCTTGACACATATTTGAAGACTACAGCATATGATCTAATTTAAATAAAAATGAACATGCATGCTGGATTATAGAGAAAGCATGTGTGTGTGCGTCGATAGTACATTTGTGTATTTAGTATATGTGTGTAGTAAGTATATTTATTAAGTAATTCCCTGGCTCTATATTTTACTGGTGTTAAACACTCCATATTGTATTTTAGTAATGCCTTCTAATTAAGAACAGTTCTGCAACAGTAAGTTTTGCAGTTCTGTGTGGTACAGCTGAACTCACTTACTTCAGGGAGGGCTCTTTGGAAAAAGATTCTGTGCTCTAAGGTGGCTCCTGAGAGGTAGGTGTGTGTGTGTGTGTGTGTGTGTGTACAACTAAGAGAAGGAAAAGTCAGACTCAAAAGTTCTGAGCTGTTCCTGGAGCTTAGGGGGTTCTTTTAGTCATTCTGGGAGGATACTGTGCCCTGCTCCAGATCAGTGATGAGATCCTAGTGGTATCTGGACCTCAGATCTGACCCTCCTCTGAGCTGAGATCACCTGGGAGCATTCTGACTACCCCCCTTCTCATTGGGGAGCATCCAGCTTTCTAGTCACTTTTTCTAACTATAACACCATCTCCCCAGAAAACAGCCTAGGTTCACCTGCCTATTAGACATCAGGCGCAGGCAAAAACTATTAAAGTCATGGGCCCTCTTGGATATATCTAAAATAGACCTACTTGCTTTTTCCAAAACGGATACCCCAAATCTTCATCTACAATATTTCAGACTTTAGGCTCATGATTAGTCAACAATTTTTTCTGCTTTATATATTTTAACTCTTTTCCAACTACTAGGATCCAGATGCAACCATGATGCTAATCTGACTTTCCTGGGCAGACAACCCTACCATGTGTACTGGAGCCTCACTTCCCCAGAGCCAAGCCCTTCTAGGGATAGAGGCTGGGAGTATGCATCGAATTGCCGATGTCCATGTTCAGCGGAGAAGCAGTTATAGAAGCCAGACCTTCCACCTTCTGCACCCCATAATGACCCTGGGTCCATATTCCCAGAGGGATAAAGAATAGAAAAGCTGGGAGTCGGGCAGTAGCATAGTGGGTTAAGCACACATGGAGCAAGGGCCAGCGTAAGGATCCTGGTTCAAGCCTCCGGCTCCCCACCTGCAGGGGAATCGCTTCAAAAGTGGTGAAGCAGGTCTGGAGGTGTCTATCTTTCTCTCCGCCTCTCTGTCCTTCCTCTCTCCATTTCTCTCTGTCCTATCCAACAACAAAATCATCATCAACAACAACAATAATAACTACAAGAATAAAACAACAAGGGCAACGAAAGGGAATAAAAAAAGAAAAATAAGAAAGCTATCAGGGAGGGGATGGGATACAAAGTCCTGGTGATGGGAACTGTGTGGAGTCATACCCATCTTATCCTATAGTCTTGTCAATATTTACATCTTATAAATAAAAATTAAAATAAAATCCAGAGAACATTAGTGGATCATCAGATTCACAAGTGAGACCCAACTCACGGATTTCCAATGGCCTTTAGAAATACTCCAGGCAACAGCTAGTTTTCCTAGATTAAAGAAAACTAAGTAACAGTAAGTGGAACAGCATTCACTGAAGTACTTACAAGTAAAAACCCTGAAAAAAAAAAGTTTTTTCCCAGAATCTGGCCTTGGGCATGTGAAAATTCTACTGCTTTGGTGATTTTTTTTTTTTTTTTATTTCAGAGAGGGAGTGATAGTTCAAACTTGGTTTAATCCCTGGCACCACATGTGCTAGAAAGATGCTCAGAGGTTTGCTCTCAAATAAATATATACATAAATAAGTAAATAAAGTCTCTCATAAAATCATCCAAAAGGAACAGGGGATAGGTAGCTCACTAGGTAAAATGTACACACACGTACACACACACACACACACACACACACACACACAATGTAGTATGCCAGGCTAAGTGGTGGAGGCTTTGTGGAACTGGAAGTATATCTCTGGTGCCCTTGGAATGAGGACCTCCTTGGAGGTGTGCTCTTCTGTAGAGTGAGAGAGGGGCGAGCTTCACCTATGTTGGCTGGGATGTTTTCAAACCTTGTTGGACTTTAATTCTGCTCCTTTTTTTTTTGAGTGTGTCTGTTGTTGTTCAGCTTAAAGTCATCCTACTGGTTCCTAAATGCCACTTTTCTGCAACTGGGGAAATGACAGGGAAGGCAGAGCACAGGACTTGTAAGTGTGAGGTTCCAAGGGCCACTGCTGCATACTAGAAACAGCTGGGGTTGTGTTTGATTCTATTTCTCATTTTCTCTCTCATTAAACAAACTACTAAGCCAAAGATCTTTAAGATAGATGACAACACACTGCAATACAATAAAATAACATTTAAAAATGTTTAAAAACATTTAAAATACAATAAAATAACATTTTCACTTACAGTTTTTGTCATTTCCAGGAGCTGATTGCTAGGGAATGAATTTCCCAAGGGGAGAGAGAGAGAGAGAGAGAGAGAGAGAGAGAGAGAGAGAGAGAGAGAGAGAGAGACTATATCACCGAGGTTTCCCCTAGTGCTGTATTATTCCCATATGGTACATCAGAGGTTTGAACTTGTGGCAAAGCCCATGGCTTCCCAAGTAAACTCCCCACCTTCTGACTCTTAATTTCTCACCTTTTTGACCCATCAGTTTGCTATAAGATAACCCTGTTACTTATGTAAAACTGCTTCCTGGCATAACTGGGCTTAGGGTTGACTTAATACAAGAAACATTTTTCTGTGCCCATGCTGCTTAGAGATGGAAAGGAATGCCTTACAAGATAGCCACTATTACAAGGCATGTGTAAGCAACAGTCTGGGTAACCACTTGGCAGAAATGTTCATTCTAAATTATTTATTTGACAAATATTTACAGTACACTCACCATACACCAGGCATTGTATTAAGTACTAGGGAAATAAAAATAAATAAAACTGGTGGGTTAAAGTTCTGGTTGCAGTTGGAATCTGGTGTTAGGTTTTAGTATGCTATATACAACAGGCTGTTTCTCAGAGTTGTGTCTGTAATGACTTTCTTCACCTTGGTTTAATCTCCTTTCTGTGTGTTCCAAGAATACCTGGCTTATATCGTCAGATGCTAGAGTCCTTGGTCTCCTCCGGATTCCTTGGAGTTTGGTGGGATAACATTAACCCTAGTATCTCTGCAGCTAACACAATGCTTGGTATTATGCATTGAGAAGGTGTGCAAATCACACTGGGAACTGACTGTGAAATGAGAACTTGTTTGCCCAGGTGAGCAATTAAGGTATGTTATTTGTTTCATCCTTATGGATTCCACTTTAAACTATTACTTATTTTTTGAGAGAGAGAGAGAAAGAGAGACCACAATACTGAAACTTCATTTAGTGTGGTGAGGGCCAGGATCACATGGAAAAGCAGTGCACTATCCAAGTGGACTGGACTATTTTATCAAGGCTTCTTTAAGTTACTTTTGGAATCTTATAATCAGTTTGCATTCTGTAGGGGAGATTTAAAAAATCTTAAATAAAAGAAAGACTAAGAACATTTTAAAAATCAGGTGGTGGTATATGTAGTAGAGCATATACTTTACTATACACTAGGATCTGGATTTAATATCTTCCTCCCTTCCTCTCTTCCCTCTTCCTCCCTTCCTCTCTTCCCTCTTCCTCCCTTCCTCCCTTCCTCCCTTCCTCCCTTCCTCCCTTCCTTCCTCCTTCCTCCTTCCCTTCCTCCCTTCCTTCCTCCCTTCCTCCCTTCCTTCCTCCCTTCCTCCCTTCCTTCCTTCCTCCCTCCCTTCCTCCCTTCCTTCCTTCCTTCCTCCCTCCCTTCCTTCCTTCCTTCCTTCCTTCCTTCCTTCCTTCCTTCCTTCTCCTTCTCTTCCTCCCCCTTCTTCTCCTTCTTTTTGTCTCTCTTTCTTCTTTCTTTCTTTCTTTCTTTCTTTCTTTCTTTCTTTCTTTCTTTCTTTTTTCTGCCTTGAGGGTTATGGCTGGAGCTAGATGCCAGCACTATGAACTCACCACTCCTGGTAGCCATTCCTCCCATATATATTTTTTTTTATTCGACAGGACAGAAAGAAATTCAGAGAGGAAGCAGAAACAGACAGAGTGAGAGAGAAAGATAGACACATGCATTTGTACCTATATCTTAACAACTCTAATGTAAACCTCAAACCTACTGACAAAATAATAATAATAATGAATTTTCTGGCTGCGAATACTGAGAGTGCTCCTCATTTAGAGTAAGCAGTGTGTCTCGTTCCCAACCACCATTCTTTGAATTTGCTCTGATGCTTTGACAACTCAGTTGACTGTCTACATCACTGCATCATCTACAAGATGCCCTATGTCTGAGATTTCCAAGACATGAGAACAACTGCTCTTTCCCACTGCTGAATAACAACACTGGAATCAGGAACTGTTTTTGTTAGGCTATTTATCTCCTCACAATATCCCACTTAAGGCCTTGGGTACTTGAGATATGAGCATAGCTGGAGAAATCCAGAATCCAGCAGATACCTACTTGCCGTGATCTAAGGGTGTATAAGGTTCACAGAAGCCCAGGCAGGATACGTTTATCAACACACAGCAGTTTCATTCCTCCTGGAAAATGACCTTCCCATGTGATAGATATATATTGAGTGCCCTGCTGTGACTAAGAGCTATCTAAAAAAGAAAAAAAAAAATACAGCCACCTCCTGAAGCATGTATAAATTGCTGTTTTAGACCCTATAAAATTTTAGAGAGCACCAAACATAGGACTTCATTCATCATCCTACAAGTGAGGACTGCCAAGGGAAGCTGGTTCTTCCTAAACCCAAAGTGGCAACACTCCAGCATTGGCAGAAATCAAATGAATCATTTCCTGCTTTTAGTTTTAGATAAATAATCAGAAAAGATTGTCTAGATTAGGATCCAAGAGACATTTTTCATAGCTCTGAGGTCTCAGAATTCTGAAGATGACAAGCAGAAACTCCCTTTTAAAGTTATTTTATTACATAGCTTTGGAAAGCTGGTAGATACATTCAAAGAAACCAAGTTCATTTTTTTTTTTTTGCTCCAGGGTTATCATTGGGGCTGGGTGCCAGCACTATGAGACTACTGCTCCTAGAGGCCTTTTTTTTTTTTTTTTTTTTCCATTTTATTCGACAGGATAGAGAGAAGTTGAGAGGGAGAGGGGGAAAGTAGAAAGGGAGAGAGACACCTGCAGACCTGCTTGTGAAGCATCTTCTTATGTAGATGAGGAACTGGAGCTCAAACCCAGATCCTTGAACACAGTACTATGTGTGCTAAACAGGGTGCCCTACAGCCCGGCCCCCAAATTTATTTCTTTATTTATCACAGCAGAGATATATGATTGCAATGCAGTGAGTTTACCAAGTATGTCTTCATATTTCTTTATGTTGTGAATCTGGTATCTGGGGGGTTTGCAGATAGCTGCCTTTTTCCTGGGGTGAACTAATCCCCAGAGGTAGTAAACTCACCTGGGTATTGACTAGGTACAGCCTCTGTGCCCCAGAGCATACCATCATTACTCAAATCAGCCAACAGGAAGCCTACTTACTCTACCTCAGCTTTTCTTTCCTGTGAGTGCCACTGGAAATTCGTTCCCCATGTGTCTCCCTGCTCCTTCTTTCTCCTGATAATTTAGTATTTATAAATATGATAGTATTTAAAGTAGCCCCTTTTCTTGTGTTTACTTGTGGCCTTCTTATCTAGATCTCTGATTACAACAAACTATCTTTACAGTGGCAGTCATTTCCATGCCCACGGACTTCTCCATACCTGAATGATTTTAGCACCTTGATTTATTTTTTATTTTCCCAAAGCACTACTCAGCTCTGGCTGAAGATGATGGAGATGGAGGTGGAGGCATTGATAATAGGACTTTGGACTCTCAGGCATGAGGGTTTCTTTGTGTAACCATTATGCTGCACCCCCCCCCCCCATACTTGATTTTAAAACAGTGAAGTTAAAGAGCATGGAAATAAGATGCTTGCATCACAGTCCATATAGGTTCCTGGGTGATGTGGAGCCAGTCTATTAAGTTCTCTGAGCCTGCTGGCCTGCCTTTTAAGTTGAGTTACTGGGATATCTCTAGGTAAGGTATAATGCATACACACACACACACACACACACACACACACACACACACACACACACATGATCAGGTTCTATAAGCTTATTCTTTTAGCATGTGGTTGGCTATTATACAGACTTCCAAATTATGGGATTTTCATCATCTAGCTTCTACTGGATATGCATTGTTTGACAGTATTTAAAGTAGTTTCCTCTTGTTATTTATTTATATGTTTGTTTGTTTGTTTGTGATTGAATTACAAAGTACAGGGGAGGTTGAGAAATGCTCAGCTCTGCCGCTCTATCCTTTGCTTTAGAACCCATTTCTGAGTAGAAGGAGAGGCTGGGAATGTCTATCTTGTCTGTTTCTTGAAAAATAGCAAGTGGTTCAGGATAAGCAGCACATGGCTTTGAGGTCATCAGCTCATCTGATCTCTTACATATTAATTTACTTTATTTATTTTTTAATTTAATTTATAAAATGGAAATATTGACAAAACTATAGGATAAGAGGGGTACAATTCCACACAGTTCCCACCACCAGAACTCCCTGTCCCATGCCCTCCCCTGATAGCTTTCCTATTCTTTAACCCTCTGGGAGTATGTACCCAAGGTCATTATGGGATTCAGAAGGTGGAAGGTCTGGCTTCTATAATTGCCTCCCTGCTGAACATGGGCATTGACAGATGGTTCCATACTCCCAGCCTGTCTCTCTCTTTCCTAGTGGGGCAGAGATCTGGGGAGGTGGGGCTCCAGGACACATTGGTGGGGTCATCTGTCCAGGGTAGTCAGGTTGGCATCATGTTAGCATATGGAACCTGGTGGTTCAAAAAGATAAGAAACCAGAACAAATTGTTGACTAATCATGAACCTAAAGGCAAGAATATTGCAGATTAAGATTTGGGGATTGGAGAGTCCAGCAGTAGTGCAGCAGGTTAAGTGCACATGGTACAAAGCGCAGGGACCAGAATCAGGATTCCAGTTGGAGCCCTCGGCTTCCCACCTGCAGGGGAGTCGTTTCACAGGTAGTGGAGCAGGTCTGCAGGTGTCTGTCTTTCTCTCCCCCTCTCTGCCTTCCCCTCCTCTCTCCATTTCTCTCTGTCCTATCCAACAACTATGACATCAATAATAATAATAATAACTACAACAATAAACAACAAGGACAACAAAAAAGAAAATAAATAAATGTTAAAAAAAAGATTTGGGGACTGGCCTGCATTCTATAAATTTTTACTTCAATCAGGTCTTAAACTCTGCTAAACTTTTGCCCTGAAGGCAAAAGGTTCAAAGCAAGGTTTGTAGTTTCTGCCTATTACTTTTTCTTTAAAGTTTTCTTTAATCTTTATTAATTTATTGGATAGAGACAGCCAGAAACCGGAAGGAGAGGGAGAGCAGGAGAAAGACAGAGAGACACCTGCAGCCCTGCTTCACCACTTGTGAAGCTTTCCCTCCTGCAGGTGGGGACTGGGGGCTCGAACTTGGGTCCTTGTGCATTGTAACATGTGTGCTCAATCAGGTGAGCCACCAACTGGCTCTCTATTGTTCTTTTCTACAATTCAGTTTTTAACATATTTACTTCCTCTGCATAGCAATTCCTACATTCAGAATGTGACAAGCTTGGTTATTAGCTTTTACCTAGCTTTTTACTTAGCTAATCTAATATACCCATGCAGGGTCACCTCATCTCTCTAAGGCTATGCCAGGCAGTCTTGGGCCTGTATGGTCACAATTTCATGAGTATTTAGAAAATGTAACAATGGACATCTAGGATGGTATTGGGCTGAAGGTGGAGAGGGGTTCTATAGTTACATATCCAATTATTTTCAAAGACTACATAGGACACACAAGAAATATAGAAGTTCCAATGTGACCCTGTGTGGGATTGTTAGCTGCTTTCTACATGGTGAAGGAAACAACAAATGTTGAAAGACTTAAAGATTCATGGATACATGAGCATGGGGGCTCAGAGGAGGACAGTCTCAAAAAACCTCCTAAAATGGACATGGCAAATATATCAGAGAGAAGGGGCAGGTGTCTCTTTCTCTCTTCCTCTCTATCTTCCTCTCCTCTCTCATTATCTCTATGTCTTATCCAATAAAATGTGAAAAAAAAAAAGGCTTCCAGGAGCAGTGGATTCATAGTGGTGGCACCAAGCCCCAGCAATAACCCTGGAAGATATATAATATCTGAGAGTTTACTAGTAAGAACAGAGTTGGGTTGGTCCTTTGTGATAAGATTCACCTATTACAAGTGCTGTGGCATAAATATTGCAAATAAAACTTTTGCCAGGATGACAGAATTGTAATAGTTGAGAGCTAGGCCTGTGAAAATCTCCACCCAAGGCTTAAGATATTTAAAAGGGCAAAAACTAGCAGGCTGTTTTTAGTCATTCTGAATATAAAAAGGCTTCCACACCTGGCAATTGAACAGAATAGAAGTCTGCCCCTGCAGCCAGGGTGGCTAGAGACATACTCCGTCCCCTGCTTTCCACAAAACCCAATGTAATTTTAACTGAAAGATAAGTCAGACAGTCAAAGATGAGAATGGGATGATCCCACTCATAAACAGAAGTTGAGAAATAAGAACAGAAAGGGAAACTCAAAGCAGAATCGGATTGAGTTTGAAGTATTGCACCAAAGTAAAACTCTCTGAGGGGAGGGGGAGGTTGAGATACTCAGTTTCACTGTGTGTTTGTGTGTGTGGGAGGGGGGCACAGGCCTTTTGTAGTGGGAATGGTGTTAATATACACTCTTATTAACTCATAGTCTCACAAGTCACTATTTTAAAAAAATAAAATAAAAGGAAAGATATATAGTCAATGAATTCCTGCCTTCTTCTGTCTTACCTGTGACAGAAGAAGGTTCCTTTTTCCTGTCTACCGTTCTCTTGGTAATTCTTCCTTCTTTTCTTTCTTTCTCTCTTTCTTTCTTTCTTTCTTTCTTTCTTTCTTTCTTTCTTCCTTTTTAACTTTCTATTAGTGATTTAATAATGATTAATAAGATAGTAACATAACAGGGCTATATTTGTACAGCTCCCACCGCCAGAGGCCTGTATCTCTTCCCCTCCATTGGAAGCTTCCCTTTTTTCTATCCCTCTCTGGGAGTAAGAACCAAAATTCTTTATGGGGTGCTGAAGGTGGAAGTTCTGGCTTCTGTAATTGCTTTTCCACTGGACATGGATGTTAGCAGGTGGATCCATACCCCCAACCTGTTTCTATATTTACCTAGTGGGGTAGGGCTCTAGAAAAAAGAAAACCCTCACCAGCTGCAAATTGTACTAATATCTTGATCTTAGACATTCATTTCTTTGTCTTTTTTTTTTTTTATTATCTTTTGCCGGGCTAGCATCACAGGTATTTCTTCCCGGGCACATGCTCTCTGGGTTGGAGAGAACTGGACCAGAGCCAACCTGGGCTGCTGCTTCCTCAGCGACGTGGGAGAGAGACCAGGAACTTGTGACAGAGTGGGAACACAATGTGTCTTTATTGATTAGAGACAACCCTTTTATATTTAGAACCGGAAGTGGCAAGTCAGAAAAGGAAATGGCTAGAAAAAGGGGTGGAGAAAAGGAAAGAGTGGGAAGGTAGAAAGCTTCCACAGGAATGGTTGCTAGGCTTTTAACTGGCGGGATTAATGTACCCTGCAGGCAGGGTGGGTCTCAAGGTAGAAAGAAGATAGACCAGGCAAAACAATGATTATGTAAATAGGCCATAGTGTCAACAATGGAGGATGGAGCAAGGGGAGCTGCCTGACAATCTTTATTTGTTTATTGGATAGAGATGGTCAGAAATTGCGAGGGAAGGGCTGATAGAGCAGGAGAGAGACAGAGAGATGCCTGCAACACTGCTTCACCACTCGCAAAGTTTTCCCCTTACAGGCGGGGGCAGGGGCTGGAACCTGGGTTCTTGCTCAATGTAATGTGTGTTCAGCCATGTGTACCACCAACCAACCTCTGATCTTTGATTTTCAACCTACAGAAATATGAGAAATTAAATTTGTATTGCTTAAGACACAGTCAATGACACTTAGTTTGGATAGCCTAAGAGGACTAGAGCATGTTCCTTCTAGTTATGGGATGTATCATAAATATTCTCCTGGCATCCTTTTTTTTTTTTTTCATTGCTGCTGCTGATATATATTTTTTTTGCTCAGATGTTTGTATCTCCTTCAAATATCTTTTCAAATTTCATGTGTTAATTGGGTTTCCATTGATCACTACTTTCTCCATATATAACACCTTTATATTATCAGTCTCCTTTTCTTCCTTTTCTTCTGCTTCCTCTTCCTCCTCATCTTGCTACTGCTGCTTCTCTTTATCCTCCTCCTCCTCCTCCTCCTCCTCCTCCTCTCTCTTCTTTCTCTACCATCAGGTTTATCCCTGGGGGTTCAGTGCCTACACTGTGACCCTAATGCCTCTGGTCACTGTTCTTTCTTCCTCTCACTTACTTTAACAGTGGATGAAAGATAAAGAGAGGGGGGGAAAGATAGAGAGAAATGGAGTTACATGCAGCACTTCTCCACCTGTCATGAAGCTTTCTCTCTGCACATGGGAACCCGGCCCTCAAACACTGGTCCTTATACATGGTAACATGTGTAGTGTACAGAGTCACCAACTTACCTAATGTTTTTGCCATAATATGAATGCTTTCTATTTTCCATCCACCTTGCTTGTTTACTTATTCATAGATTTAGTTGTTTATAAAAGGGAATAAGAAGAATGAGAGAAAGGGAAAGAGAGAAAGAGAGACAGAGACAGAGAGATCAGAGCATCACAGAGTTCTGGCATATGCAGTGACAGAGACTGATCCTAAAACCTTTGGTTTCCAAGACCTGTGTCTCCCTGGCCCTCTGTACTTGGCTTATGTAATTTGTATTATTTGTCTTCTGTCATTTTATTGTGTGGTTTATGGAGGCAGGAAATGTAGTCTTAGCTCACTGCCACATTGGTCTTGTTGCCAGCAGTGACTGGCACCTTAACAGTCCTCAGCAAATATTTATCGAGACAATGAGTGAAGTCAGGACTTTATTATTATTATTTGACATTAAGTCTGAATTAGAAGTTAGCATCCAAACATTCAGCACAGTTGTCAGCACCTCTGGCAAATTACAGTTTCTCTTCTTGGGTCCTGAAATATCCTTTGCTTCTTAAGTTAAGGTCTCCTAGGCCTGATTTTTAGATCCAGCCCAATCTAACTTCATAAGGCTGTATGTTGAGACAGTATAATATGTGGTTTCTGTCCATAGCTCTTATTAGAGAGAGCATCCAGGGTTCAGTTGATTCCAATTCCATTTTCATCTGTGGTTCTTTCTTGCAATTCCAAACCTAAGGTTGACTTTGGAACATCGTCTTTCTCGGGTTCCCACAATATTTGCTCTTGACTAATGAAAAAATGAATGATCATAAATATAATTAGTCTGAAGGCTTGAGGATATTTTTGGTATATTTGCAAGGAAGATGGGTTTTAAAGAAAAGCACTTGACTGTAGAAGACTCCAGGCATTTTTCTCTATGAGAGTTTCTAGGTACCAAAAATCAGAATATTTCTTATTCTCATTGATGCTCTGAGCAAATGAGGAAACAAAATAAGCTGTTTAACTTATCTTGGCCAATATAGTACTTGAGTTATGATTACAAGTTGAGGATCTTGTCAGGAGAGATCATATAATGGTTCTGCAAAAAGGCTTTCATGTCTGAGTTTCCAAAGTCCTAGGTTCAATCTGCACCATCATAAACCTGAAATAAATAGTTTTTTTTTCTTTCTTCCTTTAGGGTTTAGTTCATGGAATCATTTTGGATGTGTGATATTGATAAAGTAAGGGAGTTACTTTGAGAAATGATAGTAGGAGTCACTGAGTTAATATTTTAAATAATGCATAAATCCCCCAGCTCTTCATCTGTACTATTACAACCTTTAGGTTCATGATTAGTCAACAATGTCTTTGGTTTTATATGTTAACTCTCTTTTCTGCCAACAGGTTCCAGATGCTAACATGATGCTAACCAGACTTCCCTGGACA
The DNA here is from genome assembly GCF_950295315.1 of Erinaceus europaeus. Taxonomy (NCBI): domain Eukaryota; kingdom Metazoa; phylum Chordata; class Mammalia; order Eulipotyphla; family Erinaceidae; genus Erinaceus; species Erinaceus europaeus. The sequence goes on from NC_080164.1 coordinate 180,129,985, forward strand.
GACGACCCCACCAATGTGTCCTGGAGCTCCAATTTCCCAGAACCCAACCCCATTAGGGAAAGAGAGAGGCAGGCTGGGAGTATGGATCGACCTGTCAATGCCCATGTTCAGCGAAGAAGCAATTACAGAAGCCAGACCTTCCACTTTCTGGATACCACAATGACCCTGGATCCATACTCCCAGAGGGTTAAACAATAGTAAAGCTATCAAGGGAGGGGAGGGGATATGGAGTTCTGGTGGTAGGAATTGTGTTTAGTTGTACCTCTATTATCCTATGATTTTGTCAGTGTCTCCTCTTTATAAATAAACACATAAATAATATTATTTACAGACATTGTATATGTCTGTATATATTAGCAAAACAATGGTGCCTAACTGAAGCATTTTACTATTTAAGTGATCACTTAACAACTAAAACTGCACAAACATTTGACAAAAAAAATAAAATAATAATCCATAAAATCACAGAGTATCAAATTTTTCTGTATGGAGTCCTAGGTTGGGGACACAGCTTAAGTGGTAGAGTAGAGGGTTTACATGTCTGAAGATCCTGGTCCCATGCCCAGCATTGCTGGTACTAAATTTCTCTTTCACACACACACACACACACACACACACACACACACACACACACACACACACACACCACAAACACACAAACACACACACACACAATTTCTAACTCATATGTAATCAATAAAATGGGTGTTTGTTGAATTTATTGATTATTCCTAATAGCAAATATTTACAAACACCTATAGTATGCCAAGGGGTGTTGTTTTCGACGGGTTAGGTTGTTTTCGCCGGGCTGGCTTCACAGGCAGGTAACAGACGACCAGGGACTCATAGTTGAGCTGTAGGCAGTATCTCTTTATTCATGCAGGACGCAGCACAATCTAAGACGAGCTAAGCTAAACTCAAGGTACAGTACTCTAAAACTCACAATGCTATCTTTATATATACTTGCCAAGTAGGGTGGAAACAGGGTGTGACATAGAGAGGGTGGAGAGAAAAGTGACTGGTGACAATCAGAGTGTGACAAGGAGAGGATCAGGGTGTGACAAGGAGGCGGGGTGGAGCAAAAACATATCATGAAACAGTGGGGATTGAACCAATGCCCTGGAGGGAGGGAGGTGCTTGTTAACAGCGGTTATATAAATAGAATGAAGTGGTTATGTAAATAGAATAGTGTTAAGCAGGGGGGATTTAAACCAAATGAAACAGAAGGGGTCTCATGCATACCAACAAAGGGGTACTGGTAAGCACAGGAGTAGGTAGAAATTGAAGAAAGACAGACACAAAGGAAGAGAGTTCCCAGCTTTCAGCAAAGTTATAGTCTTAGTGGCTGAGAAAATTGTGTGCCTCCTGTGAGCATGTGCAGCTATGCACAGCTCTGTAGAGAGTAAAGATGTTTCCTTGCAATGGGAAAGATACTTCTTTTTTTAAAATTTTTATTTATACAAAGGAAACACTGAGGGACTTTTCAGAGTTAACCCAATTACCAAATAATGTGATGATAAGAATAACTATCCATTGTCTTCTTGAACCCTAAGACAGCAGAAACCTTACATTTCCACTATAGAGCCTATATTTTCCCCAGTCCTGGGACCCTTGGGTAGGGCCCACTTTCCCGTATGCTTCTCAAAATTCTTATCAAATAATATTGCATCTGCTGATTGCAGCCTAATCAATGCAGAGTGCCACCCCAACATGCTTCACTTCAGACTGTGTCCAGAGACTTCAGGTGTGGAATGACAACCCTTCAACTTCATCACTAGGGTGAGACCTTTCCTTTCATAGTATTCTCTAATTCCATCCCAGGTGGTTCACTTCCTAACAAAGTCCCAAAACCTAGATACAGACCAGGTTCCAGGAGATAGAGCATATGTCCACAAGTATCCATAAACCAGGGCAAATATATACTTGAAAGCAGTAGTACACTAGAGTTTGCAGTGAGTACCCTCTAACATTTCATCTCCATTATTCCAACCTTTGGGTCCATGATTCTTCAACTATTTGTTTGGCTTTGTATGTTAACTCTCTTTTCAGCCACCAGGTTCCAGATGCCATCAGGATGCTGGCCAGGCTTCCCTGGACTGAAGACCCCACCAATGTGTCCTGGAGCTCTGCTTCCCCAGAGACCCACCCTACTAGGGAAAGAGAGAGGCAGACTGGGAGTATGGATCGACCAGTCAACGCCCATGTTCAGCGGGGAAGCAATTACAGAAGCCAGACCTTCCACCTTCTACAACCCACAATGACCCTGGGTCCATGTTCCCAGAGGGATAGAGAATGGGAAAGCTATCAGGGGAGGGGATGGGATATGGAGATTGGGTGGTGGGAAATGTGTGGAGTTGTACCCCCCCATCTTATGATTTTGTTTATGTCTCCTTTCTTAAATAAATAAATAATAATAATAAAGGGGGCACAACTCCACACAATTCCAGCCACCAGAACTCCGTAGCCCATCCCATTCCCTGATAGCTCTCTTATTCTTTATCCTTCTGGGAGTATGGACCCAGAGTCATTATGGGATACAGAAGGTGGAAGGTCTGGCTTCTGTAATTGTTTCCCTGCTGAACATGGGTGTTGGCAGGTCGATCCATACTCTTAGCCTGTCTTCAGGAAATATACTTCTACCCACAGCTGATAATCCAGATGGCTTGACAAGGGGAAGAAAATTGTCTTGATTTTGCCTCTTCATATGATATGATTTTAAAATTTGTTATTAGTGATTTACAAGATTATAAAATAACAGGGGTACAATTCCACACAGTTCCAAACACCTGAGTTCTATAGAAACTTCCTTATTCTTTATCCCTCTGGGAGTATGGGCCAATCTTTTTTTTTAAAAAATATTTATTATTGATTTAATAAAGATTGACAAGATTCTGGGACACATTGGTAAGGTTGTCTGCCTGGGTACTTCAGGATGGCATCGAAGTAGCACCTGCAACTTGATGGCTGAAAGGTGGTAAGGTATAAAGCAAATTGTTCAGTATATAAGAACCCAAAATTAGAAATAGAGCAGATTGGGAGTCGGGTGGTAGCACAGTGGGATAAGCACATGTGGCTCCAAGCCAACCACAAAGACTGGTAAGGATCCCTGTTCGAGCCCCCAGCTCCCCACCTGCGGGGGAGTCGCTTCACAGGCAGTGAAGCAGATCTGCAGGTGTCTGTCTTTCTCTCCCCCTCTCTGTCTTCCCCTCCTCTCTCCACTTCTCTCTGTCCTATCTAACAATGACGACATCAATAACAACAACAATAATAAGTACAACAACAATAAAAAACAAGGGTAACAAAAGGGAAAATAAATAAATATAAAAATAAAATTTAAAAATTTAAAAAAAGAAATAGAGCAAATTAAATTAGGAGTTTTTATGTGGGAAGAAGCTAAGGAGTTTATTTTCTGTATGTTACCATGTGGCCCATGACTTCAGTAATTTTTGACTGAGCCTGATAGCTAAGATACCTTGATATGTTCTTGATTCTAAAAATGAAAAATAGATTTAAAAAAAATCCACTAATGTAGCAAGAGATTGGATTTTACTTGATTGTGATAGCTAAAGAAACTTATTTTTACCAAGCATCAATACAATTAGCTGGAAACACCAAGGTGCTGATGGGCTTGCAACCATTACACTGAAGTGATGTGGAGAAAACTAAGGGATCTGAACTCCAGCTTCAGCTTCACTAATAGGTGTGTGTGTGTGTGTGTGTGTGTGTGTGTGTGTTTACACAAATTGTTTAATCTTTCTCCAAACGTTGACCACCTATCTGTAAGTTTGGTTTACTAGGACATGAACACTCTTCCTCTCAACATCATGAAGGGTAGTTAAGAGAAAGCATAGATAACCAGACATATAAACTGGTAGAGATATATTAAACATATAAATGAGTATGCTGAATCAATACAGCCACATTATTTCACAAAAGACCATGAGCAGATAAGGTATGAAGGCCTTGGCGATCACAAGGAAAGAAACACCCACTGGCCTTTTTTCATATCCTACATTTCAGTCAGTCTGGAAATACATGGCAAATGCTTGACTTCAACCAGACTTCATTTTCTTAAATCTTAGAGTAAGCTTGACTATTTTATTTTTTAATGAAATGTCTTTAGTTTGGAACAAATTAAAGAAAGTATCAAGAGCAACACACTAAAATCCTGTATGAATAGTCTATTTGATGCCCATCTATACAGAGTCAACTTTCCTCTAAATCTATTAATGCTGAAAAATAACCACCAATAACTGAAAAAGGTTTTTGGAAGGAGATATATTTTACCCAAAAAAGTTAGCACGAAGAGATTTTTATGGCAGGTTTAAATCTCCCTTAAATTAGAGAGTTGTAATGGAAATTCTGACAGGCTCAACTAAGTCAGTTCAAAAATATACTCAACACTTAACACACACTGTGCATGAAATGTATTTTTAACATGCTATATGTTTATTACAGATTAAATACTCAGAAATGGAAAAACAGCCCAAATGTTTCTTAAATATTTGCGTAATGTAGTCAGAACTCCTTGCAAATTGTAACCATGAAGAGTACATGTTAAGTGTTTAACTAACATCAAATGCAATAAAAACGTTTCATTTGAAATCCTAAACGGGCGATAAAAATGCCAGGAAAGACAGACGACAGATTACAGCTTCACCCCAGATCCTCTCTCATTCAGGTGAAAGTCATTTGACTAGCTTCAAGCCCTTAGAATATCATGGTTGGATTTGTGCCTTCCATTGGTTTTCCCCCAAAAGCCCTATTTTAGAGCATCTGAGATAGCTATCCCAGCATTCCCAATGCCCATGTTCAGCGGGGAAGCAACTACAGAAGCCAGACCTTCCACCTTCTGCATCCCATAATGACCCTGGATCCATACTCCCAGAGGGATAAAGAATAGGAAAGCTATCAAGGAAGGGGATGGGGTATGGAGTTCTGGTGGTGGGAATTGTGTGGAGTTGTACCTCTCTTAACCTACAGGTTTTTCAATGTTTCCTTTTATAAATAAAATTTTAAAAAATAAAGGCATTAGCTTTTCTTCTGACTGCTTTCAAGATGGGGGAAGCTCCTTCTGTACCTTGTGTCAACCTGCACACCAGGTACCATGTTAGATTGGACAGGGCATGCTGATGTTGTCATTACCAGCCTCAGGGTCTGAAGTAGTTGTCTTAATCTCGCTGTATCTTTGTACCTTCTCTTATCATACAGGAGTGGACCCAAGGTTCATTGGTTTGTTGTTAGAATTAAGTGACTTGAAATGTGTGATATGTTCAGAACCGTTTCTTAGTAGGAAGTGTTAGTTCAGCACTTAATATAACATTTTAGCCTACAGTTTGCCAAGTGTTCTGGATATAGTAAGCATGTAGTTAAGAAATAGTCAGGGATCCCTCTATCTTTAAGTCCTTAATATTAATAAAGATATAATATCTTAAAAAAATTTTATGTGTAATATGTGCTTTTAGCTTTTAGTATTTTATTTTTTTAGCAGTTATGAGATTATCTTTCTAAACCTCTAGCTCAATTCCCTTGCTGGACTGTTATTTTCATCATAGTGTTTTTATGCTTACTTTTGTTGGGGCTATGTTTTAGGGACCAAATAGTTTTGTGCATGAGTGAATGAGTGAGATCAAACAGTCCACTAGGTATATGCTTGTCTAAGTAACCTAACTAGTTGATTTTTTTTTCAGTTTCTAGTGCTTCAGAGATTACTTACTCAATATCATTCATTACATTACCTATTTCTCAGTTGTGTAAAGCTTTCTCGTTGAACCAACAGCCCTTAGCAATGAATATGTCTATGAATTAATCTACTAATCAAGGAAAATAGAAATAAATTTGGTAACTTCAGCAGATATTGGGAGAATACTGACACAGTGATTCTGGGCCCATGGTTTAGTTTCCCAATTTGTTCAGTGAGAGTAATGAAATGTCTACTTAATAGGAGAAATTAGGCAACATTTAGAACATGCATATAAAATAGCTTCTGACATAGTAAGTACTCACATATAGGTACGTTACTATATTTTAATAAATATTATTACTTATAACCATAGAAGCAATCATGATAATTGCTATAATATGCTACATTAAGTGTATGGTTACATAGTGCTGTTAGCAACATTAGTACACTGACCTTATTCTGCTTTGGTTTTGCTCATGCACATTTTCGTTATTGTTTTTCCATTCTGTTGTCAAAATCTGGAAGGAGAAGGCTTGTATTCATTAATACTTTTAAAATTTCTGTTCGTTTCAGATTGGCTTCTTGCAGGCTGTTCTGTCTTCCCCTTCTCTACTCCAACCCAAGACAAATACTACTGGGGAAAGAACTGTGGTCCAAATGAGAACAATTTTTACCATGCTTCCAAATGTCAACTTCACAGCTTAGGAAAGCTGTTTAAGACCACAGATCAAACTTTCCCCTCATCTTCCTCCTCTTCTATTTTTGAAAGAACGCTTAAATTAAAAGGAAGCAGGTAATCAAAGCCAGCTATCTTAGTTGCCAATATAAATTTGCCTCTTAGCACCAGTATGGCTCAGAGAAGCTGGAAGTTAACAGTGTGGATTTGATTTGATTTGGAGTTTACAGCAATTATGCACACAAGTGCTTTATTTGACACAAATCTCAAGTCTGAAGATCAGTGGCACTGCCCTTGACCTCATCCTTTTATCTATGGATCACTAATAAACTCATTATCTTGAAAAAAAATGGTATTTGTCCTCCTTTTTGATAAACAGAAGGCTTTCTTTTCTCAAATGCCTGCAAAGTTGTTGTTTAAGAAACTTCTCTGTGCTTTATTTCTTGATACTAAACCTGCCAGCAATTTCTAGGATTGTGAGCAAAAATTTAATTTCTGAAATCTAGCTAGCTATTCCTTTAATGATTCTGCTTTGAAAAAAAGCAAGTGAACTGGTAGAATGTAAACTGGTCCAACTCCTGTAGAGAGCAGTCTAGAGAATTCTCAGAAGGCTAGAAGTGGGCTTACCTTATGACCCTACAATTCCTTTCCTGGAGACATATCCTAAGGAACCAAACACATCCATCCAAAAAGATCTGTGTATATCTATGTTCAGAAGAGCACAATTTGTAATAGCTTAAACCTGGAAGCAAACCAGGTGTCAAACAACAGATGAGTGGGTGAGCAAGTTGTAGTCTAGATAAACAATGGAATACTACTCAGCTATTAAAAATGGTGAAATCACCTTCTTCACCTCAGCTTGGATGGAGCTTGAAGGAACTGTGTTAAGTGAGATAAGTCAGAAAGAAAAGGATGAATATGGGATGATCTTACTCATAGGCAGCAGTTGAAAAACAAGATCAGAAGGGAAAACACTCAGCAGAACTTGGACTGGAGTTGGTGTATTCCACCAAAGTAAAAGACTCTGGGGTGGGTTGGGGGGAGCAAGGTTCAGGTCCTGGAGCATGATGGCAGAGGAGGACTAGTAGGGGTTGATTTGTTGTGTAGAAAACTGGGAAAAGTTACACATGTACAGACTATTGTATTTTACTGTTGACTTTAAACCATTAATTCCCCAATAAAGAATTAAAAAAAAATAACAAAGTTCAGGAAATAGTGAACTATCTGAATCCTAACCCTTTACTGAATACACCCTGGGAAAAACTAATTCTTCTTCTAGCGTTTGCCCTTCTTCCATAGCTAGTCAACAGCGTCAGGTTGAGCCTGATGTAAAGTTTCGAGACCTCCTTTGAATCTGGAGAGGTGGCAGTCGTTGACTATGTGGGTCATAGTCTGTCTGTAGCCGCAGGGGCAGTTCGGGTCGTCTCTGGCTCCCCAACGATGGAACATAGCAGCGCACCGGCCATGGCCTGTTCGATAGTAATTGAGGAGGGCCCAATCATAACATGCTAGGTCAAAGCCGGGTTGATGCTTGCAGGGGTCTGTGATGAGGTGTTTGTTCTTGACCTCAGCTGACTGCCAACTCTGTTTCCAAGAGTCTGGAACAGAGAAGTTCAGTGTAGGCCTAGGAGACCAGATTGGGTGATTAGACGTCAAGCGTTGGACAGGGTGGGTATATTGGCAGGTCTGGTAGAGTGTAGACGTGGGAAATGAACTTAGATGATGCCGCATCCCGATGAATATCTGGCGGGGCGATGTTGCTAAGAACTGGCAGCCATGGAACCGGGGTGGAACGGATGGTTCCAGAAATTATCCTCATGGAGGAATATAATTTGGAATCGACCAAGTGGACATGGGGGCTACGGAACCATACTGGGGCACAGTATTCTGCAGTGGAATAGCATAATGCCAGAGATAATGATCGTAGTGTGGAAGCGCTTGCGCCCCATGAGGAGCTGGCCAGTCTTGCAATGATGTTATTCCTCACGCCCACCTTTGCTGCAGTTTTTATGAGATGTTCGTGAAATGACAGAGTGTGATCAAGAGTAATGCCAAGATAGACCGGCCGGGCTTCATGCTGATTCTCGTATCGCCAAGCTGCACATTAAGCTCACGCGAGGCTGAGGCATGGTGTAGATGGAAAACAAATGATACCGTTTTTGCAGTGCTAGGGATTAGTCGCCATTTGTTACAGTAATCAGATATCAGAGACATGTCTTTCGTGAGTGTTTCCTTGAGGATGTCGAACTTGGATGCCTGAGTTGCACAGCAGATGTCATCGGCGTAGATGAACTTCCTTGAAGAAGTTTCTGGGAGGTCATTGATATAAATATTAAATAGGAAAAACTAATAATATGATTTATCAACCATTGAACATACAGACATGTCACAAATTTTTAAATGATAGATTTATTTAGATATAATTAATTACCACAAAATTCACAATATTTTAAGGTATAGAATTTAGTGGCTCTTAATCCCATCTCAGCATTGTGTGGCCATTACCATTATTTTTATTTTTTATTTTGTTTTTATTTAAGAAAGGATCAATTAACAAAACCATAATGTAGGAGGGGTAGAACTCCACACAATTCCCACCACCCAATCTCCATAACCCATCCCCTCCCTTGATAGCTTTCCCATTCTCTATCCCTCTGGGAGCATGGACCCAGGGTCAATGAGGGTTGCAGAAGGTAGAAGGTCTGGCTTCTGTAATTGCTTCCCCGCTGAACATGGACGTTGACTGGTCGGTCCATACTCCCAGTCTGTCTCTCTCTTTCCCTAGTAGGGTGTGTCTCTGGGGAAGCTGAGCTCCAGGATACATTGGTGGGGTCTTCCATCCAGGGAAGCCTGTCCAGCATCCTGGTGGCATCTGGAACCTGAGTAATGAAGCTGAAGGGTTGTTATTCCACTCTCCACTTGTGAAGTCTCTGGACACAGTCTGAGGTGAAGCATGTTGAGGTGGCAATCGTTGCGTTGGTTAGGTTGTGATCGGCGGATGCAATATTATTTGGTATGGATTGGGAGATGCATACGGGAAAGTGGACCATATCCAAGGGTTCCAGGACTGGGGGAAGTAGGGGCTCTATAGTGGAGATGTGAGGTTCCTGCTGTCTTAGGGTTCAAAAAGACAATCGATAGTTAATGTTATCATCACATTATTTGGTAATTGGGTTAACTTTGAAAAGTCCTTTTGTTAGGGTTTGCTGTACAGTACCCCGTATCTTGTATATAGCTGTGCTATTGGATGCTTCTAATCTACTTGGTCTAGGCTTTTGAGAGAGTCCGCATATCAAATACACAGCCTATATATTAAAAAGATTCAGTTTGTGTTTTGAAAAACTTTGAGACATACAATTGATTTTCTCCCTCTCATATTAATCAACTACTGATTTATATGTCTACATTTTGCTAGGAGTGTAGCAAAATGTACCATTCCCACCACCAAAAGACTGTGACCCATCCCTCCCACCTACTCCCACCCCCCACTGGCCCGGGAAGCTGCATGTCTACCGCTCACCACAGGGTTTTTACTTTGGTGTTCTACTTACAATTTGATCAGGTCCTGCTTTTAGTTTCCCTTTCAGATCTTCTTACTCAACTTCTGTTGATGAGTGGGATCATCCCATACTCATCTTTATCTTTCTGACTTAGTTCACTTAACATAATTCCTTCTAGCTCTGTCCAAGATGGGTCAGCGAAGGTGGGTTCATTGTTCTTGATAGCTGCATAGTATTCCATTGTGTATATATACCACAGCTTTCTCAGCCACTCATCTGTTGTTGGGCACCTGGGTTGCTTCCAGGTTTTAGCTATTATGAACTGTGCTGCTATGAACATAGGAGTACATACCATTACCATTATTGAACCCTGGAACATTTTTATTACTCTTCCCAAAACTGTCCCTTAGCAGTCACAGCCCAGATTTGTTCTCTCTCTCAGACCTTGGAGACCATTGCCCTATTTTCCCATTTATGTTCATTACCCTGTTCTGGTCACTTATAAGTAAAGTCTTATAATGTGTGGTTTTGTGTGTTTAGCTCCTCCTTCTTTCCCTTTCCCCTTTCTCCTCCCTTTCCCATACCTTCAGATCCACCTTGCCTCCCCCTTGCCTCCCCCTTTCCTTGCCTAGTTTAGCCTTCTCTCCCCTCCTCTCCCCTCCCCTTTCCTCATGACCAGGGCTTCACTGCTATAGGCTAGCAATCTTTCTTTTTTTTAAAATATTTATTTTATTTTATTTATTTATTCCCTTTTGTTGCCCTTGTTGTTTTATTGTTGTAGTTATTATTTTTGTTGTTGTATAGGACAGAGAGAAATGGAGAGAGGAGGGGAAGACAGAGAGGAGGAGAGAAAGATAGACACCTGCAGACCTGCTTCATCGCCTGTGAAGCGACTCCCCTGCAGGTGGGGAGCCGGGGTTCGAACCGGGATCCTTATGCCGGTCCTTGTGCTTTGCGCCACCTGCGCTTAACCCGCTACGCTACAGCCCGACTCCCTATAGGCTAGCTTTATAAGATAGAGACAGAGAAAGAGGAGAAAAACAAAACAAAACAAAACATCATGGCACATGCAGTACAGTTCTTACTTCTTTAACTTTTTTGTTTTCCATAATACTGTTTACCTCAGCTCTGGCTTATGGTGATGCTGGAAACTGAACTGGTGATCTGAGAGCCCTTAGGCATAAAAGTCTTTTTACATAACCATTATGCAACCTCCCTGAGTGGCAACTGGCTTCTTTCATTTAGCAAAATGTTTTCAAAAACAAAAACAGAAGCAAGCAAATTGTTCCTAAGACTTTTGAGTGGTGGGAGAATGGAGGTTCAAAACTTTGGTGGTGGGTGTGGTGTGTAACTATGCATTGTAATCTTATTACCTTGTAACCTTCTACTAATCACAAATGGAAAATTAATGAGGGGGTTGGGCGGTAGCACGGATTAAGTGCATATGGCACAATGCTTAATGAGCAGCAGAATGATCCCGGTTCAAACCTCCCCCCCAGCGGAGTGGCTTCACAGGAGGTGAAGCAGGTCTGCAGGTGTCTGTCTTTCTCTCCCCCTTCTGTCTTCCTCTCCTTACTCCAATTCTCTCTGTCCTATCCAAAAACAACTACATCAAAAACAATAAAAATAATAACCACAACAACGATAAAACAACAAGGGCAACAAAAATGGAAAAAAAGTAGTCTCCAGGAGCAGTGGTTTTGTAGTTCAGGCACCGAGCCCCAGCAATAAACCTGGAGGCAGAAAAAAAAATTAAAAAAAGAAAAAATAGTAATGTTTTCTAATTTTGTCCATGTTGTAAGATGTATCAGTAATTAAATCTGTTTTGTGTATACTCCACATTTTTTCCATTTATTAGCTGTTTGACACATGTGAAACATGCTGCTACAATTGTGTACACGCTTTTGTGTGGGGTGCTTTAATTTTCTTTGTGTAAATACCTACAAGTAGAATTGCTGAGTCATATATGAGAACCAGGAGGGCCAAGTGGTGCACCTGGTTGAGCACACATGTTACAATACTCAAGGACCCGGGTTCGAGCCACTGGTCCCTACCTGCAGGGGGAAAGCTTCACAAGTGGTGAAGCAGGGCTACAAGTTTCTCTCTGTCTCTCTTCCTCTGGATCACCCCTCTATCCTTCTCAATTTCTGGCTATCTATCCATTAAATAGATAAATAAATAAAGATAATTTTAAAAATAAAAAAACACTGAGTATACAAATGGGAAACAGTCACCCCACAGATAAAAACAGAACTGTAACACAGGGGGTTAAGCACACATTGCACAAAGTGCAAGGACTGGTGTAAGGATCCAGGTTCCAGCCACAGGCTCCCCACCTGGGGGACGGGGGCAGTCACTTCACAAGCGGTGAAGCAGGTCTGCAGGTGTCTATCTTTTCTCCCCCTCTCTGTCTTCCCCTCCTTTCTCCATTTCTCTCTGTCCTATCTAACAACGACCACATAAATAACAACAACAATAATAACTACAACAATAAAAACAAGGGCAACAAAAGGGATAAATAAATAAATAAAACTCTAAGATAGAACTGGCTGTACCTGTCTGGGGTTACAATTTCATCTTTCATAAAAATTTCTTTTATCTGATTTACCCAGATCTCCTTCCCGTCATTTTTTTTTTCCTCTTCCCTTCTGATCACAGTAAATTGGTATGAAGTTTACTTTTGTTTTACCTAGTTCACTGTTTGTTTTGATGAATTAAATATCAAAACCAGGGGCTTGAACTCAGTTCCTTGTGCACTCTAATGTGTGTGTTCAACCAAACATTATAAATAAAACTCTAAGATAGAATAAAATAAAATAAAAATAAATAAAACTCTAAGATAGAACTGGCTGTACCTGTCTGGGGTTACAGTCTCATCTTTCATAAACATTTCAAAAACTAGTCTGATCTAAGCCAGCAGTGCAGATTTAAGTTATGATCATTAGTAAGAACTCAAGACATGAAATATAATTCTTCAGTAGTAGACTCCTCCCACTTCCCACCCCAAACATGCTCCCCTAAAAACAAACAAACAAAAACAACTAAAAAAAATTATCTGGGATTCGGGCGATAGTGCAGCGGGTTAAGCGCACATGGCACAAAGCGCAAGGACCGGCATAAGGATCCCTGTTCAAGCCCCTGGCTCCCCACCTGCAGGGGAGTCGCTTCACAGGCTATGAAGCAGGTCTACAGGTGTCTATCTTTCTCTCCCCCTCTCTGTTGTCCCCTCCTCTCTCCATTTCTTTCTGTCCTATCCAACAATGATGACATCAATAACAACAACAATAAAAACTACAGCAATAAAACAACACGGGCAACAAAAGGGGATAAACAAAATAAATAAATAAATAAAATAAATAAGAATTAACTTTTTTTTGTCTTAGTTTCCAACATAGAAGCCACCAGAAGAAACCAGATGTGAATCCCTAGCTAGCCACATGAGGTACTCTACTAATTAGTCCTGCCTGCAACCCCCTCTGTGAACAATAGCTAATCAGGGCACAGCTAAAGCCTTCCATTTTTTCCCTCTGTTACAACTCTCCCATTCCTTTGCTTACATTTGAATCTGCCAGAGTACTAGTGATGATAGCTGGGTTTCTCAGTATCCCAGGCTCTGAATAAACAAACTTGGCTACTCTCATCTGCTTTGTCTCATTTATTTCTACATATGCTAATGTTGGCTGGCTTAACATTTTGAGGACCTGCCAAATTGGTTTTTAGAGTGACTTACATGTGGCAGATTTAAATTCTTTGCTATCTAGTCATTGGTCCAGACCAGGGGCCTTTGCAGAGCCAACAGCTGACTGGATAGTTTCTTTGTGTTGCAGTTTCATTAATTAACATGGTGGATTACATAAAAGGGAGCACTGGTTTCAAAATGCAGGTAAGACGATTGTGTTCTTAGAATCTTAGTTGAGTCTTTGAGAAATTTGAGATGGAAGGCTGAAGAGGAGTTCCAAGTGCAATGTTAGAGTCCAGAATATAGTATAATTGGGGGGAGGGAGGGGGGAATCCTTGTCTTCTACTTTCATAAAATCACAACCACTTGATTTGACGCTTTCCTTTTGCCCCCTCTTGTCTCTGCTATGAGATTTTCTTTTTTTTTCCTCATTACAGATCATTCAAATTTCTTTTTTAAAAAAATATTCATTATTTATTTATTATTGGTTAGGGACAAAGAGAACTTGAGAAAGGAGGGAGACACAGAGAAGGAGAGAGACAGAAAGACATTCACAACCCTACTTCACCACTGGTGAAGCTTTCGTCCTGCAGGTGGGGACCAGGGGCTTGAACTCAGTTCCTTGTGCACTCTAATGTGTGTGTTCAACCAAACGTGCCACCATCTGGCCCCTCCAATTTGCCCATCAATATATCTTCCCGTTAGTTCATGAAGAATTGTAATGGTGTTATTTTTGCCTCAGTAACTAAGGAGTAGTTCAGGGATTCACAGATTTTGGTGGGAAAGGACTGAGAAGGAAAATAATAAAATAGGAAGTGGTCTAGGGAGATGCTTAGTGTTCGTACACAGGGCTCGCATGCCAGACATCCCTGATACATGTACAAGGAGAGAGGTGCTTTAAGTCTCTCCTTTCCCTCTCCCAATAATTAAATAGGTAATTTTTAAAAAAAATAACATAAACCAGGGAAATATTGTGGAATTGTGAATATCTAGAGACACAAGTTCCCCTTCTCCTTCTTCCTCTTCTTATTGTTGTCTTCTTGTTGTTCTCCTTCTCCTCCTCCTCCTTCTCGTTTGCATACAGGGTTATCCCTGGGGCTTGGTGCCTGCGCTATGAATCCACTTCTGGCCTCCATCTTTCTCTCATTGTTGTTCTTGCTGTTATTATTGTTGTTGGATAGTGCAGAGAGAAATTGAGAGAAGAGGGGAAGATAGAGAGGGGGAGAGAAAGATAGACACCTGCAGGCCTGCTTGACTGCTAATGAAGTGTCCTCCCTGCAGATGGGGAGTCAGGGGCTCGAACCAGGATCCTTGTGCAGGTCCTTGTGCATAGTGCTATGTGTGCTTAATCCGGTGCTACCTACTGGCTCCCTCTTTGACTTCTTTAGGATAGCTAATTTCCTCCTTTAGAAAAATGGCACTTAATAGTAGTCAAACCATATCTGTGACCTTGGGAGAACTACTGAAGTTTCCAATAGAAAGAATGGGGACAGAGATCTCTGATGGAATGGTGTGGAATTATACCCCTGTTATCTCATAATTTTGTAAATCAACATTTAATCACTAATAAGATTTTTAAAAATGATACTAAAATAGTCCTTAAGAGATAACATGATAGTTATTTAAGACTATCTTTCCATTTAAACCTCATGAAAACTCTGAGGTGTAGAAATAGTCCCACTGATGTCAACGGCCATGATCAGCAGGGAAGCAATTACAGAAGCCAGACCTTCCACCTTCTGCATCTCGTAATGATCTTGGGTCCATACTCCCAGAGGGCTAAAGAATAGAAAAGTTATCAGGGGAGGGAATGCAATGGTGGTGAAATTGTGTGGAATTGTGCCCCTCTTATCCTATGGTCTCGTTAGTGTTTCTGTTTTATAAATAAAAACCATATATTCCATGGAAATATTCTCACTGAGCAGAGAAAACTCTGAAAAATGATGCAGGGCCTTTTTTATGTGCTTGCATCATATTCCTATGTGGTTGAGCTGGCATACAGTATCCTGTCATTTCATTCCAAAGGTTGTGTGTGGGGGCTGCTCCTGAAATGTATTTCCAGTTTCCTTATTGCTTAACTGAGGGGAAGATAGCAGATAAAGGCATCAAAAGGATCTGTCATCTGTAGAGTTTGATTCACCTGTGTGTACATTGATCCTTTATTCAGATTTACTGAGAAGTGATGAGTGATCAAAATCCTATCAGTTTCGTTACTTAAGAAAATTTAGTGTCTTCCATATGTCAAGGCATATTGTGAATAACACAGTTGCTATGTTTGCTTAGAGAGTTCTCCTACAACTTCATCCTCGTCTCTACCTATAACAACATTTTTAAAAAGTTTTATTTATTTATTCTTGAAAGAAGAAGAAAAGAGAAAAAATAAGTGTGAAACGGTGGCACATGTAGTGCTGGAGATTGAATTCGGGACCTCAGACTTGAGGATCAAGTACTTTATCCACTCAGCCAGGAATTATCTAACCCCTAGGTGAATATTGACATCTGTGGCATCTCTTAACATCTCCTTTACAAGGGGCCAGTTGGTAGTGCACACAGTAGAGTTTTGTTATAATGTGCAAGGGCCAAGTTCAAGATCCCAGTCCCCACCTGCAGGGGAAAAGCTCCACAAGTGGTGAATCAGGACTGCTAGTGTCAATTTCTCTCCCTCTCTGTCTCCCCCTTACCTTTTGATTTCTCTTTATCTTTGTCCATTAAATAAATAAATACATATTTTTAAAAGTTTCCTTTACAAAAAAACAAATGTAAAGAATATGGCCTCTAGTTCTATAACTGGATGACTTCAGTTGTGGGAAACGAACAAGTTAAGGTCAAATCTTATTATAGAAAATATATCTAATAAAATATTGCTATAGTAAAATATTTTAAAGACCTGGACAGAGGCCTAGAGTAATAGTGGTCTGTTGACTTCCTTAGAATAAAATTCACAAATAATTCAATGTAATTGGTGCTTTTCTCCTACCTCTATTTTTACAATTAAGGGGAAAATCCCCCTAATATCTTGTTGTGTGGTATTTAATATTCCAATGAATATTTATAGAGTGCCTCCCAAGCATTGCAGTGGCCTGTGCAGGACACCCAGGCATACCTAATGCAGGACTCCAGCCCACCAGCAATTCATATCTTGATGCAGTGGCACGAACTATGTAAACTGAAGTGGAACTTTTATGACTCCTCTCCCTGATGTTGCAGAATAAAATAATTCTGCATTCTGTCCCATTGAGAAAAGAAGAAAAGTTTATTATGTTGTACAATATAGGGAATGAAAATTCTCCTTCCCACTACTCTCATTCCACTGTCTCATGGTAGGGATTAGAGAGCTGGTGTTTATCTCAAGTGGCATTGTTCATGACTCCTCCTGTGATCTTCTTCCTGCTAAAGGGAATTAGGCAGTCCCAAGGGATGGGCAGGCACATTAACTACTTCTAGGCTCTCCCCAAGAACTTCAGTCTTTTTATATTCTATTTCAGAATCATATAGTTATTGGCAAAGCAGGGGAGAAAAATCTCCTCAATACCAGTCAAAAAATAAACTATTAAGAATTATTGTTATTCAACAGCACCACCATAAGCCAGAAATAAGCAGTACTCGCCTCTCTTTCTTATGAAAATAAACACGCATTTTTTTTAAAGAAATAATCCAGGGGCCAGGAGTTGGTGCGCCTGGTTGAGCACACATTACAATGTTTAAGGACTTGGTTTCTAGCCCCTGTCCCCCACCTGCAAGGAGAAAGATTTGAAAATGATGAAGTAGTGCCACAGTTGTCTTTCAGTCTCTCTCCTTCTCTATCTCCCCCTCGCCTCTCAATTTCTGACTGTCTCTATCAAATAAATAAAGATAACAAAAAGTTAAAATATATATAAAGAAATTATCCATCACAATAATTTAAAAAACATAAGATTATTAGACTTGAAGACTAAATTGACTGGGTCCAAGTTTTCTGAGGGCAGCTATACTATATGTATTTTTTCTTTTTTTGTCTTTGGCTTGGGGTTCGGAGGGTTGTAGAGACACAGCATTTCTTGTCTAACACACTTCCCCACCCCTTCCTTGTTCTTCTTTTTTCTTTAAGCTGTAGCACTTCACGGCTGAGTCTGCCTATGGACCCCACCTGAAGTCAGTTTCCACTTCTCAGCCAACTACCTTCAACGTTCACCTTGCACTCCTAAGACAGGAATTCTGAATCTTAAGAAAAATGAAAATTTCTCTTCTTTTCTGATCTTTTCTTTTTTCTTTTCCTTTCTGAAGAGAAAACACTAAGCAGGACTTGGACTGGAGTTGGTGTTTTACACCAAAGTAAAAGACCCGAGTGAGTGGGTAGGGGAGGGTTCAGGTCCTGGAACATGGTGGCAGAGGACCTGGTGGGGGTTGCATTATTATGAGGAAAACTGGGAAATGTTACGTGTGTACGAACTATTTACTGTCAGCTGTAAAACATTAATCCCCAATAAAGAAATAAAAAAAAGAAGTTAGAAAATTAAGTATAACAGGACCCCATTATTGTCAGAGTTCTGCTACTTTAGCTTCCAGAAACCCTGTTTTTCCACTGTGATATAGCATTTCTGCAAATTATAGGAAATATGACATGTTGTACACATGATATGTACAATATTCCTAGAAATAGATCACATACGTACTAGGTCATAAAATAAGCTGAAATGTCCCAGCAATGACTAAATAAAATGGTACATGACAACTTCAAGTCCAATGCTGTTAATGTGACAGGTGCTATTATGGTTAGGTATCACAATTAGGTCGGTCTTCTATGTTCTTCTCTGCCAGGTCTCCAGCCCACTTGTCATTGCACAGTAGGAACCTGGCATCTTTGAATCACAATCTTTCATCTTTCTTTCGGGTGGACTTACCTAACCAGATGTTTACCTTATTTTTCTTGCTTTATTTGCAGTCACTTTGTTGAGATACTAGTCTTGTAACATCAGGAACACATCTCTTCTGCCAGACAGTATCATTTTGGTTCAAAGTGACAAAAACCACTAGAATTACATCTGGCAAGTAGCAATCATTGTCATGGTGAGAATGATAGGAAACTGTAGACTCAGAAAACTGGGAAGCATGGAGGGAAGCAAATGAGATCAGAAAAACTCTGTTTCTCTACCTTTTGGGGTATTACTTTTCCTGAGCTGCCTTAATGCGTGCACTCAACTCTTTCTCCATCACAACCAAGATTGGTTCTGGTTGTTCTAAATATATGATGTTTCAACTCCAGTAAAACCAGAGAAAATAATTTGATTTTTATGTTTCAGTAACCTCTAGCAATTCCCTAACACTACTCAAATTGGCCTAGTTTAGTTATCCATAAGTTTAATGACAATTTACAGCCCTGGCCAATCATGACTGTCTTTTCCTTCTGCAAAATTGGAGCCACATGACTGAATGCTTCATTGGGATCCCATTGAGCAGAGAAAGGACAACTATCTTAAGATAAGAAGGAAGTAGGAAAAAAAATTAAAAACCAAAACAAAACAACCCCCATTGAAATGAAAAAATCCACAAGCAAAAGAATGAAAGAGAGAGAACCACTGCAACAGTGGGCACTCACACATTCCTGTAGCCCTAGTGGAAAAGTTGGCAGAGTCTGATTGTTGCCAATCTGTTCTTATCCTTTGATGTAGTCAGCACCTTGGTGAACCCTGTTTGTAACCAATCAGCTGTGCCACACCCAGCTTGAAAAAAAAAAAATAAAAGGCTGGGTGCTTTGGTAGAAAGTTGTTCAGGCCTGGTAGGAACTGACCTGAAACCAGTTAACGAGAAACAAAAGTAACTCCCTGCCCTGCATGCAGCCTCAGTCTCATTCCTTGGCCACATTTGAGCTGTAAGACTGGAGAGCTGGGAAATGGATTTATTTTTGCATAACACCATGATAGGAGCCCCACCTTCTCTAGCTTCTTCATGGAATTGAAGTTAAACTTCTGGAAGATCATGGTCTGAATCCTAAAATGATTATCCATGTATTTGGACATCATGGTCTGGACTTGGCCTGACCGATCATGACTATTTTGGTTGTATATCTTTCCAAAAGAGACATCTCTACAGCTTTCCTTAACTCTCCATGCATGTCCTAGACAAAATATGTTTAAGTAGTACTGCCCTAGAAAATTGATTTGAACCAAAAATGGCATGCATCTGGACATTTGGGGATGTGATACTACACAGAAAAAAAGACATGAAACAGCTCTCAGTCCAATGCCTCTCTATCCACTCCCCTACTCTCTCCTCCACCCCAGCCCCCCACTACTCCTATTGCTGACAACAGGCCAGCAAAACACTTGAAGGGAAACTTGGCTTTGAGGAAGCAGAAAGAAAATAGCTTCAAAATTATAAAGTCTAGAGGGAGCTTACAGTAAAGAGGAGGAAGTCAATGGAATAAGTCAAGAGTAAGACTAGATAAAGGAAGCATCAGTGTAGGATGCTGAAGTGAGACACAGATATGTCAGGGGTGGAGATACCTGAATGCCATTTGAGCCATTCACAAGATTTAAAGTTGTGAAGAAGAGAACACTTAGGCAATATGAATTACCCTAAAACTCATGGGGCCAGGAGCACAGAAACCAAAGTGGAGTTTTGTTTCTTAACGGTCCAGTTCCATTTCCTCCCCAAAAGGCCTTTTGCCTATTTTGTACCCCCAAAAGGGGGTGTGCACTGGAATCTCCTGGCAAAGATCCCTATCTATGAGCCTTTGTGTCTGCAAATGTGAAGGGGCAGCTCTGATGTTTTTGGTTGCTCCCTACACTGTCCATCTCACTGTGTGGCCAGATCTATGAGAATGAATGACTCAGCAGAATCAAATGACCTGAAGTGAATGTATACATGCCATAGAGAAGCTGATCAGGAAACCAAGAACTCTCTGGATTTCTCCCACAAGCTTCACATCTGGAAAACCTTCCTGCCCTCCTCCTATTAGACAGGGCCCTCTCTCCCAAATCCTCTGAGACAACAAAACCATGAGCTCTTTTGATAGCCTTGGTCTTCTTCCAAATGCAAATGCAAATGCCTGCTGCAGAGGAAGGCAGATGCCTTCTATTTTGTGTCAAAAAGGTAACACCCCCACCTACAAAATTACTACTTTTTAAAAATGCACCATTTCTAACCCTTCCACTGAAATTTAATCTCACTCAATTAAAACATCATGGCAGCCTCCACCAGGGTACAGATGCCCTGGAAAATGATTTTGGGGGTGTTTTCCCTGGCTATGAATACTTCTTCAATGTGGAGGCGACCACACACAGAGGCTTAAAAAGGAAAACAGTCTTGATGGAAATGGAGAAATTCAATAATACCAACTTTGAACTGCAAGACCTACATCCTTTTCAAGTTACGTTTTGTTGGGTTGATTATGAACAGGTATAGAATCTGGGCTTTATCTCAGCTGTAAACATTCTTTTAACCCCTTGGTAATATTGTCCTTATAATGCCTTTTCTCTGTCATTACTGTAAAAGAGTCTATCCTTTCCTTCCTTTGTCCTGGATTCAGAGTTTAAATCATCCTGTCACCTCTTCTTTATTCATTCAAGTCCTTCCCAAATGATTATGAACGTAATTTTTCTGCTTGTTCTCATCTTGAAATCCTTTTCTGGATTTTCTGCCAGTTGTCATCATCATCTACCCACTGCTTAATACAAACAGAGCCGTTCTATCATTTAGAGATCTACCATGTTAGAGTGTTCAACTTCCAGGGTGCTAGGTGGTTTTATCTCAGGGAAATTTTATCACAGGGCCAAATAGATTTTTCACTTATGAAAGAAATCTTATCAGCCATTTATTGATCTGTGAACTTTCAGGAACTGAAACTCATTCTGTAGATAAGATTTTGTAAAACTGATTTGGGTCCACATGATTTTTTGTAGCTTGTTTAAGCCCTCACAAGGTTAAAATCCACTTGGAAGTTCATGTGAGTTCAGAGTCCCTGGAGTCTATAACTCTGCTTTGTGGTGTCATCCTGACTTAACCTAGACACAGGGTGCTGGCAAAGTTACAGTTCTTTGAATTGGCTTGCCCAACTATAAAATGACAGATTACCTTGTGATAAAATGTAGGTTCTCCTGCTATAAGCACTAGACAAATTGTTTCAGTGTTTTAATGTTTCTTCTTCCATTTCATCTTAAGATTTGCTCTTGTTTTTATCGATTTCTCATTTACACAATTTTTTAAAAATATTTTATTTATTTATTAATGAGAAAGATAGGAGAGAGAGGGAGAAAGAACCAGACATCGTTCTGGTACATGTGCTACCGGGAATTGAACTCGGGACCTCATGCTTGAGAGTCCAGTACCTTAGCCACTGTGCCATTTCCCAGACCACATAGTCTACACAATTTGATCACTAGACTCAATCATATAAGTAACTAGGTATACTTTCAGGTTCCATTCACTGGTGGACTCTTTCAACTTCTCCCAGAAAAGTCATCTCTGATCCTTGCCTGTAAAGTACTACTTGTCCTTTAAAGCAGCTAAAAAAAAAAAAAAAAAAATCTTGTCATCAATTCCTTTCATTGACAGCAGATCAATTCCTCTTTTATCTGTGCACTGTGATGTGTGGTTTTTACATGACATTAGTGGAAACCTCAGGGGTGATTGGGCCACTGTTTCCATTACACTCTCTAAATCCCAAAGAGTTAATAGGTGTGTTAGTCAGGAGAGATTAGTATCTACTGTGTAACACACAACCCTGAATTTTAATGCCTTAACACAACACAGTATTCTTTCTTTTGCTAATAACTGTGAAGGCACTCTTTACACTGTCATTTAGTGAGCCTAGGCTAAAGGAAATCCAGGAATTCTCTAGATGTATGATCTGGAATTTATAACCTCCTCAGTGCTTTGTCAGTAGAGGGGGCATAGAAAAAGATTATAAATAAAGATTATAAATACATAATATTTTCATGGATTCACCCTGGAAAAGATACGTATAATTTTAACTCATGTTTTTTTTTTTTAATTATTGTTTTTTTATTGCACTAATGCTATTGCTGGGACTTGGTGCTGGCACTATGAATCCACTGATCCCAGTGGCCATTTAATTTGACAGGACAGATAGAAATTGAGAAGGGCAATGGAGACAGAGAGGGAAAGAGAGACACCTAAAAACCTGTTTCACAGCTTGTGAAGTTTCCCCTCTACGTGTAAGGAGTGGGGGCTTAAACCCACGTCCTTGTGCACGGTATGGTAGCACTACACAACTAAAAGAGACACAACTACAATAGTGATGACCAGTCAGGCCAAGTCCAGACCATAATGTTCAAATACATGGATAATCATTTTAGGATTCAGACCATAATCTTCCAGAATTTTAACTTCAGTTCAATTGTCCCCCTTGCTTCATGGCTTTAAACAGCAACATGACTATGATGAACTGTCTAAGTAGGGTGGAAAATTCAGAGGTAAGATTTACTATTAGGGTGATGTCATTATCTCTACACAGAAGTCAGTAAATACTTAGTGAATGAATCAAGGGGACTTTGTGATCCAGTTGAAATACACATGCTATGAATCTAGCAAAAACTAGATGGTTCAGACCTGAAAAAGACACTTGGTCTGCTGGATTTGCAGCTTTCTCTTTTGAAAGGTACTGAAAAAACACATATCTTGTTCTCGTGTTTGTCCTTATGATTAATAGTGGGTTACAAGATTTTAGGGTTACAGGGTATAGTTCCACCAGGGTTTTGTGTCCTCACCTTCCCACCTCCCAAAGATAATTCCCATAGTACTCACAACATCTTTGAACAATTTCTTTCTTATTTATTTAAAGTTCATGTGTTTCCTTTCTCTAGATTCCATATGAGTGACACTATCTAGTAGCAGTGCTTCATCTTTTTTTCCTTGTCTATGTACAATCATTCCCAGTCCCATCCATTTTGTTTCAAAGAACACATTTTTTGTAATTGAAGCATAGTATTTCATAGAGACTACATGCCATAAGTTCTTTTTTTAAAAAATATTTTTATATTTATTTATTTTCTCTTTTGTTGCCCTTGTTTTTTTATTGTTGTTGTAGTTATTATTGTTGTTGTTACTGATGTCTTCATTGTTAGGAAAGAGAGAGATGGAGAGAGGAGGGGAAGACAGAGAGGGGGAGAGAAAGATAGACACCTGCAGACCTGTTTCACTGCCTGTGAAGTGACTCCCCTGCAGGTGGAGAGCCCCCCACCCAATTCCCATGTGTATCACTTATTTAGAAAACTGTCTAGTTCTTTGGCCCACTTTTTTTTTAATCTGCTACTTTTTCTCTTTTGTTGAGTTGTACTAGTTCTTTATAGTTTTGTATCAGTCATTTGTTAGATATGTGACATGTATGTTCTGTTTTATTTTTATTGCCCGAAATGATTTATGCTAAAAAAAAATTAGTACAAACTTTGATATGTTGTTAAATGTCTGTCATTTGTTTCTTCCTTGTGTCACTGAGTATCCAGTCCACTTTTTAAAATATTTATTTTAAAAATATTTATTTATTCATTCCCTTTTGTTGCCCTTGTTGTATTATTATTGTTGTTATTGTTGGCTAGGACAGAGAGAAATGGAGAATGGAGGGAAAGATATAGAGGGGAAGAGAAAGACATCTGCAGACTGTTCACCACTTGTGAAGTGACTCCCCTACATCTGGAGAGCTGGGGGCTCCAACCAGGATCCTCACACTGGTCCTTGTGCTTTGTAGCACGTGTGCTTAACCTGCTACGCTACGGCCAAACTCCCTCCAATCAATGTCTTATCTTATTCTTAGAAGGTGAATTCTAAGAATTTCTCCAGTCAGACTTTTTTTTTTTTTTAGTTTTCTTGTTGAGTTCAGCAAGTAGGAAACATACAGAATAAAACAGGATAACAAATAGAGGAGAAAGAATTTGCTGTATTTATTTCTCTTGCTCTTCACTGACCAGGATGATTAGACAATATCATGACCCTTTTGAAAGGCTCTTGTCTTGCCAAACTCACCCCAGTATCACTATTTTATCTCTCATCTCTTTACAGTCACAGTTTCCTGCTATCACTCCTTGCTTGGTACTACAGCACTCCATGTGTATTCTTCAAACATGACCATGCATTGGAGGAATCTTTCACTTTCCTACAACTCTTTGTCAATCTATCTGCTTTCTGCCTTGAGAGGGCTGATCACTTACACATCTGGACTCCTCGGAGGCATAAGTAGTGACTTCTTTATAATCTCCAAACCCAGCACATTGCCCCCAATAGAGGATATATTCATTTTTTTTTAAATTGAAGGGGTTCATGCTTTACAGAGCAATCACTGATCTATGAGTACAATTTCATTGTGCACAAGGACCCCACAGTTCTCTTCCACCCACTCGCTCCTCCTCTTTCCCCCAAGTCCTTTGCTTTGATGCAATACACTATCCCCAGTCCAAGTTTCATTTTGCATTCTCCACCCCTCCACACTCATTCTTATTTATTAGGTTTCACTTATAAGTGAGATCCTTTGGAATTTGTCCTTTTCATTTTGGCTTATTTACTTTACATGATCTCCTGTAGTTCCACCCAAACTGTCTCAAAAACAGCTTTGTTGTTTTTAACAGTGGAATAATAATCCATTATTTATATATACCACATTGTTTGATGCCACTGATCTGTTGTTGGACATATGGTCTGATTCTAGGTTTTGGCTATGACAAATTGTGCTGCTATGGATATAGGCATACATACATCTCTTCTGAGAGGTGCTTTTTGTTTCCAATGAGTAGGATATATTCATTTTAAGTGTGTAAGTGATTAATAACAGTAATGGTTGAACTTTACTGTTTCCTATATCTTAGGCATCATGTTCCTTACATATAATTTCATTCATCTGTGAGTTTTTGTATCATCATCTTTATCTTGATGAAATTCAGGTTCAGGGAAGTTGAAATGCTTGTCTTATATCATCTTGCGAGAGAATAGTGATATGGAACTTGATGCCTAATTTCGGTTTTTCTGCTCAAAGCCTCTGTTCTATTCTGGTTGTTAGAAAGGGTAGGAAATTATTGTGACATCCCAGGATTTTGAGATGTTTTAGGGTAAACTGCACAAAGGCTTACATTGACAATCATTCATGAAGCATAGAAAATAAAGCCCCCTTTGTTCCTTGAGGGGTTCTAGGTCTGTGGCTTAATTTATGTACAAATGAAATTTTGGTGAAAGCACAGAGTAAGTTTGCCTGAGGCTTTTACTTTGCCTTCTCCAAGGTGCTGCCTGTTTAATGAGGCCACTGAGAGGAGGTATGGCTCTGAGACTGTGGGTGGGATTTGGGGCTATGGACCATAGACCATAATGGATGTCTGTGTGTGCAGTTTTCATGAACTGGGGACAAGCAGGAAGTGGTGGTCATTTCAGGCAAGATGGGAGTCCTAATGAGATGAGGGGTCCCTGCATAGCTTAGGAGTAGAGATGCAAATGGGAACCTAAAAATTAGATGGGGTCTCTCCTCCTCTATATGAATATTAAATAAATTCCCTGTCCTCAGAGTGAATGACTGAAGGGTGAAAACTATCAACACAAATAATCTCATACGATCACTGATTTATTCAACAGATATTGTCAGCCTTTTCTCAGGCACTGGAGTGGACAAACAGCTCACCTAAATAGTCCACATTCTAGTGGAGAGGGGCTCTGAATGATATGGGTGAACTTGGTCTTCTGTCAGAAGTGTTTATTTCTTTATTCCAGAACTAAGCCTTGTTCACACATGATCTCATAATTCCCAAGATGACTTTTTCCTTCAGATAGAGAGATGGAGAGATACCACAACCCCTTGTGTTATGACACTCTTTGTCTTTGTTTTTCAATACTCTTTGTTTCTTTCTATTTTTTAAAAATTTTCTTTGATTTATTAACTTATTGGATAGAGACAAAAAGAAATTGAGATGGAAGGAGGAGATAGAGAGGGAGGGAGATAGACACCTGTAGCCCTACCTCGCCACTTATGAAGCTTTCCTCCTGCAAGTGGAGAGAGGGGGATTGAACAGGGTCCTCATGCACTGTAACATGTGCACTTAACCAGGTGTGCCACCATCTGGCCCCCTTTCTATTTTATTTTATTTTATTAGGTAGGGCAGAGAAAAATTGAGAGAGGACAGGGATATAGAGAGAGGAAGAGAAAGATAGACAACCACAGACTTGCTCACTGTTTGTGAAGCAGACCCCTTGTAGGTGGGGAGCTTGGGCTTGTATTCAGTACCTTGCACTTGGTAATGTGTGTATTTAACCAGGTGTGCCACCACCCAGTCCTTCTTTTTCTTTTCTTTATGGCTAATGGATTATAGTATAGCTGTTTACACAATTTCACATTTCCCTGTGATAGATATCTTCAAAACACTCTCACCACCAACTTGGGCTTTTTCCTATAATTTGCGATTCTATATTTGCTGGAGACATGGTAGTAACATCTTAGTTCTTGAGCTAAATCATAAGATTAAGTTCAATAATGTCATGTTTATTCATCTTTATTCTGATCAGAACATTTAGAGTGATGTCTTACTTTCAATGTTTCAATGATTCTTGTAGATAGAACAAGATATAAAAAGCATACGGTGTGTGAAATTATATAGACTTGATGGAAGTGCTATTTTAGACACTCATTTGCTTTGAAATATTTGTGTAGGATTAGTACCGAAGAACATATCATGTCTATTTTTAATCAAAATTACTGAAAAGGGAGAGTGTTTACTTAAAAATTATTGTAATAGAATTTTGAGTCTCTATTTTTTTTCCTACTTGCTATCTTTCATAATACCTCTTGAGCTTGCAGTTCTGCTTCTGAGAAAGGAGCTTGAGAAATCTGGATTAGTGCAATGAATTGGTGGTCCTTCTGCAGGAAGCAAGGGAAGTGGGAGCCAGAAGCTGCACACAACACCTGTAGAGAGAGGACAGAACTGAATAGAACTTGGACTCTGACCATGAAGTTGGAACATGTCTCAACTAGAAGATGGGACCAAGACTCTGACCATGAAGTTGGAACATGTCTCAATTAGAAGATGGGACCAATGGTTATGTGCCATGTGCTGATATAGGAATGGAACAAATTTCAGGTGGGAACTGGAATTGCTTGAAATGACACTGTGTGATGTTTGGGGATCAGAGAACTTATAGTATAAACCACCTTTGTGGATTTGCTTCTATACTCAGTGCTCTATATGACTTGTATTGCTAAGTCCATGACTGGACTCCATGAACTAATTGTAGTTCAGAAAGAGGACAGGTGCTATGAAGTTGTCAGGAAGCAAAATAATGTCCCTTTGTCTTTCTTTTATTCTTCCTTTCCTCTTTCTTTCTTTCTTTCTTTCTTTCTTTCTTTCTTTCTTTCTTTCTTTCTTTCTTTCTTTCTTTCTTTCTTTCTTTCACCAGAGCACTGCTCAGCTCTGGCTTATAGTGATACAGGGGATTGAATCTGGGATTTTTTTGGAGCCTCAGGCATGAGAGTCAAAGTCTTTGCATAACCATTATGCTATCTACCCCACCCTTTCTTGTTGTTGTTTATAAGTGCACTGAGATTTAAGAATGGTTGGAAGATACGTTGATCCTATCTTGCCAGTACTTTGAATCCTACACATTCACTGAAATCCAGACATCTGCTGTCTTTTAGGATTTCCTCTGTCTTGACAAGTATATACTATTTCAATGAACATTTCCCATGCTTGGGGCCACATAGTGGTGACTTTCTCATGTCTTTTGGGCTGCCTGGAAGAAAATCACTTCTGGATCAATTTCATTGATGAGACTGGGGTATGAGACTTGGGGACAAGGATTCAGATTAGATTATCCCCACAGGCAATGTCTGCCAGTGGGGAATGTTCTGTTTATTTTCCACTGAGTAGGTTTGAATGATTCCCTTTTGCCTTTGCACCTTTTTCCTGAAGTTGAATGATGGGCTCTGAGAAGGTCTACTATTCTTCCAACATCTGTTTCTTCACTTTTCCAGGCTCCTTGTTGTTTTGAAGTGTTCAGAATCAGAGTTTCAATGCATGTGGGCATAATATTCAGTATATTAATACACACTGGAGACAGTTCTGCCTACTGGAAGGCCAGGTACTACAGGCTTATAAAAGTCATTTGATACCTTGTAAAGCCCAGGACACCTCACCAATGCTCAGGTTCAGTTACTTGATGTAGTCAGGTGATAACATGTGTACACTTGTGCAACGTTCTCCAGCAAGTGCCAAAAGTTCATACTAAGTACTACATAAATTATCACCTAATTAAGTACTGTTATGGTTTGGATTGTGGGGAAGTGTAAACTTGATTCTCCTTGGAGAGTAATATGCAGAAATATGATGTGGAATTAATTGTTTGGGTATAGGTCAAAGATCAAAGTATAAGTGGAATTGCCTTCGCAAAGGGGGGAGTTTGAAAAGGATATTTGTTGGCACAGCAGTAATTTCATTTTTCAAGATTATGTGCTTGGCAACCTGTAGTCCCTTTCCCCTGCCCTCTCCTTCCTCAGTGCTCTCTCCGTAAATGGGTTTTCTAAGTACTCTCCTGTGCATTTTGCAGTTTCTATCTATTCGAATTCCTTGGTTAGTTGCAAACAGTTCAGGAGGGTTTAATCTGAATGTAGGGAGTCAGGTGGTAGCACAGCAGTTTAAGCACAGGTGGTGCAAAGCACAAGGACCAGTGTAAGGATCCCAGTTTGCGC
Organism: Erinaceus europaeus; assembly: GCF_950295315.1. NCBI lineage: Eukaryota > Metazoa > Chordata > Mammalia > Eulipotyphla > Erinaceidae > Erinaceus > Erinaceus europaeus. The sequence continues at coordinate 180,159,172 of NC_080164.1, forward strand.
CTCCAGCTCCCCACTTGCAGGGGAGTCTCTTCACAAGCGGTGAAGCAGGTCTGCAGGGGTTTGTCTTTCTCTCCTCCTCTCTTCCTCTCCTCTCTCCATTTCTCTCTGTCCTATCCAACAACAATGACAACAACAATAATAATAAACAAGCAACAATTTAAAAAAAGACAACAAGGGCAGTAAAAGGGGGGGGATGGCTTCATGGTGCATGCAATGAGCCCCAGCAATAACCCTGGAGGCAAAAAAAAAAAGATAAAGATAAATGGGAGGAATAGGGCTTATATATAGGTGTTTTCTTTCCGTTACTGAGTGACCTTGAACAAGTCATCTAATGTTGAAAGCCTCAATTTTCTCATCTTTTAAATGGAATAAACTAAGTTCCCCTGTCATTAGGTTGTTATGGAGTCAGTAAAATAATTTCTGTAATGCTTTCACATGATACTAGAAGATCAAAAGATGGTAGTCATGGTCCATTACACCTCCCTTCTTAATCTGATAGGGGCACAAAACTCTTGGAAGATGAAGGAGTTGGTCCTTCCAATTTTGGAGGTTGTCATTATGGAAATGATCTCAGTGACTTCACAGTAATCCTGAAGTGAGAGACTTCAGGCACAAGACAAGAGAGCAGAAGAAAGACACTGTGAAGGAATAAAGAGCTAGTCAAGGCATGCCTCCTTTTATTTTCTCTAAAGCTCATCCATTGTGTCTTTCCTTTTCCACTTAGGTGTTGTGAGTAAGGGGCAAGGAAGCAAAATTACACTATGTTGTTGGGTTCTTCTATGCGGATGGAAAAATAGGGAATAGAAAAAAATCTAACTCTCACCTTTTCACACCAGCATCTATCACCCATCATGTGCTCGACACAAGGTGCTTACATGATCCCATATGGTCCCCACAACAATAAAATGTAAATTATGTATCATCCAAAATTTTATTTTTTTAAGATTTTATTTATTTATTCATGAGAAAGAGGAGGAGGAGAGAGAAAGAACCAGACATCACTCTGGTACAGGTGATGCTGGAGATTGAACTAGGGGCCTCACACTTGAGAGTCCAGTGCTTTATACACTGCGCCACCTCCCGGACTACTCATTCAAAACAGTAAATAGGTGTTCTAATATATATTGCAATATCAGTTTAAAACTCAATTCTTACATTCTTAAAAATATTAAAAATATAGTTGATTCTGATACTTTGCTAATCTGAAATTCCACAGAAGATATAAATCACTCACTTGTGTTCACAAATTAGGCAGGCTAAAGACAAGCTTCTTCTTACAGACTTTCTTGCTCTTTTGTTTCATTTGTTTCTGCCTTTATTATCTATTGGGGCAGCACTGCATAGTAGCATTATGTAAATTTCTGTTAGGCTACAAGATAAATTAAAAATGTGCATGTAATATTACATTAATTTTAACATCATGTTAGTGACTTCTTTTATCTGATTTACCCAGATCTCCTCTTCATTTTTTTTCCTCTTCCCTTCTGATCACAGTAAATTGGTGTGAAGTTTACTTTTGTTTTACCTAGTTCACTGTTTATTTTGATGAATTAAATATCTACATCAGAATGGATTATGATTAACTTTTGAATTCCTAAGCCACATCTCTGCCATCCTATGTTAGAAGATCTATAGGTAGAACTGAGGTGACCTTGTTATTTAAACCATTTCTTTTTTTCTTTTTATTTTAACATTTTTTTAACTTATAAAATGGAAATATTGACAAGGCCATAGGATAAGAGGGATATATTTCCACACATTGCTGGCCCCCAGTGCTCCATATCCAATCCCCTCCCTTGATAACCTTCCTATTCTTTATCCCTCTGGGAGTATGGACCCAGGATCATTGTGGGATGCAGAAGGTGGGAGGTCTTGTTTCTGTAATTGCTTCTTCACTGAACATGGGCATTGACAGGTCAATTCATACTCCCAGCCTGCCTCTCTCCTTCCCTAGTTGGCAGGGATCTGGGGGAGGCAAGGAATGAACCTGAGGCCTCCATGGAAGTCAGGTTGGTATCATGGTATCATCTGGAACCTGGTCTCTGAAAAAGAGTTAAGATATAATGCAGAACAAATTGTTGACTAATCATGAACCTAAAAGTATGAATATTGCCGATGAAGATTGGGGTCTTTGTTTTGGAAAATGCTAAGAGATCTGTTTTAGGTATATTCCAGGGCCCATGACTTTACTAGTTTTTGCCTGAGCCTGACTGCTAACATGCACGTGGACCCAGGTTATTGTCAGGTTCATTCCCCAGCAAAATCTAGAGTTGAGTAGTACTCTCATATTGGGAAATCACATATGCCCATTTAAGATGAAACCATTAAAGGGATTTATTTAGAAAGTCACAGTAATCATAAAGAAATTATTCTAGTTAAGAGAACAGGCAAAGTCTAAAATCTGCAGTCAAGCCACCCAAGACCACCGTGTGTGAATATAAGTGTGAAATCCAAACTGACAGGAGCATGCTGTGGTGAAGGTGACCCAGCCAAGAGAGCAAGCTGCTCTGAACCCTTCCTTTTATGCATCCCCCTCTGTGTCTCCTCCTCAGGATGATGTCCTCACTTGTATGCTTCTTCTAGCATTTGCCCTTCTTCCGTAGCCAGGCAACAGCGTCAGATTGAGCCTGATGTAAAGTTTCGAGACCTCCTTTGAATCTGGAGAGGTGGCAGTCGTTGACTATGTGGGTCATAGTCTGTCTGTAGCCGCAGGGGCAGTCCGGGTCGTCTCTGGCTCCCCAGTGATGGAACATAGCGGCGCACCCGCCATGGCCTGCTCGATAGCCATTGAGGAGGGCCCAATCATAACGTGCTAGGTCAAAGCCGGGTTGACACTTGCAGGGGTCTGTGATGAGGTGTTTGTTCTTTACCTCAGCTGACTGCCAACTCTGTTTCTAAGAGTCTGGAACAGAGAAGTTCAGTGTAGGCGTAGGGGACCAGATTGGGTGACGAGACGTCAAGCGTTGGACAGGGTGGGCGAAGATATCCGCGTATATTGGCAGGTCTGGTCGAGCGTAGACGTGGGAAATGAACTTAGATGATGCCGCATCCCGACGAATATCTGGCGGGGCGATGTTGCTAAGAACTGGCAGCCATGGAACCGGGGTGGAACGGATGGTTCCAGAAATTATCCTCATGGAGGAATATAATTTGTATGCTAATAGTTCCAAACTCCTGTTGGGGTCATAACACTCTCAACTCTCTTTCATGGAAATAAATATATCTAAAAATATATTTCTACACTGGCAAGAATTAAAGAATTCCCAGAGACAAGGATCGTTATTACAAGTATTTCTCTCTTCTACTCTGCCCTTCTTTCTATGTTCAGCTATCCCATACTACACTTTACGCATTAAGTGTGTTATCCAGGAAACCTTTTACATCTCCAAAGTACTGTGGTCCTAATACCTCCTGTCTTGTGCAAGTTTCTGGGGTCTGACTATAGTATCTGGCATCTGAGATGTTGTTGCCTTGTCCTGCTCTTCAGGCAGCCATATTTTGCTTACCCATGTGTGTGGTAACATTCTGGAATGTGGTCTTGGTATTTATTTCTCTGTTACAGAGATAGTCTAAATTTGTCTATTAGAAAATGGTCCAATATTAGAAACTGAAAAGTGATGCATGTGGGGTGACTAAATCAACATAGAAGATGCTAATTACATGAGCTGGGGAGAATACGTAAGATACTTGTACATGACACTCTCTCTTTGTCTATATATCTGCACATTTCTCTTCCTTGTGTCTTCATACATAGCTATTCATTTGGATAAATTTTACTCCAGAGTCTTTCCAGTTATTTCCAGCAGCCTTGATGAGTTATTGGATGTGAGGTCAGGAACATATCTCTTCAGACTCCTTTCTGGGATATAATGATGGAGATACCCAACTATTGTCCTATTGTGTTTGCTTTGGCAAGACTGAATTTGGACCTGAGACCTACTACTCCTACTGCATATAACTCTCCCAGTGGAAAATATACCTGGTAGAAAGAGTATTTCCCCAATTCAGATTCTTGTTTCTTTACTTGGATCCTGGAAAAACACTCCCAGTATTTTACAAATACTCCTTAAGTAATCTTCCACTGACTCAGTTGCCCTTTTCAAAGATGCTTTGATTCAGTTCATTGGGTTGATTGGAGGAATAGACTAGATTCCATCCTCTTTGATTCTCATATCCTTAAGATTCCATAGTCAACATTCTTTGCTGTCCCTCAAGAAAATAAAAGTAATGATAATACCTAATGCTTGGTGAGTGGTAAGTATGCACCAGACGCTTTTCTAAGTGTTTTACATGTATTAAAGTATATTATCCTCACATAAACCATTTGAGGTAAGTAATATTATCTTTCCTATTTTATAAATAAGAAAAATGAGGCACAGAGTTGTTTGGGAACTTGTCCAAAGTCTCATAGCTATTAAGTGGTGGAGCTAATAATGTAAGTGTAGGCAGTTTGGCTTTAGTTTGCAAGCTTTTAACTACAAACTGTCATACATTATTCACTTGAGTCATTCCAGGAAATTCCTGGTCCCTAAACTGCCTTCCCCTGCTTGAATATTATCCTCTGAGCCATAAACAACCCCCTTTTTGTCCTTCAAGACCAACATCTCATTCTTTTCTTCAGACTTCCCTGCCTCTCTTAACAAGTTTGACTACTTCCGTTTTTGTACTTCTGGTGTTTTCTATCACTTCTCTTGTAATACTGATATTCTTCTAGCATATTGTCTGTGAATAGGATTGCACAGTTTACTGAAATATCACATATGTAGGGTTGGGTGATTACCATGTTCAATGAACCAGGTTCAAGTCCCCTTTTGACACCTTCGGGGGTAGGCTTCATGAGCAGTGGCTCAGTGCTGCAGGTTTCTCTTTGCCTTTCTCCTCTATACCTCTCTCCCTCTTGATTTCTCTTTCTGTATTTATATAGATAAATACACAAATAAAAGAAACACCACATTTACCAGTTTTGACAAATACATACAACCCTGGTACACCATACTCCAATAAGTTATAGAATATTTTCATTCTCCAGGTGTCTCTTCTAGCCACTGTTCTGATTTCTTTCTTAAACCCTTGGCTTAGTTTAACTAGAGTTTCTTATAAATGGATGATATAAAGGTGTGCTTTTGTGTTTATTATTATTTCACTTTGCATAATATTTGGAAGTTCATTCATGCTGTTGCATGTATCAGTTTGTCATGTTTATTATTGAGCAGTATTCCATTGTATACATACATTAGAAGTTAAACAATTTATTTCCTGGGTGTTTTTATTTTATCCTTGTTTGGATACTGGTATTTCTTTCACCCACCTCCAGCCCCCAGTTTTTGGCTTGCATGAATACAGAGCTCTCAACTTTCTTGAGAAAATATTTTGTGGACATTGAACATAAGTTTTTATTTCTCTTAGGTAAATATGTAGAAGTGGAATTCATAGATTATAGGGAATAAGTATGTTTATCCTCATTAGAAACTGCCAAACCTTTCCCCAAAATGGGTGGGTGTAACATTTTACACATTTACCCACAATGTATGAGAGTTCCCATTGCTCCTTAACCTCACTGGTACTTGGTATTTCCAATTTAAAATTTTAGCAATATGAATAGGTATCTAGTATTTCACCATATTGTTTAAGTTTTTGATTTCCTGACAACTAATGAAATCAAATACTTTTTCATATGATTTTTAGATATTAAGTGCTGTTATGTTAGATCTGTTCAAGTATTTTGCTTCCCTTTCTATAAAGGTTTCTGCATGTGTTCTCTCTTTCTTTCTTCCTCTCTCTTTCTTTCTTTCTTTCTTTCTTTTGTATGTATGTAGTCTCATACTGCTCAGGGACATCTTTTCATTGATATTGGGAGAGAGGGAAAGAATTAAAATTTACACATCTATAAAAAAGATGAAATCTTGCCATTGTGACAATATAGATTTTTTAAAAAGTATTATAAATGAAATGCATCAGATGGAGAAAGAAAAATACATTATGATTTTATTTATATGTGGAAGATTGTTAGTCTGCTTCTAATTCTGCTTCTAAGACCCCTTCTGTTTTTTTTTTTTCTTTATTGGGGAATTAATGTTTTACATTCAACAGTAAATACAATAGTTTGTACATGCATACTATTTCCCAGTTTCCCATATAACAATACAACCCTTACTAGGTCCTCTGTCATCGTTCTTGGACTTGTATTCTCCCCACCCACCCACCCCAGAGTCTTTTACTTTGGTGCTATATGCCAATTCCATTTCAGGTTCTACTTGTGTTAACCCCTTCTGTTTTGATCATCACGTTAGGTTCACTTGCATTGCTAAATGCTGTGGTCTATGTACATAATCACTGCTTTACCTGAGACCTGCCCTGCCTACAGGGCATTGGTTTAATCCCCACTGGTTCGATGCAAGCTTGATACTTCCAAGCGTGCACGCTTTTTCCTTCTCCCCATCCCCTATCCTACGTACTTCCTCTTCTGACCTGACACTTCCACCTCAGGAGATACAAAGGACAGGATTTTCTAATGAATGGTCCATACTCCAAGAGGGATAAAGAATAGGGAACCTTCCAATGTAAGGGATGGGATATGGAACTCTAGTGGTGGGAATTGTATGGAATTGTACCACTCTTATTCCCACAATCCTGCCAATCATTATGAAATCACTAATAATGATAACCAGATGAAACAGGTAATAGAGTTCATTGCATAGTGGTTAATAACAATAAGCCTTTTTGGTAGTAATGGATAGAGTACCTGTAGATGTTGAATTAGGATGCATCTTTATTACATTTTGGTAGGTTTTTTTTTTCTATTTTATTGGAGGACCAATTGTTTACAGTATAATCTTTAGCACAAAGGCACAACCTCTCATCTCCTTTTAATTGTTATCTAGGGGACACACCAGGACCCCAATGTCACTTCTCCCTGTCCTCTTCCCGCCTTCTCCAGAGTCTTTTGCTTTGGTGTAATACACCACACTGAGTCCAAGTTCTACCTCATGACTTCCCTGACTGCCCTCTTTTTTTAATTTTAATTTTTATTTATAAAAGGGAAACACTGATAAAAACCATAGGATAAGAGGGATACAACTCCACACAATTCCCACCACCAGAACTCTGTATCCCATTCCCTCCCCTGATAGCTTTCCTATTCTTTAACCCTCTGGTTGTATGGACCCAACGTCATTGTGGGATGTAGAAGGTGGAAGGTCTGGCTTCTATAATTGCTTCCTTGATGAACGTGGGCATTGGCAGGTCGGTCCATATTTTGAGCCTGTCTCTTTCTTTCCCTAATGGGCCAGAGCTCTGGGGAAGAGAGGCTCCAGGACACATTGGTGGGGTTCTCTGCCCAGAGATATTCAGTTGGTATCATGGTAGCAACTGGAACCTGGTGGCTTAAAAAGAGTTAGCATATAAAGCCAATATATATATATAATAATCATGAACCCAAAGGCTGGAATGTTGCAGATGAAGCTTTCGGGGTTTCCATTTTTTTTTCTTTGCCTCCAGGGTTATTGCTGGGGCTCGGTGCCAGCACTATGAATCTACTGCCACTGGAGGCTATTTTTCCCATTTTGTTGCCCTTGTTGTTGTCCTTGTTGTGGTTGTTATTGTTGCTATAGCTGTTGTCATTGTTATTGGCTAGGACAGAGAGAGGAGGGGAAGACAGAGAGGAGGAGAGAAAGACACCTGCAGACCTGCTTCACTGCTTGTGAAGCGACCCTCCCCGGTGGGGAGCTGGGGGCTCAAAACAGGATCCTTACCTCGATCCTTGTGCTTTGAGCCATGTGTGCATAACCCACTGTGCTACTGCCCAGCCCCCTGGGGGGTGTCCATTTTGTAGATAGCTAGTAGGCCTATTTTAGTTATATTCCAAAAACTATACTACGGTTTTTTGTTTGTTTGTTTTTTCTGAGCCTGAAATCTGATATTCAGGTGGATCCAAGTTATTGTCTGGGGAGATGATGTCATAGCTGGAAAAAGGGCTAGAAAGTTAGATCAGGGAAGTGAGTAGCTCCCAAATATGGGAAAGGTGTATAAATATAAATATTGACTGTAAACCCCATCAATTTGATCTGATCTGGGGCCCATATTCAGCTTAGGAGCCTATGTGACCTCTGATCCCTGTAGATCTGAGATCACATTCTGTGGTCATGAGTAGGAACATTCCAAGCTGCCCCAGTTTCAGGACCCATTTTCCTCAGGGACTGTCCTCTTTCTTAAGTTACACTTTATAGTATTATAATATTGTAATATGTATTTGTATTTATATATCATTAGGTATTGCTCTTTCTCTTTCTGGTTTGTCTCAATCTTAAAAACTATAGTGGTACAAACCCATGTTGTTTCAATAAAAATTATCTTAAAAACAAACTACTATTTTAGGTTAAAAGATGTAATAAACACAATAGATTTTAGACAAAGTAAATCAGAGCCAGAGTATCCTAAAATGCTTTTTCAAGGATTTGAATGGTTATTATGTTCTGTCATCTACTTTGAACATATAAAGGACCCATGGGTAGAATGAATGTGGGGACAGATACACGTATACACACATACACATTTATATGCATGTGCAAACATGCTCATTTTTCTTGAATATGAATTATAATCCTTTGACCTGCCAAAAGTAAAGGACTGGAGATTCTTTGTCTTCCTCATGCTAAAAGGGTTTTAATAGTTGAAATAAATGTTGCAGAAACAGTTTTGAAAAAAGTTATCTACTCTTTAATATAATGTAATTAGTAAAAATAGTATGTTACTAATTTTATTTGTGGGAAGAATTTTACTCAGATCCCTCAAAAATAATAAGAAAATTATATGTGCTACAGCAATCCCATTTCTGGGTATTAATCAAAAGAATATAAAACAAGTATTTGAAAAATATATGTGTTCCTCTGTCTTCACTGAAAATTATGCATAATAGACATACATACAGAGAACCACATGACTACTTTAAAAATCAAATACAGTCAAGCTCGTATGAACCACTCATATTGCTCCTGTTACATTCCCTGCAGTCTGTAGACAACAGTAATCGAATTTGATATCAGCTCTGATAAAACAAGGTCAACAAGGCAGTGATCCAGAAAGTTACAGGCCAAAAAGAACAAAGTACAGTGCTTAGGAAGGAACCAAGGGAAGAAGAGGTTTGGAATCATTAGAGGCAGAAGTACAACATCCCGTCTCATGGTAGAACCCATCAGGACTGTTTGGGAGGACATTTGGACTCAGATTGTACAATGGATTTGGACCTCATCCCTAGGGACGTAGGGTGGAGAAAAGTGTCTAAAAGAGAGGCACTGCCCAAGTCATAGGAGTTTCTGTGGGAGGGTCCAGCTGGGAAGCTTCCAAATAACCTTTAAAGCACCCATAAAGAAAGAGTCACTTCAGTGCTTTGCCAGGTCCAGGGAACATGAAGCAACTCACTCTAGTAAAACTCTCTCTCTGCTACTCTTCTCTTAGCTCTTAAAGTTTTATAAGGTGTGGAGCTACAACTAGTGAGTTGGGCAAAAGTAGAATGAAAGAAGATAGAAGCAAAGACTCCTTATGGATCAACCAGTCAATGCCCATGTTCAGTGGGGAAGCAACTACAGAAGCCAGACCTTCCACCCTCTGCAATCCACAACAACCCTGGATCCATACTCCCAGAGAGATAGAGAGTGGAAGGCTATCAGGGGAGGGGGTGGGATGTGGAGATCGGGTTATAGGAATTGTACCCCTCTTATTCTGTGGTTTTGTTAATGTCTCCTTTCTTAAATTAAAAAAAAAAAAAAAGAAGAAGAAGCAAAGACCCCTTGCTTTCAGGGCTGATGTACAGCCCTAGCCATGGGTGGACAATAGGGAGGGTGAAGTCTAACTTTGAACTAAATTAAAATAGGGAATGTGTGTTGGACATGTTCACTAATTGACTTTAGTTTGTGTGACTCAATAAGACTGTAGACAGACCACAGTGGGACAAAATGCTATGAATCTTTCCTTCCTCTCCTGAATAAATTTTTAAGTGACCATTAAAGACAAAAGTCTAGTTTTTATCAAATCTATCCTATTGGCTTTTCTAAATAACTTGGAAAATTCCCTTAAAAATCAGTTAGCAAATTCCCTTCAATTAATGACAACAGTTGCATATATTTCTCCTCCATTTACGTAATGTATGAGACTGACCAAACCATTCATGCAAACTGAAAGTTCACTGCATTTGGAGGATCAAGATATACCACAGTTGTTACAAAACTCAAATTTATGTACTGAAAAATCTGGGTGTTACAGAATCCCTGTATCTAGAGATTTTTTTTATTGTTGTTAGAATTTTTTGGAAGAAGTGTTGTGCTCAGTTAGGAAAGGTGGTATTACTCATTAAATGACTTGGAAGTTCCCTTTCAATGTTAATACATTTTATTCTTCACGGACAAGAATGGGAAAGATTATGGTAGCTAAAAAGTCGGCTAATGTGTGTATGTGGGGGGTCAGGTGGTAACACAGCGGGTTAAGCACACATGGTGCAAAGCACAAGGACCAGCCTAAGGATCCCGGTTCCAGCTCCTGGCTCCAGAGGTCTCGCTTCACAAGCAGTGAAGCACGTCTGCAGGTGTCTCTCTTTCTCTGCCCCTCTCTATGTTTCCCTCCTCTCTCCATTTCTCACTGTCCTATCCAACATCGATGGCATCAACAACAACAACAATAATAACTATAACAACAATACAACAAGGGCAACAAAAAGGAAAATAAATAATTAAAAAAGTTAAAAGTTTGCTAATGGATAGAGAGGCATGGGGACTACTTCAAAAAAATTATGTCTTTGGTGACTATTACTGCTCAGAGTGCCTCTTGGCTGCTTCTTGCATAACTCTTCTCAGCTCCACTTGGAAAGACAAACAGCATTAACACTAAAGAAAGTTCCACTGATGACTCTATGGCACTTGAATGATCACCCAAGAAAATCACTGCTGAGAGCCAAAGGACACCTTGTCACAGTGTCAGAGCAAGCATGGAAGGCATCTTTGGGGAAAAAGAGAAGTCTGTCTAGACGGATTGGAAAGTCTCATGTGCCTAATTAAACAGCCCCTCTTAGAGTTGGTGCTGAGTGAAAAGTTTGCTTGTGTATTAATTACTGTGGGACACACCTTATAAGAGGTGCCCATGTATTTCATCCTCTTCCATGGATTCATGAGGTATGGAGTCTAAAACAGGACCAGGGATCAAATGCTCCAGTCCTATAAGTTTCCAGAAGAGGAAAAAGAAAAAAGAAGATCAGAGAGAATGACAAGGCTTATAGAGAGTCAGCGGCAATACTATCCAAATTCAGTCTTTGACATCTGGCTGGGTGATTTTTTCCACATGTGGCCAGTCTCATTTATGTAGATAGCATCTCCAAGATGTATGAAGTTATCCTCATGTAACTTCTTCACACAGGTGAAAATCTTATTTATTTAAACTCTTTCATAGCTAGCATCCGTTTGGACTTTCAGTCATTGACTCTGTAAGACATAAGTACTCCTGAATGTAATAATGCAGCCCAGCCTGGAATACATCCAGAAGCAGTCCTAGACATGAGTTTCTTTCCAAGATGATTCTGGCTGAACAGGTGAAGAGGGAGAGAAGCAAGACAAGGGAAGCAAGAGGAGGTGCACGACTGGGAGGCTGGCTGCTTCAGGCAAGCCAGTCATTAGATTGCAGGGGAACTCTGGGAGGAAATACTGACCATTCTTCACATCAATAGGGAGACATGCGTGAGCACACGATGTCTTCTACTCCCATCGGCCATTTATCGACAGCTTCTTCCAAGGGACCAGGAGTTCTTTCTCTTCCTGTCTGTTAAGCTTTAGCCAGGGTCTAGATTAAAGTCACTGATATTTACAGTGAATATCAGTGGGTATATCATGAATAGAGATACTGGTAAAGGCATGCTGACAGCATATAGTTTAACCTAAATTATCTGAATCTCTTGACACCCTGATATTTGTAGACAGGGATAGAGTTTGGATTTGTTTGTTCTTTTGGTGAGGGAGGTAAGTTGTTGAGAGGAGTGACATTGAAATGTTTGGATAAAGCACACACTACTCAGAAAGTAGAAGTGTCATATAGTTTAAGGTGAGTTGGTAATGCTGGGTTATGGAGGTCTGATTTTTCATAGGCTACTTGATAGCCTAATGAGTTATAACCAGTATCCTCCTTTCTTCCCTGTCTTTTGTTCCTTATTTAATTTATATAATTTTTATTTATAAAATGGAAATATTGACAAGACCATAGATAAGAGGGGTACAATATCACATAATCCCCACCACCAGAATTCTGTATCCCATCCTCTCCCTCGATAGCTTTCCTATTCTTCAACCCTCTGGGGGTACAGACCCCCAGGGTCATTATGGGATGCAGAAGGTGGAAGTTCTGGCTTCTGTAATTGCTTCTCCACTGAATATGGGCATTGGTAGGTAGATCCATACTCCCAGCCTGCCTCTCTCTTTCCCTAGTGGGGCAGGACTCTGGGGAGACGGGACTCCAGGACACATGGGGGTGTCCTCTGCCCAGGTAAGTCAGGTTGGCATCCTCTGGAACCTGGTGGCTGAAGAAGAATTAAGATATAAAGCAGAGCAAATTGCTAACTAATCATGAACCTAAAGGCAAGAATCTCCCCTCTCTGACTCCTAATGTTCACTTAAGACAAATATGGGAAATCAATATATATATATATATATAATCACAAAATTCAGCTTGATTTAAATGATCTCAACCCTTTTAAATTCAAACTAAACATTTCTGTGCTATTTAAGTTTATCTGATTCAATCCAATAGGATCAGTCATCAATCATCTTTTACATACTCCATAAATATGTCTATACATTTTTGGAATTTTTGAGGCATATTAAAAAAAAAAAACTGGAGCATCTCATGTCAGTTTATACATCTGCTGCCACACTATTCATCAGCCAACCAGTATCACCTGAGGGGTGACAGACTGGCTGTCAGTCCAAGTTTAACACTGAAATATATTATTTAATCTTTGTAAAATAGCACTCAATCTTTGTTTCTGTAAAATGAACTAATTCATCATACCTGACCTAGTAGCTATTTCTATGAGGAATCCATGTAGAGAAAGCTAGAAAGACATCTAGTAACCTGTATATATTCTACAAACAGAAGAGACCCAATTGACATGGGGGGATGGATAACTATGAAAAAAAAAACCACAAACCTTCACTTGCATGGAACTCAGAGATGTGTAATGGTGTTATTACTATTTACAACTCAGCCAAGGGGCACAAAACCATTTATAATACCATCTTTTTAAAAAAAAAATATTTTAAAATTATCTTTATTTATTTATTGGATAGAGACAGTCAGATCTTGAGAGGGAAGGGAAAAGTAGAGAAGAGAGACTCCTGCACACCTACTTCACTACTCCTGAAGCTTTCCCTCTGCAGGTGTCTTGAACCCGGGACTTGAACCCAGGTCCTTGGGCACTATGACATGTGGTCTCAACCAGGTGCCCCACCATTTGGACCCTCCTTTTATTTTTATAAAAGAAGTCAGATAATTTCCAACATATTGCTGGATTGATTGTTGTACAGATTTGGGAAGTATGTTGCCACAATTCCGATCCTTCATCTTATAATATAATGAACCATCATTGTAGAAGACCAATTTCATTCTGTAAAATACTATGTTATCATTACAGGTAGATCTTTGCATTTCATGATACAAAGTTGATTACTTACTGCAAAGTTAAAACAAAAGCAAGTTCTTTTACACACTCTGCAATGATGACTTCTTTGTATACTTGAAGGACTCTCAATGTTGTAACTTGGCATTATTCAAATATCACTTGAGTTTTATGATTGGAATGGTGTCATTTTCTTCTTTAAATAAAGACGATCACCTTTTCCTAAAAAAAAAAAATAGTGGATTCTTTCTTTCATAATGTGTTATTATCATATTGGTTCTCCTACCTCACCATTCTGGTGAGGTCTGCTACTATTTCATTCTCTGCCTCCTCTGATATGTTAAGTTTTATGACTTCCTTTATTGACACTGAGAGAGAAAGAAGTCAGTCCGTCCACTCCTCTGGCAGATACAGTGTAGTGTACTGAACTCAAGGTATTATGTATGAATAACTACTCACCAAGCGACCTCTGTAATTACTGGATGACTACTTTTGACACTGATCTTGGTATGGATGTCAACACCTCCTTTGACATAAGTTTCAGTTGGGTGGTTGTAAAAAAGATTAAATTTGACTGATTCCTGCAAAGGCCATATTATAAAGACAATTGTAAAGACAAGGGGTTGGAAGGTAATGACTCAAAAATCAAGACTTACTGAATCTCCAAAATATTGAGGTATTTTTTTTCTTTTAGATTTACAAGGAATTAATATGACTGTCACATGTTTTTTTTTTTTTTTTTTGCCTCCAGCATTATCACCAGGGGCTCAGTGTCTGCACTATGAATCCACTGCTTCTGGAGGCCAATTTTCCCCCATTTTATTGGTTAAGGCAGAAAGATATTGGGAGGGAGAGAGAAAGAAAGAGAGAGAAAAATAGACACCTGCAGATCTACTTCACCACTTATGAAGTGTACCCCCCATGCAGGTAGGGAGCAGGTGTTGAGCCTGGATCCTTCCGTGGATCCTTGTGCTTAGTACTATGTGCACTTAAGTGGGTAAACCACCACCACCCACTCCCCTGAGTATCACATTCTCAGCAGAGTTGTTGCTCTCATCAAAAAAACAGTCACTTTTGGGCTAGCAACCCTTATCTTGTAAATTTCCCTCTTTTCCCCACATTGATACAAGTGGACCTTTACCAGAGAGGCAATAAATATAGTGATAAAACTTAGACTTGCCAACATAAGGTCCCAAGTTTAATCCATAATTACAGCACTGCAAATGCCTAAACTATGCTCTGCTTCTCTCTCATTAACACAATTGCATTTATTTGTAAAGAAAAGAAAGGACTTCAAAATGTTTTGTATCTTTGAAGAACAGCTTTGTAGGAGAAGTGATGAATATGGGAGAGGTTTTCTGGAGCAAACTTTCTCTGAGTGAATGTTCACTTGAAGCCTACAGGAAGTGAATGCAAAATGTCAGGGTAAGCAGGACAACAGGGCCATGTGAATGTGAATCAGGTCTGCTTCATTCCCTTTTATGAGAGAGGCCACCTGGATGGTGAGGGTGTCTGAGCATGCCCTGGATGTTGTGAGAAATAACAATGGAGAGACCACAGGATGTCATAATACAAACACCATCCCCAACAGGAGAGGAGGTTGTCTCCCAGGCAGCCAGCCAGCCCTCACAAGCCTGCTTCTTTCCCCCTCGCCTGGGGGTCCTCACTGTTCTCTACCCTCCACTCCTCAGACCCCCTTAACATATTATTCCTCTGCTCATTTCTTCTCATGCTCCTTCTCTACTCCAGTTGACTCCCCAAACATCTGGTTGAACAATAAACTTCCATGACTGCCATGGTCCAATCAGCTCCAGTCTTTTGGAAAATAACCCCTCATCTATAGCTGGGGATGGAATTGACTTCTCAGGTCAACCCGTCTTTGCAGGGGCAGGCACTGAAAACCACCTTCTCTTATTATCTCTGTATACACCTCCAATTGTCCTGAGACTCATTTTATTTATATTATTATTATTATTATTATTATTATTATTATTATTATTATTATTATCCTCCAGGGTTATCACTATGAATCCACTGCTCCTGGTAGCCTTTCCCCCCACCTAACCCCAATTTTTAACTTGATAGGATGGAGAGAAATTAATTGAGAGAAGGGGAGATAGAGCAGGACAAAGACTGTGTTCCCCTTGCAGGTTTAAACCCAGCAGTGATTCGAACCCAGATTCTTGTGCAGATTCTTGCACATAGTACTCTGTGCACCATTGCCTGGCCTTGTTGTATTTGTTTTTGACAAAGTAGGTACCTCACTCCTGCTGCTCTCTATTCTGAGATCTTAAGTAGACAGGAGTTGAGGAGAACATTCTTTGCCTTGCCCTTGGAGTCAGTTACAAATCAAACAGTATGCTTTCTAATTCTTACATTTTGAAAAGAACAGTTTGCACCACTCAAATATGGATGCCTGGTTACACTTGAAATTTGAGTGATTTTATTTGGATCCTAGAGCTTTTAATCAAATATAAATTCTTGTATGTTGTCTCTCTCACACACACACACACACACACACAGAGAGAAAGAAAGAGAGACAGAGAGAGAGAGAGACAGAAACAGAGATGAAAGGTCCCTTTTCCCTGCATACGGGACGCCCAAGATGCCGGATGAAAAAATGCATCTGTTTTCCTCTGTGTTTGCTTTTTTATTTTTTTAATGGTCTCCATAAATCCAGGGAACTCCTTCTTGGACCACTAGCCTCTTTCAATAGAAGCATGTTTTCACTGGGATTTCCACATTCATAATTATTCCTCTCATTTCTCTGCCGTGAGAAGACAAGCTGGCATTTCATTGCTTTGGGGGAAGTTAATAATATGGTAGGCAAAACATCAGGAAAAATTATAATGAATGAAGCCATACAAGTCAGAGGGAAACACATGTCACTGTTCTAAAATGTTCCTGCCGTAAATCCTGGAAATTTCACTATAGTCACAAGCAAATAACTCTTTTAACGCATAAACACTCAATTAATTAGAGGTAATATGCTTTATAAGGTTGAATGAGTTCTAAATAGGGAACTAGTCAAATAATGGCACTTGAAACCTCTGGCTAATGGCAGTCCTTATTCTAAATGAGAATAGCTACTTCTTACTCTAAGTTCTTTAGTAAGAATAACCCTTCCATGTCCTCTTTAAATGACCTATAAACATCTAGTATTGCTAACTTCTTATTTAGTACATGGTGATCAAACCTCATATCTAAACCTTAGTTTTTTGGTTTGTTTGTTTGTTTGTTTTGTAGACCTTTGCTGCTCTTAAATTTCTATCTCTTGGGATGTCTCCAGAGCAACTGTTTGAAGAGTTCTGTTTCACCCATTTATCATCAATTCATGGAAGCAAGTGTTTCATTGCCCTCCTGCCCCTCTTAAGTTCCTTGACCTATTTTTTTCTGTGACCCTTCAGGGGGCATATCCCTCCTGACTGCTGCTTTGTAATTCCTATATAGCTTTTCCTTACTCATGGCTCCAAAAGAAGACTTTTTTTTTCCCAGTAGAGAGACAAGACACCACTGCCCAGCCCCCTATTTACCCTCTTTTAATTGTGCAAAAACAAAACAAACAAACAAACAAAAACCTGTGAAATTCTATGTAACTCTCCTGGAAAAGGTCAAGGAAAGAGCAAGTCTCTTTTAGGAGGGGTTGTTTAACCACTTCTGTTTGATACAGAGGAACTTACTTAGCCTCAAATAAAACCAAACATAGTTGTAGAAATGATAGTCCTTTCTCAAAATCATTTTAGGGGGGAATAATGGCTTGCAACTCAGTTATTGACACACAGAGAAATGATGTTAAATATTCAGTAGAGTGCCTACTTTTATAAATACTTTACGGCTGAACACTTTATGAGATAGAAGGAATAAAGAAGGACGTACATGGTCCAGGGTTGCTACAAAACAATCAGTGAACTCCAGATGTCAACAGCTGTAGCACTTTTATTTTTATATGCTGGCATTTGTGAGTTAGCTGCCACCTGGGGCCCGGATGAAGGAGCATCTCTTACTGGAGGAGCACATTTCTCATGGCAGAGAGAGGTGAGCAGCAGAGAGCCTACAGGAATCCATGCAGGAGATACTAGATCTTCAATTCAGACTAGGCATCACTTCTTGTCAGTGTGCCGATGATGTGATCAAGCCCAATTCCATGGGTCTCCATAGAAGGCTCTACATAAATTGAGGCTGTGTGATCTGTCCACCTGTAGAAATGAAGAGAGCATATTTAAGAATGATATCACCTTCTTCTCCTCACCCTAGGTGGAACTTGAAGGGATCATGTTAATTGAGATAAACCACAAAGATAAGGATAAATATGGGATGATCTCACTCATGGGCAGAACTTAGAAAGCAAGAACAGAAAGGGAAAACACAAAGCAAAACTTGGATTGATTTGGTGTATTGCACCAAAGCAAAGGACTCTGGGAAAGGAGATTGAGAGAGACGGGATGTGGGTTGTGAGGTCCCCGTGGAAAATGGCTTAGACTGGGGATGTTTTTTAGACACCTCTCATAGTAAGATGAAAACATTTACCCATGTATCAACAAGTGAACTGTAAACCACTAACCATCCTCTCCCCACAAATATATATATTTAAGGGGGTGGTGAGGTTGTCAGAGAAGTCAGGATGGTATCATGGTAGCGTCTGCCACTTGGTGTCTAGAAGGAGGCAGGACATAATTGGGATAAAATGGTTAATGAATAGGAAACAAAGAGTAGAGAGATAGCAGGTGTGATTAGGGATTTTATATCCTTCAAAAAATTTTAATGAAAAAAATAGATATTACTCATTTAATAGATATTTACAAGATAGTAAGGTAATAGATAATAGGGGTCTAACTGCACACCACTCTCACACCAAAGTTCTGTGTGCCACCCCCCCAATAATAACTATCATACTTATCTCAAGGTCATTTATTCTCTTTTCAAGTTTATGTGTTTCAGTTTTTTTGTATTATACTTCTAAATAAATTCATCCCATGGCTTCCCTTCACTTCCTCCCTTACTTCATTAATCATAATCACTACCAACCCCACCCATTTTGTCCCAAAGGACACGTCATAATCATTTTTAACTGCTGAAAAATGCTCCATTGAATATATGTTCCATGACACTTTTTTGTATTCCATTGTTAAAGACTTTTTTTTTCTCCTATAATTCTATCTAAGTTGTCCTAATAGGCTTTTTCTTTCCATTATTTTAAACTTTTAATAAAGGCTATATGGAAAAGCATGCCCCAGAGAAACACATGGGTCATTTGGGCAAAGATGGCTGACATCATGTGGAAGTTGATACCCATCTTTATTCACATATAAGGCCTTGTTGTCACTTTCTTTCTAAGCTACAGATGCACCGATTACAACTTTAGGTGTTCTCCCTTTGCCTTCTTCCCTTTCAGATAAAGAAATAGCACCCAGTTTCCTCAGATGTGTTCCGTATTCTCTTCCCTTTCAATGATGGTGCAAAAATGAAGGTTCCTGGTCACAGGAGTTCCAGGTCTTGGTACAATTGGGTTCAGAGCTCACTGGCCATCTTCCTCTATCATCCCCCTCTCCCCAGGAATATAGATAAGAAAAAAATAAAGATTCATTACTTATAATTTTAGAGCTGGAAAAGGAGAGGAGTGAGTGCTTTATTGAGTTAAGTGGTCTATTCTCCACCAGTTCCTGACAAAAGCATCTAAAATGTTGGTCGTCATTTCCCCTTTGGCTAATTCTGCTTCTGTTTCTATCCATCACCATCAGGTTCCCCTGCTCCAATGCTTAACACTGTGGTATATTTACATGATCACTGTTTTACCTGAGACCCGCCCTGCCTGCAGGGCATTGGTTTAATCCCCATTGGTTCACATTCTCTTTTCGCTCTGCCCCCTCTCCTAGTCACATCCTGTTTTCCACCCTACCACTTCCTTCTTGGCAAGTATAAAAGAATCTTTTCTGATTAAAAACATTGGATTGCAATTCCGCTCCGCGAGTCCCAGAGTCTCTCTCCTGCGCTAGCCTGGCACAAATTCCTGATCCCTCTCCCATGCAGCAGCCTAGGTTGGCTGTGGTCGAGTTCTCTCCAACCCAGAGAGCATGTGCCTGGGAAGAAACACCCTCAGGCTATCCCGGCACTAAAATACAACAAACATTTCAGAACTTAATGCCTCTTTAAAACAAGAAAAAGATGAAACCAAGCACACTCTAGGTAGTAAGGAAGAAGAAAAAGAGTGTATACCAGCAAATATCATTCATATGTGAATGTCAAGAAACAAAAGGTGGCAGGTGGTAGTGCACCCAGTTAAGCACACATAGTACTAAGTGCAAGGACCCTGGTTTGATCCCCTGCTCCCCACCAGCAGAGGGATGCTTCACAAGCAGTGAAGGAGGTCTGCAGGTGTCTATCTTGCTCTCTCCCTCTCTATCTCCCTCTCCCCTCTCAATTCATCTCAGTTCTGTCCAACAGAATGGGGAAAAGTGACCACTAGGAGTAGTGGATTCATAGTGTTGGCACTGAGTCCCAATGATAACCCTGGAGGCAAAAACGAAACAAAGAAAAGGAAAACCCAGGTTGAAACTCAGACTAGATGTGGCCTATTGTGGCAAAGCTAAAGGTGGCAGACGAAGTAAGTGGTAAAGGTTGACAGGGTGTTGGGACACAGTATCTGATAGTGCTGGAATACCTATAGCTACTTATAGTAGCTCCCTCTCATCCTTCTTTCCTTCTTTCCCTCCTTCCCTTTCTCCCTCCTTTTCCCCTTCCTTCTCCTATACTCCTGTGAAATTAATTCTCTGGTAAGTTATAATTTACCTCAAAACAGTGATTGGGATTGGGATGGGGGGGGATAGTGAGAAAAGAATCAGACAGAAAAAAAACTATAGATGCTGATGAACCAGTTCTGAAATGCTAATAATCAACTGTTTCTGAGATGTATCATAAAGAATAGTCTAGGCATCTATGATTCAGGATCCATATGTGCAGTTGTCTGACCTCTGGAGAGTCTGTGGAAGTCTCCAGAATGCAGTGTTGGAAGTCTTATGTGTTACTGGTCCAGGATTCTGTTTGCTGATTTTTCCCCTTCTCTTGCTGAATGAATCCTTGAAGAATGATCTCAATGGGCTATAGTCTCTCCCATGTCACAGACATGTTACAGTTTAACAGTGATGTCCTAGAATGGCAAAAGAAGAATAATATGTAAAGTCAGTGAAGGGGTGGGATAGAGTGAGAGAATGAGGAGAGACAGAGAGAAAGAGAGAGAGAGAGAGAGACAGAGAATGTCACCAGTTCTTTCTCTGACAGCTTATTCTCAGATGTTAGGACAATGAAATAGAAAAATTAAACTCTTGTTTATTGAAAAGCCCTTTCTTGCCAAGACCTTTGTTGGACATGTATGACCTTACAGAATTTCACATTCTACCCTTCTCTTGCTCCCTTTCACCCATCTTTCCTTCCTCTCAGCCTTCCTTCCTTCCCTCCTTCTTTCCTTCCTCTCCTCCTCCTTTCTTTCCACTCTTCCTCCCTTTCTCCCTTCTTTCTTCCCTCCCTCCTTCCCTTCCTTCCTCCTTTTTGCATTGCCACCAGAGTTATTGCTGGGACTTGGGGCCTGCATGACAAATGAACCTCTCCAGGAGGTAATTATCCCCTTTATTTTATTTGATAAGACATTGAGAGGGAAGGGGGAGATAGAGAGGGAGAGAGAAGGAGATACCACTGCAGCTTTTCCTCATGGCTTGTGCAGCCTCCTCCACCAGCCCCCACAGGTGTAGACCCAAGAGACTTGAACCCAGGTCTCTTCGTGATGCAGTGTGTGTGCTCTTCCAGGCCTGCCACCATCTAACTCCACCTACAGCACTTCTATTTTTACCAACCTATGGTTTATGATCTCCTGTGAGGGGTAAAGAAACTCTCACTAAGGCATGTGAGTGGCCAGATGAGGGAACTAGTGTGTGTTCAAGTGTACATTCCCCACTACTCCTGGCCTCAAACACAGCTGGAGGACGATGCCATGTACATTGATGTTGTAGTGATTCTGACTGATGAAAGCACTGGGGTCACAGAGGCAGGGTGACTTTTCATTCACTGATGAAAAAATGGGATCTTATAGATCATTAGGAATGAAAAAGGGACATCTGACCTCACACATGTGAGAATGCCACACATCAGAAAAGTCAGAAACAACCAACAGTTGGAGGGGCTGTAGGGGAAAGGGGACTCTCTTACATTGTTCAACCACCATGGAAAAGTGTCTAGAGAGTCATCAGATCTCTAAAAATGGACCTGCTTTATGACTTAGCAATTCCTCTCCTAAAGATTTATCCAAAGGGAAGTAAAAGCACCTATCCAAAAAAAATCACTAAACAATTTATAATATCCCAAGCTTGGAATTATCCCAGATGCCCAACAACAGATGAATGGCTAAGAAAGCTGTGATATACATATCACAGCTGAATTATATATATATATGTTTATTTATTATGATATATATATATCATAATATAGATATATTATGCAGCTGTTAAAAACTATGAAGTTGTCCTCTTTGTAATATCATGGTCAGAACTCAAAGGCATCATGTTGAGTAGTCCAACTGATAGATGGACCTGAGAATAAAGGACAGTAAGGAAAGACAAGAGGTAAAACTTGGACTGGGTGGAGAGGATTGCACTAAAGTAAAGAACTCTGAGGAAGGAGGGAATGGGAAGGAGTGAAGGGAAATTGGGGTCCTGATTTATCTCCTAGACACCAACCAGTCTGAGATGAGAGGCTAGGCCTGTGTGTGAAAGACTATACTGTGAACTACCACTAGTTCCCTTCCCAATAAAATTAAAGAAAAAGAAGAAGGAGTAGCTCTTGTAAAAATGTATATTGTGCTTGGAAAATACAAGAATGCTCTCTTTTTTTTACTTTATCCTGGTTAGAATATATATATTTAAAATACATATTTAAAATTTAGAGATTTCATATTGATTTACAAAATTATAAGATAACAGGTTTATAATTCTACACTGTTCCCACCACAAGTGTTCTGTGTCCCCCACGTCCTCCATTGGAAACTGCATTAGTTCTCCCAAGATTACAGATAGGTTTATTATTACTATTATTATTTCTATAAATATTCATCTGTCTATATTTATGTATTTTCCCACTTTTTCCTATAGTCTATCCTTCTCTTCCTTTCATTTTTTATTAGTGCTTCAATAATGATTGACAAGATTGTGGGGATAAAATGGGTACAATTCCATACAATTTCCACCATCAGAGTTCCATATCCCATCCCCTCCCTTGGAAGCATTCCTATTCTTTATCCCTCTGGCAGTACAGATATTCTTTATGGAGTGCAAAAAGTAGGAGGTCTGGCATCTGTAACTGCTTCTCTGCTTGACATGAATGCTGACAGGTCAATCAATACCCCAAAATTTCTTCTATCTTTCCCTAATGGGAAAGGACTCAGGAGAGGTGAGATTCCAGGACACATTGGTGAAGTTGTCTGCCCAGGGGAATCATAGTAACATCTGCGACTTGGTGGCTGCAAAGCAGTAAGATACAAAGAAGAACAAAATTTTTAATAATTATAAACCTAAAGGTAAGAATAGAGCAGATGGAACTAAGGGTCTTCATATGTGAAGAAGCTAGGAAATCTAATTTAGGTGTATTCCATGGGGCCCACTAATTTTTTACTAACTTTTTTTTACTAATTTTTGCCTGAGCCCCACAGCCAACATGCAGGTGAGCTAAACATATAGTCTGGAAAGAGGGTGTCAAAGTTGGATATAGGACTAGAAAGCTGGACCAAGGCAGAGAGTATCTCTGAATATGGGAAAAGTATATAAATACCATTAACTGGAAACCCCATCCATCTGATCTGAGGCTTGTGTCTATTAATATTTAGCACAGAAACCCGTGAAACCCCTGAGTCCCTGTCAGTCTGAGCTCATGTTCCACAGTCACACCTGGGAGCATTTTAGGCTGCACTCATTTCAGGTCCCGTCTTCCTCAAGTGGCAGAGGATGTTGACCTAGCCTCCCTTCAGAGAGTGGGTCATTCCCTACCACTGTTGCCTTAGAGTGAGTGAAAGACCCTGTAGAGATTCACAAGAGGGTTTATGATATTGTTACTGATGGAGATGACTAGTGATCACAGAAAGAGGGATATGTTAGAGGTCTAGGCCCATCATATGTACAAGGGAATTCCAGGATTCCCTGAATAGGGCCCCAGATGATGGGGTCACTTGGTAGTGACCAGAAGAGCCATCAATAAAGTGTGGTGGTGTTTTGCCCTTATCCAGATATTATAGCCCTTACTTTATCTGACAGGGTTAGGCTTAGAGTGATTGAGGGAAGTGAAACAGGAAATATGAGAGGTGGGTATCTAGACCTAATAGCTTTAAAATATATATATATAATAGAAACAGAGAGAAACTGAGGGGGTAGAAAAGATAGAGAGAGACACCTGCAGTCCTGCTTCAGACTTGAACCTGGGTCCTTGTGAACTGTAGTATATATGCTTAAGCTGATATGCCAATGCCTGGCCCCAGCTTTACTCTGGTTAATGCCCACTTTTATCATTTACATGGGCAAGTGCTTGAGAAAATTGCTTTTTAGGTTTCATTCCTTCTTCTCTAAAAAACCACATTTTAAAAAAATAGCTTTTATTTCTATCCTACTTTCAACTCTGATGCCATCTCCCCAGACTATATGTTTAGCTCACCTGCATGTTGGCTGTGGGGTTCAAGCAAAAATTAGCAAAGTCACGGGCCCTTTGGAATACACCTAAAATAGGCTTCCTACCGTCTTCCAACACAAATACTTGAAATCCCATCTGCTCTATTCTTAGCTTTATGTTCCTGATTATTAAACAATTTGTTCTGTGATGGTCTGCTTCTAAATTCTGCTTCTATGACCCTTTCTGTTATACTGCTTAATCGCTGTGGTCTATTTACATAACCACTAGAACCGCCCTGCCTGAAGGGTATTGGTTTAATCCTCACTGGTTAGATAGAAGCTTTCTATGTTCTTTTCATGCTCTTTTTTTTGCTCCACCCCCTCTCCTAGTCATTTCCTTTCCCTTGCCACTTCCAGTGAAGAGATGCATAAAAGGCGATGTATCTGATTAATAAAGGAGATACTGCTTCCCAGCTCAGCCATGAGTCCCTGGTCGTCTCTCTACCACCCGTGAAGCTAACCCAGCCCAGCAGTTCTGCTTTATATCTTACTGATTTTCAGCCACCAAGTTGCAGATGCTATCATGATGCCAACCTGATATCCCTGGGCAGATGACTTCATCATTGTTTCCAAGAATCTCACTTCTCCATAGCCCTGCCTCACTGGGGAAAGATAGAAACAGAGTGGGGGTATGGATGCACCTGCCAACAACTATGTTCGGTGGAGAAGCAATTACAGATGCTAGATAGACCTTCTTTCTACCTTCTACACCCCAGAAAGATCTTTGGTCCATGCTGCCAGAGGGTTAAAGAATAGGGAACCGCCAATGGAGAGGATGGGATATGGAACTCTGGTGGTGGGCATTCTATAAAACTGTGACCCTCTTATCCCACAATCTTGTCCATCAATATTAAATCACAAAGAAAAAGCAACATTACTGCATGGAATGGTTTGTAACACAGTTCTTCCCAGTGATATTTGGCTTACAGAGATCCTTGAAATGCAATGGACTCAGTAACTTGCCTGACACCTGACAATATTGCCAAAATATGAGTTTGCGTTCATGGTACCCTTTGTGTTTTTAATCCCATATGTAAGCTTTTCTAGGCTGAAATGTCCAGAGGACTAAACATTCCTTGTCATTTTAGAAGATCCACTGTCCTCATGAGCAGGTCAGAGATTGAGAATTTTAATGGAAAATTCCACATTTTGAATGAAAGAAAACCAAAGGCCTAGGGTGTGTCTGAGACACTCAGGCACAACTAGAAATTAAATACATTTTTTGTTTGAAAATACTCAATTGCCTCTTCAAATACTTGGAGGTATTTTCAGGTATTTGAGGTTCTTCCATGTATAAAATATACAATGTTTTTGTAATACTGCTAATTTGGTGACAACTGCTTTGGAAGGTCCATATAGTGAACTATGTAAAAACAAGGAAGCAATTAAAACATTTTTAGTTCCCTCTGAGGCTTGCAAAGCTTGCTTAAATATAGCTACCCAAAGCAACTTACTTTTTTTTTAATCAAAGCTAAATTATTTAATGCTGAACCCTTGGGCCAGGCATACATGTCAAGATTTTCTTTTTATTGTTATTTTTTATTTAAACAAATGTTGCCTTAGATTGCTTTCCATTTCATAGACTGTGAGTCTCAAAGGAAGCTCCAAGAATGCTTTTTAGTTTTTTCTTGCTGTGAAATTTAAAAAGTATGCGAGCTGTTCTCAGAGAAGGGAAGGCTACAATGTCAAATGTGTGCCACAGTCAAGGGTGTGACCATTTTGTTTTCTGCTCCTTCATGTCTCTGCCATTTGGATTCCCAGCCACTTCTCAAGGCCCAGTTCAACTTGATGCCATGGGGAAATTAAAACAGCATCTTTGGACTCTAAACTCATGCTCTCTGTTCAAATTCCTGGGACTGCTTGCTCAATCTTGCTAAGCCTCATTCTTAAGTCATGTGAAATGGAAGTCATAATACTTCACACAGTTCCTGAGAGGAGGACAAAGGTAACAGTCAGCCTTTGTTGCTGATGTCCAACTATCCATGTTATCATCCCTAATAAAACTCAATGTACTTTAGAGATCTTCACGATTAGACTGCTAATCAAGGTAACTTGCCTTTCCTGGCCAGGAGGTAATGATAGTGATCAAAGCAAGACTATTCACTGGTCTTGAGAGGAAAGACAAGGAAACAAACGGCTCAGCTGGGAGGAGACACAGTGTAAGTGTCCAGGACATATAAGTCCAGGGTCCCATCTCAGTTCCTAGCATTGAGCATGCCAAACTGATACTCTTGTTCTCTATAGAGATGATTGATGGATAGATGATATATAGATACATAGATACATGATAGATTGATAGATGGTAGATAGAATGAATCTTTAAAATGAAAAGCCACGTAAAGTCCTTCCTACTGATTTTGTGTTAAAGTCACTAATTTTTCCTACCTGAATCCCCAGAAACCTCTTGGGTCTTGCCTTTAACTAAACCTGATTTGCTAGCTGTTCTTCAATTTGGGGAAGTATACTGTAAATATATTCTAAGTGGAGGTCTCACATATTTGCTGCTCCACCACTCCTACAACCAACTTTTTCATTCAAGTAGAGAGAAAGGCAAAGAGAGAGGAGGAGCAGAAGGAAAAGGAAAAGAAAAAGAAGAAGGAGGAGAGGAAGAGGGAGAAGGAAGAGGAGAAGAAGGTGAACAAAAAGAAGGAGGAGAGGAAGATGGAGGAGGAGGAGGAAGAAGAAGAGAAATACAGGACCTATAAAAGGATGACAGAGGACCTGGTGGAGGTTGTATTGTTATGTGGAAAACTGATAAATGTTATGTATGTACAAACTTTTGTATTTACTGTACACTGTAAAACATTAATCCTCCAATAAAGGGAGGAAAAAAGAAGGAGAACAGGAAGAATGGAAAAGGAAAGGAAGGGGAGGGAAGAAGAGAGGCGAATAGATGAGAGGAGAGAAGAGAAAGAAGGGAAGGGAAGGGAAGGGAAGGGAAGGGAAGGGAAGGAAAGAGAAGGGAAGGGAAGGGAAGGGAAGGGAAGGGAAGGGAAGGGAAGGGAAGGGAAGAAAGGGAAGGGAAGGGAAGGGAAGGGAAGGGAAGGGAAGGGAAGAAAGGGAAGGGAAGGGAAGGGAAGGGAAGGGAAGGAAAGAGAAGGGAAGGGAAGGGAAGGGAAGGGAAGGGAAGGGAAGGGAAGAAAGGGAAGGGAAGGGAAGGGAAGGGAAGGGAAGAAAGGGAAGGGAAGGGAAGGGAAGGGAAGGGAAGGGAAGGGAAGGGAAGGGAAGAAAGGGAAGGGAAGGGAAGGGAAGGGAAGGGAAGAAAGGGAAGGGAAGGAAAGAGAAGGGAAGGGAAGGGAAGGGAAGGGAAGGGAAGGGAAGGGAAGGGAAGGGAAGAAAGGGAAGGGAAGGGAAGGGAAGGGAAGGGAAGGGAAGGGAAGGGAAGAAAGGGAAGGGAAGGGAAGGGAAGGGAAGGGAAGAAAGGGAAGGGAAGGGAAGGGAAGGGAAGAAAGGGAAGGGAAGGAAAGAGAAGGGAAGGGAAGGGAAGGGAAGGGAAGGGAAGGGAAGGGAAGGGAAGGGAAGGGAAGGGAAGGGAAGAAAGGGAAGGGAAGGGAAGGGAAGGGAAGGGAAGGGAAGGGAAGGGAAGGGAAGGGAAGAAAGGGAAGGGAAGGGAAGGGAAGGGAAGGGAAGGGAAGGGAAGGGAAGGGAAGGGAAGAAAGGGAAGGGAAGGGAAGGGAAGGGAAGGGAAGGGAAGGGAAGGGAAGGGAAGGGAAGAAAGGGAAGGGAAGGGAAGGGAAGGGAAGGGAAGGGAAGAAAGGGAAGGGAAGGGAAGGGAAGGGAAGGGAAGGGAAGAAAGGGAAGGGAAGGGAAGGGAAGGGAAGGGAAGGGAAGAGAAGAGAAGAGAAGAGAAGAGAAGAGAAGAGAAGAGAAGAGAAGAGAAGAGAAGAGAAGAGAAGGGAAGAGAAGAGAAGGGAAGCAGCAAAGGGAAGGGAAGGGAAGGGAAGGGAAGGGAAGGGAAGGGAAGGGAAGGGAAGGGAAGAAAGGGAAGGGAAGGGAAGAAAGGGAAGGGAAGGGAAGGGAAGGGAAGGGAAGGGAAGGGAAGGGAAGGGAAGGGAAGGAAAGAGAAGGGAAGGGAACAAAGGGAAGGGAAGGGAACAAAGGGAAGGGAAGGTAATGGAAGAGGAAGAGGAAGAAGAAGAGGAAGGGAAGGGAAAGGAAGGGAAGGGAACAAAGGGAAGGGAAGGGAAGGGTAGAGGCTGGTTGGTGGTGCACCTGGTTGAGTGCACATGCTTCAGTGCACAAGGACCTGGTTCAAGCTCCCAGTCCCCACCTGTATGGGGGAAAGCCTTACTAATAGTGAAGCAGTGCTGCAGATATCTTTCTCTCTCTCCTCCTATCTCTCCCTAACCCCATCAATATCTCACTGTCTCTATCCAATAAATAAAGATAATAAAATAAAAAAATAGAGAGACAGGAAGAGGAGGATGGCATCAGAGTCTCCATCTAGTGCCATGGCCCTCTCATGTGTAGATGTGGTGTGTGTATAGAGCAAAATAAGTTCCCTAGCCAGTGAGCTAACTCTCTAGCCCTTCCCTACTATATATATATATATTCAAGTACACTTCATTGGTGTCTGTTGCATATAATTACATAACTCTCCATATTTGTTAACTCTTTTAAACTTTTGTTACATAAACTAATAGTATCTTAACTCTTTATTAGCCACCAAGTTACAGATGCTACCATGATGCCAAACGGCCTTCCCTGGGCAGACAACTCCACCAATGTGTCTTGGAACCCTGCTTCCCCAAAACCCTGCCCCACATAGGAAAGATAGAAACAGACTGAAAGTATGAATCAACCTGGCAATGTCTATGTTCAGCAGGGAAGCAGTTATAGAAGCCAGACCTTCCACTTTCTGCACCCCACAATGATCCTGGGTCTATACTCCCAGAGGGATAAAAAATAGGGAAGCTTTCAGGGGGGAATGGCATACGGGATTCTGGTGGTGGGGATTGTGCGGAATTGTACTGCTCTTATTCTGTGGTCTTATTAATATTTCCATTTTATAAATAAAAATTTAAAAAAAAAGAATGCTCTCCTTTCACCAGACCAGGTGGTATGTTCTATTTATATCAGGCCATTATACCTGACCCTGTGGAGGCATTGCTTGTGGCTCTGTTTCCTCCTTGGACCCTGCATCTTGAAGTCAAGACATCTGTGCACAATCTTGATTCCCTGTGCTAGTGTAACCTTTGCTTTGAAGACTTGCTCCTTCCATAGGTGTGTGGCCCTGTGGGTGGGCACATGTCCTCAGGGCTTAGTGCCACCACACAAGGGCGAGTCATCACAGGCCTTTGGTAAATACAACTCTCTATAGACCCTTGGACTTATAACATTCATGGTAAAGACAAACCAAAAACAGAAGAGAACATCTTAAATCTGGTATTTTCTAAATTAATTTTAGCATAGAAACTGACCCCTACATTTTGTATTTTATTGGGCCAGGCAGCAGAGGAGAAACAGGCTGTTGAGAAGACAGCCACAGACATAGCCCCAGACATAGCTCCAGACAGTCATAGACACAGACACAGACACAGACACAGACAGAGAGAGATAGAAACAGACATAGACACCGACACAGCCACAGACACTGACACAGCCCCAGACAGTCATAGACACAGACATACAGACACAGACATAGACACAGTCACATAATTTTTGAACCTGGGGAACTGAGCTGTATCATAAAGATTTTGGAACAGTGCCATTTTCTGAATAGAATGGAACTTGGAATATTACTATTTCATCTAACTATTTGTTCCCAGTTAATTACTTCACAATTTCTTTGTCCCAGGATCTGCACTTAATTTTGGGGATACATGGATTCATAAAATGCAGTTTCTACTCTCTGCAGATTTAGACAGAGGGACACATGCAAAACAACAGTGGCGATTTTCACAGAGGAGAACAAGAGCTAGTTGATGGCACGTGAGCCTGTGAGGGAGATTGGAGCCGTGTTCAGGCCAGGGCAGACATTTCTCCTGAGTTGATGCTTGATGAAATAACAGAAGCAATTCATCTTTGGTAATATTAAGTGGTGAGTTTGTGTAAGGTGCTTGTGCTGAGAGACCCTTTATGTGTGTTTGTAAATTCCATCCTTATGACACCCTCACAGACTGTTGATAATGTTCTTTTTTGTTTACATGGAAGGAAACAGACTCAGTAAGAAATCTCCCCCTGAGTCTCATGCCCTTAGGCCCAAGATAGAATGATGTAACTTCTTTTTCATGCCACCTCATACCCACTTCTCCTATGGCTCTGACAACATGGTTTTAAGTTGGGGCCAGGTGGTGGCATACCCAATTAAGTGCACATAGTAGGCAGTGCAATGATTCGAGTTGGAGCCACTGCCTCCCCATCTGCAGGGGGAAAACTTTAGACATGATGAAGCAAGTTTTCAGGTGTCTATCTCTCTCTCTCTTTATCTCCCCATCCTCTCTCAATTTCTCTCTGTCCTATCAAAAAAAAAAGAGAGAGAGAGAAAAAAATGGCTGCCAGGAGCAGTGGATTTTATTTATTTATTTATTTAATTTATTTATTCCCTTTTGTTGCCCTTGTTGTTTTTATTGTTGCAGTTATTATTGTTGTCGTTCTTGGATAAGACAGAGAGAAATGGAGAGAGGAAGGGAAGACAGAGAGGAGGAGAGAAAGATAGACACCTGCAGACTTGCTTCACCGCCTGTGAAGCGACTCCCCTGCAGGTGAGGAGCCGGGGTTGGAACCGGGATCCTTATGCCGGTCCTTGTGCTTTGCGCCACATGCGCTTAACCCGCTGCGCTACAGCCCGACTACCAAGGAGCAGTGGATTCTTAAGGCTGGCACCAAGCCCCAGCGATAACCATGGAAGAAAAAAAAAAGTAAATTTTCCCTTTAGCAGAAAGTTTTCAATTAGGATATACTATAGTGCCAATTCCTCAAGTCATTTTTTTATTTGTACTTATCTATTTTTATAGTTACTTGTTTAAATACTATCAACCTTATAACAACTGTTCTTAAAGTAAATATATGAGTATATGCCTTAAATCCTGTACCAGGATTCATCATATTTGAAAACTTTATCTTAATCACTATTTACACAAATTTTAGGCTTAATTTTAAAAAAAATTAAATTTATTATTATCTTTATTTATTGGATAGAGACATCCAGAAATCAAGAAGGAGAGGGGGGTGACAGGGAGAGAAACAGAGAGACACCTGTAGCCCTGCTTCACCACTCGTAAAGCTTTCCCCCTGCAGTTGGGGACTCGGGGCTCCAACCTGGGTCCTTGCGCATTGTAATATATACACTCATCCAGGTACAACACTACCTGCCCTCCAACCCACATTTCAGGTTTAATTTATCTATCATCTAAGTACCTATCTTCATTCATCCACCCATATATTTGCATACCCATCTGTCATCCCACCCACACATCCACTGATCTTCCATCTCTCTCTCTGTATACACACACACACACACACACACACACACACACACACACACACACACACTTATTAGTTGACCCTTAACTGAGAAGTCTGGACATTTCTCTCTACACACACACACACACACACACACACACACACACACACACACACACTTACTAGTTGACCCTTAACTGAGAAGTCTCGACATTTCTCAAATGCAGAGGTAATGAGAAGCTGCTCACCAAAGCAGAAGAAGATACACAATTTTAGGCACTGATGGTCCTGAGACCCAAGATCTTGTCTTCATGTCCTTCCTAAGAGTGAGACATACTCTCCTGGATTCTGTTAATCATGGGATTTGGGTCTGATTTAATGCTGTACTCACCGATGGTGGCATATTATTCTCTTTGGAGGTTATCATATGCATCATCTAACTTTCCTAGTCATGATTTTCCTTACTGAGAACACTTTAGCAGAATGCTTACAGAGATCGGAGAACTAGTGATCAAATGTTGAGATATGCTACTTAGGAATAGTTATTCTTACTGTAAATATCTGTAACATGCAGCTCTTCCCTGACACATTTCTGAGGAAACAGCGATCAAAGAAGAAAAGAAACACATATTGAAACCCTTAGCCTTTAGGACAGGATGGGAATGAAACCTGAATTGCCTTTGCTAACCAGCTTTGCTGTCACAGCAAGTTGGATGTTAAGATGCTCAATTCTTCAGTTTTATAACTTAAAAGTAAAAGAAACACTCTATTTCTTTCCAACATTCTAGGTTTAAAGCATTCATAATGTACTATAATCTTGAATTGTAACTACCAAAATAAATGCACATATTTTTAAAGATTTATGTTTTCTGGAAGAAGAAGCCTGACAGGATGCTTTGGTCTCTTTCCACTTGTCCTAGATGAGGTGCATTGGCAAGAGCCTCTGAAGAAATTTTCATTTTTAGTGATCCCAGATCTTAATTTTCTTCCAAATTCCTCTACATTTTCCATATGGATTTTTCACATGTTCCATATATTTTTGGGCCAAGAAGGTTCAAGTTAGAAACCTAACCTAGATGAACATTTCTACCTGAGAGATCATGAATGTCATCATCTGGGATTTACCTTGTATTTGGTTGATAGTTGACCTTTTTTACATATTACTATTTTTCTGCTACCTTAAAAATATACAAGACACACATGTACACATACCCATACATAACACTGTCTCTCAACCATATAGTGAACCTAGGAAGTGACAACAGAAATCAAGGTTAATGTCCAAATTCATCAACTAGTAGTGATGTGTAAATGAACAACAGATGTGTATATTCCCTACCCATTGGGAAACCCAAGAAGAAACTTTACCCTTGGTTACCCCTTCTCTCTCTTTCTACCTTCTCTCTCATTTGAGAAAGGTCAGTGTGGCAGGGTAAAGCCTCAAAAACAACAACAACAACAACAACAACAACAAAGATGAGGACTTTAATATTTGATAAATAGCAAAACCACTAAATTTCACATGATTATTCATTCTAGCCTCCACAGTTATGGAAAAAATATATCTCTTTGTGAAAATAGCAAGTTTTTTTTTCTTTTTAATTTTTATTTATAGAAAGGAAACACTGACAAAATCCATAGGATAACAGGGGGACAACTCCACACAATTCCCACTACCAGAACTCCATATCTCATCCCTCTCCCCTGATAGCTTTCCTACTCTTTATCCCTCTGGGAGTATAGACCAAAGGTAATTATGGGATGCAGAAGCTGGAAGGTCTGGCTTCTGTATTTGCTTCCCCATTAAACATGGGTACTGGAAGCCATTCATACTCCTAGCCTCTCTCTTGTTCCCTAGTGGGGCAGGGTTATCTGCCAAAGGAAGGCCAGTTGACTTCATGTTAGCATCTGGGACCTGGTAGCTGCAAAAATAGTTAACATATAAAGCCAAAAAAATATATCATTGACTAATCATGAACCTAAAGTCTGAAAAAATTCATATAGAGTTGAGGGGCCTCCATTCTGTAGATAGTTAGCAGTCCTATTTTAGTTGTATTCCAAAGAACCCATGACTATAGTAGTTTTTTTTTTTTCCCTGAGCCAGACATCTGATATGGAGGTGGATCCAAGTTATTGTCTGGGGAGATAATGTCATGGCTGGAAAAAGGACCAGAAAGCTGGATTAGGGAAGAGAGTAGCTTCCAAATATGGGAAAGGTGTATAAATATTGTTGACTGTAAACCCCATCGATTAACAGCAAGTTTTTAGTACTTAATTACAACAGTCCTAGCAAATAAATACAGGGTTAATTATGATATGTTACAGTGAATGGTTAATTCTCACCAATAAATGTTGAGTGCCTAGTGTATTTCATATCCACCAAGTACAGTAAAGCACTGTAACCCAGATGGTTACCCAGGTACCCTCTGCTACCCAGTCAATCAATATCTCCATCAAGAGTGACTTTAAAGATAAACCATAGAAAATAAAAAGGAGATAACTCTGTAGAATATGAGGGAAAGAATGTTCTTATCAAAGGGAATAATAAACACAAAGTTTTTGCAAGAACTCCATTGGAAATATCTTGTTATTGAAACCATACTCAATTTTCAATATTCTGCACAAGATATACTTCATCTAGGAAAACTTCACATTTCTTCTGAATTCAATGGTTTCTCCTTCTTTCAAAGTCTACTACTTTATATCTTTTTATATATGTGTCTTATTTATCTCACAAGGAAATAAGTTTAATTCACCCAATATCTTTCCATTAGCCATGGCTCACTTATAGAGATGCATAGTGAATGAATAACTTTGCTTGGAAATACTGAATATAAGCATTTAATCCATGCACAGAATTGCATGAAATTTTTAAAAGCAAATTTATTAGTAGTGCCATAAAGACTAGAGCTGATTTAATGATAGAAACTGAAGAACAGATTAACAAAATGTGCTATCCCTAGCAAAGAGATAAGAAGGAACTAACTACAGACACATGCTATACTTGGTGGAATGTCAACATTTTATGCTCAGTGGGAAAATTATTCATGAAATTCCATGTAGTTCATAATTTAATTTTTGTGAAGTGTCCAGAAAAGGAAAATTTATAGAGACATAAAGTAGATAAGTGTTTGCCTAGTGCTAAGGGTAGGAATGGGGTTGGCTATAAATGGGCATGAGGGATCTTACTGGGAAATAAAAATGTTCTATAACTGATTTATGGGGATGGTTGCAGCTCTTGGTAAATTAACTAAAGATCACTGAATCACACACATAAAGGAAACAGATTTTATGATATGTAAAATATATCTCAATAAAAGAATAAAATTCTATCCTATACTTTTGGAAGGTAGATAATGTTACAGATGGAAGTGGACACAGATTTTCCCATTCTTCAGTATACTCACATCACATACACATCCAGATAATACTCCACATTCTAGAGTTTGAAAAGATATAGAACTGTCTGCAAACACATATAACTATCAATAGTCATTGAAAATAGACTTAAAAATCATGAATCAATAGTCCTATTTCTGCTTTTCCTGTAGTGGGGTAATATACACATTCCATCTTTATAAAAATAAGAAGATTTTTACACTGCACTGAAGTAACTTGAGGTCACCCCTCTACATTTTTCTTTTTACCGGGATGTAAAAATAGTAGAAAAACTGAGTCCTAATGGTATTTTAAATGTAAGAGCAGTTACTTTGCCAGTGAGAAGGCCCACTGAGAAGATGGCATTGGGATTGGTATTCTTGCTCTAAATTTATTTGTTGAATGTTTTCACAGAGGAGACTATATTTGGTATGCTTCTTTCTAGAAAGAACTCATTAAAACTTTTGCATAATGCATTGTGAAATAGTTTGCAAAAGAAAACATAATTAGTCATGCAACCTTGTCCTTCAGCTTGAATGGCAGGACCATTTCCTAAAATTAAATGCTATTGAAAATAGCAAGAAGGAAGGAGACTGAATATTTTCACTGTAGTGCATTTCAACCATCCAAGGCAACATTCTCTTAGACTCCAAGAATTGCCCCCAAAATCTACAAAGTCTGTATCATGTTAGGTTTTGAATTATTTGAAAAAGGAAACAATTTGAGCCAATGGAAAGAAACTTTTCATTTCTATCAAGTAGTTGGACTTATTATTCTTGGGACTATCAACAGTGAACTTTGCCATGGTTTACCAGCTGACTTCCTTCTGCTATTGAAGAAAATTTCTGGGAAGTGCCACAATCCCATGCCAATTATACATGAAGTCACTTTCATTTTTAATATTTAAGAAGCAGTCTAGCCTTTTTTATTTTTCAAAGTGTGATTTTGAATTTTGTCTTTATTTTTGTGGTATTACAAAATATACTACTTTAAAACTGGTTCAGGAACAAACTTCTGTAAGGCATGGGCATGGAGTAGACTCTTCACTAAAACAATGAATATGTACAACTATCAAACTATAAAAAAAAACAACAACTATAGTTTAGACATCTGAAGAAACTCCATAGCCTCGGGTTGGTGCTAACACACATGGTTAAGGTGAAAAGGGTTGTGAGACTGAAGCCAATCACAAAGAATTTAGAACTTCAGCAGAGCATGGCAACATTTTCTTTCTGTTCATCACCATACACACTGCTGGTGTTGAGAGAAGGGAATTTATGACATTTTAATCCATGCCCTCAGCTGTGTTGACCTACTGAATTATAGGCAAGGACACACCAACATATCAGGGAATATTTGTGACCAATAGAAGTCCATCCTGTCATCAAAATGTAAAGATAAATTGTGGCAGCTGGTGGTGGCTAAGTGTAAAATGCATACTGCTTCTATGAAAACAGTTGAACCCAAGCAGCAAACAGGGAAGGCTTAGTTTCAGATTGAAATTATACAGAGAAACCATATACCTGCACCACACAGAGTACAAAACAGCTCAAGTAAATTAAAAAAAAAACCTGACCCCAGCCCTCACCCCTCTCCCATGCAAGATATAAACAAAGCAAAGCCCAGAGACCACAATAAGAGTACCACCTGCTGACCTATAATAAGCAGCACAATTAGTGAACAGAAATATTGCAGAAACTGTCAAATATGTCAGATCAGACAGATATAGATGAAACAAAAGAACTCCAAGAAACTGCAAACATAGAGGGACTGTCAGAGAAAGCAACAGAAGGATAATTATAAGTACTCTCTAAGAATCTAAACATGGTATGACAAAGCATATTCAAAATTGAAAGAATATTTTACTAAGGAGTTAGGAATCACAAAAGAAGAGCTTCAAACAGTTCTCTAAAACAACTAGAAAACACAAAATATTTTCAATTATATTTCTCTAAGAAATTAGAAAATGAGGGGCCAGAGCCAAGATGGTGACATGGAAACAGCAGCTGCCATGATCTCCAAACAGCAGCAGCCTATAACCTGGGGTTCTCTGAATGAGGTAGGATACAGGGCTGTCTGTAGGAGGGTGAACACAGGCTGGTCAGGGTGAAAAGAAAATACAGTCCCATAACTCACTCTTGGGCTGACAAACAGAGGCCAAAAGAACAAACAAAGGAAAATCTTTTTGGCTTGATTATTTCTGAAATCACCCCTACCCCCCACTCCAGAACCAGCCTGAAGGTGCTGGGCAGCCACTTGTAAAAGGCTTCCTGCTGAACTATTTTCTTTACCAAGATTCCTGGCTTACCAGGGCTGTCATTCCAAGACTTTTTCTCTTTGTTTTCCTTCTCTCTCTCTCTCTCTCTCTCTCTCTCTCTCTCTCTCTGTCTTTTTTTTTTTTTTTTAAGGTGTCTGGAGCTCTCTTTAAGTGAAAAATACCTGACCAATTAGATCCTAAGCCCTGTCTGGGAAAGTCTACCTTTTTTTTTTTTTTTTTTTGATACTTTCTATAATTGTCTGTCTTTGTTCGGGCTACCTGCAGCCAATCCAGAGCAGTCAAAGCAGCAGACTGATTGTTACGAATTTTTACTCTATTTTATTTTATTATTATTACTATAATTATATACATCTGTCCCTTTTCCCTCCTCTTTCCTCAGGTTGACCAAAACTAATTGTTCTTGTTTTTCTTCAATTGATATTTGAATGGGTGT
This sequence comes from Erinaceus europaeus, assembly GCF_950295315.1. Taxonomy (NCBI): domain Eukaryota; kingdom Metazoa; phylum Chordata; class Mammalia; order Eulipotyphla; family Erinaceidae; genus Erinaceus; species Erinaceus europaeus. The sequence continues at coordinate 180,197,010 of NC_080164.1, forward strand.
ACTATCCATTGTAAGAGGAATGTATTTTCATTCCTCTTCCCTTCACTTTCCTTTTCTATACTCCTAGCTAATCCAAAATAAATAATTAACAGTTTCCTTTTACTGCTCTTTTTTTTCCTTTTATTTCTTCTTTTGCTTTCTGAATTCACTGATACTCATTTGGTAATTATTTTGTGGAAGAAATCTGACTCGTAGTGGACTCTGTGTGTGTGTGTCTTTCTGTTTTACTTCCCTTTCCACTTGCTATCCCTAGAATTTATAGTGGACAGTAGATTTGCATAATTATCTATTCTTACTCTACATTTTTTCCTTTATCTTTCTTTTTATTTTAGTTTTGGTAGCTATATTCTCTTGGACTGGTGGTGCTGTTTGCTGTTGTTGTAACTTCTGAGGTTTCTGACTGCATTTGTGAAAGGGCTTTAGTATAGCATGCCTTGTACTCAAAACACAACAACTGGAGAATGACAGAACAGAAAAATAAAAACCACATCATTAAAAAAAAGGTTAACTCAAGAGCAAATAAAACTGCTACCACAATGAATCACGACAGGAGCCTAGAAGAAACTCCAAATCAGTCAGAGTAACCATATACGTAAGAAAAGTATGCAAGCAATAACAAATCTAATAATCACAGAAATAAAGGCAACTATGGAGAAAGGGCTATCAGAATTAGGGAAACAATAGATGAGACCCTCAAGGAAAATACTAGCTATCTGAAGGTAATTAGAGAACTGAAAGAAGAAACAGCTGAGCTAAAAGGCCAATTAGCAGAACAAGCTGGGAGAAGGAAAAGCAGATTAACAGAAGCAGAAAACAAGAGTTAGCGAGACAGACGATGAGCTAGAGAAAATAAAGAAAGAGGTCAAAGAGCTCAAAAAGAGATTGAGAGACACTGAAAACAACAACAGAGACAAATGAGATGAACTCAAAAGAATTAACATTTGCATAAATGGCCTACCAGAGGAAGAGACAAAGGGGAAGTCAACATTCTAGAGGAAATGATAGAAGGAAACTTCCCAGACCTAAACAACAGAAAAGACATTAAGATCCAAGAGTCCCAGAGAGCCCAAAAAGAATCAACCCAGACCTGAAGGCACCAAAACACATCATAGTTACAATGAAAATAAGTAAGGATAAAGAAAGGATCCTAAAGGCTGCAAGAGAAAAACAAAAAGTCACATATAGGGGAAACCCGTAAGACTATCAGCAGACTTATCCACTCAGACTCTAAAAGCCTGAAGAGAATGGTAAGATATCTATTGAGCTCTCAAAGAAAAAGGTTTTCAACCAAGGATAATGTATCCTGCTAGACTTTCATTCAAACCAGATGGAGGGATCAAAACCTTCTCAGACAAGCAACAGTTAAAAGGGGCAACCATTACCAAGCCTGTGTTGAAAGAGGCTCTAAAAGTCCTCTTTCAAACAAGAACATTGCCATACTATTTTTTATATATCAGAGAAAATTAAAAATTGTTGAATAATGACACTATAATACATTAAATCCATAATATTAATTAATGTCAATGGCACAAACTAACACATTAAAAGGCACAGAGTAGGAGGATGGATCAGAAAACATAAACCATATGCTACATGCAAGAAACCCACCTAACTCAACAAGAGAAACACAGACTTAAAATTAAATGATAAAAAACTATCATACAGGCTAATGGACCACAAAAAAGGGCAGGAAAAGCCATTCTCATCTCTGACACCATAGAGTTTAAATTAAATAAAGTAATAAAAGATAGGCAAGGCCATTACATAATGATGAGAGGATCAATCAACCAAGAAGATTTAGCAATTATTAACATCTATGCAACCAATGAGGGACCTTCTAAATCCATCAAACCATACTGGAAGAACTAAAAAAATACATCAATAGTAATACAATAATAGGGGGAGACCTTAACACCCCGCTCTCACACTTAGAAAGATCAGTGAAGCAGAGAATCAACAAAGAAACAGAGAATTAAATGAAGAGATGGACAGACTAGACCCGCTAGACATTTTCACAGTTCTTCACACCAAAAAAAACTTGAATACACATTCTTTTCAAGTCCACACAGCATATCCTCAAGGATAAACCACATGTTAGGCCACAAAGACAGTATAAACAAATTTAAGAGCACTGAAATCACCCCAAGTATCTTCTCAGACCACAGTGGAGTAAAGCTAACATTTAACAACAAACAGAAAAATTTTAAAAGTCAAAAATTTGGAAACTCAACAACATGCTACTTAAGAACCACTGGGTCAGAGAGACACTCAAGCAAGAAATTCAAATGTTCCTGGAAACAAAGAAAAATGAAGACACAGCTATCAAAGTATTTGGGACATAGCTAAAGTGATACTGAGAGGGACACTCATATCTGTACAATCACATAGTAGAGAACAAGAAAAAGCTCAAATAAATGACCTTAGTGCATGCCATAAGGACATCGTGGAAGAGGAACAAAGGAAGCCTAAAGCAACCAGAAGGACAGAAATGACTAAAATTAGAAATAAGCAGAAACAAACAACATAAAAAATAATAGAACCATACAAAAGATCGATGAAGCCAAATGTTGGTTCTTTGAAAAATTAAACAAGATTGACAAACCCCTAGCCAGTCTCATTTAAAAAATGGGATAAAACTCAAATAAATAGAATTGTAAACAATAGAGGAGATACTACAACTGACACCACAGAAATCCAGAAAAATCATAAGAAACTTCTATGAAGAACTATATGCCACCAGGCTAGAGAATCTGGAAGAAATGGAAGAATTCCTAAAAACATATGCTCTTCCAAAACTGAACCAAGAAGAACTACAAAATCTAAATGCACCAATCACAGAAAAAGAAATTGAAACAGTTATTAGGAATCTTCCCAACAACAAAAGTCCTGGACCAGATGGCTTCACAAATGAATTCTGGAAAACCTTCAGGAAACTGTTGATACCTATACTTCAAAGTTCTTCCACAATATCGAAGAAAAAGGAACACTCCCTTCCACCTTTTATGAAGCCAACATCACCCTGATACCAAAATATAGGGACACAACAAAAAAGAAAAACTACAGACCAATATCTCTGATAAACATAGATGCAAAAATATTAAACAAGTTCCTGGCCAACTGGATATAGTCATATATCAAAAAGATTGTTCATCACGACCAAGTGGGATTTATCCCAGGAATGCAAGGATGGTTCAACATATGTAAGTCAATCAATGTCATTCACCACACCAATAGAAGCAAAACCAAACACCACATGATTATCTCAATAGATGCAGAGAAAGCCTTTGATAAAATCCAACACAGATTCATGCTCAAAACACTACAAATAATGAGAATAGATGGGAAACTCTTCCAGATAGTGGAGTCCATATATACCAAACCTACATACTCAATGGACAGAAGCTGAAAGCATTCCCCCTCAGATCAGGGACTAGACAGGGCTGTCCATTATCACCATTACTCTTCAACGTAGTATTGAAATTTATTGAGGTCACAGGCAGTGAAGCAGGTCTTCAGGTGTCTATCTTTCTCTACCCTTCTCTGTCTTTCTCCCCTCTCTCCATTTATCTTTGTCATATGGAACAATGATGACAACAATAATAACTACAACAATGAAACTACTAGGGAAACAAAAGGGAATAAATAAATATAAAAAAAGAAAGTATTTGCCATAAAAATCAGGCAAGAGAAAGAAATCAAAGAAATACAGATTGGAAGGGAAGAAGTCAAGTCCTCACTATTTGCAGATAATATACATAGAAAAACCTAAAGAATCCAGCAGAAAACTACTTGAAGTTATTAGGCAATATAGCAAGGTGTCAGGCTACAAAATCAATGTAAAAAATCAGTGGGATTTCTTCATGCAAACACTAAATTCCAAGAAGAGGATATCAAGAAATCAGTCCCATTTACTGTTGCAGCAAAATAAAAAATAAAAATAAAAAAAACCTAGGAATAAACCTGACCAAAGAAGTGAAAGACTTGTATACTGAAAACTATGAGTCACTACTCAAGGAAATAGAAAATGATACTAAGAAATGGAAAGACATCCCATGCTCATGCATTGGAAGAATTACTATCATCAAAATGAATATTCTCCCCAAAGGCATATACAAATTTAATGTGATACCCATCAAAGTTTCACTAAGCTTCTTTATGAGAGCAGAACAAAAACTACAATCATTTATCTGGAAGCAGAAAACACCCAGAATTGCCAAAACCATCCTGAGAAAAAAAAAAAAAAAAAAAAACAGAAATGGAGGCATCACACTCCAAAATCTTAAACTATATTATAAGGCCATTATCATTAAAATAGTGTGGTGCTGGAACAAAAATAGGCACACAGACCAGTGGAACAGAATTGAAAGCCCAGAACTAAACCCCCACACCTATGGACATCTAATTTTTAATAAGTGGGCCAAAAGTATTAAATGGAGGGAGGAGGCTCTCTTCAATAAATGGTGCTAGGAAAACTTTGTTGAATCATGCAGAATAATGAAATTGAAACAACTTTTCTCACCAGAAACAAAAATCAACTCCAAATGGATCAAGGACCTGGATGTTAGACCAGAAACTACCAAGTACTTAGAGGAAAACATTGGTGGAACACTTTCCCACCTAAACCTCAAGAACATCTTTGATGATACAAACCTAATTTCAAGGAAAACTAAAACAAAAACAAATCCATGGGACTACATCAAATTGAAAATCTCCTGCACAGCCAAAGAAACTATCACAAAAACAGAGAGCCCTCACAGAATGGGAGAAGATTTTCACATGCCATATACCAGACAAGAGACTAATTCCCAAAATATACAAAGAACTCAGCAAGTTTAGCAACAAAAAAGCAAATGACCCCATCATTAGGTAGAGGATATGAACAAAACTTTCACTAAAGAAGAGATCCAAAAGGCTAACAAACACAAGAAAAATTGCTCCAGGTCACTGATTATCAGAGAAATGCAAATAAAGAAACACTGAGATACCACCTCACTCCAGTGAGAATGGCATACATCAGAAAGGACAGCAGCAACAATTGCTGGAGAGGCTGTGGGGGAACGGAACCCTTCTGCACTGCTGGTGGGAATGTAATTTGGTCCAGTCTCTGTGGAGATCAATTTGGAGAACTCTCACAAAGCTAGACATGGGCCTTCCACATGACCCATTAATTCATCTCCTAGTGATACACTCCCAGGACTCCATAACATTCAACCAAAAATATACATGTACAGCTATGTTCATAGTAGCACAATATGTAATAGCTAAAACCTGGAAGTAACCCATGTGCCCAACAATAGATGAGTGGCTGAGAAAGCTGTGGCATTTATACACAATGGAATACTATGCAGCTATTAAGAACAATGAACCTATTTTCTTTGATCCATCTTGGGTGTAGATAGAAGGAATTATGTTAAGTGAGCTAAATAGAATGATAAAGACTGGTATGGAATGATCCCACTCAGAAACAGAAGTTGATAAAGAGTAACAGAGAGTGAAACTCAAAGCAGAATTTGACTAATTTGGAGTAGGGCACCAAAGTAAAATCCCTGGGTTTAGGGTGAGGGTGTATGTTCGGCTTCTTGGGGTGGGTTGCAGGGTGATTAGAGGGGGGTGGAGTGGGACAGAGTCTGTCTTCTGGTGGTGGGAATGATGTTTATGTAAAACACACACACACTCAAAAAAAAAGAAATTAGGAAACATGAAAGAAATACTTCAGAGTGAAAGAAAAACTTCAAACGGAATTACAGGGAGTGAAATACACTTTGAATGCAGGACAAACTAAAGTAGGAAGTGGACTTACTCATGCTGAAGAAAAAAAAATCTGATCTAGAAGATATATTTAGACCACTCTTTTTATTTAAGGATAAGGGAGAGGAAAAGATTAGAAAAAAGAAGCAACTCTGTTAAATTGCAGACTCCATCAAAAGGTCAAATGTACAAGTAAAAGTAATTCCTGACAAAGAGGACTGGCTGAAAGAACAGAGATTATACTTAGGGAAATTTTTGCTGAGGATTTTTCTCACTTAGGTAATACTCAACATATTTATTAAAGAGGCAGAGTATATACTCAGGTATATAAATGCCAAAAAACCAATACCAAAACACATCATTGTAAGACTATCAAAACTCAATGACAACGGAAATTTTTTGCAGGCTGCTAGGAAAAAGAAAGACGTTTCATACAAGGGCAAAGTTATCAGGCTTTCATCATACGCTTTTCACACACTCTAGAGGAAAGGAGAGTCGAATGACATATTTAAAATACAAAAAGAGAGGAAGTCAACCCACAGATATTGTATCATGTAAAATTATCCTTCAAATATGAGGGAGAAATAAAGGTCTTCTCAAATTCCCCCAAACTGAAGGAATTTCTATCACCAACCCCAACTTACAAGAATTACTGAAAAGAGTCACACAAGAGGAAGAACAGAAATAAAAAAAGTGAGGTGACCATCAGTAAGCTAAAACTAAGAACACAATAAAAAAGGAAATAATTATAAAACAGGAAACAGAAGGACAAATTAATGGGCAAAGCTGTTCTATAAAATGTTAATTAATCAAGACCAACTTTAAAAAGGCATTTTTATATACAGTATGTTAGTTGTTGCAATCATGGTAACCAATACAAAATAAGAAACAGATTTACAGAAACTACAGTAGAAATCAGTGAGAATCTCATCAAAGAAACTCATCCATATAAAATGATAAATAGAAATAAATGGGCAAAGAATAAACAGTTTGAAATACACTCAGAAAAAAAATCAGAATAGACTGCGTATATCAATAATCACATAAAATGTGAATGGCCTAAATTCAGCTGTCAAAAGATGCAGAGTAGTTAAGTGAATTAAAAAAAAATAGTATCCATCCTTTATATGTCTACAGCACATGTGAAGAAAAGGCAAATGGAAGCTTAACTTAAGATCCTGGAGCAAGATTTTCTAAGCTAATAATTCATTTAAGAAAGGGCATAGAGCGCTATTTTACTCTTACATAAAATATATTTTCAGGCAAAGAAAGTAAGGTAAGATGGAGAGAATACTACGTAATGAACAAGTAATTAATCTCACTATAAGTCATCCCATTATAAATATATATGCCCCCAAACTCAGGTGAACCCAAATATATAAACAATTACCTACTGATTTATGTGTTTCTTTTTTTAATGCTCTGTTGTTCCTCGGTTGTTGTGTCTTGAGTACAAACAACACTGCACTAAATACCTTTATGACAATTGCACTCACCAACCTAAGGAATTACAATAGCAACTGAAACAAGTATTGAAGCAGTTTAATCACTACCAGTTAGCCAAACAATGTCTCCAGTCCATGAAAAAATAGTAACCAAATCCCAGTGAAGAAGAAAGAGAAAAGAAAGAAGGGATAGCAAGAATAGACAGTTATGCAAATCTACTATCCACTGTATATTCTAGGGGTAACAAGAGGGGAAAGGGAACTAGAGCAGAGATACACACATAGAGAGTCCACTCTGAGTCAGATTGATTCCCCAAAATAATTCACAAATTCAGAAAGGCAAATAAGAGGGAAGGAAGAAGTATATGACAAGATAAAAAAAAGAAAAAGAAACAAGAGAGAGAAAAGAGAAAAGATAAGAAAAAGAGCTGTAATTAAAGAGCAGTGAAAGGAAATTTTTTTGATTACTTTATTTTTAATTTAATTTAATTTAATTTTTTTAATTAGCTAGGAGGAGGAGGAAGGGGAGAGTCTGTAGAGGAGGTAGGAGTAATGAGACACGTTCCTCCCACAATATATAAGATGCCCACTACCCTAGCAATGAAAGATACCCTAAGAGTTAATTCTGATCAACCTAAAGGGGGGGAAGATATATGCCTTTATATAATATTAATAATAAAATAGAGCAGGGTAAAAAAAACCCTATCCTAGATTACCTCAAACCTCGTGAGCAGAGGCAGCTGATTGTTAAGAAAGGAAAAAAATTTTAAAAAAAACCCTCAGGACTAGACAAGGATAGCTTAAATAGACAGTTATGCAAGTCTACTATCCATTGTATATTCTAGGGGTAGCAAAAGGAGGAAGGTAAGTTGAGCAGAGATACTCGCAGTGAGAGTCCACTCTGAGTCAGAATTCTTCCCCAAAATAATTCCCAAACGTGTATCAGTGAATTCAGTGAAAGCACACTGTTTGGTGGTGTGGGGGATGGGGCCTGTGGCTTTGGAAGCTGTAGGATTAAGGAAGAAAGACAAGAATAAGAAAAAGAAAAAAAAGAGTGAGAGTAAAAAAAGTAAAAAAAGTAAAAGATAAGAAAAAGAACAGTAATAAAAAAGTAGTGAAAGGAAAGAGTTATTTATTTATTTATTTTTAATTATTTAATTAGCTATGCAGGGTGGGGGGGTTGGCTACTTAGAAAGAAAAAAGGCCAGAGGTTTCAGAAGGGAATTGATACTTCCTGGTGGGACAGGAATCTTGGTAAAGAAAGAAGCTCAGCAGCGGAGCCTGCTAGGAGCTGGTCCCCAGGGACTGGTTATGGGGGGAGGGGGAGGAGGTGCGCTTTGGGGATAATAACTTAAAAGAAAAACATTTTTTCCCTTTTTTTCTACTCTATTTTTTAACCCAAATTAAGTTATAGTCACCTCCTTGGTGTCACTGCTAGGACTCCTTATTGACTGGCCTACTAAAGGCAGACAATCCTACCGTTTCCAGAAGATGTGGTCAGAGCTCAAACCACTAGCAGCTCAAACCATTCAGTCCACCATCTTCCGGGAAACCCCAACAATTACTTATTGAAATTAAGGGAGACATTGACAGCAACTCAAGAATAGTAGGAGATCTTAACACACCGCTCACTGTAAGAGACATATCATATGGATAAAAATCAATAAGGAGATAGCAGTCTTGAAACCACAGACAAAATAGGATATATAGTTTCCATCCCAAAATAAATAAATACACATGGAACATTCACCAAGATTGAAAAATCACAGGAAGGTAGCATAGTAGCACAAGGATTGAACATATTTTGGGATTCAAAGACAGCCTAAACAAATAAGTAAATGTTAAAATCATAAAATATATCTTCTCAGACCATGGTGGTATAAAGCTAGAAATTAACCACAAAAAGAAAACAAACTGCCCCAATGTCTAGAAACTAAACAGCATGCCTCTAAATAATATATGGGCCACTGAAGAGATAAAAAAAGAAATTAAGAATCACCTTGATATCAATGAAAAGAAGTAACCAGCTATCAGATCTAATGGGATACAGCAAAAGCAGTGCTAAGAGGGAAGTTCATAGCAATACAGATTAATAAAGAAAGGAAATCACATTAATAAAGAAGATAAATCACTAGTAAACCATCTAAAAACCCAACTAGAAATGTAACAACAAAGAAACTCAACAGTCAGCAGAAGACAGGAAATAGTTAAAATTAGATCTGTAATCAATGAAATAGAAAACAAAAGGGGGACTAGGAAGATTAATGAAACCAAGAACTGGTTTTTTGAAAGGATAAATAAAACACTAGTTATACTCACTAAGAGAAAAAGAGATAATTCTGTTGTAAAATCACTCAGAAATAAAAAAAATGAGATGTTACAACAGATAATGTAGAGATTAAAAGTATTATGCAAAAATTGGCATCTGTATGGAACCAAATTTGACAACTTAGGAGGAATGGACACATTCTTAGAGTCATACCAACTGCCAACCTTGACACAAAAAGACATAGATAAACTTAACAGGCCTATCACTAGTAAAAGAATTGAAAGAGTAATCAAAAGCCTACCCAAGAACAAAACAGGTCTGGATGGATATACTTATGAATTATATAAGACATTCAAAGAATATGGCCAATTTTCCTTGAAAACTTCCAGAGTACAGAAGAAAAGGGAACACTTCCAAACACATTTTATGAGGCTAACACCACCCTGATCTCCCAAATAGGAAAGGCTTTCATCAAAAAAGAAAACTACAGGGTGGAGCCAATATGGTGACTTGGAAACAACATCTGGCATGAACTCCAAAAAGTAGCAGCTTACGACCTGGGATTCTCTGGACAGGGTAGGATACTGGGCTATCAGTAGGAGGGTGAACAAGGGGTAGTCAGGGTGACACCAATAAAGAGTCCTATAACCCACTTCTGGGCTGGCCAGCAGAAACCAAAAGGACAAAGAAAGGAAAATCATTGGCTTGATTATTTCTGAACTCCCTCCTCATCTCCACCCCAGAATCAGCCTCCAGGGGCTGGACAGCCACTCCTAGCAGGCTTCCCACTGAGCTATTTTCTTTACCAAGATTCCTGAATCACAAGGGTTGTCATTCCAAGCCTTTTTCTTTTTGTTTTCCTTCTCTCTTTATTTTTTTTTATTATTATTATTTTTGGTGAGGTGGGTGGTGGGTGGGGTGCAGGGTGGGGGTGGGTGGGGTGGCAGGAGCTCTATTTGATTGACAAAATACCTGACCAATCAGAGCCTCAGCCCTGACTGAGAAAGACTACCTGGATTTTTTTTTTTTTTTTTTTGGATAGTACTTATAATTGGCTGTCTTTGCACACTATTTCGTTATGAACTTTATACTGACTCACTGCATACTACTGTGTACTTTTGCTTTCAGGTATATATTTTGCCCTAGTTTATGGATACATGTGAACATATGCTCTAGCTCATGGGACCTGGTCTATATCTAGGTTTTGGGACTTTGTTAGGAAGTGAACCTCCTGGAATGGAATTAGAGAATTCTACGAAAGGAAAGATCTCACCCAAATAATGAGGCCGAGGTACTGACATTCTACACCTGATGTTTCTGGACACAGTCTAAAATGAAGCAAGCTGAGGTGGGACTCATTGCGTTGTTAAGGTTGGGATTGGCGAATGCAATATTATTTGGTATGAACTGAGAGAAACATGCAGAAAAGTGAGCCCCACCCTAGAGGTTCCAGGACTGGGGGAAATATTTTAATTTTTAACCTTCTTTTGGAATAACTGTAATATTTTAATATCATCAGAACAAAGCACACCAAATATCAGGAGGGTTTCAATGTAATGTATTTGCATGTATTTTGGAATGCATGCACTATGGACTAGGGTCACAACAGAGAGGGAAAGCAAACCTGGTCCCTCCCCACATGGTCCTTCCCTCATGGTGAAAATTAATCTTATTCAGATAATAAGAGCTTTAAGGAGCAGTGGCCAGGCAGTGGCACAACCTGTTAAGTGTGCATAATACTAAGCTCAAAGACCTATGCAAGGATCAGGGTTCAAGATCTCACTCAAGGTGAATGCTTCACAAGCAGTGAAACAGGTTTTCAGGTGCCTATCTTTCTCTCTCCCTCTCTATCACTCCTCCTATCTCAACTTCTCTCTGTCCTATCCAATAAAATGGAATCATCGGTTTCTAGGAGCAGTGGATCTGTAGTATAGTCATGGAACTCCAGCGATAACCCTGGAGGAAGAGGAAAAATAAAAAACTAAACTAAAAGGAGCCCTAGAAGTGTGGTCAATCCCTTAAGCATAATTAAAGTCATATGGTTCTCTGAGAGCAGAAAAGTAGCTGTTGGGTGATTTCACTTATTTGTGAAGGACAGAGCTCCTTTCTCCAAGGTGGAGAGAGATGAGCTGAGAAGGCAGTACCATTGTTTGCAAAGATAGGAGATCTTGCACATCAAAGAACAGATGATATAATGATGCCCACAAAACTGTAAAAGTTTTGCTTTATTCAGAGCCTTTTAGGGAAAGAGTGGAAGACTGTAGTCATGGAATGGAGTTGGATGTCAACTGATTCCTGGAGAGTGAGATGCAGAAGAGCACCAGTGGATTCTGGAAGATTAGGTACTCTGTATTTTTTTAATTTAGTTTTTATTTATAAAATGGAAACAGTGACAAAACCATAGGATAAGAGGGGTACCATTCCACACAATCCCCACCACCAGAACTCTGTATCTCATCCCCTCTCCTGATAGCTTCCCTATTCTTTATCCCTCTGGGATAATGGACCAAGGGTCATTATGGGGTGCAGAAGGTATAAGGTCTGGCTTCTGTAATTGATTCCTCACTGAACATGGGTGTTGACAGTTTGATCTATACTCCCAGTCTGTCTCTCTCTTTCCCTAGTGGGGCACAGCTCAGGAGAAGTAGGGCTCCAAGACACATGGTGGGGTCATCTGCCTAGGGAAGTCAGGTTGGCATCATGGTATCATCTGGAACCTGGTGGCCAAAATAAGGTTAATACATAAAGCCAAACAAGTTGTTAACTAATTATGAACCTAAAGGCTGGAATATTTCAGATGAAGATTTGGGGTCTCTGTTTTGGAGATTTCTAGTAGGCCTATTTTAGGTATATTCCAAGGGGGCTATGACTTTACTAGTTTTTGCCTGAGCCTGACATCTGATATGCAGATGGACCTAAGTCATTGTCTGGAGAGATAATTTCATGGATGAAAAAAAGGGCTAGAAAGATGGACTGGGGAAGACAGTAGCTCCCAAATATGGGAAAGGTATATAAATATTGTTGACTATAAACCTCACCAAATTGATCTGATCTGGGTCCTATATTCAGTGTAGGCACCTATGTAACCTCAGCAGCCCTGTAGGTCTCAGCTTATATTCTGTGGTCATGAGTAGGAATGTTCCAAGCTGCCACAATTTCAGTACTCATCTTCCTCAGGTGGTAGAATATGTCATCTAGTCTCCCTTTGGAGGATGGAACATTCTCTAACATTGCTGATCCACATTGATGGCAAGGTCCTATGAGGGCCCACAAAAGGGTTCGTTATGTTGTTCCTAGTGGAGAGGACTAGTGACAGTGGAGAGAAGGATTTATTCGAGGTCTAGGCCCATCATGTCTGTGTGGGAATCCCAGGACTCCCCGACTGGGGCCCCAGATGATGGGTTGGCCTGATATTGACTAAAGAGTCATCATTAAAATATGCAAGTCTCTTGCCGTTATTCAACTTTTGTAGTCCTTAGCTTGTAAGGTTAGCTTTGGAGTGATTGAGTGAAGTGTAATAGGTAGTAGGTGAGGAGACTGTAGATTTAAGATTAAGGATGATAAATACAGAGAAAAGATAACATAGAAAATACTTAGGGGTGGGTGGTAGGTGGTGGGTGGTGGGTTAAGGGCACATAGTACTAAGAGCAAGGACCAGACACAAGGATCCCTGTTTGATCCCCTGGCTCCCCACCTGCAAGGGGGTTGCTTCACAAGTTGTGAAGCAGGTCTTTGGATCTCTCCCTCTCCCTGTCCCTATTCCTCTCCCCCCCCACCTCTCCGTGTCTCTCCTTTCCCTTTCAATTTCTCTGTCCTATCCAATAAAATAGGGGGGAAATGCTGCCAGGAGCAGTGGATGATTTGCAGTGCTGGCACTGAGCCTCTTTGATAACCCTAGAGGCAATACAAAAAAAAATTAAAAAGAAAATAATTGAGCAGGAATAGATAGCTTAATGGCTATGCAAAGAGACTCTCATACCAAAGGCTCCAAAGTCTCTGGTTCAGTCCCCTGCATGACCATACACCTGAGCTCAGCAGTGCTCTGGTAAAATAAACAAATAAAAATAGAAAATAATTAATAGTAACTATTGTAGGCTCAGTAAAGGTGGAACATGTAGGGAGATGGAGAAGAATTCTTCCAAGGTAAATCCTGAATATATAACTTGCATAGCTAAATAGACTAGTGTATTATTTATTAAAAGTCTTATTTATTAAAGAACTCTGAAAAAATGAACAGCTATGTGGCTAAGAGTAGGTCTGGCTTTGTAATAATAAGATGCAGAAGCTTTACAATATCTAGGTGATAGCAAGTAAATAGACACATGGGACCAGGTAGATTGCTTTTGTCCCAAAAAGTAGGCCCCATGGTTTTGATGGTCCATTAGATTTATATCTTTATTTATTTATGTATTTTTTCTCCTCCAGGGTTATGGCTGGGGCTTGGTGCCTGCATTACAAATCCACTGCTCCTGGAGGCCTTTTTATTTATTTTAATTTTTTTTCAATTTTGTTGACATTGCTGTTGTAATTGCTGTTGTTGTTATTGGATAGGACAGAGAAATCGATAGCAGAGGGGAAGATAGATAGGAGAGAGAAAGATAGACACCTACAGACGTGCTTCATCACTTGTGAAGTGACCTCTCCCACACACACACACCTGCAGGTGGGAAGCTGGAAGCTCAAAGAAGGATATTTACACTTGTCCTTGTGCTTTGCACTGTTCTCTTAATCTTTTGCTTTATTGCCAGGCCCCCAATTTATATCTTATATTCCTACCCTGCAAAGAGACTAATTTCTTCTTGCAACATCAAAGTAAATAGCACATAAATAGCAATTTGTCATTCTTTTTTTATTTCAGACATGTATAGAGAGATATAAAAGGAGAGAGAAACACTAACACAACTTTGTTTAACTATCATGGAGATTTCTTCAGTGCTGTGGTGGTCTAGTGTGGTAGCAGGGTTTGAACGTGGGGCTCAATGCTTGGCAAATCATATACTTTACCAAGTGAGCTATTTACTGGCTCAGAAAGACTCATCTTGATGATAGTTGTCCCAAAACATGAAGGGCTAGGGTCGTTTTATTTATCTTTGTCCTAGTTTCTAACAGGTCTTCATACTTGATCAAAGTCATTGTAGCCATAAGTAAGTAAAAATAAGTCCAAATCATATCTGATAGTGTCAAGAAAGAGATAGAACTTTTGGAAAGAAATAGATTCCAGGATGAGTGGAAATGGAGGACCAGAAAATATCATAAAAGTTTACTTGAACAGTATTGGGAAAATTAAATATATGAAGCTGATGTTATGTTGGGTCTCCCTTTCAAGTGTTGTGAATATTCCCAGGAGGTCTGGGAGGTGGGAGTAGGGGAACAGAAGGCTAAAAGGCTATAAAGGCAGCTTAGAGAAATATACAAAGAAATGGCCTGCTATGAGTATTAAATTACATGGTATCATTGCATGTTTGTGTGCCTGTCTACTTTAACAGGCTGCAAAATTCCTGAGGGTTGGGATCATTTCTTATTTACTCTTGTGTTTCTAGTGACTAGAAAAACACTTGCTCAAAATTTCTGTGCAATTTACTTATGAAATAAAGACATCGATAAAGGCTCATATAACATTTGAGGATAAAGTGTCTGTGAGCTAGCGAACCCACTTACTTAGACTTTGTATGTATAATGATCCTTACTGTGTGCACCACTACATGCACCCCCACCCCCGACTCAACTCTTTTGGTGTAGAGAGGTTTTTGAAGCAAGAAGGGACGCATACATTGAGTTTTGGAGGGAGAAACTAAGTTGGGTGGAAGGAGAAATGGATGCAGGGTATGCCAGCAAAAATGGCAAACAAGAGTAGGAAGGGAAGCTGAAGCACTCTGTTTAGACATGGAAGAAGATTTAGATTATAAATAGGCAGTCATTTATTGCCAATAAAATGATGAGTTTACTGGTTTTCAGTACAGATTATCCAGACAACAAATTTCTAAAGGAGCTTTAGGAGATAAAATGAGAACCACTGGTCAAAGCAATTCACTCTTGGATGAGCTTACAAATGAAAATCTCATCTGTAATGTGCTTAATACTCCAAGCTTCTTTCAAAGCCTCACTTTGCCAGTCAAAGGACTGCTTTGATGCAACCTGATGTCATCTTGACATATTATCCTTCCCTAACCCTGTGGCTTTTATTACTGTCAACATTCAAAAGTTGATACAATGATTTATATGATAAATATTTTCTTTTCTGTTTTATTTTATTTATAAAAAAGAAACACTGACAAAATCATAGGATAAGAAAAGTACAACTCCACACAATTTCCATCACCAGAACTCCATATCTCATCCCTTCTCTTGATAGCTTTCCTATTCTTTAACTTTCTGAGAGTATAGACCTAAAGTCATTGTGGATGCAGAAAGTGGAAGGTCTGGCTTCTGTAATTGCATCCCCGCTGAGCCTGGGCGTTGACAGATCAATCCATATTCCCAGTCTGCCTCTCTCTTTCCCTAGTGGGGTGGGGTTCTGGGGAATCAGAGCTCCAGTACATATTAGTGGGGTTGTCTGTCCAGGGAAGTCTGGTTGGCATCATGCTAGCATCTGGAACCTGGTTGCTGAAAAGAGAGTTAACATATAAAGCCTTAACAATTGTTGACTAATCATGAACCTAAAGGCTGGAATAGTGTAGTTGAAGATTTGGGGGAGTCTCTCTTTTATAAATAGCTAGTAGGCACATTTTAGTTATATTCCAAAGGGCCTGTGGCTATACTAGTTTCTCTCTCTCTCTCTCTCTCTCTCTCTCTCCTTTTTCCCCTGAGCTTGAAATTTGATATGCAGGTTGATCCAAGTTATTCTCTGCAGAGATGATGTCATGGCTGGAAGAAGGACCAAAAAGCTGGATCAAGGTAACTCCCAAATAAGGGAACAGTGTATAAATATTGTTTACTATAAACCCCATTGATTTGATGTGGTATGGGGCCCATATTCAGCTTAGGAGCCTACGTGGCCTCTCAGTCCCTGTAGATCTGAGCTCACATTCTGTGGTCATAAGTAGGAATGTTCCAAGCTGCCCCAATATGAGGACCCATCTTCCTCAGTTGGAGCATAGAGTATGTTGTCCAGCCTCCCTTCGGAGGATGGAACATACTCTACCATTGTTGATCCAAGTTGAGGGCAAGGTCCTGTGGGGACCCACAAAAAGGTCTATTGTGTTCCTGATAGAAATGGCTGGTAACAATGGAGAGAGGGATTTATTTGAGGTCTAGGCCATTCATGTCTGTTTGGGAATCTCAGGACTCCACGAATAGGGCCCCAGGTAATGGGGTGGCCTGATAGTGACTAAAGTGTCATCATTAAAGAATGCTACTCTCTTGCCCTTATTCAGCTTTTTCAGTCCTTGCCTTGATAAGGTTAGCTTTGGAGTGAGTGACGGAATTGTAATAGAAAGTAGGTGAAGAGGGTATCTAAGTCTAAGTAGACACTATTTCATTAAGAACTTTATAGTGACTCACTGCAGACTATTGTGTACTTTTGCTTTCTGGTATATATTTTACCCTAATTTATGAATACATGTAAACATATGCTCTATGCCATGGGACCTGGTCTATATCTAGGTTTTGGGACTTTGTTAGAAAGTGAACCATAGGATTGGAATTAGAGAATGCTCTGAAAGGAAAGATCTCATCCAAGTAATGAGGCTGAAGAGTTGCCTTTTCATGCCTGACGTCGCTGAACACAGTCTGAAGTGAAGCATGCTGAGGTGGTATTCCTTGATTTGATTAGGTTGGGGTCAGCAGATGCAATATTATTTTGTATGAATTGAGAGAATCATGCAGGAAAATGAGCTCCACCCTAAAGGTTCTGGGACTGGGGGAAATACAGGGTCTATAGAGGAAGCCAGTGGTTCCTGCTGTCTTAGGGTTTAAGAACGTATAGATAGTTATTACTATAATCACATTATTTGGCAATCGGGTTAACTTTGAAAAATCCATTAGTTAGACTTGCTCTATCATACACAACATCACCTTAATGTATGCCTTTTAACATTATTTGTAAATAGCTGTGCCACCGGTTACTTGTGTTCTCCCTGATCTAAAGTTTTAAGAGAGTCAGCACATCAATGACTTTGCCTATGGTGTGTGCATTAGTTTGAGACATTCAATCAATTTTCCCCTCTAATGTTAATTAAATAGTAGTTTATATGACTATAAATTAATAGGAATGTACATAAACACCATTCCCACCACCAAAAGACTGTGTCCCATCCCATTCTCCCCCTCCCACCACTCCCCCACCACAGCCCCGTGAAGCCGAACTTTGACCATAACCCTCATCCCAGTGTTTTCACTTTGGTGCCCTACTCCAAATTCAGTCAAATCCTACTTAAAATTCCCTTTCTGTTCTTCTTTCTCAACTTCAGTTTATCAGTGGGATCATCTGTTACTTTTCTTTATCTTTCTGACTTAGCTCACTTAACATAATTCCTTCTAGCTACATGCAAGATGGGTCAGAGAAGGTGGGTTCTTTGTTTTTAATAGCTGCACAGCATTCTATTGTGTATGAATGCCAAAACTTTATTGGCCACTCATCTGTTGGTGGGCACCTGGGTTGCTTCCAGGTTTTAGCTATTATGAATTGTGCTGCTATGAACATAGGAGTACACACATCTTTTTGGTTGGGTGTTATGGAGTCCTTGGGATATATCTCCAGGAGAGAAATTACTGGGTCATATGTTAGGTCCATGTGTAGCCTTGTGACAGTTTTCAAGACTGCTCTCCACAGAGACTGGGTCAATTTACATTCCCACCAGCAGTGCAGAAGAGTTCCTCTGTCCCCACAGCCTCTCCAGCATTTGTTGCTGATGTCCTTTTTATGTATGCCATTCTCACAGGGGTGAGGTAATATCTCAATGTTGTCTTTATTTGCATTTCTCTGACAATCAGTGACCTGGAGCAATTTTTCTTGTGTTTGTTAGCCTTTTAGATCTCTTATGTAATGAATTTTCTGTTCACATCCCATTTTTGGATGAGCTCATTTGTTTTATTGTTCTAAGTTTGCTGAGCTCTTTGTATATTTTGGTGATTAGTCTCTTGTCTGATGAATGGCATGTAAAGATCTTCTCCCATTCTATGGAGGGTCTCTTTGTTTGTGTGATAGTTTCTTTGTCTGTGCAGAAGCTTTTCAATTTGATGTAGTCCCATTGATTTGTTTTTGTTTTTGTTTTCCTTGCAATTGGGTTTGTATCATCAAAGATGTTCTTGAGGTTTAGGTGGGAAAGTGTTCCACCAAATCTTTTCTTTAAGTATTTGACAGTTTCTGATATACCATCCAGATCCTTGAGTCATTTGGAATTGATATTTGTTGCTGGTGATATAAAGTGTTTCAGTTTCATTCTTTTGCATATTTCAACCCAGTTTCTTCAGAACCATTTATTGAAGAGAGCCTCCATCTTCCATTTAATTTTTTTGGCCCCCTTATCCAAGATTAGATGTCCATAGGTGTGGGGGTGTAGGTATGGAATTTCAATTCTGTTCCACTGGTCTGTGTTCCTATTTTCGTCCCAGTACCAGGCTGTTTTGATGATGATGTCCTTATATTATAGTTTGAAATCTTGGAGTGTGATGCCTCCATTTCTGTTTATTTTCCTCAAGATTGTTTTGGCAGTTATAGGTGTTTTCTGGTTCCAGATAAGTGATTGTAGTTTTTGTTCTACTCTTGTAAAGAAGCTTGGTGGATCTTTGATGAGTATCACATTAAATTTTTATATGGCTCTGGAGAGAAAATTCATTTTGATGATATTAATTTTTCTAATCCATGAGCATCAGTTGTCTTTTCATTTCTTGGTACACTTTCTATTTCTTTGAATACAGAATCATAGTTTTCAGTATACAAGTCTTTCACTTCTTTGGTCAGGTTTATTCCTAAGTATTTTATTGATTTTACTGCAGTAGTGAATGGGAGTGATTTCTGGATATCCTCTTCTTCGATTTAGTGTTTGCATAAAGAAATGCCACTGATTTTTGTACATTGATTTTGTAGCCTTACACTTTGCTGTATTGCCCAATAACTTCCAGTAGTTTTTCTGTTGGATTCTTTATGTTTTTCTATGTATACTATCATACTATCTGCAAATAGTGAGAGCTTGACTTCTTCCCTTCCAGTCTGTATTCCTTTGATTTCTTTCTCTTCTGATTGCTATGGCAAGAACATCCAATGCTATGTTGAAGAGTACTGATGATAATGGACAGCCCTGTCTAGTGCCCAGTATGAGGGGGAATGCTTTCAGCTTCTTTCCACTGAGATGATGTTGGCTGTAGGTTTGCTATATATGGACTTCACTATCTTGACTAATTTTCCATCTATTCACATTTTTGTCATGTTTTTGATAATAAATGGGTGTTGGATTTTGTCAAAGGCTTTCTCTGCATCTCTTGAGACAATCATGCGGTGTTTGGTTTTGCTTTTATTGATGTGGTGAATGGCATTGGTTGACTTATGTATGTTGAACCAGCCTTGCATTCCTGGGATAAATCCCACTTGGTCGTGATGATCAGTCTTTTTGACATACTGCTGTATTCAGTTGGACAAGATCTTGTTTACTATTTTGGCATCTATGCTCATCAGAGATATTGATTTGTAATTTTACTTTTTTTTATTGTCCCTATATGCTTTTGCTATTAGGGTAATGTTGCCTTAATAGAAGAAGGAAAGAGTCTTCCTTTTTATTCTGTCTTGTTAAAGACTTTTAGATACTTGGGATGATTTCAATGCTCTTGAATTTTTTAAATTTATTTATCACAGAATTAATGTTTTACATTTGACAGTGAATACAATAGTTTGTATATGCATTACATCTCCCAGTTTTCCATATAACAATACTACCCCCATTAGTTCCTATGTTATCCTTTTTGGACCTGTATTCTCTCCCCACACACAACCCAGAGTCTTTTAATTTGATGCAAATGCCAATTCCCATTCAGGTTCTACCTGTTTTTTCTCTTTTAGTCTTGTTTTTCAACTTCTGCCTGAGAGTGAAATCATCCTATATTCATTCTTCCGTTTCTGACTTATTCATTTAATACGATTTATTCAAGCTCCATCCAAGATCAGCTGAGAACAGTGAAGTCACCATTTTTAGTAGCTGAGCAGTATTTCATTGTTTATATATACCACAATTTGCTCAGCCACTCATCTGTTGTTGGACCACCTGGGTTGCTTCCTGGTTATGGCTATTACAAATTGTGCTGCTAAGAACATATGTCTACATAGATCTTTTTGGATGCCTGTGTTGGGTTCTTTAGGATATATCCCCAGGAGAGGAATTGCAGGATCATAGGGTAGGTCCATTTCTAGCCTTCTAAGAGTTCTCCAGACTGTTCTCCACAGAGGTTGGATCAGTTGACATTCCCACCAACAGTGCAGGAGTGTTCCTTTAACCCCACAACCTCTCCAGCATTTGCTGCTGCTAGCTTTTCTGCTGTATGACATTCTCACAGGAGTGAAGTGGTATCACATGGCTGTCTTTATTTGCTTTTTTCTGAAAACCAAAGACCTGGAGCATTTTTTTCATGTGTTTCTCACCTTTTGGATATCTTCTGTGGTGAATATTGACCTCTCCCTATTTTTTGGATGGAGTTATTTTTTATCTTGTTGTGAGTTTGGCAAGCTATTTATATATTTTGTTTCTATGCCTCATGTCTGATGTATGGCATGTAAAGATCTTCTCCCATTCTGTGAGTGGTCTTTTGGTCTGGGTAGTGGTTCCTTTTGTTGTGAAGAACCTTTTTAATTTGATGTAGTCCCATAGGTTTATACTTACCTTAGACTTCTTTGAAATTAGATTTGTTTCATTGAAGATGTCTTTAAAATTTATGCAGAGTAGAATTCTGCCAATATTTTCCTCTAAGTAGTAGTTTCTTATTTAACATTCAAACCCTTTATCTACTTGGAATTTACTTTTGTATTTGGTGAAATATAGTGATTCACTTTTATTCTTCTGTATGTTTCAACCCATTTTTTCCAACATCATTTGTTGAAGAGACTCACCTTCCCCCTCTTAATAGTCTGGGCACCTTTGTCAAAGATTAGATGTCCATAGGTGTGGGGGTTTACTTCTGGGCTCTCAATTCTATTCCACTGGTCAGTGTATCTATTCATGTTCCAGCACCAAGCAGTTTTGATGACAATGTCCCTATAATAAAATTTGAGACCTGGGAGTGTGATGCCTACAGTTCTGTTCTTCTCCAGATTTTTTTTTTTTTTTTTTTTTGCAATTCTAGATCTTTTCTGGTTCCAGATAAACATCTGTAGCATTTGTTCTCTTATCCTAAAACATGTGGTGGGGATCTTGATGGTGTAGCATTAAATTTGTATATGGATCTGGGTAGAATATTCATTTTGATGATGTTAATTCTTTCAGCCCATGAATATGGAATATATCTTTCTACTTCTTTGTGTCTTTTTCAATTTCCTTGAGTAGTGACACATAATTTTCAGTATACAAGTCTTTCACTTCTTTGAATAGGTTTATTCCTAGATATTTTATTGTCTTTGTTGCTATAGTAAAGTGAATTGATTTCTGGATTTCAACTTCTTCTAATTTAGTGTTTGCATAGAGAAATACCACTGATTTTGAATGTTAATTTTGTAGACTGACACCTTACTTTATTGTCTGATGATTTCCAAAAGTTCTTGCTGGATTCTTTAGATTTCTCTATGTACTGTCATGTTATCTGCAAACAGGGAGAGCTTAACTTCTTCTCTTCCAATCTGTATCCCTTTATTTCCTTGCTCCTGCCTGAGTGCTATGGTATGAACTTCCAGCAGTATGTTGAATAATAATGGTGACAGTGAGCATCCCTGTCTAGTACCTGATCTGAGGGGAAATGTTTCCAGTTTTTCACCATTGAGTATAATGTTGACTGTAGGTTTTCTATATATAGACTCCACTATCTTGAAGAATTTTCCATCTATTCCCATTTTGTATAGTCTTTTGGTTATAAAGGGATGTTATATTTTGTCAAAGGCTTTCTCTGCTTCTATTGATATGATCATGTGGTTTTTGGTTTTGCTTTTGTTGATGTGGTGGGTGAAGTTGATTGATTTACTTATATTAAACCAACCTTACATGTCTGGGATAAACCCCACTTGGTCATAATGAACAATCTTTTTAATATACTGCTGTATCCGGTTGGCTAGAATTTTGTTCAGTATTTTAGCAAGCATGTATGTTCATCAGAGATATTGGTCTGTAGTTTTCTCTTTTGGTTGTGTTTCTGTCTGCTTTTGGTATCAGAGTGATGTTGGCTTCATAGAACCACTGAAGCATTCCAGTGTCTTCATTCTTTTGGAATACTTTTAAAAATAGAAGTATTATCTCTTCTTTGAGGGTTTTGTAGAATTCATTACTAAAACTATCTGGCCAGGATTTTTATTCTTGAGAATATTTTTGATATCTCTTTCAATTTCATTAGCTGTTATGACCCTGTTCATATTATCTAATTCCTCTTTATTTAATTTTGGAAGTTTATAGGTATCTAGGAAATTGTCCATTTCTTCCAGGTTCTCTAACTTGGTGGCATATAGTGGTTCACAGAAGCCTCACATGATATGTTGAATTTCTGTGGTGTCTGTTGTGATATCTCCTTTTTCATTTATGATTCGATTTATTTGGGTTTTCTTCCTTTTCTATTTTGTGAGTCTGGCTATAGGTTTGCCAATTTTGTTCACTCTTTTGAAGAACCAACATTTAATTTCATTGATATTTTATATGCTTTTCTTATTTTCAATGGTATTTATTTCTGAGCTAACTTGTGATTTCTGTCCTTCTTGTTGCTTTAGGATTCTTTTGTTCTTCTTCTAGGTCTTTAAGATGTACAATCAGGTTGCTTATTTGTGCTTTTCTTGTTTTCTAATGTGTGCTTCTATGGCTATGAACTTCCTTCTCACTACTGCCTTAGCTGTGTCCCAAATATTTTGATAGCTTATGTCTTCATTTTCATTGAACTCTCGAAACATTTTGATTTCTTCCTTTATTTCCTCTTTGACCCAGTAGTCGTAAAGTAGTGTACTGTTGAGCTTCCACATTTTGGGACTATTACTAATCTTTTGTTGATTGTTAAGTGTTAGTTTAATTCCACTATGGTCTGAGAAGATTCCTGGGATGATTCCAATGCTTTTGAATTTGCTGATGCTGTCTTTGTGGCCTAACATATGGTCTATCCTTGAGAATGACCCATGTGGACTTGAGTAAAATGTATATTCCAATTTCTTGGGATGAATGACTCTGAAAATGTCCAATAGTTCTAGTTTATCTATCTCCTCATTTAGCTCCCTTATGTATTTATTGATTTTCTGCCTGGATGATCTGTCAAGTTGAGAGATTGGGGTGTTGAAGTCCCTTACTATGACTGTGTTGCTGTAAATATTTTGCTGTAGCTCTTTCAGTAGATGTTTGATGTATTTAGTTGGCTTCTCATTCGGTGCATAGATATTAATAATTGTTAAGTCCTCTTGATTGACTGATCCAGAGAACATTAAGTAGTGTCCATACCTATATTTTTAAATTTTATTTATTTTAAAGTCAATCATGTCAGATATGAGAATAGATGTTCCTGCCCCTTTTTTGTGGGCCATTCGCTTATATGATAATTTTCCATCCTTTCACATTGAGTCTGTGTTTGTCTTGTTGAGTTAGGTGGGTTCCCTGTAGACATCATATTGTTGGGTTATGTTTTCTGATCCATCTTCCTACTTTGTGTCTTTCAATAAGTGAATTCAGGCCATTGACATTTATTGATATCATAGATTGAAGATACTTTAATGTCATTTTTGTATATTTTTAGAGTGTTCTGATTTATGGCACATTTATAGTTGTCTGACTTTTTATAGGAAACTTTTCAGAACTTATTTCAGGGCAGGCTTGGTGATAGTTGATTCTTTCAACTGTTACTTGTCTGAGAAGATTTTTATGCCTACATTTAGTCTGAATGACAGTCTACCAGGGTACAGTAGTCTTGGTTGAAAGCCTTTCTCACTGAGCACTTGATAGATATCTTGTCATTTTCTTCTGGCCTGTATTGTTTGTGTGGAGAAGAATGCTGCTAATTTTATGTGTTCTCCTCTGTAGGTGACTCTTAGTTTTTCTCTTGCAACATTCCAGATCCTTTATTTATCCTTATTCCTTTCCATTAAATAGGATATGTCTTGGGTTGTTAAGTCTGGGCTCATTCTGTTTGGGACCTTCTGAGCTTCTTGAAACTTTATGTCTTTTATGTTGTCTAGACTAGAGAAGTTTTCAGCAGTTATGGCCTGAAAAATGTTTTCTTCCCCTCCCTCTATTTCTTTTTTTGGTAAGTCAATAATGTGTATATTATTTATCTTGAAGTCATCCCATAGGTCTCTGTAGTTGTTTTCAGAATCTCTTAATCTGTTTTTGAGATCTCTTACTCCTTTTTTAGTTGTCTGTAATTCACCCTCAATCTTGCTAATTCTGTCTTCAGCCTCATTTATTCTATTCTCTTGTCCCTCTACTGTTTTCTGGAGTTAATCTATTTTTGTTACCCTGTTATGATACTGTTTTTGCTTGTTCATATATTTGTGTTCTTAACTCAGCTATTTCAGCTTTCAGCTCTCTAATAACCAGAAGATAATTAGTATTTTCTTCCAGGGTCTTATTTGTTGTTTCTGCATTTCTGATGACAATTCTTTCAAACTCTTTACTCACTCCTGTGATTATTTCCTTAACTAGTGTTTTGATGTTGACCTCATTATTTTGTGTTTCAACCTTTTCGGGGCTTTTAGCTGGACTCTTGTCCTGGTTCATTTCTCCAATATTTCTTCTTGTTGGTTTAACCATTCTATATAGTATGTTATGATGCCATCTCTTGGTACTTTTAAAATTACTAATCACTTTTACCTGGGTTGACTTGTGTCTAAGTAAGGTACTTAAAGGGTTTACAGTTGTGGAAATTGACAGTTGTTTCAATATTATTTTATTCCCTGAGTTGGAGCACAGTGGCTTAAAATCCTCTTTTGTTATTTTTCTTCCCTGTAGGCTATGGGAGCCTGAGATCTTTTAAACTATAAGTAGGCTTCTTAGCTTCATCACTGACTCCTGACCAATAGATAAAGCAGGGTGGGGCAGAGATAATATAGTGGTTATGGAAAGAGTCTCTCACAGTCCCTCTGCTAGGTCACCATGGTATAGATTTTATTCTGAGTTCTCTGTTCCCTTGTGTCAGCAATGGGCCTCCCCACCTGCTGCAAAGCCTCTGAGGACAGCAGCAATGGAGACCCATAGCTGCATTTGATGAGTCTCAGGGGAATCCTCTCCTCCTTTCAGCTGTCCTTTTGTTGGTGAAACAGACTGTAGGTAGTGTCTCCTCTTTTCAGCTGTCCTTTTGTTGGTGAAACAGACTGGAGGTAGTGTCTCAACTGATAAACTGCTGAACTGTTACCAGCCACTTAATCTCTCCCTAAGATCCTCTCTGTCCTCAAGTCACATGTATTTTTCACTCACTGGTGACTTGGTGGGTTCCTGAAGTCACTCTGGTCTCATCCGGCTGCAGTCCCAGATGATCTCCCTTGCTATTCCTCTCAACAATATTTTTATTTACTCTGATATATGGCAAGTAGTATGGTTATGTTTTATTTTAATAAGAGATCATTTACAAACTCAGGGCAGGCTTGGTGATGGTTGCCTCCTTTAACTGTTGCCTGTCTGAGAAGGTTTTGATCCCTCATCTAGTTTGAATGAAAGTCTAGCAGGATATATTATCCTTGGTTGAAACCCTTTTTTATTGAGGGCTCGATAGATATCTTACCATTCTCTTCTGGCTTTTACAGCTTGAGTGGAGAAGCCTGCTGATAGTCTTATGGGTTTTCCCCTTTTTGTGACATTTTGTTTTTCTCTTGAAGCCTTTAGGATCCTTTCTTTATCCTTACTTCTTTTCACTGTAACTGTGATATGTCTTGGTGTCTTCAGGTCTGGGTTGGTTCGAGGCTTTCTGGGCCTCTTGGATCTTAATGTCCTTTCTGTTATTTAGGTCTGGGATGTTTTCTTCTATTATTTCCTCTAGAATGTTTCCTTCCCCTTCCCCTCTTTCTTTCTCTGGTAGGCTAATTATGTGAATGCTACTTCTTTTGAGATCATCACATATGTCTCTGTTGTTGTTTTCAGTTTTGATGTGGTGAATGACATTGATTGACATACATACGTTGAACCAGCCTTCCATTCCTGGGATAAATCCAACTTGGTTGTGATGAACAATCTTTTTGATATACTGCTGTATATGATTGGCCAGGATCTTGTTTAATATTTTGTCATCTATGTTCATCAAAGATATTGGCATGTAGTTTTTCTTTTTTGTTGTATCCCTATCTGCTTTTGCTATCAGGGTGATGTTGGCTTCATAGAAGGTGGAATGGAGTGTTCTTGTTTCTTCTATCTTGTAGAAGTGCTTTAGATGTATAGGTATTAACTTTTTCCTGAAGGTTTTGTAGAATTTGTTTGTAAATCCATCTGGTCCAGTACTTTTGTTATTGGGAAGATTCTTAATAACTGTTTTGATTTCTTTGTCTGTGATTGGCACATTTAGGCTTTGTAGTTCTTCTTGGTTAAATTTTGGAAGGGTATGTGTTTCTAGTAATTCTTCCATTTCATCCATATTCTCTAGGTTGGTAGCATATAGTTCTTCATAGAAGTTTCACATGATTTTCTGGATTTCTGTGGTGTCAGTTGTGGTAGCTTCTCTATCATTTCCATTTTTATTTATTTAAGTCTTCTTTTTTATTTTTCCTTTTGTTACCTTTGCTGTTTTTTATTGTTGTTGTAGTTATTATTGTTGTCATTATTGATGTTGTCCTTCTTACATAGGATGGAGAGAAATGGAGAGAGAAGGGGAAGACAGAGAAGTGGAGAGAAAGATAGACACCTGCAGACCTTCTTCACAGGCAGTGAAGCGACACTGAGAAGGTGGGGAGCCAGATACTCCAACCAGGATCCCTATGACAGTCATTGCATGTGGCACCACATGTCCTTATCCCTCTGCACTACCACTAGACTTCCTCCCCCCCTTTTTTTAGTGAGTCTGGCTAGGAGTTTGTCAATCTTGTTTTATTTTTCAAAGAACCAACATTTGGCTTCATTGATCTTTTATAAGGTTCTCCTATTTTCGATATTGTTTATTTCTGTTCTAATTTTGTTTATTTCTGTCCTTTTGGTTGCTTTAGAGTTTCTTTGCTCATCTTCCTCTAGTCCTTAAGATGTACTGTAAGGTTGTTTATTTGAGCTTTTTCTTGTTCTCTAATATGTGATTGTATGACTATGAGTATCCCTCTCAGTACTGCTTTAGCTGTGTACCAAATATTTTGATAGTTTGTGTCTTTATTTTTAATAGTCTCCAGGAGCATTTGAATTTCTTGTTTGAGTGCCTCTCTGGCTCAGCAGTTCTTAAGTAGTGTGTTGTTGAGTTTGCAAATTCTGTGACTTTTAGTAATTATCTGTTTGTTATTAGATGTCAGCTTTACTCCACTGTGGTCTTAGAAGATACTTGGGATGATTTCAATGCTCTTGAATTTGTTGATACTGTCTCTGTGGCCTAACATGTGGTCTATCCTTGAGGTTGTGCTATGTGGATTTGGAAAGAATGTGTAATCTAGTTTTGGGGGGTGAAGAACTCTGAAAATGTGTAGGAGGTCTAGTCTGTATATCTCTTCATTTAATTCTCTTGTTTCTTTGTTGATTCTCTGCTTTGCTGATCTGTTTAACAATGAGAGTGGGTTGTTGAAGTCTCCCATTATTATTGTATTACTGTTGATGTATTTTTGTAGTTTTTTCACTAGGTGTTTGATGCATTTAGATGCTCCCTCATTGCGTGAATAGTGTTAATAGTTGTTAAATCTTCTTGGTTGATTGATCCTCTAATCAATATGTAATGGCCTTGCCTATCTTTTATTAGTTTATTTAATTTAAAGTCTGGTATGTCAGAGATGAGAATGGCTTTTCCTTCCTTTTTTTGTGGCCCATTAGCCTCTATAATAGTTTTCCATCCTTTCACTTTAAGTCTGTGTTTGTCTTGATGGGTTAGGTGAAATTCTTGCAAGTAGCATATGGTTGGGTTGTGTTTTCTGATCCATCTTCCCATTCTCTGCTTTTTAATGGGTGAGTTTAAGCCATTGACATTTATTGATATTATGGATTTCATGTATTGTATTGCCATTATTCAACATTTTTTATTTGCTCTGATATATGCTAAGTATTATGGTGATGTTCTTGTTTATGAGAGGTCATTTAGAACCTCTTTAAGGGAAAGTTTGGTGATGGTTGCCTCCTTTAACAGTTGTCTGTCTGAGCATCTAATTTGAATGAAATTCTAGCAGAATATATTATCCCTGGTTGAAACTCTTCTTCATTCATGCCTCAGTAGATATCTTGCCATTCTCGTCTGGCTTTTAGAGTTTGAGTGGAGAAGTCTGCTGATAATCTTATGGGTTTCCCCCTGTATATGACTTTTTGTTTTTCTCTTGCAGACTGTAGGATCCTTTCTTTATCCTCACTTCTTTTCATTATAACTATGATGTGTCTTGGTGTCTTCAGGTCTGAGTTGATTCTGTTTGGGGCTCTCTGGGCCTCTTGAATCTTAATGACCTTTCTCTTGTTTACATCTGGGTTGTTTTCTTTTATTATTTCCTCTAGAATGCTTACTTCCCCTTTCTCTCTTTCTTCCTCTGTTAGGCCAATGATACAAATGTTACTTCTTTTGAGGTCATTCCATATGTCTCTGTTGTTGTTTTAAGTGTCTCTCAATCTCTTTTTGAGCTCTTTTACCCTTTTCTTTGTTTTCTCTAGCTCATCCTCTGTCTTGATAATTCTGTTTTCTGCTTCTGTTAGCCTGTTTTCCCTTCCATCAGCTTCTTTCTTCAGTTCAGTTATAGTACTAGCTGTTCTGCTAGTTGACCTTTTAGCTCAGCTATTTCTGCTTTCAGTTCTCTGATTACCTCAAGGTACCTAATATTTTCCTTAAGAGTCTCATCTGCTGGGGTAGCCTGAGGGTGCTTCTTCCCAGGCACGTGCTCTCTGGGTTGGAGAGAACTCTGCCAGAACCAACCAAGGCTGATGCCTACTTAGCAAAATGGGAGAGGAACCAGGAACTCTCATGGTTGAGCTGGAATACAATGCCATGCTGGCTTTATTCATCTGCATTTATATTCTCCAGGAAGGAAGTGGTAGGCTGTAAAGACAGGGTGTGACTAGAGAGGGGGCAGAGAGAAAAGAGAGTGCAAACCAGTGGGATAAAATGGTGGAAATCAGGGTGTGACTAGGAGATGGGGTGGAGTGAAAAGGGAGTTCTAACCAGTGGGATTAAACCAGTGCCCTGCAGGCAGGGTGGTTCTCAGACAAAACAGTGATTATGTAAGTAGCCACAGAATTAAGCAGGGGGAAGCTGGTGTATTCCCCAACACTCATCTGTTGTTTCCCTAATTCTGATAGCCCTTTCCTCCATAGTTGTCTTCATTTCTGTGATTATTAGGTTTATTACTCCTTGCATACTTTTCTTATCTATATTTACTTCTGACTGATTTGGAGTTTTTTCTGCCTCCTGCCCTGATATATGTGGTAGCAGTTTTACTTGCTGTTGATTTAATTTAACCTTTTTTTAAATAATAGATTTTTTAAAATTTTTATTATCTGTCATTCTTCAGTTGTGTTTTGAGTACAAGCCACACTACATGATAGACCTCTCACAAATGCAGTCATAAACAGCATAAATTACAACAATAGCAACTAAAGCAAGGGTTTATGCAGTTAAACCAATACCAGCTGTCCAAAAAACACCTATAATCCAAGAGAAAATAGCAACCAAATCTAAAAAGAAAATGGGAAAAAAAATTGAAAACAAGAATAGACAATTATTCAAATCTACTGTCCACTATAAATTATACGCATAGCAAGAGGAGAAAGGAAAGTAGAAATGGAGATATTAACACACAGAGAGAGTGCACTCTGAGTCAAATTTCTTCCACAAAGTAATTCAGAAACAAGTGCTTGTTCATTCAGAAAGCAAAAGAAGGAGGAAAAAAGAAAAGACAGGATCCCAAAAGAAACTACAAATCAGTCAGAAGTAACCATAGATAAGAAAAGTATGCAAGCAGTAGTAAACTTAATAATTGCAGAAATGAAGACAACTATGGAGGAAAGGGATATCAGAATTAGTAAAACAACAGATGAGACTCTTAAGGAAAATAGGTACCTTGAGGTAATCAGAGAACTGAAAGCAGAAATAGCTGAGCTAAAAGGTCAACTAGCAGAACAAGCTAGTACTATAACTGAACTGAAGAAAGAAGCTGATGGAAGGGAAAACAGGCTAACAGAAGCAGAAAACAGAATTATCAAGACAGAGGATGAGCTAGAGAAAACAAAGAAAAGGGTAAAAGAGCTCAAAAAGAGATTGAGAGACACTTAAAACAACAACAGAGACATATGGAATGACCTCAAAAGAAGTAACATTTGTATCATTGGCCTAACAGAGGAAGAAAGAGAGAAAGGGGAAGTAAGCATTCTAGAGGAAATAATAAAAGAAAACAACCCAGATGTAAACAAGAGAAAGGTCATTAAGATTCAAGAGGCCCAGAGAGCCCCAAACAGAATCAACTCAGACCTGAAGACACCAAGACACATCATAGTTATAATGAAAAGAAGTGAGGATAAAGAAAGGATCCTACAGTCTGCAAGAGAAAAACAAAAAGTCACATACAGGGGGAAACCCATAAGATTATCAGCAGACTTCTCCACTCAAACTCTAAAAGCCAGACGAGAATGGCAAGATAGCTACTGAGGCATGAATGAAGAAGAGTTTCAACCAGGGATAATATATTCTGCTAGAATTTCATTCAAATTAGATGCTCAGACAGACAACTGTTAAAGGAGGCAACCATCACCAAACTTTCCCTTAAAGAGGTTCTAAATGACCTCTCATAAACAAGAACATCACCATAATACTTAGCATATATCAGAGCAAATAAAAAATGTTGAATAATGGCAATACAATACATGAAATCCATAATATCAATAAATGTCAATGGCTTAAACTCACCCATTAAAAAGCAGAGAATGGGAAGATGGATCAGAAAACACAACCCAACTATATGCTACTTGCAAGAATTTCACCTAACTCATCAAGACAAACATAGACTTAAAGTGAAAGGACGGAAAACTATTATAGAGGCTAATGGACCACAAAAAAAGGCAGGAAAAGCTATTCTCATCTCTGACACAATAGATTTTAAATTAAATAAACTATAAAAGATAGGCAAGGACATTACACAATCATTAGAGGATCAATCATCAAAGAAGACTTAACAATTATTAACATATATACACCCAATGAGGGACCATTTAAATACATCAAGCATCGTCTGAAAGAACTACAAAAATACATCAATAGTAATACAACAAGTGTGGGAGTCTTTAACACCCCACTATCACACTTACATCAACAAAGCAGAAAATCAACAAAGAAACAAGAGAATTAAATGAAGAGATAGACAGACTAGACTTGCTGGACATTTTCAGAGTTCTTCACCCAAAAAAAACTCGAATACACATTCTTTTCAAATCCACACAACACATACTCAAGAATAGACCACATGTTAGGAAACAAAGACAGCATCAAGAAATTCAAGAACATTGAAATCACCCCAAGTACCTTCTCAGATCACAGTGGAGTAAAGCTAACATTTAATAACAAACAGAAAATTACTAAAAGACAGAATCTGTAAACTAAACAACATACTACTTAAGAGCCACTGGGTCAGAGAGACACTCAAGCAAGAAATTCAAATGTTCCTGGAAACAAACAAAAATAAAGACAGAAGCTATCAAAATATTTGGCACACAAGTAAAGCAGTACTGAGAGGGAAATTCATAGCCATAGAGTCACATATTAAAAAACAAGAAAATGCCCAAGTAAATGACCTTACTTCATGCCTAAGGACTTAGAGGAAGAGCAGCAAAGAAACCCTAAAGCAACCAGAAGGACAGAAATCACTAAAATTAGAGTAGATATAAACAACAACAAAAATAAGAGAACCATACAAAATATCAATGAAGCCAAATTTTGGTTCCTTCAAAAATTAAACAAAATTGGCAAACCCATAAGCAGACTCACTAAAAAAAAAAGATGACTCAAATTAATAGAATTGTAAATGATAGAGAAGATAACACAACTGACACCAAAGAAATCCAGAAAATCATGTGAAACTTCTATGAAGAACTATATGCTACCAGGCTAGAGAATCTGGAATAAATGGAAGAATTCCTAGAAAATATGATTCCCTTCCAAAACTGAAACAAGAAGAAATACAAAACATAAATACACCAATCACAAATAAAGAAATTGAAACTGTTATTAAGAATCTCCCCAATGACAAAAGTCCTGCACCAGGTGGTTTTACAAACAAATTCTAAACAACTTTCAGGAAACACTTAATATCTATACTTCTAAAGCTCTTCCACAAGATCAAAGAAACAGGAATACTCTTTTCCACCTTCTATGAAGCCAACATCACCCTGATACCAAAAGCAGATAGGGAAATAACAAAAAAGGAAAAGTACAGACTAATATCTCTGATGAACATAGATACCAAAATATTAAACAAGATCCTGGCCAACCAGATAAAGCATTATATCAGAAAGATTGTTAATCATGATCAGGTGGGATTTCTTCCAGGAATGCAAGGCTGGTTCAACATATATAAGTCAATCAATGCCATTCACCACATCAATAAAAGCAAAACCAAAAACCACATGATTATCTCAATAGATGCAGAGATAGTCTTTGACAAAATCCAACACCCATACATGCTCATAACACTACAAAAATGTGAATAAATGGGAAATTTCTCAAGATTGTTGAGTCCATATATAGCAAATCTACAACCAGCATTATACTCAATGGACAGAATCTCAAAGCATTCCCCCTCAGATTGGGACCTAGACAGGACTGTCCACTATCACCATTACTTTTCAACATAGTATTGGAAATTATTGCCATAGCAATCAGGGAAGAGAATTAAATCAAAGGAATACAGACTGGAAGGGAAGAAGTCAAGCTCTCACTATTTGCAGATGATATGATAGTATACACAGAAAAACCTCTTTGGGAGTATGGATGCAGTGTCATTGTGGGTTGCAGAAAGTGAAAGCTCTGGCTTCTGTAATTGCTTCCCCACTGAACATGGGTGTTGACTGATCTATCCATATTCCAGCTCTGCCTCTCTCTTTCTCTAGTAGTGTGAGTCTCTGGGGAAGCAGAGTTCCAGGAAACATTGGTGGGGTCTTCAGTTCAGGCAAGTCTGGTCTGCATTATCCTGGCATCCGTAATCTGGTGGCTGAAAAGAGAGTTAACATACAAAGCCGAAACAAATTGTTGAACAATCATGGACCTAAAGGCTGGAATAGATGAAATGTTGGGGGGTACTACCTGTAGACTCTTGTGCACTTTTGCTTTTAGGTATATATTTTTCCCTGGTTTATGGGCACCTGTGAACATATGCTCTATATCAGGGGACCTAGACTATATCTAAGTTTGGTGTCTTCATTGGGGAGTGGACCACCTGGAATGGAATTAGAGAATACTATGAAAGGCAAGGTCTCACCCGAGTGATGAAGCTGAAGGGTTGTCATTCCATACCAGAAGTCTCTGGAAACAGTCTGAAGTGAAGCATGTTAGGGTGGCACCCATTGTGTTGATTTGGTTGCAACCCACAGATGCAATACCCCTCTTAACCTACTGTTTTGTTAATGTCTCCTATCTAAAATAAAAATTAAAAAAATATAAAGAAAGGGAGGGAGGTAATTAAAGAGAATACAAGTTCTTTGTATAAATAAAAGTCATAAAAACAAAAAAAAAAAAAGAAAGAAAGAAAACCCTAAAGAATCCAGCAGAAAACCACTGGAAGTCATTGGGCAATAGAGAAAGGTTTCAGGCTACAAAATCAATGTACAAAAATCAGTGGTATTTCTCTGTGCAAAGAGTAAATCTGAATAAGACATCCAGAAATCACTCCCATTCACTGTTGGAGCAAAATCAATAAAACACCTAGGAATAAACCTGATCAAAGAATTGAAAGACTTGTAAACTGAAAACTATGAGTCACTACTCAATGAAATAGAAAATGATACCAAGAAATGGAAAGACATTCCATGCTCATACATTGGAAGAATTAATATCATCAAAATGAACATTCTCTCCAGAGCCATATACAAATTTAATGTTATACCCATCAAAGATCCACCAAGCTTATTTACGAGAGTAGAACAAAAACTACAATCATTTATCTGGAACCAGAAAACACCTATAATTGCCAAAACAATCTTGAGAAAAAAAAACCCAGAAATGGAGGCATCACACTCCCATATCACAAACTATATTATAAGGCCATCATCATCATATAGCCTGGTACTGGAACAAAAATAGGAACACAGGCCAGCAGAATAGAATTGAAAGCCCAGAACTAAAACCCCACACCTATGGAAATCTAAGTTTTGATAAGGGTGCCCAAAGTATTACATGGAGGAAGGAGTCTCTCTTTAATAAATGGTGCTGGGAAAACTGGGTTGAAACATGCAGAAGAATGAAACTGAACCACTTTATATTACTAGAAAAAAAATCAACTCCAAATGAATGAAGGACCTGGATGTTAGACCAGAAATTATCAAATATTTAGAGGAAAACATTGCTGCTACACTTTACCACCTAAACCTCAAGGACTTTGTTGATGACACCAACCCAATTGAAAGGAAGACTAAAGCAGAAACAAACCAGTGGGACTGCATCAAATTGAAAAGCTTCTGCACAGCAAAGAAACTATCACAAAAACAAAGAGACCACTCGCAGAATGGGAGAAGGACTTCACATGCTATACATCAGACAAGAGACTAATCACCAAAATATACAAAAAGCTCAGCAAACTTAGCAACAAAAAAGCAAATGACCCCATTCAGAAATGGGCAGAGGATATGAACAAAACATTCACTACAGAGGAAATCTAAAAGGCTAACATACATATGAAAAATTAATCCAGGTTGCTGACTGTCAGAGGAATGCAAATAAAGACAACATTGAGATACCACCTCACCCCTGTGAGAATGGCATACATCAAAAAGGACAGCAGCAACAAATGCTGGAGAGGCTGTGCAGACAGAGGAACCCTTTTGCACTGCTGGTAGGAATGTAAATTTGCCCAGCCTCTGTGTAGAGCAGTCCTGAGAACCTTCACAAGGCTAAACATGGGCCTTCCATATATGCTAAGCTAGCATGAGGGTGTTTCTTCCAGGGCACGTGCTCTCTGGGTTGGAGGGTGTCGTTTTGCGGTGGCAGGACACGGAGGAGAGAAAATCCAAGTGGAGAGGGAACACAATCCTGTATTCATGTGGGCACATCAGGGTTGGGTCAGAGCGCAGTGGTTC
Source organism: Erinaceus europaeus (assembly GCF_950295315.1). Classification (NCBI taxonomy): domain Eukaryota; kingdom Metazoa; phylum Chordata; class Mammalia; order Eulipotyphla; family Erinaceidae; genus Erinaceus; species Erinaceus europaeus. The sequence goes on from NC_080164.1 coordinate 180,232,931, forward strand.
AGGCCACGTGGAGCTAGCCAAAAATGGCTGTCCCCTGCTACTCGCACCACCCTTCCATCACCCAGGTATAAAACCAGGCAGAGAGAGAAGGGGCAGAAGTAGGAGGGATTTATAGGGCAACAACCAGGAGTGACGTGTTGGGACAGGATTGGTTGGGAGAGGCATCTGAGAATACTGTATTAACTCCTGGGAAGTGGCAAAACCTGAGGGGACAGCCTGGGAAAGGCACTTCAGAATACCGTATAACTCCTGGGAAATGGTAGAACCTGAGGAGACAGCCTGGCAGATGTGACTGCATCTATATAATTCCCCAGCATTTCCCCCTTTTTCTTTATATCTAATGGACACAGTATAGGAAATATAGAGTGGAGCAGGCTTAAATGTTTTTAAGGAATGCCGTGCTCAGGTGGGAAGATGTAGGACATTTTTGTGGGGGAGGGAAGACTTACATGTCCACCAACTTTGTGAGATTCATGTGTCCCACCACCCCGTGCTCAACCTCTTTTTAGAGAGAGAGACTTCTTCTTCTAGCATTTGCCCTTCTTCCATAGCCAGTCAACAGCATCAGGTTGAGCTTGATGTAATGTTTCGAGACCTCCTTTGAATCTGGAGAGGTGGCAGTCGTTGACTATTTGGGTCATAGTCTGTCTGTAGGCGCAGGGGCAGTTCGGGTCATCTCTGGCTCCCCAGCGATGGAACATAGCGGCGCACTGGCCATGGCCTGTTCGATAGCAATTGAGGAGGGCCCAATCATAACGTGCTAGGTCAAAGCTGGGTTGACACTTGCAGGGGTCTGTGATGAGGTGTTTGTTCTTTACCTCAGCTGACTGCCAACTCTGTTTCCAAGAGTCTGGAACAGAGAAGTTCAGTGTAGGCATAGGGACCAGATTGGATGACGAGACGTCAAGCGTTGGATAGGGTGGGCGAAGATATCCGCATATATTGGCAGGTCTGGTCGAGCGTAGACGTGGGAAATGAACTTAGATGATACCCTAATTTATAGATACACGTGAACATATGGTCTGTCTTACAGGACCTGGCCTATATCTAGGTTTTGGGACTTTGTTAAGAAGTAAACCTCATGGAATGGAATTAGAGACTACCATGAAAGGAAAGGTCTCACCTGAGTGATGAGGGTGAAGGATTGACAATCCATGCCTGATGTCTCTGGACACAGTCTGAAGTGAAGAATGCTGAGATGGTACTGGTTGCATTGATTTGGTTGGGAATAGCAGATGCAAAATCATTTAGTATGACTCAAGAGACGCATGCAGGGAAGTGAGCTCCACCCCAGAGATTCTAGGATTGGGAGAAACATAGGCTCTCTTAAAAGCTTATTCCAGGGAGAACAGAAGCATCTGGTGACATAGCTATATAAAAATAATGTCAAAGGACATGAAATATGGTGAGGGTGTGTATGATACAGCAAATCCTTAGAAATGATTCCTCAAAGTTAACCCAATTGCTAAACAATGCGATTATAGCAATGACTATCTATTGTCTTCTTAAACCCTAAGACAAAAGGAATCTCCAGCTTCATCTATAGAGCCTATGTTTCTCCCAATCCTAGAATCTCTGGGATGGAGCTCACTTCCCTTTCTGTAAATAAGGCTCTTAGGATATAGAAGAGCAAGGCAACTCTGCTTTAGAACCTGTTCTCAGAAGGCAAGAAAATAGATTTATCCCAATTTTCTCTTTATAGTAGAAAACATCTCAATAGGTCTAAACACAGAGACCTGTAAAATTATACCCTGAGTCAGAGGCAGAAACTGTCTTATAAAAGAACACTTCCTGAAAGGCGGAGACAAGATGGTGCACTGAGAATTAGCTTCTGGTCTGAGTTCTGACAACAACTGCAGGAAATGGTAGGAATTTTTGCCTTCAGCAGGACAGTGAATTTGGGGTCCTAGCTGTGACACCAAGGGGGTGAATATAGCCCAGTTTGGGTTAGAATATAGAGGAAAAAATAAAGGAAAAAATTTTTTTTATTATTCCTGAAGCACACCCCTGCCCCCCACCCCCATAACCAGACCCTGGGTGCCAGTGAGCTGCTCCTAACAGGCTTCCCTGCTGGGCTTCTTTCTTTACCAAGATTCCTGGCCCAACAGGGGTTCCATTCCAAGTCTATTCCTTTCTGAAACCCTTGGCCCTCTTTCTTTCTAAGTGGCCAATTGGATCTACAAAAGGGAAAGACTGCCCTGAGGTTTTTTGTTTGTTTGTTTAACTTTCTTAACAATCATCTGCCTCTGCTCAGGAGGCTTGAGGCATTCTGGGACAGGTTTTTTACCCTGCTCCATTTTATTATTAATATTATATAAATGTGTATCTCTTTCCCTCTATCCTTTAGGTTGACCAGAATTAACTCTTAGTGTATTTTCCATTGCTGGGGGAATGGGCGTCTTATCCATTGTGAGGGGAACTTGTTTCACTACTCCTACATCCTCTACCCACTCTCCCCTTCTCCTTTCTCCTAGCTAATTAAAAAATAAAATAAATAAATAAATAATTAATTAAAAAATTTCCTTTCACTGCTCCTTTATTACAGTTCTTTTTCTTATCTTTTTTCTTTTCTCTCTCTTGTTTTTCTTCCTTTTTTTTTTCTTGTATTCCCATCTTCCTTCTTCAGCTTTCTGAATTCACTGATATTCGTTTGTGAATTATTTGGGGGAAGAAATCTGGCTCAGAGTGGACTCTCTGTGTGTGTATCTCTGTTCTACTTCCCTTTCTCCTCTTGCCCCGAGAATATACAGTGGATAGTATATTTGCATAATTGTCTATTCTTTCTATCCCTTTTTTCATTTCTCTTTCTTGACTTAGATTTGGTTGCTAGTTTTTCACTGGAGACATTGTTTGGCTAACTGGTAGTGGTTAAACTGCTTCAATCCTTGCATCAATTTCTATTGTAATTTCTGAGGTTGGTTATTGAATTTGTCATAAAGGTATTTAGTACAGTGTCGATGTACTCAAAACACAACTGAAGAACAACAGAACATAAAAATAAGAAACACATTAATAAAAACATGGATAGATCAAGAGCAAATAAAACTGCTACTACAATGAATGAAGACAAGAGCCTAGAAGAAACTACAAATCAGCCAGAAGTAACCATAGATAAGAAAAATATGCAAGCAATAATAAACTTATTAATCACAGAAATTAAAACAACTTTGGAGAAAAGGAATGGCAGTATAAGGGAAACAACAGTTGAGACCCTCAAGGAAAATATTGATTATCTTTAGGCAATTAGAAAACTGAAAGCTGAAATAGCTGAAATGAAGAAAGCAGCTGAGGGAAGGTGCTGCATTAAAACAGTGTGCAGCATCTGCTAAGCAACCAGAGAAAAGAGACACCTCTCCCTCAACCAAGTCGCTGGAGGGTGGGGCCACTCCAGCACTCCCAATTCTAAACGCCACTGTTTGTCATGAAACCCCTCACCTAGAATGGCTTTCTGATGAACCCGTCTGGGTGGAGCAGTGGCCCTTGCCAGGGGAAAAACTAAAAATATTAAAAGAACTTGTTCAGGAACAACTGTCTTTAGGATACATTCGCCATTCCCAAAGCCCATGGAACTCCCCCGTTTTTGTAATTAAAAAATGCTCTGGAAAGTGGTACCTCCTTCAAGACCTCCGTGCAATTAATAAAACAATGCAGGTCTGGGGAGCCCCCCAGAGAGGCTTACCTCTCTCTTCTGTGATTCCTGCTGGAAGCCTGATTATGGGAATTGATATTCAAGATTGCTTTTTCTCCATTCCTCTCCACCCACAAGATTGTAAGCGTTTTGCTTTTTCTGTTCCTTCTATTAATAATGCCAGCCCTGCTGATAGATTTGAATGAGTGGTATTGCCTCAGGGCATGGCCAATAGCCAGCCCCACATTGGGAGCCAGATTTCCAGGTGTCTCTCTCCTTCTCCGGCAGGGTGGCCTCCAGGGGAAAGGTAATGGGCTGGTTCTTTCTCACTCACGACAGGGGTGACATGAAGTAAAAGACACCAGGGGACTCTTAGCATGCCTAGAATCTGAGTCCTTAGAATCTCAGAATCCTAGAGTCCGTTTATTAGCAAAGTGGACATGAGTTAAATAGAAAAGCAATGAAGTTAATTATTGTTGAAATATGACAGAAATTACAGGTTTCTTAACAGTCAGCATGCCCCTAAGGTAGGGGGTTGGTATGATAGGAATTGATGAGATACAAGACAGTTATTCTCCATAACACAAGCAACCTAATTATCCAAAGGTATTTGAGAGAAGCATAGGAGTTAAACCTGTAGGGTGAGACAGAAATAAGATGGATATCAAAAGCCATATAGTTTGGAATTTCTCTTGTCTGGGGTCTGAGGTGTGTGATGAAGTGTGTGATAAGGTGTGTTCTTCTGTGATCAGAAGGTGACTTTGAATAAGTGAATCTGTGGCCATGTGGCCTGCATTTAATGGAGGGAAGTATTGGAGTTACTGTGGGCCTGAGAGTCAAGAAGGAAAGAAGCAAGTCTGAGTTTCCCCCCTTATGCTCACCTCGGTTGAGAGAGACTTACCAAAAGTTTATCTTCTCAGACCTCCATCCAAAGATGGGGGTGGTTCTCCCTAAGCTCTATCAGGCTTACACGTGTTACCAACAGGAAGGGAAAGCAGACTAACATAAGCAGAAAACAGAATTAGTCAGACAGAGGATGAGCTAGAGAAAACTAAGAAAGAGGAGAAATATCTCAAAAAGTGATTTAGAGACACTGAAAACAACAACAGACACAAATGGGATGATCTCAAAAGAAGTAACATTTGTATAATTGGCCTGCTAGAGGAAGAAACATTCTAGAGGAAATTATAGAAGACAACTTCCCAGACATGAACAACAGAAAGGACATTCATTAAGATTCAAGAAGCCCAGAGAGTTCCAAGAGGAATCAACCCAGACCTGAAAACACCAAGACACATCATAGTTATAATGAAAAGAAGTGAGGATAAAGAAATGATCCTAAAGGCTGCAAGAGAAAAACAAAAAGTCACATACAGGGGAAAAAACCATAAGACTATCAGCAGGCTTCTCCACTCAAGTTGTAAAAGCCAGAAGAGAATGGCAAGGTATCTATCTAGCTCTCAATAAAAAAGGGTTTCAACCAAGGATAATATATCTGCTAGACTTTCATTGAAACTAGATGGAGGGATCAAAACATTCTTAGACAAACAACAGTTAAAGGAAGCAATCATCCACATACTGGACCTGAAAGAGGTTCTAAAAAACCTCTTATTAACAAGAACTTCACTATAATACATGCCAAATATCAGAGCAAATAAAAATTCGTTGAACAATGGCACTGCAATACACTAAATCAATAATATCAATAAATATCAATGGCTTAAACTCACCCATTAAAAAGCATAGAATTGGAGGATGGATCAGAAAACACAACCCAACCATATGCTGCTTGCAAGAATTTCACCTAACCCATCAAGATAAACACAGACTTAAAGTGAAAGGTTGGAAAACTATTATAGAGGCTAATGGACCACAAAAAAAGGTAGGAACAGTCATTCTTATCTCTGACACAATAGATTTTAAATTAAATAAACTAATAAAAGATAGGCAAGGACATTACATAATGATTAGAGGATCAATCATCCAAGAAGACTTAACAATTATTAACATATATGCACACAATGAGGGACCATCTAAATACAACAAACACCTAATGAAAGAACTTCAAAAATACATTAATAGTAATACAATAATACTGGGAGATTTTAACACCACAATCTCACACTTACACAGACCAACAAAACAGAGAATCAACAAAGAAACAAGAGAATTAAATGAAGAGATGGTCAGACTAGACCTCCTGGACATCTTCAGAGCCCTTCACCCCCCAAAAACTGGAATGCACATTCTTCTCAAATCCACACAACACATCCTTAAGGATAGACCACATGTTAGGCCACAAAGACAGCATCAATAAATTCAAGAGCTTTGAAATCATCCCAAGTATCTTCTCAGACCACAGTGGAGTAAAACTAACATTTAACAACAAAGAGAAAATTATTAAAAGACACAGAATTTGTAAAGTAATCAACATCCTGCTTAAGAGCCACTGGGTCAGAGAGTCACTCAAGCAGGAAAATCAAATGTTCCTGGAAACAAATGAAAATGAAGACACAACATATCAAAATATTTGGGACACAACTAAAGCAGTACTGAAAGGGAAACTCATAGCCATACAATCACATATTAAACAACAAGAAAAAGCTCAAATAAACGACCTTACTGCACACCTCAAGGACTTAGAGGAAGAGAAACAAAGGAATCCTAAAGCAACCAGAAGGACAGAAATCACTAAAATTAGAGCAGAAATAAACAACATCGAAAATAAGAGAGCCATACAGAAGATCAATGAAGCCAAATGTTGGCTCTTTGAAAGATTAATCAAAATTGATAACCCCTAGCCAGACTCACTAAACAAAACAGGGTGAAGAGTCAAATTCATAGAACTGTAAACGATAGAGCAGATATCACAACTGACACCACAGAAATTCAGAAAATCATGCAAAACTTCTATGAAGAGCTATATGCCACCAATCTAGAAAATTTGGAAGAAATGGAAGAATTTCTAGAAGCATATGCCCTTCCAAAACTGAACCAAGAAGAACTACAAAATCTTAATGCACCAATCACAGACAAAGAAATCAAAACCATTATTAAGAATCTCCCAACAACAAAAGACCTGGACCAGGTGGCTTCACAAACGAATTCTAAAAACCTTCAGGAAACAGTTAATACCCTTCCTTCTAAAGCTTTTCCATAACATCGAAGAAACAGGAACACTGCCTTCCACCTTCTATGAAGCCAACATCACCCTGATACCAAAAGCAGATAGGGACATAACAAAAACGGAAAACTGCAGACCAGTATCTCTGACAAACATACTTTACATCAGGCTCAACCAGACGCTGTTGACTGGCTATGAAAGAAGGGCAAACGCTAGAAGAAGAAGAAGAACCAAAATATTAAACATGATGTTGGCCAACCGGATACAACAGCATATCAAAAAGATTGTTCATCATGACCAAGTGGGATTTATCCCAGGAATGCAAGGTTAGTTCAACATAAGTAAGTCAATCAATGTCATTCACCACATCAATAAAAGCAAAGCCAAAAACCACATGATTATCTCAATAGATGCAGAGAAAGCCTTTAAAAAAATCCAACACCCATGCTCAAAACCCTACAAAAAATGGGAATAGATGGGAAATTCCTTAAGATAGTGGAATCCATATACAGCAAACCTACAGCCAACATCATACCCACTGGACAGAAGCTGAAAGCATTCCCCCTCAGATCGTGGACTAGACAGGGCTGAACACTATCACCATTACTCTTCAACATAATGTTGCAAGTTCTTGCCATAGCAATCAGGCACGAGAAAGGAATCCAAGGAATGCAGATTGGAAGGGAAGAAGTCAAGCTCTCACTATTTACAGATAGTATGATAGTATACATAGAAAAACCTAAAGAATCCAGTAGAAAACTACTGGAAGTTATTAGGCAATATAGCACAGTGTCAAGCTACAAAATCAATGTACAAAAATCAGTGGCATTTCTTCGTGCAAACACTAAATCTAAAAGAAGACATCCAGAAATCACTCCTATTCTCTGTTGCAGCAAAATCAATAAAATACTTAGAAGTAAAGCTGACCAAAGAAGTGAAAGACTTGTATACTGATAACTATGAGTCACTATTCAAGGAAATAGAAAATGATACCAAGAAATGGAAAGACATCCCATGCTCATGGATCAGAAGAATAAATATCATCAAAACAAATATTCTCCCCAGAGCAATATACAAATTTAATGTGATACCTCTCAAAGTTCCACCAAACTTCTTTAAGAGAATAGAATAAAAATTACAATCATTTATCTGGAACCAAAAACACCTAGAATTGCCAAAACCATCTTGAGGAAAAGAAACATAAATGGAGGCATCACATTCCAAGATCTAAAACTTTATTATAAAGCCATCATAATCAAAACAGCATGGAACTGCGTCAAAAATGGCACACAGACCAGAGGAACAGAATTGAAAGCCCAGAACTAAACCCCCACACCTATGGACATCTAAACTTTGATAAGGGGTCTTAAAGTATTAAATGGAAGAAGGAGGCTCTCTTCAATATATGGTGCTGGGAAAACTGGATTGAAACATGCAGAAGAATGAAACAAACACTTTATCTCACCAGAAACAAAAACAACTACAAATGGATTAATTACCTGGCTCTTAGATCAGAAACAATCAAGAAAACATTGGTAAAACACTTTCCCACCTAAACCTCAAGGGCATCTTTTATGAAACAAACCCAATTGCAAGGAAGACTAAAGCAGAAACAAACAAATGGGACTATATCAAGTTGAAAAGCTTCTGCAAAGCCAAAGAAACTATCACACAAAGAGACCCCTCATAGAATGGGAGAAGATCTTTACATGCCATTCATCAGACAAGAGACTCATCACCAAAATATACAAAGAGTTCAGCAAACTTAGAACAATAAAACAAATGAGCTCATCCAAAAATGGGATGTGAACAGAACATTCATTACATAAGAGATCCAAAAGGCTAAGAAACACAAGAAAAATTGCTTCAGGTCACTGATTGTCAGAGAAATGCAAATAAAGACAACATTGAGATACCACCTCACTCCTGTAAGAATGACATACATCAAAAAGGACATCAGCAACAAATGCTGGAGAGGCTGTGGTGACAGGAACACTTTTGCACTGCTGGTGGGAATGTAAATTGGTCCAGCTTCTATGGAGAGGTGTCTGGAGAACTCTCACAAGGCTAGATATGGACCTTCCATATGACACAGTAATTCCTCTCCTGGGGATATACCCCAGGGACTCCATAACACCCAACCAAAAAGATGTGTGTACTCCTATATTCATAGCAGCATAATTCATAATAGCTAAAACCTGGAAGCAACCCAGGTGCCCAACAACAGATGAGTGGCTGTGAAAGCTGTGGTATATATACATATATACACCGTGGAAAACTATGCAGCTACTAAGAACAATAAACTCAACTTCTCTGACCCATCTTGGTCAGAGCTAGAAGGAATTATGTTAAGTGAGCAAAGTCAGAAAGATAAAGATGAGTATGGGATGATCCCACTCATCAACAGATGTTGAGAAAGAAGATCAGAAAGGGAAACTAAAGCCAGAATCTGACTATATTGAAAGTAGGGCAGCAATGTAAAAACCCTGTGGTGAGGGGGAGGGTGGACATGTGGCTTCCAGGGCTGGCGTGGTTGGGGTGGGGGTGGGTGGGGTGGGTGGGGTGGGTGGGATGGGACACAATCTTTTGGTGATGGGAATGGTGTTTATGTACACACCTATTAAATTGTAGTCATATAAATCACTATTTAATTAATATGAGAGGGGGAAAATTGTATGTCTAACAAAGGCACTTTTCAAAGTTAACCCAATTACCAAATAATGTGATGATAACAGTAACTATCTATTGTCTTCTTGAACCCTAAGACAGTAGGAACCTCACATTTCCACTATAGAGCCTAAACTTCCCCCAGTCCTGGGACCCTATGGTAGGGCCCACTTTCCAATATGCTTCTCCCAATTCTTATCAAATAATATTGCATCTCTTGATTGCAGCCTAATCAATGCAATGAGTGCCACCCCAGCATTCTTCACTTAAGACTGTGTCCAGAGACTTCAGGTGTGGAATGACAACCCTTCAGCTTCATCACTCGGGTGAGACCTTTCCTTTCATAGTATTCTCTAATTCCATCCCAGGTGGTTCACTTCCTAACAAAATCCCAAAACCTAGATATAGACCATGTTCTAGGAGATAGAGCATATGTTCACAGGTATCCATAAACTAGGGCAAATATATATCTGAAATTAGTAGTACAGTAGAGTTTGCAGTGAGTACCCCCCAACACTTCATCTGCACTGTTCCAACCTTTGGGTCCATGATTCTTCAACAATTTGTTTGGCTTTGTATGTTAACTCTCTTTTCAGCCTCCAGGTTCCAGATGCCATCAGGATGCCAGCCAGGCTTCCCTGGACTGAAGATCCCACCAATGTGTCCTGGAGCTCTGCTTTCCCAGAGACTCACCCTACTAGGGAAAGAGAGAGGCAGACTGGGAGTATGGATCGACCAGTCAACACCCATGTTCAGCGGGGAAGTAATTACAGAAGGCAGACCTCCCACCTTCTGCAACCCACAATGACCGTGGGTCCATGCTCCCAGAGGGATAGAGAATGGGAAAGCTATTGGGGAGGGTATGGGATATGGAGATTGGATGGTGGGAATTATGTGGAGTTGTACCCCCCCATTCTATGATTTTGTTAATGTCTCCTTTAATAAAAAGAAAAAAAGAACACTTTCTTAATAGAAATCAACTAAAGATGGCCTCCAACATTATAATCTGAAATTTAAATTCCTGGAACCTTATTAGTATCTTGTTTGGAAAAATGATTTTTATAGATGTAGTCAAGGATTCTTGAGATAGAGAGATCATGGATCTTATCTAGAGGAACATTGATACCAGTAACAAGCTTCCATATAAGAGTCACAGAAGAAAATACATGTAGTAGAAAAGGTAATGGAACTATATATAAAGCACAGAATGAAGGCAGAAAAGTCAAGGATTGCTTGAAATCATGGAACTTGGAAGGCACAAGAAAAAATTTTCCTCTGAAGTTACTTATGGGAGTGCAGTCCACTACCATCTTTATTTTGGACTTCCACTACAGTTCCTAGAACTCTGAAAGAATTTTGTTCTTCTAAGCAACTACTAAATGTTATTTTCCATGGCAGTTACATTCAGGAAACTAATATGGACTTCAAATCTTGGGAGAATATGTTGTCTAGCAGATAAGGCAGGACCCAATAGAAGTGAAAGTGGTGTCCTCTCATGTATGCCACAGTCACCAAAATGACATCCTTGGTGGAGAATTTCTCATAATTGTAAATAGGGACTATTCCTACATGCCTAGATATAACTTAATTGGGGTGTTCTTTCTAAGGGAAGTCTGAATATGACTGAAGTAAAATCCACTGAGAGTGGTAAAATCTGGAGAATCATGGATAACCTCTCAAGGTAAACTTTGAACTGTGATCTTTAACCGGAAGGCAGATCTAACAGACACATGAATAACCACATACTTAACATTAAGGCTGTAATGCTTAATATCTTATCTTCACAAGACTCTATGATCTGGTTCTGCTTCATCTTGTTTTGTCATCCTGTCTTACAATTTTATAAATCAATATTTAATCACTAAAAAAATTAAAAATTAAATTAAATTTTAACAAAGAAACCACAACAATAAAGGCTCCTGTTCACAGATAAAAAGATATGTTGACTCTCAAAAGCCTAGACCAGGTAGAACAGAAGTAACCGGTGGCTATATACATGATGTTGGGTATTATACAGCAAACCCTAAAAAAGGGACCTTTCAAAGTTAACCCAATTGCCAAATAATGTGATGATAACAATAACTATCCATTGTCTTCTTGAACCCTAAGACAATGTAAGCAGGAAACTTACATTTCCACTATAGAGCCTATATTCCCCCCAGTCCTGGAACCTTACAGTAGGGTGCACTTTCCTGCATGCTTCTCTCAATGCATATAAAATAACATTGCATCCGCCAATCGCAACCTAATCAATGCAACGAGTGTCACCCCAGCATGCTTCACTTCAGACTATGTCCAGAGACTTCAGGTGTGGAATGACAACCCTTCAGCTTCATTACTGGGGTGATAACTTTCCTTTCATAGTATTCTCAAATTCCATTCCAGGCAGTTCAATTCCTAACAAAGTCCCAAAAACCTAGATATAGACCAGGTCCCCTGAGATACAGCATATGTCCACACATATCCATAAACTAGGGCAAAATATGTACATGAAAGCAGAAGTACACAATAGTCGGCAGTGAGTACCCCCCCCCCCAACACTTCATCTGCACTATTCCAGCCTTCAGGTCCATAATTGTTCAACAATTTGTTTTGTTTTGAATGTTAACTCCCTTTTCAGCAACCAGGTTCCAGAGGCTAGCAGGATGCCGACCACACTTCCCTGGACAGAGGACCCCACCTATGTGTCCTGGAGCTCCGATTCTCCAGAGCCCCACCCTACTAGGGAAAGAGAGAGGCAAACTAGGAGTATGGACCAACCAGTCAATGCCCATGTTCAGTGGGGACGGAATTATAGAAGCCAGACCTTCCACCTTCTGCAACCCACAATGTCCTTGGGTCCATACTCCCAGAGGGGTAGAGAATGGGAAAGCTATCAGGAAAGGGGATGGGATATAGAGATCTGGTGGTAGGAATTGTGTAGAGTTGTACCCCTCCTATCCTATGGTTTTGTTAATATCTCCTTTTTAAAATAAATAAATAAATAAATATGAAATTAAAAAGTTATGTTTAACACTCTTGAATGCCTTTTGCAAATAGACTTTTTAAATAAAAGTAATATTAGGACTTTAGCAACAGAAATTTTGCAAAAAAATTCTAATATGCTTCTCTATTATAACACATTATGGCACATTCAATATAACTGATTAAGGGTTGGTTCAGTGAAAACCATGAAATATAGGATTTCCATCTAGACAAAAATGTTTTCTGCCACTTATTACTGAACTGGATTGTTGTTATGTAATTTACATTTAATGATCTTATTTTGTACTTACACTAACTCGTATTCTTTCAAACTATAGTGGAAGAAACTGAGGAACAAAGATTTTTTTATTGACTTTAATGGTCAACAAGATTGTAGGACTAGACAGGTACAATTCCTACCACCAGAGTTCTGCATCCCATCCCCTCCATTGGAAGCTTTCTTATTCTTTACCCTTTGGAAGTATGAACCCAGTATCATTATGGGATGCAGAAGGTGGAAGGTATGGTTTCTGTAGTTGTTTCTGTAACTGTTTTCACATGGGCATTGGCAGGTGCATCTACACCCCCAGCCTGTTTCTGTCTTTCCCTAATGGGGCAGGGCTCTCAGGAGGTGGGGCTCCCGGACACATTGGAGAGGTCATCTGCCTAGGAAAGTCAGGTTGGCATCATGGTAACATTTGCAACTTGGTGGCTGAAAAAGCATTAAGCTAGAAAGCAGAACAAATGGCTTAATAATTAGGAGCCTAAGTGCAAGAATGCTGCAGATGAAGATTTGGGATCTCCATGTTGTAAAAAGCTAGTAGATCAAAGATTCTAAACAACCATGATTACACACAACTGGGATTATCAAGGCAGGCCCCTCTACATTTGATGTTTCTCATTATTTCCTCTTATAGTATGTTGTTTCCTTTGCTAGAAGAGTAATCCCTTGGACTCCTTTGACCAGAATGCTGTTGATGGGAGTGGACTTGGGAGACTTGACATTGTAGTCATCCTTTGTGACTACAAAAATATGCTTCTGAACCTGAGCTACAGGGAAAAAAAAATCTGTCCCCCTTTGGAGGGTCTTTTGCAAATCAGCTATGTGTTTTTCTCAAGGACAGATTTCAGTTTCATGGGATACGACTTTGTTTCAACGACTCATTAAAGAAAGATGACTTATTGCCCTGTTTTCTAAATCTAGTCACAGACCACAATCACTGGCAGGAAATGGAATGTTTACTTGAGTTTATTATACAAGGCTCTGGATATGAGCTGTGGGATTTTTACACCTCATAGCAACAGTATTACAATTTATTTACAACTTCATGTTGGCAGCTGCACAAACTCATATGAAAAAGGACAATCACACCTTGGGGACTAGTAATTATAGGCAAAGGTATAAATTGGGCAAAGCAGTGTAAGCATTTGGCACTTAAGTGGAAGAGAATAGGAATGGCTCTGGCGATGGGACAGAAAACCAGTCTCTTATTCATTATGAGGCCATGAACTAATTAAAATGAACTTGTCAGAACTGACAGATGAATAGATTGAACTGGGCTTTGGCGTTGGCCAGTCCCATGCTCATGAAAACCAAGTTGTTTTAGTGATGTCATCATTTGGAACTTCTAACTATGATATCACTTTTGACAGAATTAATGTGGAATTTGAACCATATGTAAAAGCATTAATAGCTATTGACTTTGAACATTTGGGGATCACTTGTGGTCGCTTTCCAAAGTAACACTATGAGATATGCCTTTCTGTTATCTCCAGTTATTAGATATCAAACCCAGTGTAGACATGGATTTCAACATGCTTAATAGATTCCTATGAGTTCATATGTGTGTCTATAAAATATTTGCATAGGGACACTACTTAAAATGTGCAATGTGCATTGATATTAAGCCATGGGATGAGAAGATTTAAAATTAAATTAAATTCAGAGTTGACTTGCAAAGAATGACCTATAGGCTCTTTCCTAGTGAAACTTGAATTTTAGTGGAAATTAATACATGAGGTGCTCTGGTTAATATAATTAGTTGCTAATTTTTTCCTAATTTTTCACAATAAAGGGTCTTTCTCTTCCTGTCCTCAGCCATAAAAATATGATCTAGGTAAAAATATATCTTTACTTTTCTTATTTTATTTATTTATTTATTTATTTATTGCTTTCAAGGTTATTGCTGGAGTTCAATGCCTGCACTATGAATCCACTGCTCCTGGAAGCTATTTTTTCCCATTTTTTGTTGCCCTTGTTTTATCTTTGTTGTTGTTACTATTATTGTTGTTATGGCTGCCATTGTTGTTGGCTAAGACAGAGAAATTGAGAGAGGAGGGGAAGACAGAGAGAGGGAGAGAAAGACAAACACCTGCAGACCAGCTTCACCACCTGTGAAGCTACTTCCCTGCCGGTGGGGAGCTGGGGACTCAAAGCAGGATCCTTACACAAGTCCTTGCACTTTGTGACATGTGTGCTTAACCCACTGCACTACCACCCGCCCCCACAATTTATATTTATTAAGCTCACCACAATATATTATTTTAATTTTTTGCAAAGGAGTTTTTGTTCATTAAGCCAATATTGAATGTCTTCTGTGTTCTGGGAATTTTTCTGTCTTCTCAGATCCCTTATAGTATTTCCCTTTAGTTACATGGGAATAAAAATCTGGGAAGAGTTTCTGTATCCAGGTAACACATCAGTCTACATACATATGAGTTAGAAGAGAAATAAAATTAAAAAAATGTAAAATGAGTTTAAGATAGAAGCCTAAAGAAATGATGAGTCTGGAATTAGCCAATTTGTATTTAAGGATACATGTCAACTTAAATACTAACACACTCCGTGGGACTCTTTCATAGTTAATATCATTCATTCTCATTGTAGCTCACCTCATAGTAAAAGATGTTGAGGGTATACAGTGACTGGAAATTGAACTCACATCTATTCCATTTCAGACATCATGCTTTTTCTAATAGGGTAACTTGACTTACTAGTACTTCTCCTATGTTGCAGAAATATTGGATGTGGTTTTCATGGTAGGAAGTCAACATAGAATACTAGAAGCACTGTTTGCAATGTTGGCTTGTTCACCTTTGCATATTCTTTTTAAAAAAATATTTATTCATTTATTTCCTTTTTTGTTTCCCTTGTTGTTTTTACTGTTGTTGTAGTTATTATTGTTGTTGATGTCGTTGTTGTTGGATAGGACAGAGAGAAATGGAGAGAGGAGAGGAACACAGAGGGGGAGAGAAAGATAAACACCTGCAGACCTGCTTCACCACCTGTGAAGGGACTCCCCAGCAGGTGGGGAGCTGGGGACTTGAACCTGGATCCTCACACCGGTCCTTGTGCTTTGCGCCATGTGCGTTTAACCCTCTGTGTTACCGCCTGACTCCCACCTTCTCGTAGCCTTGGGCAAATCCCAAGATTCTTTTTCCTAACTCCTTCTTCCCGATGTTGACATCTCCTCACAAATTTACCTGAAAACCTAAGCCAGTGGCATCGAGGTGTTACAGAGTACAGTTTAAATGTTGACTGTTATTATTGTATTGGTGTGATGACTTTTGTGGGAAAGATCAATACTCTCTATATATTCATAAATAATTATTCTACAAATCATTTTTTGTTTCTCAGAAAGTATATCTAATTGCTAGAGTATTATAGCAAGGGGTGTCTTTGTAAAAGACAGCAGACCCTACTCATTACAGCACCACAGACTTTGGAATAAGTCTGCTCTATCAGCATAACCAGTAACTAATTATGTTTCCTTTGGGAAGACAAATAAAACTCTCTAGGCATACATTTCCAACAAGTTGAAAATATTTATGCCTCACTCTATAAATTAGTGTGTTACTTTGCTAAAACTGCCATAATACAGTAGCAAAGACTCAGTGAATTAGACAACAGACCTGTATTATCTCCATATTTGGAAACCCAGAGTCAAAGATGCAGGTGCTGGCTTGGTTACTTCCTTCTGGAATCTGTGAGGGAAAACCATTCCTTTCAGTTTCTGATGGCCTACTGGAAATCTTTGTTATTCCTTGACTTTTAGAATTATCACTCTAATGATTGCTATCTTGTTTTTATTCTTTTATCTTTTTTTGGGGGGTGGGGGCATAGGGTATTATAGTAGAGTTGTTGACACCTAGATCTCCCAGTGATGGATATCAGTACAACATTTTCATCCCCCCAGTTTGGGTTCTTTCTGCCATCATGCACCAACATTATTTATTTATTTATTTATTCATTTGTTTATTTATTAATAATTTATGTCTTTATTGGGGAATTAATGTTTTACATTCAACAGTAAATACAATAGTTTGTACATGCATAACATTCCCCAGATTCCCATTTAACAATACAACCCCCAGTATGTCATTCATCATCTTTCATGGACCTGTATTTTGCCCACCCACCCACCCACCCCAGAGTCTTTTACTTTGGTGTAATACTCCAATTCCATTTCAGGTTCTACTTGTGTTTTCTTTTCTAATCTTGTTTTCAACTTCGGCCTGTGAGTGAGATCATCCCATATTCATCCTTCTGTTTCTGACTTATTTCACTCAACATGATTTTTTCAAGGTCCATCCAAGATCGGCTGAAAACGGTGAAGTCACCATTTTTTACAGTTGAGTAGTATTCCATTGTGTATATAGACCACAACTTGCTCAGCCATTCATCTGTTGTTGGACACCTGGGTTGCTTCCAGGTTTTGGCTATTACAAATTGTGCTGCCAAGAACATATGTGTACACATGTCTTTTTGGATGGATGTGTTGGGTTCCTTAGGATATATCCCCAGGAGGGGAATTGCAGGGTCATAGGGTAGGTCCATTTCTAGCCTTCTGGCACCAACATTCTAAATCTGGCCTCTACTACCCCCTTCCTGGCCCTCATTCCCCAGAATCCTTTGTTTTGGTGCAACACTCCAAACCCAGGTCAAGTTTTACTTTGTGTTTTCCCTTTCTATCCTTACATTTATGTTTATATTAATATTAGTTTCTTCCTACTTGTAACATGTGCACTCAGCCAGGTGTGCCACTACCCAGCCCCTAGTTTCTTTCTACTTGTGTGTGTGTGTCTATGTCCAGTTCATTCTTTTTATAAGAACATTAATCACATTGGATTAGATTATACCTTCAAATTTCATTTTAATGAATTATAGATTCAGGGACCCTATTGTTAGATCAGATCACAGTCTAAGGCACTGAGAGTCAAAGCTTCAATGTATGAATTTGAGGTGAAAATGAATGAACCCGTGCCAGCTATTAGGTAGATATAAAATGAGATGAGGTAAAACGGCTAGTATACTTGATAATATACTTGACTCTGAGCTGGTGCTCAGGGCTAGAATGTTTTTGTTTCTGTTGGATAATGACACTTCAGAGTTAGGGGGAGAATTTAAGATGTAGAATTGACTTCTTTGTGGTCCTGTATGGCAATTTTATCACAGGGTATAGAAGCAGAGCATGTAGTCATTAGTTACTATTTCTCACAGCTCCCTTGGACATTTTCCTAAGTTTGTGAGTTTTGAGGGATATCCAGCTCATTGAACAAACCAGTATGTCCTGCCCAGCCACCTGCTTGAGATTCTAAACTTTTCTTTTCCAAATAACTCCCAAAGGCTTTGTAACAGATGTATAAAATGTTCCAGGCTTTCATCATTTATATTAAATTTTAAAAAACACCTCAATGAAAAGTTATTTTCTAATGCATTCTGTACGGTGTATAATTATTTAGAAAGAGCAGAATAAATTTTGCAAAAAAAAACGGTAACAAACATCCCAAATGACAACAATAAAGATTAATAATTTACTGGAGACTCAATCTTATTTCCTTTTTTATTAATATTTTATTTATAAGTACACACACATACACACACACACACACACACACACACACACACACTGACTAGAGCACTGCTCAGCTCTGACTTATGGTGGTATGAAGAACTGAATCTAGTACTTCAGAATCTCAGGCATGAAAATCTTTTGTATAACCATTATACTATCTCTCTTGCCCTGGACATACAATATTATCTAGGCATGTCTACATACTGAGTTATTCATACAACAAACTTGCAAGTTAAATATTTCTCAATGAAGATATTGATAAACTATTTTGTATCTAAAAAAGTTATTTGGGAGCAGTGAAACCCTGGAAATGACAACAGTCACAATAATATCAATAATAAATTATAACAATAATTATAAAAACAATGAGGGTCTAAGAAGATTGTTTTGTGGAAATACTCTGGTCTTGCATATGTGAGGTTCCCAGTTTGAACTTCGGATGTGACAATTATGCTATGATTCTCTCCCCTTATCTCTTTTCCCCTCTCTCTCTTCTTCCATATATGTGTGTAGATTATATATATATGTAATTAAAATACATGAATCTTAAGGTCAAGGAAATGACATAGCAGTTTATGCAAAATAATTTCACCCCTGAGACTCAGACATCCTGTGTTATATCCTCATAAGTTATGCACCAACAGATATTAGAGATGAGATGATGATGATGAAAGCAGCAATGAACAAATAAAATTTTTAAAAATAACTAGTAGTATAAGCAAAACTGAGTGAACGAGATTGCTTATGTACAGAAAGGCTGCTGAGATCAAAGCCTAGGTTTATAAGCAGGTGTGAGGAATGCAGTTGAACATGGGTGTTAGGGTTACTGTTTGTTTCCTTTGATGTTGAAAAATCAGGGCCTGATGTATGATGACAGAAAATATCCTAAGTTGGGGATGACAATGTTCTTGAAGACTGGTCCACTGTGGAGAGATGGGAAGCTTTACTCATATACCAACCACTTATCCTCATGTAAAAATACACCTTAGTAAACCACTTAGCCCTCAGTAACATGGTAAAGAAAAGCAAAGGTACAGCCTATTGCAAAAATGAAGTCAAATTTGGGAGCACCTACCGAGCATTTGCTGTAGGGGGAGGGAATGTGATATTATAAACAGAAACATCTTTTCTCAGTGACACTACGGAGTGTGCAGATAATACACACTTTGCCAAGGTTACCCAGTATGAACCTGTCAAAGTCAGAACAGAGACCCAGGCAGGCAGCCTTCCCCAACTGTTCTCAACCTCCAACATTTATGGAAGCCATATACACACATCTGGGAACAAGAGGTCAACCATGTTGAGACACTTGGCTTTGCACCTCACTAGCTTATTCATCACTGATCAGAACGCATAATTTTTCTAGACTGCAATTTCTTTTCCGTAAAGTGTGGATTGCTCTCCACCTTCATGAATGTAGTGGGGTGACATGAGTTGATTCTTATTAAATGCTTAGGTCATTTCTTGGCACATAGTAGGTGTTCCATAAATGTCAGCTATGAAGTGGTAATCAGGACTGTTGTGCTTTTGGAGGGATTGTAGCCACACTGTAACATTAGGTAAAGACATCTCTCTTTTAAGACTTCACCTTGTGAGTCATAAGCAAATATTTCAGCACCAGGACAGCCAGTTTTGACTCATAGTTTTAGAAGCTGATAAACTGAAAGCCAGTCTTCAAAGATGTAGATTTTCTTTCCTATAGAGAACATTCTCATTGCTCCATGTGGTTTTAGACTGACCAATCCTCCCTTGAAAATATTTCTGATGAATTTATAGTAATAAAGATATTGACATTAAGCACATCCCAGGATTTAGCCTGGCCATGTCTTCTGCATGACTAAAGAAGATGACAGGAGAAACAGCCCAACAATAACAGACATTTTCTGAACCTGCTTGATCGTGCTAATCAACAATTCCTTGTTCTCATGCTAAGAGTGACACTAGACTGGTTAGGAAGTTGCATTGCACAATCTGTATAACTTTGAAATTAAAAGCATAACTATGTAACTATGTACAGTGTACAGTTATTTCAATTGCTAGGGTTTGACCATTCTCATTGTATCAGAGACACTAACTACACCCCATAGCATGTCATGTCTAGAGGAGAACTTGAATCCATTTACTTTTTTATTTGTTTATGTGATGAAGACAGAGGGTTTGTGGAGATGTTGGTATATGAATTCAAATTCCATCCCATTAAATTTTCCACTTTATTAGGACTATGCCCAGGTTTACAATGGACAAAATTAAAGATTCCATTTTACAGATTGTTAACTAAAAGATGAAGTTAAACCCTGTTCTTGGAGCAATTCAGGCTCTTTCTCGTCCAATGGGCTCATTATTTATCTCCTTTCACTGGAGGGCACTCAACTAATTTGAAAGAGGAAGAAGTGAGTGTTTATTTGGAAGCTACAATGTTGTGAAATTGAGGTGCGAAACAGAAATTATAAATTAGATATTAGCTGGTAACATGATCTGGTCCCAAGGAAAGCCAAGCCTGCTGGAGCTGGCCTGTGAGAGAAGTTGGGCTGCAGGAAGGGGAGATAATCCCCCTTTATTTGGCACTGGTTAAATTGCACCTGGAAACCAGGTCCCATTCCCAGCCACGGTACCCAGGCCATGTGGACGGGAAGTGGGAACCTGCCTAATTCATTCCTTGTTGGAGGAAATGACCTGCAGTGGGGGGAGAGATTAAATAGTTTAATGGATGCACTTTCCTCCCCCAGTGAGGAACCCCTGAAAGCTAAGAGGCCCTGGGGCTGGCCCACTGTATTGTGGTTCTTGGGTCTTTGAAGTTAGAAGGCCTACAATATCTGACTTCACCATTGCAGTCCCCTTTCTAGTCCTCTACCTCTTGACTTCTTTTACCCTTCTACACTTTTGGCCTCTTAGATTTTCCAGAATTGTTTTCATCTCTGTGCTTTCTTACCTGTGCCACTACCTAGCCTTCAGTTCTGTAGTTGCATCCTGCTACCACCACTAGTTTTAGCCATGCACCACTTCTTCTGGTCTCCCTGGTAGTAGTGAGCCTCCTGTTATCTGCTTTCCTGTAATCTATCTATCACCCTTCCCCTTCCATTGTTCTTGAATGGCTTGCTCAGTATGTCTATGGCTTCAGAAGCTGTGACTGGCTTGTCCATTCTTGCAGTATATTCCTGGTACATTGTATAGCTCAATTAATATTTGCCAGATAAATCAAGAGGGGCAGTGTCTTTGCCATGCTCTGTCCTGCTTGATTGGCTCTTATTGTCTTCCTGTCCTCTTCAGAGGTAGCAGGAAAGGGTGGGACACTGATACAGAGCATGTGACTTCATTTTTGGCTTTCCCACTTCTCAGCCATGCAAATGGAAATGAAATAACTGGCTCTCTCTAAGCTTTGATGTGTAAAGTAAGGATACTGATACCTTTCCTGCAGGGATATTGTGAGGGTTAGGTACAAAATCCCTTTGAACCTCTCACAGGTGTCCCAGTACTACACCAGGGTCACCTTCAGTCTGCTAGCCAGTAGGCCATCATTTCACTGAACAATGAGTTCTTCTCTATAACTGTGGCATAGTCCTATGGGTTCTGCATCCAGAGTTAATATGGGGAGAGATGGAAGGTGACAGCAAAGGCAGGATCACCACAGCAGGGGCTGTCACACACAATCCCCACCTATATTACCTCTTTTGGCATGATTGTGACTAGTGAGAATTGATTCCCTTTATTGAACAACTGGCATGAACATTAGGGTACAGATCACTATGTGTTCAGGGATCTAGACCTAGTAAATCCACTTCATTAAACTTGATCTGAATCTCTCAATAGGGGACCCAGGTGCCAGCAGTTCTCTGAGTGGATCTCATCCCTTCTGCAGCCATGAACTCTTTTCAAGGGCTAGGGAATGCTGCTCTACAGGTGACAGTGCCTGGCAGTGTCCATTTTAATAAAGACATAGTTGCCATTGTCAACAAAAACCAATCCTAGCTGGGGGAGTATTCAGGTGAGCTCAGAAGTAGGATTATTTAAACTAAGATAAGATACTGGTGATGGTGGGCCAGACAGGAAAACAAAACAAAAAAAATACCTGCAGACTTTTCTACATCTAGAGATGTGGTTGAGTGCTGGCATGCTTCTAAATTCTGCTTATAAGACCTTCTGTTTTGATCATCACATCAGGTTCTCTTGTATTGCTTAACACTGTGGTCTATTTACATAATCATTGTTTTCATTGGTTTAATCCCCATTGGTTTGCATGCTTTTTCCTTCTCCCCAAACCCTATCCTACATAATTCCTCTTCCTGACACTTCTGCCTCAGGAGATATAAAGGACAGTATTTCCTAATGAATATAGATTAGATTGTTGAACTGCATCCCCACTCATCAATAAAGTTGAACTGCATTCCCAGGTCAGCCATGAGTCCCTGGTCGTCTTTCTCCCACCCACGAAGCTAGTCCAGCATCTGGCACCTGAAACAGGGACCAGCAGTTGAGCTGAGGTTGTAAACTTCGAATCACCTTGGGGTGGGTGAGAGTCTGGTCCACATTAGTCCCCCCTCCTTAGTTTCCTTAGCTGTACTTTGGGGATGGGGACATCTATCTTAATGGTTTCTTGGGAAGATTAACTGATATAAATAATCAAAAGAATATAGGAGTGCCTGGCTAGCCTGTGGGTGCTTCTTCCCAGGCATGTGCTCTCTGGGTTGGAGAGAACTCTACTGGAGCCAACCTAGGCTGCCACACAGGAAAGGGATCAGGAACTAACATTGCGAGAGAGAGACTCTGGGACTCTCGGAGCAGGAACACACAATACCCTGCTGTGTTTATTGATCTGCCTTTAAATATCTTCTGAGATGAAAGTGGTAGGGTGGAAAAGGAATGTAGAATAAGGGGGCAGAGTGGAAAAAGAGTGAGAACCAGTGGGGATTAAACCAATGGGGATTAAACCAGTGGGGATTAAACCAATGGGGATTAAACCAGGGCGGGTCTCAAACAAAACAATGATTATGTAAATAGACCACAGCTTTAAGCAATGCAGGGGAACCTGGCATGATGACAGGGATAGAAACAGAAGCAGAGCTAGCCAAAGGAGAAATGATGACCAACATAGGAGGGGGTCAGGCCGTGGTGAACTGGCTTAAGTGTGCATAGTATGAAGTGCAGGAACTCATGCAAGGATCCCCGTTCAAGCCCCGGGCTCTCCACCTGAAGGGGGTTGCTTCACAAGCTGTGACACAGGTCTGCCAGTGTAGTGTCTATCTTTCTCTCACCCTCTCTCCCTGAGTCTCCTCTCAAGTTCTGTCCTTTAAAAAAAAAAAAGAAGAAAAAGAAAAAAATGGCCACCAGGAGCAGAGGATTTGTAGCTCTGGCACCAAATCCCAGCAATAAGCCTGGAGGCAAAAAAAATTATAAAAAGAATATAGGCTAGTTCCTGACAAGCATTAATTTGACAATAGTTATTAACACTTCCTTACACTAAGGAGTAGGAGCGGGGATAGCTCAGAAGGAAGAACATAGGATTTGCATGGCTAAAGCACTTGGCTCTATACCCAGTGGCTTCATGTGTCTGTCCGGGGCTTCTCAGTGTGAAAGAAAGCTTTGCCTTCAATTGACTTCAGCAACTAAGAAGTGAAAAGATTAACTCAACTAGTTATGCATCCTTCTCTACAACTAATGGTGTCATGTTTCTGTTAGTATCTTTTTTTTTAATGTATATTAAAGATTAGGTTCATTTCTTACTTCTACTTAATACTGTGATGTGAAGTTGTTTATTTAAGATATAGGTAATGTCATATAACTCACAATTCAAGGGTTTACACTGACTCTAAAAATGCACTGGGGACACACAAAGAGGAAAAGAGATCCTAGCCATGATACGAGCATGAATATACCTATGTCACATCTACATATTGAAACCATCTTGGTCACGTGTTTTATATGATATAAGTGATTATGAATTTTGTCTCCTCTATGAAGCCAGCAACAGAAATACAAAGTGTGTATTCCTAACTGAACCAAATTCCATGATTCCCTTCTAGCAAACGTCTTTCCTCTTTCTTTTTGTGTTCAGACATCATGGATTTATTCCCTCTCATCTCCACTAAAAATTTACCACATAGAAGGAGGTCTAAGATCTTAAATGCTCCAGGGATGCAGTTCTACCACATGGAGTCAAACTTTGCTCATTTGAATTATTTTCTTTTGTCTCTATTATTTTCCTCTCTATATTTCCCTTCTCATTCTTTCTTTCCTAAATCCATTAGTAAGCACTCTTGGGTTCATATTACCAGAGGGTTAAAGAATAGAAAAGCTATCAGGAGAGAGGATGAGATACGGAGTTCTGTTGGTGGGAACTGTGTGGAGTTGTACCCCTCTTATCCTATGGTTTTGTCAGTGTTTCTTTTTTATAAATATTAAAAAAATGTATATAATGGGATGGAAGTGTTAGAATAGAGAATTTAAGGTCAATCAGAACTGTTTCTAAATTTGAGTAATCCATGTTTGAGTAAGTTTGCCTTTCACTCATTTAGACTACAAGTTTCTGTTTTAGTCTTCTCATATCCACATTACTAAATTTTTTCCATTACCTTACATCTCATTTCCCTACTTTCTTCCTAGGCAATCTCTCTCCATGTCGATGATTTGCAATATCAGCTCTTTAATCACCACCTCCATGTACCCATTTAGTCTTGAGCTTTCTGCCTTTTCCAAGGTCAGAACCTGTGTTTCCATCTCCCCATTGTGCATGTTTACCTTGGTTAAGACACAACAGATTATCCCATGCTATACTGTTTATGAAGAAGGGGCTTAGGAAGGGTTCTATTAGGTAACTGCCAAACCAAGCTCATGCTACATGACTTTGAGAAATAGTAGAAAACTTACCAATCCAAAGGGGCTCAAGTTTTGAATAAAAGATTTCAGTAGTGCAAGAAATTGAGACAAAAACATGGCCAAGAGTGAATTTTTATGATGAGCAATAGAGAAATTGCTGGTGTTTGAGGAAAATTTTTTTGAAAACAAATAAAACTTTGAGCACAAGATTTCTCTGAAACAAAAATGCACATTTCAAAGTGAGTACACTAAAGCCTTTCATTGTGTGCTAAGTGTATTTCTATCAGAGGAATTACAGAAAATGCTTGTGTCTGATCTAAGGAATTCAAATAAATGACTCAAGTTTAAACTGAAGTATTGTCCTATTTTTTCCTCACACACCTGTTCAGCCTACTTTTCTCACAGTCTTGGTTGATGGCATCACACATGCATAGTCTTTGAAAACTCTAATGTAAGTTAAAAAAGAAAAAACATCATCTTCCTTTAAGAGTCCTACCAATTAGTAGAATTATTCTTATTTTCATTTATTCCAATTGTTACAAAAATATCAGTACATATTATCACACATTTTTCTGTTGATTTTTTTTTTTTTTTGCCTCCCTGGGCTGGGAGCTGAAACTAGGAATCCACTGTTCCTGGTAGCCTGTTTTTTTTTTTTTTTTCATTTTATTGGACAGGACATAGAGAAATTAAGAGAAGTGGGTGAGATAGAGAGGGATAAAGACAGACTCCTGAAGCCCTGCTTCACCACTTGTGAAGCATTTCCCCTTCAGGTGGGGAGCAAGGGGCTTTAGCAAGGGTTTTTTGGGGTCCTTGCACTTCATACTATGAGCCCTTAACTCAGTGTACCACTTCCCGCCCCGTATGTTATACGCATCATGTCCATAGGATTTCCTGATTTTTAAATCATGTTCTTTATTTAACTAACACTACTTTATTATTTTAAAAATACTCCATTTCATTTATTTTGGATAAAGACAAGGGAAATTGGAGAAAGAGACACACCTGTAGTACTTTCTCACCACTTGTGAAGCTTCCCATCTGCAAGTGGAGGCTGGGAGCTCTAACTGGTATCCTTACACATTGTAATATGTGTATTCTACCAAATGAGCCACTTCCAGACCCCAAGATTAAGCTTTTATTAAAGCTAAACTGTTAAGGTAATCTGAATCCTATTCAAATTGGGACTCATTGTTTTGTAACTCTTCACTGAGCCATTTTCCAAAGTCTCTGCATTATATTCATGTTTAAAGCACCCTAAGGTATATGATGAAAGATGAGCTTCATTGATTATACAGATACAGATTTATATAAGTGCGCACCTGAAACATAGAAATGTTATAATGCAATGGCACAAATTAAAATGACATATTATACATGCACGTGAATACTATTAAATGAAAGATAAAAAAGAAAGTCACCTTCTAAGTGACTTTGCTAGAAACTTAGCAAGGACTCAGATGTCTAAACTTTTTTTTCCAGAGTATGTTGTCCACTTACTTCACTGAGACCTCACAGTCTTCTGGACATTCATCTATCTTTCCTTGTTTGATTTGGTCTCTTCCTTCTCTGCTAGACTTTTCATAGGATTGGTATTTGTTTTCACTATCTCCTGTGTGCTTAGTACAATGTTTAGCATGAAGTAAGTACTCCAGAATTTTTTTTTCCAGTCATGGTTATTGAAGGAATTCAGTGCCTGCCTGCTAACTCCACATTTCATAGCAGTCATTTTTTACTTTCTTCTATTTTCTTTTATAATTTTTTATTATCTTCATTTATTTATTGGATAGAAACAGCCAGTAATTGAGAGGGAGGGGGAGGTAGAGAGGGAAAGAGAAAGATACCTGTAGCCCTGCTTCACCACTCATGAAGTCTTTCTATGCTGCTGGGGGCTGGTGGCTTGAACCCAGGTCCTTGTACATGGTAACATGTGAGCTCAACCAAGTGTGTCACAACTGGCCCCTTACTTTATTTTCTTACGGCTGGAAATTATGAGAGGTAGCTAGAGAGAGTGAGAGAAACAGAGACACATGCAGCATTATTCTACTTCTCATGAAGTTTCCTCCCTGAAAGTGGTGACTGGGGCTTGAACTTAGGCCCTTACACAGGGTACTGCCTGCCCTCTGTGGGGTATACCAACACCTGCCCTCTGGAGAGAAAGGTTCCTGGGTAGGGCATGTGTCTGATCATGAATGGCTTTGTCTGAGTCCTGGCACTGCATGAAAGTGTTATGAATAGCAAGATACCAATGATATGGTATCTCCCTCATTATGATATTCCTCTTATTTTTTCTTTTGTGCCACCAGGGTTATTGCCTGCACTATGAATTCCTGCTCACAGTGGCCATTTTATTTATTTATATTTATTTACTCCTTTCTTTTTTTATTTGACATGGCAGAGAGAAATTGAGAGGGGAGGGGAGGCAGAGAGGGGGAGACAAAAACAGACACCTGCAGACCTGCTTCATGACTCATGAAGCATTCCTCTTGCAGGTTGGGAGCAGGGGATCGGGGGGCTCGAACCTGGATCCCTGTGCATTGTGTTATGTGCACTTTAACCTGATGTGCTACTGCCCAAACCTACTATTTTCCATTTGAATGGAAAAACTGTCCTGGGAATGGTTAAGTCACTTGTGCTTGAAGGAAAGAGAAACACAATAACTCTTTTCAGAATGGTGGTGTTTTTGCTACTAGTAGAGAAGTAGAGTGGAGAGGAACGGAGAGATGTGATTATTCTGAACGGGTCTTCAGTTCTTTTGTTGACTTCTCAGCATTCCTCAAGCCACAAACTACAGGCTTACTGTTAAACTTGGCCTCCTTAGAAGAAACCATTTTTAATTAGTTATGTGTTGAACAGGGCAGGGTGATGGCTTATTTAGGGTGACACAGGAAAGTGCTGTGGAGCTGGGAGAGAGCCAGGCCCTCTACTGGGGCCAGGTTCTCACTTTTTGTTCCCTCAATAGGCCTCAAGGGGCCAACTCATTGCTCCAACCTCACTGTGACCCTCTCTCCCAAGAGGAGGCCTGGAAGGAAAGACTCCTGCCAAGTTTAAGAGTTTCCAGGCCACTTTGCTATGGTTTGGTTTGGGGCTCCTGCTTCCACTCCCATTGTCCCATGGTGTCTGTCCTTAAACCAGACTTTCCAACTATTCTGCTCAGAAGGAACTTGTGACTTGTAATTCATTTTTTTTTTCTTTCTTCCATTTGAGGCCTTTGAAATTTGCTTTACTTTTGTGGGTTTAATTTGACCTTTAATGTTCTTTTGGCAAATTTCTCTTATTGGAGGAGAAAGGACATTTGATTGGTTAGAAAGAATAGAACCTAAGCTTTAGACTTGAGACCCTTAAGCTTTTGTTCAAAACAAGAGAGCTGACTAATAACTCCTTAGTGTGTAATGATAGCTTAGCAGTATTTACCACTGCTGTAGGCTCTCTCGCTCCATTACCTAGGATCTCTTCCTGACTTAAGCATTCCTCAGTTCTTTAGCCAACAACTATCTACATTTTTTTGAGTCACTAAACTTCCAGAAATTGTGATTTTACATTTCCTGGCTCCTTTAGCTGTTCAATCAGAAACAACTCCTACACTAGTGCCTTTACTCGATGCCCTAAAGCAAATTGAATGCAAATTACAACTGGAGAGAGAAAACAAGTAGAGAATTCAATTGGAAAGGCTCCATGGGGAGCCACATCCATCTCTGTCTGCTGAGTTCCAAGCAGGTGTGTTTAGGTACAAGGTGCAAATGAAGGTGGGGGCATAGAAAGATACAATTGAGAGGAGAAGAGGAATGTCCCATTCAATGTTTTTCAACTTTGTCGACTTTTCAGTGTCCTTTATGGTAGGATGAGAGGAGAGGAATCCACATAACAATTCAAAGACAATTTTCCAGGGTAGCACACTTGGTAAAACAGACATGTGACCATGCTCAAGGACCTATGTTCAATTCCCTGTTTCCTCACCTTCATGAATGCTGAAAGTGTTGCAGGTTTGCTTTCTCCATCTTTATCACCCTCTCTCTTCTCGATTTCTGTCTATCTCTATCTAGTAATAATAAGGATATATATATATATCTCTTTTGAGATATATATATATATATATATATATATATATTCTCTTTTGTTGCCCTTGTTGTAGTTATTATTGTTGTTGTTATTGATGCCATTGTTGTTGGATAGGACAGAGAGAAATGGAGAGAGGAGACAGAGAGGGAGAGAGAAAGACAGATACCTGCAGAATTGCCTCACCACTTGTGAAGTGACTCCCCTGCAGGTGGGGAACCAGGGGCTTGAACCAGGAATAATAACTATATTTTATAAAGATAACATTGACAAAAGTTCCCTTAGGATAACACTTCAAGCTAATGCCCAAGTATTCACTGATTGCGTCATTCAAAGAGTATAAATTTACTGGGGAGAAGTTGAAAAAAAAAACAGAAAGTTTAGTCTCTAAGAAATTATCTCTAACTTATCTCTCTCTCTCTCTCCCTTGATTTATAATATAGGGCTGGAGGTCTCTAGCTCCACCATAGGCCAGAGTTGAGCAGTACTTTGGCCTCTCTCTCATAAAAGTAAATACATATTAAATAAGATTTATACAGGAGTTGGGCAGTAGCACAGCAGGTTAAGTGCAGGTGGTGCAAAGCACAAGGACCGCTATAGGGATCCTGGTTAGAGCCCCCGTCTCCCCACTTGCAGGGGAGTTGATTCACAAGTGGTGAAGCAGGTCTGCAGGTGTCTATTTTTCTCTCCCCCTTTGTCTTCCCCTCCTCTCTCCATTTCTCTCTGGCCTATCCACAACGACAACGACATTAATGGCTGCAACAATAAAACAAGGGCAACAAAAGGGAATAAATAAATATTTTTAAAAAAGATTTATAACATAAAAAGATAGGGAAGAGTGGAGAAGACACTGATGATTATGATATATGGGTTGATAACACTAGCAGTCACAACAATAAATAACAATCTATATCATTCACAAAAAGTTTCCTCTTGACAGGCGTTCTGCTCACTGACCTGCAACAATATGCCACTTTATTTCTCTTTTATGAATAGTAAAGGGAGATAATTATAGAGATCCTATAAAAACAGTTAAGAAAATTGTCTCTGCAGGATTTTTTTCCCTAACTTATAATAAAAAGCCTAGTATTAATAGATCCTAACCCTGATCTTTTTTTTTTTTTTTTTTTTTGACCTTCCACTCAATACTTTCAGCTGCAGTATCAGTGAGAGATATAGGTGGTGGTTGAGGTCATTCCAGTGACCTTGCTTCTGTCAACACTGTTTGGTTTGTGTAAACACAACTCAAGGAGTATCTGTGGTGATCTCTAGAGATGACCCATGTTAGGGGCATCAGGCCTGTGAGTCTGCATAGTGAGGGACTAGAGTTCTGAACTTAGGCCTGTGACTTTAGTCCTATCTCTGTTTCTTCCTGATGGCAAGACATTATCTTCTTTACACTGAGGTTATTAATTCAAATTTCATGACTCCTGAGCATTGGGAAATGGCAGGAGTAAGCTAATGGCTAGGGAAAGACACTGTAAATTATTAAAGGTTTTGAGGAATTGCCATTATTAGGTTCATATAAGATACTGCCTGATGTGACTTCTCGTTGGTTCTATGAACTAATGAAGTTGTGATGACTGTCATTCATCATCTTCATATTTATGTTCTAGTAACGTGTTCAGTACCCAGAAGGTACATATTATACATTTCTATTTTTTTATTTAAAAAAGGAGAAATTAACAAAACCATAGAATAAGAGGGGTGCAGCTCCACACAATTCCAACAACCAGATCTCCATATCCCATCCCCTTCCCTGATAGCTTTCCTATTTTACAGCAACATACAGGCACAGTAACTACTTCAGAATGAGACAGTTGATAAGTTGTGATTCAAACTCAGGTAAATTTAATTTCCTACTTTTTCTACTGTGCTAGTTTCCTTGGTTATAGTCATTCTAATAATACTAGATGCTGCAAGTGAAAGCTGTCATAGCACCAGATCTGTCAATCCACAAATATTGGCACATCCAGTAACAGCTTTGGAAAATTTGAATAAACGAATACGTATCCCAATTATTATTATTTGTTGTTTTTAAATCTTATTATTGGATAGAGACAGAGAGAAATTAAGGAAGGGCAGTTAGAGAGAAAGAGAGTCAATCACCTATAGCCCTGCTTCACCACTCCAAATGCTTTCCCCAGTAGGTAGGAACTAGGGACTTGAACCCCAGTCCTTGCACACTGTAATGTGTGTGCTTAACCATACGCACTACTGGCTGGTCCTCATTGTATCCTGATTCTTACATTCAGGATGTCTGTCAGGAGTCTTCTCATCTAGTACTTTAAACCCAATGGAAGCAGATTCAAATAGGAAAGTGACTTCAGTTGTGTGCATTAAGGGTAAAGTCACGTTAGGCAGAATCAAAAGACTCAACCAATGTGATCAGAATTCAGCCCTGAGTTTTATTTTCTTTTTGAGTTTTTCCATGCCCTACATGAATATTCCTAGTAGCTCCATGTTTCCTTTCTGTAGTGGCCCAGAGGAATTCTGTCTGATTTCTACCACCCTCAGCTGGGTCCTGCAACCCTCACTGAAAACAGTCATTGCACTAAATGTCTTAAATAAGTGAGGGATGGTACCCTTGCCTACTCAAAAAATGTATGTACAAGATGAGAAGGAACTAAATGATGGGAAAGCAAGCAATGACAGAAGCCAGACCTTCCACCTTCTGAATCCCATTATGACCTTGGGTCCATACTGCCAGAGGGTTAAAGAATAGGAAAGCTATTGGGGGAGAGGAAGGGATATGGAGTTCTGATGGTGGGAATTATATGGAGTTGTACCCCTCTTATTCTATGGTTTTGTCAATGTTTCCTTTTGATAAATAATAATAATAATATAATAATAACAACAACAACTATTTCCTATGTAAGTGCTCCAAACCTGTTTGCACACACTGTAAGTCCTAGGGTTGCCTGGTCTACCAAGCATAAATGAGTTCCATAGAATGTGGGATGGGAGTCGGGCAGTAGTGCAGCAAGTTAAGCACATGTGGTGCAAAGTGGCAAAGACCAGCGGAAGGATGCCAGTTCGAGCCCCCAGCTCCCCACCTGCAAAGGGGTCGCTTCACAGGTAGTGAAGCAGGTCTGCAGGTGTCTATCTTCTTCTCCCCCTCTCTGTCTTCCCCTCCTCTCTTCATTTCTCTCTGTCCTATCCAACAATGACAAGAATAATAATAACTACAACAATACAACAAGGACAACACAAGGGAAAATAAATAAATATAAAAAATTTTAAAAAGCATGTGGGTTAGGAGAAATATGCATCATAGATCTCTGGTGCTAAGAGGAATACTAAGGACTGGGAACTGGAGCATCTAGTTAAGCTTACATATCACCATATGCAAACACCTAGGTTCAAGCCACTGCTCCCCATCTGCAGAGGGGAAGCTTCATTAGTGATGAAGAACGTATTTCAGGTGTCTTTTGGCCTTTCTCCTTCTCTATACCTTCTTCGTCTCTCAATTTATTTCTTTCCTCTCGAAAAAAGGTAAAATATGGTCATTGGGTGTGGTGGTTTCCTTGTGCAGACACTGAGCCTCAGCAATAAACCTTGTGGCAATAAAGAGAAAATGGAGAGAGACAGAGAGAGAGAGAGAGAGAGAGAGAGAGAGAGAGAGAGGAGAACGCTAAGCCTCAATTTATTTTTAGCAGGCACCATTGGACAATGGTTATCACATACACAGTTGACTTTAAAACCGAAGGAGAGTGTAACACTTGTTTCATGTTTCTTTTGCATCTCTCCAGGTAAGAAGCATTAATTTTGCTTTCTCCTTTTTAACACTTCATTCACATTCATATGAAAATCTTGAGCTATTATGAGTTCAATAAAACTTTAAGCAAAATGTAGCCTAAAAGGCTGAGACTAAGTAACCTAAGTGGTTTTCTTACCACCAAAAAACCAGTGAAGGCACAGCTTTGTACAGAACCTCAGACTCTTGATGCATTCCTCTACCTGGCCCCTACACACAATCCAAGACCAAGTACATTTCTGAAACACATTGTCTGTAGAAAACTGAAAACTTGACATTAAGTATAGATGAAGTCACCTCTTCTTCTTTAACCTTGAATGTCCCTACAAATAATGCAATGCTTGGGAAGTTATTGAATACCCAGACCTCAATGTGTGTGCTCCTGCTCTTCCTGAGATGGGGTTAAATATTGTCTGTAAATGATACAGATAAATTGATTGAACCACAAGACTGTCTGGATGTTGATTTTCTAAGAAGTTACCAGCATGGTAAGAGAGCTGTTAGGCTATTGACTCTTTTCATACACAACCTTCCTCTCTATACCAAAACTTTACCTTGGTGAGTGCACTTAACTGGTTAGCCTGGTTGTCATTTGTTATGCTTCTGTTTAACTCAAGTGTCCCAAATGCAGTGAAGTTATCTCTCTTCATTCTGGTCCCTAGGGCCAAGGATAGTGCCAGCCATCTGTGGATGATCCATCAATAGAAACTGAATTTGGTGCTTGAAAGAGTTATTGGTTCTCTAGATTAGAAAACAACTTCGCAGAGAGTCTCCGACATCAAGCTTATGAAATTGTAGTAGATGAGTGACAGAGAACAGTTGCCCCCTGTGTCCATCAAGCAAAGAAAACAATGAAGGGTTTATGTAAAGCTGTTGGAATGTATATTAGTCATCAGCAGAGGGTAACTAACATTGATTATGAAGCTGATTGCAATGTTTTTGGGTATATAAAGGGCACTGGATTCAAGAATTTATTCAACCTATCAGTGTTCTTTCTTTCTTTCTATTTTTTTTTTTTTAGTATTGATACAGAAGCTGAAGGACTCACTGTAATTGCAATAGAACACTTAAAGTTTTGTGTTCTTTGATAGTTTTTTTTTTTTTTTTTTTTACAATTGTGCCTATTTCATTTGTGAGGAAGCTGAGCTTCAGAGAGTTCAATAACTTCCCTAAGGTAATCTATAAATGGAATACACCACCTATATATGAATTTGTTTTCTTCCTTTTAATATTTTTATGTTATTTCAGCTTAACCATTCAAAGTTGGCTTTTTTAGACTGAGAGGGAGAGACAGAGATGGAGGGAGAGGGGAAAAGGTATTGGAGTAACTAAGATTTACCCAGTGAGGCAGTGCCTGACTTCCATTCTGGAATGTGTGCATAACAAAACAGGCTTATCAGTCCAGGAATATACCAAGTGGGAACTTCACTTTTATATGTAGTATGGGATAAAAACACAGTACCCATTAGTAATATCTATCAAAGACATAAGTACAGTGTGCAAAGCTAATCTGGTTATCCTAGAACTCTGTCACTGGTCAGTTAGTGTAATCACTTAGCCTATTTGAACCTCACATTTCCTATCTGTAAAATAACATTCCTGACACGAATTATAAAGATCATATGTACTTTTATGTTTATTGTTGCACAATTTAAAATAGTCAATTATGGAAGTTTTTATAATGACAGATGATCACTGGACAAAAAAATTACAGGCTTTATATTCAATAGAAAACTACTCTGCAGTGGAAACATAAATGAAATTATGACATTTGGGACAAAATGAATAGAACTTGAGATGATTGTGCTAAGTGAAATAAATAAAAAGTTGAAGGACAACTACTGGACAGTTTAACTCTATTAAACTTGCAAAAAGAATAGTCAATATAACAACTCTAGAAACATTTGTTTCTAAAATTTCTCAGATTTATCATGCAATCATGTTTTTATAATGTTGAAAAAATCTACATCAATAAAATACACATTCAAAATCTTGGTTTGTGGACTTCTCTATTCAGTGATAGATAACATATTTGGGAAGACAGTCAAAATAACATGAAGTGAACTATTGATTTTTGCAGCAGCCTTGGAGGCTGTTAAGGTCCCAGTCTTGATTTTTAGCAAGGAAAAAAAAAAAAAAAAGCAAAGAAGTGGATGTGCTTTTCACTGCAAAAACTTCCCTTTACTTCAGAAAAGCACCTTTCAGAATGTACTCAGTTGGCATGAAAGGATGATGTAGACCATACCACTTTTGCTTTGATTTGGGGAAAACTCATAAAACATGGATTTCCTGGTTTTGGTGGTCCCTCAGTACCCAATAATGTAGAGACTGTTCTTTTCCCCAAAGAGTAAGTGGTGCACTTATATTAAAAAAATAATAAAAGAAAAGAAAAAGAAAGGGGGGAAAAGAGTTTAATTCTCAGAGGCACATTAAGTCCAATGATGAAAACTTAGAGGACTAACCCATCCCCCACCACATAGTAAACAAAAGAAGAAGAAAAAGATAGAAAGAAGAGAAAAAAAAAACTGTTTAGGAGTCAGTTGATTATTATTAAATTATAGTTACCCAGGCTAAGTAAAAATAGGACTATGCTTATTTTACTGGCCTTAACTATATCATAAAACAGCTCTGATAGTCAAGAAAATAGTTTCAGGATGCTTGCACTACAGATATCAATGGAGATTAGTTGATTTGATATGAGTTGTTTCTGTCCTGACATTAAGCCAATCTATCAAATCTATCTAAGATCACTACTCCTATGGTGTGTGATGGGGTAACACTTGAATGTACAGTTGTTTTTTTATACTATTTTTAAAAATTTTATTTATTTATTTTCCCTTTCTTTGTCCTTGTATTTTTATTGTTGTAACTATTGTTGTTGTTATTGATATCATTGTTAAATAAGACAGAGAGAAATGGAGAGAAGAGGGGAAGACAGAGAGGGGGAGGGAAAGATAGATGCTTGCAGACCTGCTTCACTGCCTGTGAAGCGAACCCTCTGCAGGTGGGGAGCGGGGGTTCCAACCAGGATCCTTATGCCAGTCCTTGTGCTTCAGGCCACATGCACTTAACCCACTGTGCTACCATCTAACTCCTGAATGTAGAGTTTTTACTACAATCTTCAACACCAAGTAAAAACCAAAGAACTCTCAGACATGAGCCAGAAACAAATTCTGGTTGAATAATAGAAGAGGGAAAATTGTGTCCAATATTTGTTGTTACTATCCTTTCTAATGTATGGCATTTCACAGGAGTGAAGTTGGTATCTCATTGTTGTCTTTGCTTACATTTCTCTGACAATCATTACCTGTCTTTCTCTCTACCTCTCTATCTACCCCTTCTCTCTCAACTTCTCTCTGACTTGTCAACTAAAAATATAGTAGAAAGGAAAAAAATGCCATCAGGAGCCAAGGATTCACCAAGTACCAGCAATAATGCCAATAGCAATGAAAGGAAGAAAAAAAGAAGTAAAGAAAGAAAGAGAAAAGAAAATAAAGAGGAAGAAAGAAATTGCAAGCAACTGTACTGATTACTCCCAATAAAATATTTTTAAAGGGAAAAATGAGTAAAATAGGCAATGGTTGTATTAAGATAAATTTCATTTCAACTAAGAGTTTTAGTAACTTACAGTGTTCAACAATGGCAGGTGCAGGCTGACCAGTCATCATGGTTATGATTGAGGTAGTTTCTGGGATGTGTACATCCAGTTGCATTTTGGTTTGCACTGGTGCATAAGGGCACATGTACAAAGATATTGAACACATTTTAAAGAATATACTTCATTTTATTTTTTATAGTCAACCTACATATCAGACTATGAGAACTAAGGTGGTTATTATTGAGAGGGATGAGGGAACACATAAATTTGGTGGTGGGAGTGGTATGAAACTATACCCCTATGAACTTATAAGTTACTATTAAATCACTATGTCAGAGGGAAAAAAGAGTTAATACTTCAATCTTTTAAACTGCCTATATTTTAAAAGTCAGTATAATATGGTTAGACTAAATATTTAGTAATTTTAAAATTGTGAGATGATTAAAATTTGACTATCAGATAATATTTAAATGCTATATTAAATATCTTTGTACATAAATCTGCATTAGTGTCCTTATAGATCAATGTAAATTCATCTGGGTTATAAATTCCTAAAATAAATAATTTAACTTGAAAGAAAAGAAGGAAGGAATAAAGGAAGGAAGAAATGAAAAAAAGAAGGGGAGAAAGAAAAAAGACAGATAAAAAGGAAGGAAGGAAGGAAGGGAGGAAGGAAGGAAGGAAGGAAGGAAGGAAGGAAGGAAGGAAGGAAGGAAGGAAGGAAGGAAGGCAACCTCACTTATAGGTTGGGAGGAAGAGACAAAACCTAGGGTGTAAACTGGAATAGACATGATCTGTTGCAGGAAACTCAAGGATGCAGGGGTCAGAAGAAGGTGACTGTAAGGGCATTTGTGACCACACAGTAGTGGATGTCTTAAGTTATTGGTAAGATTGGTGTCCAGACAACTATTTTGGAAGGATAAGAAAGTGTACCCATGTGACAACAAATATCTTATAAATCATTATTCACCTACTGAAACAGAACACACACACACACACACATTAATTCTATTTCCTAGAATTTCTTACACTCAGAATATTTGGAAAATTTGGTTTTTGATCTTTTTAATTGATTACTGTCTTTACACATCTAAAATAAGAACATTAATATTGATCCTGTCTTTTTATGGGGCTGTTGGTTCATACTATATCTTCATATTTTTATGACTATCTTTATTTATTGTATAGAGACAGCCAGGAATAGAGAGGGAAGGGGGTCATAGAAAGATACCCACAGCACTGCTTCACCACTTCTAAAGCTATCTCCCTGCAGGTGGGGGCCAGTGTCTCAAACCTGGGTTCTTGTGCATTGTAACATGTGCACACAACCAGGTGTACCACCACACAACTCTGCTGTATATTTTTATATTTTAAGTTTTTTTTTGCAAGAGAGAGAAGAGAATAACTTTGACATATTCAACACTAGGAATTCAACTTGAGACTTCAAGCATGCATCACACTCTCTACCCACAATGTACTCTACTATTTAAATGTTTTATTTATTTATTATTTATTTATTTATTATTTATTGCCATCAGGGATATCACTGAGGCTCCACATGATCCCACCGCAAACAGCAATCATTTTTTTTTTCTTTAGATATATGGTCAGAGAGAAGGGGTAGAAATCTGAGCAGTCTACCACTTATGAAACTTCCCCATATGATGATCCAGAGATTGAACTTGGGTCATTGCTCATGGTGACCTATATGGTGTACCTGGTAAGCACCTTGTCAGCCTCTTAAACCATTCGAAAGTGTACTAATGAAAACATGTCTTTTAAAGTTTATAATGCTTTGAATATATTAGCCTGAATGATTCAGTAACCTCATAAAAAGATAGAATAAATATTACTTTTCTTGTTTTAGTTGTGTAGCCATAATAATCAAGTGGATTAAAAGATAAAATTGTCTAAATACACCCAGTATTTAGAGTATACTAATGATCTTCATTCCTTTGACCTTTTTTTATAGTATCTTATCTCTCTTATTTTCAGTGTTTTAACAGTAGACTCTATATCTCTTATTCTTCAGATTCTTTGATCTTTTAGATTCTTAATTAATTATTAGACATGGGTTTTGATCTGACCTCTGGGAATACACTAGGTGTATAATTTTCAACCTTTTCTTTTCTTCACCATTTCTTAAATAAACCAAATGTTCAGCTAGTTGTCCATCTCTGATTTCCTACTCATCTTTTCCCCAATATCTGAGTTGTTTCCTGGTCACAACAAATTGAATTTCCTCCACATGGAAGAAACATTTGACTACTGATGGCATTCCCTTCAGATGATTTTAGAAGGTCCCTTGACACAGTTCTGAGGTTCCTACAAATCTTTGTACTGCTTACAGGAATTCCCATTTCTAACTCAGTTGTGATTCTCCAGACACCAAACTTGGGAAATTTTCTACCCCCACCCCTAAAAAAAAAAGTCAATCCCTTACATACTCCAGGGGCTGCCTGAAATTATTTTACTAGGACTATACTTACCTCTTTAAATATGGTAAATATCCTGCCCACAGAATCTGTGGAATTCCTACCTCTTGAGACATATGAAACAGAACTGGACCTGGCCCTCAAAAAGTTGATTGTTATGTTGGCAAAGGGATGGATGGAATGACCTGGAAGGTCTCCTCCAGCCCTCATTTGGATGATGTGATTCTAACCAGATGGGGCCAATGGCATATTAGACATCTATTGATGCTACCTCCATGCTTTTCATCCTGGGTTTATTCTTCTGCTAACTGTATATTTTTTTTGGCCCAGGCTCTCAATTTGTGATGCACAGCATATGCGTCACAAAAGCCCTTTGTGTCCCATATGGAGCAGGCTGCAAAGGGTTCATGAGGGAAGGAACAAATCAGAGGCCTGATCTACATTCTCATTTTCCTATGAAAACCCTGCGATCCTTCACAGATTGCAGCTTTTAGTGTATTTTATTTATTTGAATATGACCAAAGACATGACTTCTTAATGTTATGGTGTCATGTCTGTGTCTAAGGAAACATAATAAACTCTTGTACAATATCACACCATGTATGGTTTATCCATAATAAGAGAGCAGGATCATTATGAAAGAGTAATTTACAGATAGTTGGACAATCATTGAGTAAATATAATTTGCCAAGAGACTAGATCTTTTATGAGTTTAGCAATGTTTATATAGTAGGTTTATGCACTATATATGCTTTCATAAGTTTCATTTTATTCTACTCATACTACACTAGAAAAAAATTAGAAAAAATGAAATATATTGGTAATAAGAGTGGAGGAATTTATATGTGATTCATTTTGAATTAATCAGCACATGACACTGTATCTTACCATGATAATGTATCTTACCAACCCTGCCATGAACATTCATATGAAATCTGGTTAGAGGTAAAGTCACTTCTACTATGAACTGTGCCAGCTATACACCACAAATGTTTTATGGGGAAATAAATGTGTCTTTTCCTATTTGTTTTTCATTTGGGAAAGCAATTGATGGTACTGTTTTATCTTCTGTTGGATACTAATGACTCCCCATTGCATATAGGATACAATCAAAATTTCTTTACCTAATATATGAAGGTTTTCTTCATCAAGACTAAACTTACTTTTTATTTTGAGTTTTAATATTATTTTGAATTTTAATATTAAAATACAGTAAAGCCAGAGTGGAGAAAAAGGACTTTATTATAAATATGGCTGGGGGGAATACACACTCCTTTGGAAAACTGCATGGAGAGTCCTTAATAAATAAAAATGGAATACCTTGTGATTCAACAATGTCACTCTTAGGCATTTATCGAAAGACACTGAAACATTAATTTGAAGGGGCATATGCACCCCCCTATGTGTATAGCTGTGTTACTCACAACAGTCAAATAGAGGAAGCAACCTAAATGCCCATTGACAGATGACTGGCTAAAAAAGTTATGAAATATATACTCTACAGAACAATACTCCACAATAAAAAGGTGATATTGTATCCTGTTGAACAAAATGAATGAAATTAAAGGTATCATGTTTAGTAGAATAATAGATATAAAAGATAACTGAATAGTTTCACTCATATGTGGAATCTAGAAAGCTAACACATATAAGCTTGCAGAAAAACAACACAGAAGCAAACTGTCTATAAGATTTTGTAAGAATAATGGTAGCTTTTGTTGGGAGAATGAGAAAACATGATTTTGATGGTGAATGGGTATGGAAGTATACACCATAATGGTGAAATCCTGTAACTCAATATGAGTCACAAATAAAATATAATTAAATACAAAATATAAAAGTGATAAAGCTATTTGTTATTTCCAAATACTTTCTGGAACAGCTGGAAACTACTCAACTTCTTTTTTTTTTAATTTTTTTTATTTAAGAAAGGATTAATTAACAAAACCATAGGGTAGGAGGGGTACAACTCCACACAATTCCCACCACCCAATCTCCATATCCCATCCCCTCCCCTGATAGCTTTCCCATTCTCTATCCCTCTGGGTTATTGAGGGTTGCAGAACGTAGAAGGTCTGACTTCTGTAATTGCTTCCCCGCTGAACATGGGCCTTGACTGGTTGATCCATATTCCCAGTCTACCTCTCTCTTTCCCTAGTAGGGTGTGTCTCTGCGGAAGCTGAGCTCCAGGACACATTGGTGGGGTCTTCAATCCAGGGAAGCCTGGCTAGCATCCTGATGGAATCTGGAACCTGGTGATTGAAAAGAGAGTTAACATACAAAGCCAAACAAATTGTTGAGCAATCATGGACCCAAAGCTTGGAATAGTGGAGAGGAAGTGTTAGGGAGGTACTCACTGCAAACTCTAGTGTACTTCTGCTTTCAGGTATATATTTTGCAGTAGTTTATGGATACGTGTGAACATAAGTTCTCTCTCACAGAAACTGGTGTATATCTAGGTTTTGGGACTTTGTTAGAAAGTGAACTACCTGAGATGAAAGGTCTCACCCGAGTAATGAAGCTGAAGGGTTGTCATTCCACACGTGAAGTCTCTGGACACAGTCTGAGGTGAAGCATGTTGAGGTGGCAATCGTTACGTTGGTTAGGTTGTGATTGGCGGATGCAATATTATTTGATATGGATTGGGAGAGGAATACGGGAAAGTGGGCCCTATCCAAGGGTTCCAGGACTGGGGGAAGTAGGGGCTCTATAGTGGAGATGTGAGGTTCCTGCTGTCTTAGGGTTCAAAAAGAAAACCGATAGTTAATGTTATCATCACATTATTTGGTAATTGGGTTAACTTTGAAAAGTCCTTTTGTTAGGGTTTGCTGTACAGTACCCAGTATCTTGTATATAGCTGTGCTATTGGATGCTTCTAATCTACTTGGTCTAGGCTTTTGAGAGAGTACGCATATCAAATACACAGCCTATATATTAAAAAGATTCAGTTTGTGTTTTGAAAAACTTTGAGACATACAACTGATTTTCCCCCTCTCATATTAATTAGCTAGTGATTTATATGTCTAAATTTTGCTAGGAGTGTACATAAACACCATTCCCACCACCAAAAGACTGTGACCCATCCCTCCCACCCACTCCCAACCCCCACTGGCCCAGGAAGCTGCATGTCTACCCCTCACCACAGGGCTTTTACTTTGGTGCCCTACTTACAATTTGGTCAGGTCCTGCTTTTAGTTTCCCTTTCAGATCTTCTTAGTCAACTTCTGTTGATGAGTGGGATCATCCCATACTCATCTTTATCTTTCTGACTTAGCTCACTTAACATAATTCCTTCTAGCTCTGTCCAAGATGGGTCAGAGAAGGTGGGTTCATTGTTCTTGATAGCTGCAGAGTATTCCATTGTGTATATATACCACAGTTTTCTTAGCCACTCATCTGTTGTTGGGCACCTGAGTTGCTTCCAGGTTTTAGCTACTATGAATTGTGCTGCTATGAACATAGCAGTATACACTTCTTTTTGGTTGGGTGTTACAGAGTCCTTGGGGTATAACCCCAGGAGAGGAATTACGGGATCATATGGAAGGTCCATGTCTAGCCTTCTGAGAGTTTTCCAGACTACTCTCCACAGAGGCTGTACCAATTTACATTCCCACCAGCAATGTAAAAGGGTTCCGGTGTCCCCACATTCTCTCCAGCATTTGTGGCTGCTGTCCTTTTTGATGTATGCCATTCTTACAGGAGTGAGGTGGTCACATCTTAGTGTTGTCTTAATTTGCATTTCTGTGACACTCAGTGACCTAGAGCAGTTTTTCATATGTTTGTTAGCATTTTGGATCCCCTCTATAGTGAATGTTTTGTTCATATCCTCTGCCCATTTTTGGATGGGGTCATTTGCTTTTTTGGTGCTAAGTTTGCTGAGCTCTTTATATATTTTGGTGATTAGTTTCTTGTCTGATGTATGGCATGGGAAGATCTTCTCCCATTCTCTGAGGGGTCTCTCTGTTTGTTTAATAGTTTCTTTGGATGTGCAGAAGCTTTTCAATTTGATGTAGTCCCATTGATTTTTTTCTGCTTTAGTCTTCCTTGCAATTGGGTTTGATTCATCAAAGATGTCCTTGAGGTGTAGTTGGGAAACTGTTCTACCAATGTTTTCCTCTAAGTATTTGATTGTTTCTGGTCTGATATCTAGGTCTTTGATCCATTTGGAGTTGATTTTTGTTTCTGGTGAGATAAAGTGGTTCAATTTCATTCTTCTGCATGTTACAACCCAGTTTTCCCAGCACCATTTATTGAAGAGAGCCTCCTTTTTCCATTTAATCCTTTGGGATCCCTTATCAAAGATGAGATGTCCATAGGTGTGGGGATTTATTACTGGGCTTTCAATTCTGTTCCACTGGTGTGTGCCTATTTTTGTTCCAGTACCATGCTGTTTTGATGATGATGGCTTTATAATATAGTTTAAGGTCTGGGAGTGTGATGCCTCCATTTCTGTTTCTTTTCCTCAAGATGGTTTTGGCAATTCTAGGTGTTTTCAGGTTCCAGATAAATGATTGTAGTGTTTGCTCTATTCTCTTGCAGAAGCTTGGTGGAACTTTGATGGGTATTGCATTATATTTGTATATGGCTCTGGGGAGAATATTCATTTTGATGATATTTATTCTTCCAATCCATGAGCATGGGATATCTTTCCATTTCTTGGTATCAGTTTCTATTTCCTTGAGTAGCGACTCATAGTTTTCAGCATACAAATCTTTCACTTCTTTGGTTAACTTTATTCCTAGGTATTTGATTGATTTTGCTGAAACAGTAAATGGGAGTGATTTCTGGATATCTTCTTCTTCAGATTTAGTGTTTGCATAAAGAAATGCCACTGATTTCTGTACATTGATTTTGTAGCCTGATACCTTGCTATATTGCCTAATAACTTCCAGTAATTTTCTGCTGGATTCTTTATGTCTTTCTATGTATACTATCATATCATCTGTAAATAGTGAGAGCTTGACTTCTTCCCTTCCAATCTGTATCCCTTTGATTTCTTTCTCTTGCCTGATTGCTATGGCAAGAACTTCCAATACTATGTTGAAGAGTAACGTTCACAGTGGACAGCCCTGTCTAGTCCCCGATCTGAGGGGGAATGCTTTCAGCTTCTGTCCATTGAGTATGATGTTGGCTGTAGGTTTGCTATATATAGACTCCACTATCTTGAGGAATTTCCCATCTATTCCCATTTTTTGTAGAGTTTTGAGCATGAATGGGTGTTGGATTTTGTCAAAGGCTTTCTCTGCATCTATTGAGATAATCATGTGGTTTTTGGCTTTGCTTTTATTGATGTGGTGAATGACATTGATTGACTTATGGATGTTGAACCAACCTTGCATTCCTGGGATGAATCCCACTTGGTCATGATGAACAATCTTTTTGATATGTTGCTGTATCCTGTTGGCCAAGTTCTTGCTTAATATTTTGGCATCTATGTTCATCAGAGATATTGGTCTGTAGTTTTCTTTTTTGTTCTGTCCCTATCAGATTTTGGTATCAGGGTGATTTTGGCTTCATAGGAGGTGGGAGTATTCCTGTTTCTTCAATCTTATGGAAAAGCTAAGAAGTATGAGTACTAACTGTTTCCTGAAAGTTTTGTAGAATTCATTTGTGAAGCCATCTTGTCCAGGACTTTTGTTGTTGGGGAGATTCTTAATAATGGTTTCAATTTCTTTGTCTGTGATTGGTGCATTTAGATTTTGTAGTTCTTCTTGGTTCAGTTTTGGAAGGGCATATGA
The DNA here is from genome assembly GCF_950295315.1 of Erinaceus europaeus. Lineage (NCBI taxonomy): Eukaryota > Metazoa > Chordata > Mammalia > Eulipotyphla > Erinaceidae > Erinaceus > Erinaceus europaeus. The sequence goes on from NC_080164.1 coordinate 180,277,563, forward strand.
TTCTAGGAATTGTTCCATTTCTTCCTGATTCTCTAGCTTGGTGGCATATAGTTCTTCATAGAAGTTTCACAGGATTCTCTGGATTTCTGTGGTGTCAGTTGTGATATCTCCTCCATTGTTTACAATTCTATTACTCTGAGTCATCTGTCTTTTTTGTTTGGTGAGTCTGGCTAGGGGTTTGTCAATTTTGTTTAATCTTTCAAAGAACCAACATTTGGCTTCATTGATCTTTTGTATGGTTCTCTTATTTTCGATGTTGTTTATTTCTGCTCTAACTTTAGTGATTTCTGTCCTTCTGGTTGCTTTAGGGTTCCTTTGTTCCTCTTCCTCTAAGTCCTTGAGGTGTGCAGTAAGGTCGTTCATTTGAGCTTCGTTTTGGTGTTTAATATGTGATTGTATGGCTATAAGTCTCCCTCTCAGAACTCCTTTAGCTGTGTCCCAAATATTTTGATAGGTTGTGTCTTCATTTTCATTTGTTTCCAGGAACATTTGAATTGCCTGCTTGAGTGAATCTCTGACCCAGTGGTTCTTAAGGAGTATGTTGTTTAGTTTCCAAATTCTGTGACTTTTAATAATTGTCTGCTTGTTGTTAAATGGTATTTTTACTCCACTGTGGTCTGATAAGATACTTGGGATGTTTCAATGCTCTTGAATTTATTGATGCTGTCTTTGTGGCCTACCCACATGTGGTCTATCCTTGAGTATGTGTTATGTGGATTTGAAAAGAAGGTGTATTCCAGTTTTTTGGGGTGAAGGAGTCTGAAAATGTCCAAGAGGTCTAGTCTGTCAATCTTTTCATTCAATTCTCTTGTATCTTTGTTGGTTCTCTGCTTTGTTGATCTGTCTAATTGTGAGAGTGGGGTACTGAAGTCTCCCACTATTATTGTATTACTACTGATGTATTTTTGAAATTCTTTCAGTAAGTGCTTGATGTATTTAGATGGTCCCTCATTTGGTGCATAGATGTTAATAATTGTTAAGTCTTCTTGGCTGATTGATCCTCTAATCATTATGTAATGTCCTTGCCTATCTTTTATTACTTTATTTAATTTAAAATATATCGTGTCTGAGAGGAGAATGGCTGTTCCTGCCCTTTTTTGTGGTCCGTTAGCCTGTATGATAGTTTTCCATCCTTTCACTTTAAGTCTGTGTTTATCTTGTTGTGACAGATGGGATTCTTGCAAGCAGCATATGTTTGGGTTATGTTTTCTGATCCATCTCCCCACCCTGTGCCTTTTGATGGGTGAGTTTAAGCCATTGACATTTATTGATATTATGGATTTAATGTAGTGCCATTGTTCAAAAAAAATTTTGTTTCCTCTGATATATTGCAAGTATTATAGTGATGTTCTTGTTTATACGAGGTCTTTTAGAACCTCTTTCAGGGCCGGCTTGGTGATGGTTGCCTCCTTTAACTGTTTTTTGTCTAAGAAGGTTTTGATCCCTTCCATCTAATTTGAATGAAAGTCTAGCATGATATATTATCCTTGGTTGAAACCTTTTTTCATTCAGGGCTCCATAGATATCTTGTCATACCCTTCTGGCTTTTAGAGTTTGAGTGGAGAAGTCTGCAGATAATCTTATGGGTTTTCCCTTATATGTGAATTTTTGTTTCTTTCTTGCAGCCTTTAGGATCCTTTCTTTATCCTTTCTTCTTCTCATTGTGACTATGATGTGTCTTGGTGTCTTCAGGTCTGGGATGATTCTGTTTGGTACTCTCTCGGCCTCTTGAATCTTGATGTCCTTTCTGTTATTCAGGTTTGGGAAGTTTTCTTCTATTATTTCATCTAGAATATTTGCTTTCCCTTCCTCTCTTTCTTCCTCTGGCAGGCCAATTATATGAATGTTACTTCTTTTGAGATCATCCCATATGTCTCTGTTGTTGTTTTCAGTGTCTCTAAATCTCTTTTTAAGCTCTTTCACCTCTTTCTTCGTTTTCTCTAACTCATCTTCTGTCTGACTAATTCTGTTTTCTGCTTCTGTTAGTCTGCTTTCCCTTGCCTCAGCTTCTTTCTTCATTACAGCTATTTCAGCTTTCAGTTCTCTAATTGCCTCAAGATAATCAGTATTTTTCTTGGGGGGTCTCAACTGTTGTTTCCCTAATACTACCATTCCTTTCCTCCAATGTTGTTTTCATTTCTGTGATTAATAAGTTTATTATTGCTTGCATACTTTTCTTATCTATGGTTACTTCTTGCTGATTTGTAGTTTCTTCTAGGCTCTTGTCTTCATTCATTGGAGTAGCAGTTTTATTTGTTTTTGATCTACCCATTTTTTGATTTATGTGTTTCTTTTTTTATGCTCTGTTGTTCCTCATTTGTTGTGTCTTGAGTACAAGTAACACTGTACTAAATAACTTTATGACAATTGCACTCACCAACCTCAGGAATTACAGTAGCAACTGAAGCAAGTATTGAAGCAGTTTAATCGTTACCAGTTATCCAAACAATTTCTCCAGTCCGTGAATAAATAGTAACCAAATCCCAGTGAAGAAGAAAGAGAAAAGAAAGAAAGGATAGCAAGAATAGACAGTTATGCAAATTCTACTATTCTACTACTATCCACTGTATATTCTAGGGGTAACAAGAGGGCAAAGGGAAGTAGAGCAGAGATACACACATAGAGAGCCCACTCTGAGTCAGATTTCTTCCCCCAAATAATTCACAAATTCAGAAAGACAAAGAAGAAGGAAGAAGTGTATGAGAAGATAAAAAAAAAGAGGCAAGAGAGAGAAAAGGGAAAAGATAAGAAAAAGAGCTGTAATTAAAGAGCAGTGAAAGGAAATTCCCAAATGTGTATCAGTGAATTCTAAAAAGCACACTGTTTGGTGGTGTGGGGGCTGGGGCCTGTGACTTTGGAAGCTGTAGGATTAAGAAAGAAAGGATGACAAGAATGAGAAAAAGGAACAAAAAAGAAAGAGAGAAAAAAAAAAGATAAGAAAAAGAACAGTCATAAAAGGGCAGTGAAAGGAAAGGTTTTTTTTATGTATTTATTTTTAATTATTTAATTAGACATGTCGGGTGAGGTGGGGGGGTTGGCTACTTAGAAAGAAGAAAGGCCAGAGGTTTCAGAAGGGTATAGACTTAGAATTAATGATACTCCCTGGTGGGACAGGAATTTGGTAAAGAAAAGGAGCTCCCTGCAGGGGATCCTTCTAGGAGCTGGTCCCCAGGGACTGGTTATGAGGGGGGGGGGGCGGGGAAGGAGGTATGCTTAGAAATTAAAAGGAAGAAAAAAATTTCCCCCCTTTTTTCCTACTCTAATTTTTAACCCAAATTAAGTTATAGTCATCTCCTTGGTGTCACCGCTAGGACCCCTTATTGACTGGCCTACTAAAGGCAGAAAATCCTACCGTTTCCAGGAGATGTGGTCAGAGCTCAGCCACTAGCAGCTTCTCAGTCCGCCATCTTCTGGGAACCCCCCACTACTCAACTTCTTGTCTACATTTTTCAACCAAGTCCTTCATTCCAAGGGAAACTTACTCATCCTTCAAAATAAAATCTAAACAGCATGGCATATTTTTGAAGCAGTTCTAAATTTTTCATTAGTTATTTAATATTGGTTTCCAAAATTACAAGATAACAGGTGTACAATTCCACAGCATTTCCATCACCAGCGTTCTGTGTCCCTATTCCCTTCATTTGTTCTCATTAAATTACAAATATAGATCAATTATTATTTCTATAATAAAATGTCTACCTATCTGTATTTTTGCCCATTTTTCCTATGGCCATGACTTCTCTTTCTAAGTCACACCTACCCCTATTACAACTTCTGAATGTCTTTTCTTTTTCCCTCTTCTCTCTCTCTTGATTTAATTGGAGTTGAAAGCCCTCTGGTCATCTTCCCCTAAAATGTCTCTACCCCTGTGAGAATGAACCAAAATTATTTTGGGGGTACAGAAGGTGGAAGTTCTGGATCCTTAATTGCTTCTCCACTGGACATGGATATTAGCAGGTGGATTCATACCCCTAGCCTGTTCCTATCTTTCCCTAGTGGAGTAGGGCTCTGGAGAGTTGAGGTTCCAAGACCACTGTTGATGTCATCTGCCTAAAGAAGTTAGGATGGAATCATGATAGCACCAGCAACTTGGGGTCTGTAAGGCAGTTAAAATATGAAACAGAACAAAATGTTAATGGACAGGAACCAGAAAGTAGGAATAGAGCTTGATGACTTCCCTCAATGCAATGGGGACCAGTCTTGAATGCATGACAAAGCAAGCACACTTCCCAGTTGAACTGTTTTCTTGGTCCTCCAATTGCTTTTTTTAAAAATATTTTATTTATTTATTCCCTTTTGTTGCCCTTGTTGTTTTATTGTTGTAGTTATTATTGTTGTTGTCGTCGTTGTTGGATTGGACAGAGAGAAATGGAGAGAGGAGGGGAAGACAGAGAGAGAGGGGAGAGAAAGATAGACACCTGCAGACCTGCTTCACCACCTGTGAAGCGACTCCCCTGCAGGTGGGGAGCCGGGGTTCGAACCAGGATCCTTATGCCGGTCCTTGTGCTTTGGGCCACCTGCGCTTAACCCACTGTGCTACAGCCCGACTCCCCCTTTCCAATTGCTTTTTAAAAAAATATTTTATTTTATTTTTTAATTTATAAAATGGAAACACTGACAAGACCATAGGATAAGAGGGGTACAATTCTCACCACCAGAACTTTATATTCTATCCCCTCCCTGATAGCTTTCCTATTCTTTTACCCTCTAGGAGTGTTGTTGAGCCAGATGTTGTTGAGCGCGGGCCGTGGAGATGAGAGAGAGGAGGTCCGGAGGGAAGAGAAAACACAAATCTTTATTTGCGCTGGCACCTCAGAGTTGGGTGCTAGAGAAGCAGGTTGGGCCACGTGGAGGTAGCGAAAATGGCCGCCTCACGCAGTAACCTTTCCTGCGTCTGAACACCGGAGTGAAGCGCTGGCAAGAGAACGAGTTGCGGAAGAAGAAAGGCTTTTATAGGAGTAGCTTTCTCAAGCATGGGAAGGGGGAGGAGTAACCATAGCACTCCAGGATAGGATAATAACTCTCCTGAGAATGGGAGGGGGGAGGAGTGACCAAAGCACTCCAGATATCAAGGGGATATAGACAATGTCCTGAGGGCATAACATGGCTGAACAGGCACTCCGAGAATGTCCCAACTCTCGCGGGAACTAGTAGCCTAAGGGAACAACATGGCAGATGTGACTGCATCGGCATAATTTCCCAGCATAGGAGTATGCTTCTTTTAAAAAGATTGCTGAGGAAAAGCAGTGTTGTCATAGTATAACATGCCAAGGCAGCAACACAAAATAGTTTTTACCACATACACTATCTTCACCATATTTCCTCCAGAGTAATGTGGTTCAAATAAGATGCAAAGTGGCAAGGGTAGTAGGAGCTTTCTAGGTGAGAGGTGTCAGAGAGAGGAGATGAGACATGTGGGCAGGTCAAAGAGGAATAACAGAGGAGACAAGGTGGTGGTGCCTAGAAGTAATACATCATAGGTTATTTGCAGCATCATGTCATTGTTGGGGCTGGCTATGAAGCTCCTGGGAAAATGAGGAGAGTAACAAGAGTGAAGAAAGAGGTGCGCCTGGTTAAGTGCAGATAGTACTAATCACAAGGACTAATGTAAGGACCCTGGTGAGGGGATGCTTCACAAGCAGCAAAGTAGTTCTGCAGGTGTTTCTCTCTCTCCCTCTCTCTCTCTCTCTCTCTCTCTCTCTTTCTCTATTACTCTGTCTCTATCCAATAAAATGGAAAAAAGTGGCTGCCAGGAGCAGTGGATTTATAGTGTCAGTACTGAGCCCCAGTGATAACCCTGGAGACAAAAGAGAAAAAAAAAAAACAGAGAGAGTGGAAGATAGAAGCAAGTGGACTCCATTCCCAGAGAGACTTCTTGTTGGCTCACAGAATTGTAATGCCTGGTTTAAACATCCATCGTTGTCTATATTCCCACTGGTCTGTGTGAATCTTTTGTATCTTTCTAACTAGACATAAAGTTCTTGGGGAAAAAAGCCACATTTTAATCATCTTTGCATCTCTATAGCTTGGGTGCCTGCATTTTTTTTTGAATATGAATTGGAAACATCGTTGGGTTAAATTCACATAAGCTAACTAATAGTGTCTCCTTCTGCGATAACATGCAAAGGATGCTGTAGAACTGAAAGAAAATAAAACCATTTTTTTCTCTAAATTTGGTAAAGTAGAAAGCAGAACACAGAAGCTAAGAGGACAGAAACAGTTTTTACTGTTGAAATTATCATGATAAGGGACTAGACAGTGGCATACCTGGTTATGCACATATGTTACAGTGCACAAAGACCCACCTTATGGCCCCTGGTCCCCACCTGCATGGGGAAGCTTCACAAATAGTGAAGCAGGGATGCAGGTATCCTTCTGTTTCTCTCACTCCCTACATCCCCCTCCCCTTTCAATTTCTCTCTGTCTCCATAAAGTAATAAATAAAAATTTATCTTGACAGACCTGAATCCTTTGCCTCATCTGCTAGCACAGAACCCAGAATATACTATTTATATTTATTCTGTCATCCCTAAGACTCCAAGATATAATAGGTATACAATAAATATCAAACAGTGAAGGTGGTTAGCAGAGGAGAGTGAACTTGGGGAGTATTTGATGGGTAATGGTTAGAAACTAGACCTTTTATGGAAATGTGATAAAGTGTCTGCAGTTGTAGAACGTGTTTACAGTAGAACATAACAAAACCTTATATAATGCTATAAAACAACACTACCTCAATAATAATAAAAATACTTGAAAAATAGTGAAAAGGTAATGCAGTGAATGAATACCATGGAGTACATACATGTTTATTTTGGGCTTTCTAATAGTTGCCTCATGTCCAATTCTGCACCATGTTAATTTTCTCAATTATATGAAATTTGATGTAATGGAATAATTCCTTTATTTTCAAGTTTGATCATTTCCACATAACCAGTAATTACTTCTTAAGAGTCATGTCCACATAGTATTACTTTCTTCTATATCCTGAAATTGGAAATTATCAGTGGTTAAGAAGTTATTGCATATTTTTCTTTTAACTGACTAAGATTTCTAGCAGATGTTTAAATTCTTAGCTGTTCTCACCATGGTCATATCAAGTCTATAGCTATAAAAAAAAAATCTATGAGATTTACAACTACTATATTTTGCTGCTGACCTAGGACTGCTTTATGTTGTCACAGCTATTTAACTTCTCTTTGCTTTGTGTCAACCAACATTATTTTTTAAATACTGACTTGTAATGAGAGAGAGGAAGAGAGAGAAACAGAGAGACACACACGCACACACACACACACACACACGCACACGCACACGCACACGCACACACACACACAGAGTCAGAGACAGATTATTCTAGCTTACACACCTAACTTGAGTTCAGGACCTTATGCTTAAAAGTTCATTGCTCTATGAATGAGCCTTCTCAATCTTCAGCAATCATAAGTTATGCCCAATAAAGGATGAAGTTCCCTGAGAAGCAGAAGTGTCTATATCTACAGTCTGAAAGCAGCATTTATTTTAGTTCTATCAAGATTTCTCTTATTAGGAAGATCAAAAAAGCATTTTAATCTTCTCCTAGACATAAAACTCAAGCAATACTAGAGCGAGGATGGACTCTTTTCAAAATTCTGTTAGTCAAAGCTGAGTAAACCCCAATAGTGACATTATGGAAAATCTTTAAATGATTTTCTTGTAGCTACTTTGACATAATGAAGTTCATCTTAGGAATTTTATTTTAAATGCAAACTTTCTTCACTTCTAGTCAGTTTTTCACCTTGACTGATGCATGATAAAAAGTCAAGACTATTCAAGCTGAATTGTGCCTCTTTTTATCCCCCCACCATTCATTCTGGCTAAAAATACATTTTGTATAAATAATTAATTTTATTTAACTCAGATCTGATTCCATTTGTTATCGGATTGGACCTCTCAGAAGAAAAAAACGTGATAGTTAATGTTTACAAATATTGATTTCAGTCTAGCCCTTTGAAACTTGAAAGACATAGTTTTCTGCTTTTGCAGTGATAACATGAGGGATAATTGTTTCATTTGGGCAATGAACAGTTGTATGTTTGTGCTGTGAAAGTTCATTTGTGGGGAAGTGCATAAATATTGGTTAATATACCATAAACATCTTTATAATACAGCATGAGTTCTCATCACTATACCTGGTTCAGAGGGGCAGAAACAATAGTGAGCTACAATTATAACTTTTGCACTCACAGTCTTGCTAAACTGAAACAATGCATCTTAGTTGTATTTTACTAAACATATACTTATGAAAACGTGTAAGATATTGTTAGTCATGATAGAAATGTAAGAGCCTGGAAAGCAGAATATTGTGTGTGTTTAGGAAAAGTCTTGTAAGCTTGCTATTTATATTTATTTATATGTTAAATAAGGTTTATAAGATGAGAATTTCTTCAAAAAATGGCTTAGTTGACAGAGTCCAGCACTTAAATGCTTGAGGTTCCTAGTATGATATTCAGTACCACATATACCAACATGATGCTCTGAATTCTAGCTTTCTCATAAGAAGCTATTTACCTCATACAAAATGAGTTTTAAAAAGTAAACTTTTGGGACTGTGAAATAATTCACTGGGTCAAGATCATAGCTTATCATGGGTTTAAGACCCATGGACCTAAGTTTAAGCCCCAACATCACATGAATAAATGCACCATGGAATCTTTACAGGTGGTGGATTAGGGCTGTAACATCTTTCTTCCTTTATTATTTTTTATCTATAACACTGTTGGTCTCTGGTTTATGATGGTTCTGGATTGGTACCTAAAACTTTAAGGACACAAGTAACTTTTCTTTGTCACTAGGGACAGTTCAAGGAAATGTTTAATACTTTATGATTTATTTATGAGAGAATGTGAATTGCTAGATGCTGGGATAAAAGATGAATTGGACACTAGTCCTGCTTTAAGGATTTTGCAAGCCAATAAACAATTTAAACAGATATGTAAAAAGAAACATATAATAGAAAAAATTATTGGAAGCTTGAGCAGTATTAATTTGTTTTTTATTCATGTGACTCCTCACTAATTCATATCAGTTTCTGAACTTCTTAAAACAAAATTTCATTGCCCTGATAGATTGCAGTTATAAAAGTAATCCTATTCAGTCTCAATAAGACCAGTGGAACCAAGTTGTAATCTATATTACTATTCTTCTATATAAAACACTTAATAGTTCTTAACTTACTTTACCAAAACATTTTACACGGCAGTCTGTTATTAACTCACTACTCTCCTCTGGCACTTATTAAATACTTGCTCATTAATAAGTTGAAATGGTCTGCTATTCCCCAAAGAAAGTAAGAAAAAAATCAGGAGACAGAGAGAAGTAATATTTACTGAACATGAACCAGGTGCCAAGTTACTTACAGCAGTTTTCCATATTTAGGGCTATAGTAAGTTGTCTTTTAAGAACTTGGGAATAAGAAAATAAGATTACCCTCCCAAGACTAAAGAATAAAGTCAGCACATGCTAGAGGAAATTAGCTAGCTGTAAAAGAAGAAGCCTACAATAACAGAGTGGAAATGACTTGAAAGGTTATTCCAATATGGAACAAGCCAGCAAAGTTTGGACTACACTAGCATGTTAAAGCTGATTCATAGACAATGATGTTAATAAAATGAAAAAGATTGGGGGTGTCAGATAATGGTAGCTAAAATACTATAATAATGAGAAAGAGGAAGATAAGATATGATAAATATATCCCTGCTCTTTGGGAATGAACAGACATGTTTGCCAATAGCATTTTAGTAGGTTTCTTTTATTTTTTAATATTTATTTTATTTATTTATTCCCTTTTGTTGCCCTTGTTCTATTGTTGTAGTTATTATTGTTGTTGTCGTTGTTGGATAGGACAGAGAGAAACGGAGAGAGGAAGGGAAGACAGAGAAGAGGAGAGAAAGACAAACACCTGCAGACCTGCTTCACCACCTGTGAAGTGACTCCCCTGCAGGTGGGGAGCCGGGGTTCGAACCGGGATCCTTATGCCGGTCCTTGTGCTTTATGCCACCTGTGCTTAACCCGCTGCGCTACAGCCCGACTCCCTCAGTAGGTTTCTTTTTTTCTTTCATTCATTAATTCTTTCTTTCTTTCTTTTTTTTCTCCAGGATTATCTCTGGTGCTCGGTGCCTACACTGCAAATCTATTGCTCCTGGTGGCTGTTTTTTTTATTTTTTAAAATTACATAGAGAAACTGAGAGGAGAGGGAGAGAGGGAGAGAGAGAGAGAGAGAGAGAGAGAGAGAGAGAATGACACTACTGGCTGTTGTTTTATTCATATGACTTATCATTAATTTATGTCTTGCTGCAGTTGGGGAGCAGGGTCTCAAACCCAGGTCCTTGTGTATATCCCCACACATAGTAATATGTGCTCTTAACTCGGTGCCACTGCCTGGCCCCCAGCCTTAATATTTTAAGGGTTTTAATTGTGAGTGAAAGATAAATAAATGACATGTAGATTGACAATAAATTGATCGATAGATGAGAGAGAGAGAGAGAGAGAGAGAGAGGTGTTAGATAGATATGGAGCAGAATACTGTTCCGACAATGGCATTTGTGTGGTGTTGGGGAATGAATCCAAGATCTCACATATGCACAATGTGTGCTCTACCACCGAGCCACTTTCCCAGCCCCCATCAATATCACTTCAGTTTCATCTTGTGTAAGAGCTTAATATCCTTCCTAATATATCTGAGAATTATTTATAGTGGAAATAAAGGGAGGCTTCCACTTTGGGGACTACATTTAGTTCTAATTTGTCACCATTTCTCAAATTTCGACTCACTTAAGTTTTTCTTTACTTTGTCAAATATCTATAACTTTTCCACCTTTCTTCATAATCACAAATAAAATTTTTACAGTATACATAAACTCAGAGTAGACATAGAATTTTGTCCTGCAGCTATTTTGAAAATGATTTTTAATCTTTATTTATTTACTGGGTAGAGACAGCCAGAAATGGAGATGGAAGGAGGTGATAGGGAGAGGTAGAGACACCTGCAACACTGTTTTATCCACTAGGGGAAGATAGAAACAGGCTGTCCATGTTCAGCAGAGAAGCAGTTACAGAAGCCAGACCTTCTATTTTCTGCACCTCATAAAGATCTTTGGTCCATACCGCCAGAGGACAAAGAATAGAGAAACTTGAGGGGTGTAGAACAGTGGGTTAAGTGCACATGGCACCAAGTGCAAGGACATAGCACAAAGTGCAAGGACTGGAGCAAGGATCCCTATTCTAGCCCCTGGCTCCTCACTTGCGGGTGTGTGTGTGTGTGTGTGTGTGTGTGTGTCACGGTTAGTGAAGGTCTGAAGGTGTCTTTCTTTCTCTCCCTCTCTCTGTCTTCCTCTCCTCTCTCAATTTCTCTCTGTCCTATCTAGCAACAACAGCAATGACAACAATAATAATAGCATCAACAAGGGAAACAAAATGGGTAAAATGGCCTCTAGGAACAGTGGATTTGTAGTGCAGGTACAAAGGCCCAGCAATAACTCTGGGGGCAAAATATATATGTGTATGGAAACTTTTTATTTACTTTTATTTTTTATTTTATTTGCTTTTATTTATTTATTTATTGAATAGAGACAGCCAGAAATTGAGATTAAAGGAGAGATAGAGGAGAGAGACATCTGGACCACTGCTTCACCACTCGCACAGCTTTCTCCCTGCAGGTGGGAACTGAGGGCTTGAATCTGGGTCTTTGCACATTGTAACGTGTGCACTTAACCAGGTGTGCCATCACCCAGCCCCAAGACTAGGGGGACTTCCAACAGAGGGGAAAAGACGTGCGACTCTGGTGGTGGAAACTGTATGGAATTGTTTCTGTTATCTTAAAATTTTGTTAATCATAGTTAAATCACTAAAAAATTAAAGAGAAAGAAATAATAAAAGCAGCTATTACTCTATTGTGGAATCTCTAAAGTAGTTGCTCTTCAAGAGTCCTTTGTTGAGGAACTAAGAGTTTCCTCTCATGTATTTTCCTCCCAGCACATGTAATACACCTACACCGAGCATGGTTGTGACATTTTACCAAAGCAGACATGTTGTAGGGTACAGGTGGCTCTTTAGAGTGAATGTTGCCACTGAACATGATATTTCTAGAACAATTGGAGACAACCAAACTCAAAACAGCAGTCAGGCTACACAGAAGCCCTTAGTTGCATTTATTTTATATGCTTCAACCTCCTATACTTAATCCTCTCTACTGCTCTGGTTCCCGTGCGAATTATTTTGATAAATACCCAGGCTACATTTAGAGGAACAGGCATAATTGTGTATCTTTAGGAATGTGACAAGTACACACTTCCTCTGTAGAGTCAGCCTCTCAAAATAAGCTTGGCACAGAGTCTGAAGTCAATAAATATTTGATGCATGAGGTTGCAACTGAAAGGCTTAAATCTTGTAGAGAAAATAAGGAAATTGAAATTCTACTACCAGTCTACAGACATAGAGAGATGCTATTAATACAGATTTAGCTGGCAGGGACCTCAATGAATCTTTTGCTTACCTCATCTTCCTTCTGTATTCTTTTTCTGAGGAAAATCTCAAAGAAGCCTGAGATTGGAGAAAGGAAAGTAAAAAAAAAATCTCTTATTAAAAATCAAACCAGGTAGTATAATACATTATCAAAAAGAAAGGTGTGAATTACAGTTATATTAATAGATACTGAAAAGGCATTTAACAAGATTCATCACCTAATTAAAAATATGTTCTTTTTTTATTGGATGGAGATAGAAATCAAGAGAGAAGGGGATGATAAAGATGGAGAGAGAACCACCTTCACTGGTTGTGTTACTCCCCCTGCAGGTGGGGGCTGGGGACTTGAACCCAAGTCTTTACACTGTAACATGTACACTCTAAAGGGTGCACCTCCACCTTGTCTCTGATTCAACACCATTTTATGATAAAGAGACATCATAATGAAGGGTAGATACGACACATCCACAGCTAATATACTTAATGAGGAAAAACTAAAATTTTCCCACTAAAATGTAGAAATAGATAAGGATGTTCACTCTCACTTCTTCTTCTTCTAGCGTTTGCCCTTCTTCCGTAGCCAGTCAACAGCGTCAGGTTGAGCCTGATGTAAAGTTTCGAGACCTCCTTTGAATCTGGAGAGGTGGAAGTCATTGACTATGTGGGTCATAGTCTGTCTGTAGCCGCAGGGGCAGTTCGGGTCATCTCTGGCTCCCCAGCGATGGAACATAGCGGCGCACCGGCCATGGCCTGTTCGATAGCGATTGAGGAGGGTCCGATCATAACGTGCTAGGTCAAAGCCGGGTTGACGCTTGTAGGGGTCTGTGATGAGGTGTTTGTTCTTTACCTCAGCTGACTGCCAACTCTGTTTCTAAGAGACTGGAACAGAGAAGTTCAGTGTAGGCATAGGGGACCAGATTGGGTGATGAGACATCAAGCGTTGGACAGGGTGGGCCAAGATATCTGTGTAAATTGGCAGGTCCGGTCGAGCGTAGACATGGGAAATGAACTTAGATGATGCCACATCCCGACAATTATCTGGCGGGGCGATGTTGCTAAGAACTGGCAGCCATGGAACCGGGGTGGAAGGGATGGTTCCAGAAATTATCCTCATGGAGGAATATAATTTGGAAACTAAGATGGAACTTTCAGAAAGCAAACTGGCGTCTGTTCAGTGATCTTACGAACAAAACTATTCCTGCAATTCCAATTAACTCTATCCCCTCTGAAGATTCCTACAGGTGCTTCCGCCAAGCCATCTTCAAAGCAGCTTCCCAAGCCATTCCTCGTCGGAGACGTGCTAACTATACGCCTTGTCTTGATGCTGAATGCGAGCAACTACTAAAGCAGTATGATGAGTCGGGCGACCCAGATGTGGCTGACCATCTCATTGTCTCCCTGGATGCAGCATGCCAAGCCTGCTGGCAACAACTCATGGAAAGTCTGAACTTCACCCACTCAAGTAGGAAGGCCTGGAAGCTTCTTCACAGACTGGGTGCCAGTAGCCAACCCCCTCCTGTCTCCCATCCTCCCGTATCTCCAAACTCAGTGGCCAGTCACCTAACTCAAGTTGGACGTGCTAAGATCGACCCAGTCTGGAAAAGAGAAATTTCCCATGAGTGGTCATCTCACTTCCGGTTATCTTGTCCATCTCCAAAACTCTCTCCCTTTACACTGTCTGAACTGGAAGACGCTTTGAAGAGGGTTAAACCGGGAACGGCTGCTGGCTATGATAACATCACCCCAGAACTCATTCTTAACCTGGGTCCCGCGGCAAAGAAGTGGCTCGCTTCATTCCTGTCCCACATCTTGGAATCTGAGTCTATGCCCAAAGTTTGGCATCGTGCGAAGATAATAGCGGTTTTGAAACCAAAGAAAGACCCAACACTGGCCGCCAGCTATAGACCAATTTCACTCTCACTACTACTGTTCAACAGTCTTGGAAATCCTGAACTGTGCACTCAAGAAAGAAAGAAATATTAAAGGAATTCAAGTCGGAATATATTCACTATCACTATTTGCAAATATCATGGTAATATGCCTAAAGAATCTTAAGTAAAAAGAGTCATAAGTAAAAATTATTAGGAATCATAAATCAATTCAATTAAGTAGCACAATACAAAGTCAATATATGTAAATCTGTGACACACACATATACATATTTAAAAGTCTGAGGAAAAAATAGTGAAGGAAAATATCCCACTTACAAATGAACTGGAAAAAGTCAAATTACTTCGGAGTTATTATAACAATGGAGTTGAAAGAACTCTACAGTAGAAAATCTAGGACATTGTTAACAGTAACAGAGGGTGTCACAAAGAAATAGATAAAGGCCCTTGTTCATATATTGGAATAATAAATGTTATCAAAATGTCCATCTTACCAAAAGTAATATATAGGTCCAATGTAATCCTAATCAAACCCCCAATGATTGCATTTGAATGACATCCATATAGTTTAAAAAACTTTTCTTTTGTTGTTGTTCTTGTTTCAAACATTCACATGCAATTCTTATCACTATCTACACAAACCAGACCTAGAAACCAAGTTGATTCTCTCAGAACATCACTCCTAGAGATAAGCATTCACTACAAACAGACATCTCATGGCACTGAATAGTGCTGGGTTCACTTACGCACACATTTGTTCTTAAATTTTTATCTTCCGTTTTCATCATTTTTATTTCAGCTAGAGACAGAAAGGCAGAAAATAAGAGAGAAAAAAAGACCAGGGGCAAAGCTGTTGTGTTCCTGGTTTAGAGCACATAGTATTAAGCACAAGGACCCACACCAGGATTGGGGTTCAAGGCTCTTTTCCCCACCTACAGGAGGTATGCTTCACAAGCAGCGAAGCAGGTCTACAGGTGGCTGTCTTTCTCTCCCCTTCTTTATCTCCACCTCCTTTCTCAATTTATCTCTGTCCTATCCAATAAAAAGGAAAATATCGGGGGTCGGGCGGTGGCGCAGTGGGTTAAGAGCATGTGGTGCAAAGCGCAAGGACCAGCATAAGGATCCCGGTTCTTGCCACTGGCTCCCCACCTGCAGGGGAGTAGCTTCACAGGCGGTGAGGCAGGTCTGCAGGTGTCTATCTTTCTCTCCCCCTCTCTGTCTTCCCCTCCTCTCTCCATTTCTCTCTTTCCTATCCAACAACGAACAACATCAACAATGGCAATAATAATAACCACAAGGAGGCTACGACAACAAGGGCAACAAAAAGGGGGAAAAATGGCCTCCAGGAGTGGTGGATTCGTGGTGCAGGCACTGAGCCCAGCAATAACCCTGGAGGAAAAAAATAATAAAACTATAAAAAAAATAATACAAAAAAGGAAAATATGGTCTCCTGGAGTAGCAGATTCTTCACAGGGCCCCAGTGATAACCCTAAAGGAAAAATGAATAGAAAAGAAAAGAGAGAAAGAAAGGAGGAGCAAAGAAAGAAAGAAAGAGAGAGGAGAGAGAGAGAGAGAGAGAGAGAGAGAGAAAGAAAGAGAGAGAAGATCACAGCACTAAAGCTTCCTTCAGTGAGGTGAGGCCCAGACTCAAACGTGGGTCATGCACATGACAAAGCAGTGCAGTAGCAAAGTAAGCCATTTGTCAGCCCTTTTCATCATTTGTTATCAATAAAATGTCTAATAAGACAAAACAATTGGGCATCAGACTTAAACAAGACTATATTCCCCACCATCCATTCCAGCTGGTTGTGGTTATGTGACCACACTGTAACCAATGGAAAGTAAATAGAAGACTGCTATGGAATCATGGCAGACAGTCACTACCCTCAGCTCCCTTACTTCTTCAATCTCTCTTCCTTTCCTATAACAAGAATGTGGATGTAGACTGGATGAATGAACTCAAATCTTAGTACATGCCACATGTTGAGAAAAGTGAATTGATAAATGTAACAAGTGACCTCATCATCCTCAAGCAAGTGGGTTCAGTTACACAAGAGATAGATCTTTGTCTCCTCTGTAATTTTAAATGTGTATCTTTTCAAGTTGGCATAAATCTTAACTGCTCCAAGACCGCATGATTTTTTTGGTAATATTTCTGGATTTAACACTCAAGTCTTTTGGCTCCAAATTCAATTGTTATTATTTCACCACACAGTAGTTGATATCTCCAAATACCTCATTTTCTAGATTCCTGGTGAAACAGAGCACCAAACATTTGAATTTCTTGGGGGAGTATCTTGCACTATTTCACTGTGATGTTGAAATGAGGAAGCAGGTAAGAGCACTTGGTAAGCTCTAAGGCCTCATTCATAGGCAAAGAGAAGCAACATTTCACATTTGTGGAGAGCTGTGGAAAAATACTTAATGTCTTAGCTTGCTTGCTGGTTGAACAGGTATGGGAGAGAAAAGCAAAAAGCCATGTTGTGCTAGCAACCTGGATTCCAAATGAGCTGGAAACTCCTTTGGCTCAGTCTTGGGCCAAAGGATGCCTTTCAAGTGGGGAAGGATGAGTTAGTACTGAGCGTCCCGGACTTCTCTGATGAGCTGTGGTTTAATGCTGCCCAAACTTTTGTGTAAATACACCTACAGCTTAAGTAAAATAGGAAGGATTGGGGATGTGAACTGCTCTGGTTGGGATATTCTCTGTGTCCAACATCTGCTCATGAAGGAAATTGTATTAATAATTAGTCAGATTCCTAGTGCTGGAAGTTCAGTTGCTTCAAAAGCAAGTGGGCTGGTTTACAGAGACCTGTTTGCTTTATAAAGAGTATCAGGGTCAATCTTGGCTGGCCTGAGGTCTCTAACCAGAGGCTTATTTTCACACAGGGCTTTTCATATTTTCTGCCTTGAGCCTGGCTCAAATACCAAGAAATCCCTTGGGGATATTTTTTACAAATTCACTCTTCCCTTTTTGCAACTGGCAAAGGACAACAGAAGTACTCAGAAGCTTAGTCGCTAAGCATACGCAGTCAACACTTTGTTCAATCTTCTTTAGAAGCTGTTGAGTTGCACCTCAAAGAGACATAGTTTTTGGAACATTCTGGTGTTGTTTTCAGTCCTTGTCGCATAACTTAAAACTGATGGTCTGTACTGTAAAAAGATAGGGTCAAACGCAGTTCCTGCTCAAGAGGTAGGTCAAAGAATACAATGCTCTTAAGGAATAAAGTGGAGGTAATTGGGATTATAATACTTAATACTTTCTGAGTATACCTGTGAATCAGAGACTGTGCTAACACTTTGCATCTGGTGTACTAATTAGGGTTCCTAGCGATTCTGTGTGCCTGAGTAATTTAAAATATTTAATAAAGGTGGATGAATAGCATGGTGATGATGCAAAAGACTTTCATGCCTGAGGGTCAGAAGTTCTGGCTATCAGCTGAGCAGTGCTTTGGTTAAAACATTATACACACAGACACACACAGACATGCACAGACACACACATACACGCACACACATACACGCACACAGCATTAGCAGGTGGTAAAGTGCAGTACTTTAGTTCTGTGTGGAGGTTTTGGAAGCTCCTTATCTCTGGAGGTATTAACTTTTTAGTTTCTGGATTGGGAGGGGTAAAGAGAGAGGATTTGAATGGGAAGGACAGGGGGTTTAGCTCTCCAATTCTATTCTGCTCTTTTCCTTAATCTGTTCTCTTTCTTCTGTTTGTCCCTTCTAACTGCACTCTACCCCCTTCATCTTAATGAAGCTTTCTGGAAAATGAGTGAGTCATTCCCCTACAGATTAATCCAATGGCTATACTGGAAGGGGTTCCTGGTTGTGACTTTGAAATAAGAATTTAAAACAATCATAGAAAATTGGCTTCAAGCAGCAATCAAAGGAAGACTTTTTTTTTCAGTGATTGTTTAGATCAACATTTCTTAATTTGTTTTTAATTTTAAAATTCCTTTTGATATTTAAAGATATTGCAAATCCAAAGACACACTATTTATGTTTACTTGTGTATATATTTTGTATTTTTATGAATCTGCATATGTTTTGTGGAAAAATATTAAACAATGGAAGCTACGTGGGCATTGTACCCCTCTCATCCTATGGTCTTGCTAATGTTTCCATTTTATAAATAATTTTTTAATCTTATTTTTAAATTTATATATATATATTTATTTTCACTTCTGTTGCCCTTGTTTTTTTGTTTTTTTTTTAGTGTTGTTGTAGTTATTATTGATGTGATTGTTGTTAGATAGGACAGAGAGAAATGGAGAGAGGAAGGGAAGACAGAGAGGGGGAGAGAAAGATAGACACCTACAGACCTACTTCACTACCTGTGAAGTGACTCCCCTGCAGGTGGGGAGCCGGTGGCTTGAACCAGGACATAAATAAATTTTTTTATAAAGGAAGTTATTAGGTGAAAAGAGTATCTTATTTCCCCCTTTTCCCAGCCTTTTTACATTTTATCTTAATTTTTTATTAGTGATTTAGCAATGATTAACAAAAATGTAAGATAAAAGGGCTACAATTCCACACAGTTCCCACCTCCAAAGTTCCATATACCATCCCCTCCATTGGAAGCTTCCCTATTTTTTATCCCTCTGGAAGTATGGATCAAAATTCTTTATGGTGTGCAGAAGGTGGGAGTTCTAGCTTCTGTAATTACTTCTTCACTGGACATGGGCTTTGGCAGGTCAATCCATACCCCCAGCCTGTTTCTATCTTTCCCTAGTGAGGTAATTGCCAGCCTTTTTTAATGCTGTAAAAGGGGAAGTATGTCCTCTTCTTTCTACTTCTGAGTTTACCCATTATAATATGCTGTATTGAAAGAATTATCTGCATACCATCTAACATTACACATGTGCATAGATGAAGAAAGCATTCCTCTCCTGACCCATTACAGTGGATAGCATTCGGAGATCTGGAAGTTCATTTTCTATCACGCAGATATTCTTGTCCATCTTCCACTGTCAGATGGTTACCATTGCCAGAGACTCAGTAAATAGTTTCATCCTTTGGGGAACAGCAGCTAGAAAAAGAGGAAAAAGCTTTAAATTACAGAAACTTAATACTAGAGCACCATGGTTGTCAAGCTTACCTTGAAAATGTGGGACTAGGGTGTGAGAGTTTCCAGCATCGTGTCAAAGCAGACCTTTTGAATAATGCTTAAGACAGGAAGAAAAGCAAATAACATCGGTCTTTATGATCATCCCAAGTTCTTCCTTCAGCATTTGGATATGTTTTTCTTAGCAAACCTACATTCATATTTGCCAGGCTAGCGTCCTGGACTGGAGACCAGGAACTCGTGGCAGTGTGGTAATACAAGTATTTATTCACACGGAATGCCCCAGAGTCGGGTGTGAGCACAGCTGGTTAAGCCGTGTGGCACCAAACCACAATGGCTGTTTCCTGCTCTGCACACCAGCCCTTCTCCAGATTGGGACACGGAAAAGAAAAGGGAGAGAAACCAGGAACAGAAGTGAGTTTTATGGGATAAAACCGGAAGTGGCAAGTCCCAACAGAGATGGCTAGGAAAGGGGATGGAGAAAAGAAAAAGGCAGGGAACTTCCTTAGCTACCATTGCTATGGTTTTAGCTGGCTGGAATTAGCAATACCCTGAGGGGATAATGTGGTGGGGAGGAGGCCTTTAGTCATTTATAAGAGAAAGTAGAAGATTGGTATGTAGATAAAGGGGCTGGCCTACTAGCATAAGGCGGTTTGTGGGCCCTGCCTAACTCAACCATATCTGCACAATTTCCCAACATATATTCTGTATAAGAACCTTCCATATCAGGGTCCAGGTTGTGGAGCACCTGGTTGAGCGTGCATGTTACAGTGAGCAAGGACCCAGGTTCAAGCTCCCAGTCCCCACCTGCAGGAGGAAAGCTTTTCAAGAGGTGAAGCAGGGTTTTAGGTGTCTCTCTGCCTCTCTCCAACTCTATCATCCCCTTCTTTCTCAATTTCTGGTGCTCTCTATCCAATACATAAATAAAGATAATGCAAAAAAATAATAATAAAAGAAACTCCCATATCCTTAGAAATCCAGTTTGACATTTTAGGCTTGCTATTTTTTTCCTGTGTCCAGTGACTGGAAGCAAATTACTCCTTGGAAAAGTGAACTGCATATTATCACGAGTTGGTTCTGTTTAATAGATAAGAAACCCAGATGACACAGAAAGACAGTTACATTGATTAATACTGGATCACAAAGAGGAAGAAATATTAAGCAGAAAAATCTTTGACTTCCATTCCCTGATGCTTTGATAGCCCATCCCTCCTTCCTGGTGGCCTTATTTCTGTGGAAGCTGTCTTTAATACCAGACGTCTTAATGACTTTAGCTTTAGAGGTTTGGAACTTCCCTCCCTATTCCCACCTCCACCTTGTTTAACTAATCCATGGTAACAACTCATGGGTTACTCTGGTTTTACTCTTTCAGGTCAGACACAAACTATTTTACCACAATAAGTGTTTTGGTCAATAATGTGCAGACTTAAAGCCCTAAGTTATATGACTGGGCAAATAAACTCAGACCACAGAATTGGTTCTACTCTGCTTGATTCACCCACATGGACGACTCAGTAGTCTTGCTACTTTGTTATACAAAGCTTGAGAAAATTAGTGTCACATTGCACCTCTTTGTCCTTTTATTCCAAGTGTGCAGTCAAAAACCATGGGGCTCACATATTTCATTTGCATAATGTGGTGGAACAGTTTCAAGAGGTAGAGATTCATCAGGTATCCAAACTGAATCACATTCACACATCACCCAGAGAAGTATGTGTTCTGGTCACTATCACAGAAAGACTACTGGGAGACCCTAAGATTTATAGATCCCTTTGAGTGAGATACAATAAACTCATTTTTTTTAATGGAGGGACTCAACATAAAAATTATTGATTCTATGTGAATAAATATATTTTCTGAAATGATTTAGAAAGCTCTGTTTATTCATTTACCGACAGTGTTTAGAATATATAGTAGCCAGTGTGTCTGCAGAGATATTTATGTTGGACTGTTTGGCTTGGCTTCACCTCTGTAATAATTTATAACAGTTTTAATGTAAACCTACCACTGAGCAGGTCACAGAGGTCCTGGATTTTAGGCATCATGGCTGGAGATAAACCCACAGACTGATTCCCACCACAAAGCCCCAGTTCATCTATATCAGGCCTCAGTATATTTTTCACTTTGGAAAGTTTAGATGTACAAGAATATTAGTTATTTTTCTTATATTTCAGTGTTATGTTCCTTCAAAGGAGGGGTTTATCAATTTTTAAGAAATATATATCTAGAAACAATTATTGAATTTAAATTCACATTCTCTTATACGTTTTCCTCTCAAAAATGAATTTTCACATGAAAAATGGAATTGTAAAATGTATGTTTTCCTCCTGCAATTGACTGCAATGCATTTTTTTTTAACTAAAACAATAATGTGGTATACATTTTAGGAGAATCACATCACAGCATACACACAATGGTGAAGATTGATTTTTAATGTTTTTATTCATTCTTCACCCATGTAGTCCACAGGTGTTATTATAAAAGGAGGAAAGATAATTGACTTTCAGAAATGTTCCTCTTCTTCATATTCTATTTATTTATTTATGTGTGAAAGAGAAGCAAACCATCACTCTGGCACATACAATGCTAAGGATCAAACTCAGGATCTTATGATTAAGAGTCCAGTGCTTAATCCACTGTGTTACCTCACAGGCTTTTGGGGAAAATAATGATTTACAAGACATTGCCACATGGGTACAATCTGTCACATATATGTATAATTTGTTATTATTTGTTTGTTACAAGGTTGTAAAATTACAAGGTATTGTTCCACACAACACCCATCACCAATGTTTTCTATCCCTATCCTCTCACCTCCCAAAGATAACCACCAGTTAAAGGGAGATGAGAGATTGTGCTGTTAAATGCTATACTGTAAACCATTAACCCTCCAATTAATAAAGAAATAAAGATTGAAAAAAAAAAAGATAACCACCAGAGTTCTCACAAGTCTGACAACCAGTTTGTTTGCTTCTGTTTTGTTTGGATTTTTTTTTAGCAAGTTCATATAAATCAGATCTCTAAATTACATATATAAGTGAAACCATCTAGTAGTTGTCTGTTATTTCTTTACTCATTTCACTAAGTACAATCACATCCAGTTCTAACCATTTTGTCCCAAAGGACAGAATATCGTCTTTTTTGGTTGTACAGTAGTATATATGTATGGACTATATATCCCATAACTTATTTAATCAGTCATCTGATGATGGGCATTTAAGCTGCTTCTAGTCTTTGGCTACTGTCAATAATGCAGCTATAAACATAGTTGTTGTTGCATTCCTAGTTCAAGTCTAATACTGATCATCTCATTAAAAGTTGGGGTTCCTTTGCCTGTTATTTTTATGAGGGACTCCTCAATAATTCTTGAAAAATAGGATTTGTAGTGGCAAATTCCTTCTGTTTCTGAATGTTTGAAAATATTTTTATTTCTCCCTCATATTTGAAGGATAATTTAGCAGGGTATAGAATCCATGCCTGATATTTCTTATTTTTTAATGCTTTTAATATGCCATTCCACTCCCTCCTTGCCTTCAAGGTTTTTGATGAGAAATAGGAAGAAAGCCTGCTGGTTGTACCTTTGTCTGTGACTTCCTTCCTCTCCTTGTTAGACTGCAGTATTTCTTCATGCCTGGTTTTGGATAGTTTTATAATTATGTGTCTTGGTGTATGCCATTTTAGATTTAAAAAATTAGGTGTGTGTTCACCTTTCTTGTATTTCTATGTTTTGAACATTGCTCAGGTGTGGAAAAAAAAATCTGTTAAAATTTATTTGAATATGTTCTCTACTCCTCTCTTCCTCCTCAGGGATCCCAATAACTCTGATATTTGTCTTTCTGATGGAGTCTACTATTTCATAGAGAAGTGCTTCATTTTCTTAAACCTTTCACTCCAAGAGTTTTAAATTCACAGTGTATGGTGGTTGATATTTTCTCCTCAACCTTACTAAGCCTACTTCCAAGGCCTCCTACCTCAGCCTGAACTTCATTTCAAGTGTCCGTTAGACTCTGTGGTTCTGTTCAGATTTTTTCCCCTTTATTTTGTAATCCTGTGGTAAAATTGTTACTGGATGCTTGAATATTGACATTAGTTTCTTTAATTGATTTCATAATGAGATTTCTGAACTCTATTTTTGTCTAGCTCTATGCCTATTTGGTCATTCAAAGTTTCTGTCATAGCTGTTTGTGCATTTCTCAGTTTCTTCATTTATTGTGAATTTCATTGCTGTGCCAATAGGAGGTTCTGTGTCTAAAGTGTTTGGTTTCTATGCTTATATGTCTTTATGAGGGAGAGGAGACTTTATCATGAGTCACCAGGCTGGGTTATTGACCTTATTCTCACTGTAGGCTCTTCAGTTGCTGTTCTAGCCTCTGTGGGGCAATAGCACTGGAAACTCAAGAAATCATAGTTGTACATTGACAAAAGTTTTTTGACTTTTTAAAAAAATTTTTAATAGTTTTTTGTTGCTTAAACTCAGACCTGAAAGTGGTGTGTCTCTTCTGTAATTCTCCTAATTTGGTTCCAACTGTACCTGAATGAACATCACTTTTTAGTTCTGGGAATGCTCCTTCACTCCCTTTTGCCGGTCCACAAGTCACATGTGTCTATACTCTACTGTGGCTTAGGTGATTTTCTTTCTTTCCTTTATTATTTTTTTTAACAGTTGTTTCTTTAACTCAGACATAGAAGTGGTTTGCCTCTGCTGTCAAGCTCACTGTCTGGCTCTAGCCATCCCTGAGTATAGCCTTTTCAGTACTGGGAATCTCTCCTTTACCCATGTTCTGTCCACGAGTCACACTTGTCTACTCACCTGTAGTTTGGTGAGTTTCTGAAGAAATCTTAGTCATATTTTGTTGAACTTCTAGCTACTTTATTTCTTGCCTTTCCTGGTTCAACTAGGAAGAGCAAAAATGAGTCTGCTGCTCCTCTATAGCTACCTGTCCTGAATTCTCCTTCTTTTTCTTTTTTTAATTGTCACCAGAGTTATCTCAGGCTCACAGTACCTGATAAATTCATTATTTTTGGTGGTTCTTTCTTTTTCATCTATCTATATCTTTCTATCATCTATTTATCTATCATCTATCATCTATTTATTTCTTGCTCTTTCTCCTTCATCTATCATCTCTCTTTCAATCTATCATCATTCATCTCTTCTCTCATCCCCTGTCTTCTCCTCCCTTCCAGTCCTATCCAATCTCCTCCCTTCACATATATTTTCTATCTTTCCCTTATCTCTTCCCTTCTTTATTGATAGACAAAGGGAAAAACTGAAAGGGAAAGAGATATTAGAGAGGATATGAGAAGGAGAGATAAATGCACTACTGCTTGTGAAACCTCTACCTTGCAGGAAGGGATGGCAGGGGCTTGAACTCTGCCCCTTAGTGCATCATAAAGCATATACTATATTGAATGTGGCACACCACTAACCAGCCCACTTAGAGATGTTCTTAATGTGCATAAACTTTAGTTGGCTGGCTAGACGCATAAGCACTGGAACCATAGTTTTCCTGTCTTACTTTTTGTCTAGTTTTTTAGATATTTTCCAGATATCTTAGATTAAATATTTATGTTGTTCTGTCTAATGCAGTAACTGAATCACATTATAAGCATACTCTCCTGATGGCATCATTTTAGTTCTAAACTTATTAATTAATATCAGTACAATTTAAGAAGTTTTAATCCCCCTATGATGTGCTTTGCTCAGCTCTGGCTTATGATGGTGTTGGGAACTGAATCTGGAACATTTGATTCTTTAGGCATGAAAGAATTTTCCATAATTTTTATGCTATCTCTCCTGCCCATATAGAGTATATTCCTTATTCCGTCAAGTAGAAGAAGTATATATTTCTTTTTTTTACAAATATGATAAATAGCTTTTTAAAGTTTGCTGTAAGCATATGATAAAGAATGAATCTTCTTGAAAAAGATTGAAAATATACAAGATTGCTTTGTGATGAGTAAAATGTATATGGTTTGTGTCTTATAATGAACAATTTCTCTTTAAAGAATGTGCTATAATCAGGAACCTCTTTCTATGCCAGTAGGTTGTCCAAACTAGTCATTATATTCTTTTTAGCAAACACTTACTGTTCCTACATTCAATCTTTTATTTGTCCAAGGATACTCATTAATACCTACTGTGGGCCATATTGTGTGGCATTATTGCCTTCACCTCATGACTTCATGAATTGAGTATAGTCATTATAGTAACATGAAAACATTAAGATACAAAAAATTACTTAAGTTAATTATTATTCCTTGAGTTGGCACAGCACAGTAAAAAACTAATTATTTTCATCTATTTCTGGGAAAATGTTGTGTGATTTGTGTAGCTTGTTATAGAGTGAAAAGATTATATGTAAACCCTGTATCCTGATGTGACTTTTCACTAATCATGTGAAAAACAATGCTCAAATTGTTTAACCACTTAAGACTTTAGGTTACTTCTGTCACACTGTAAGCAATTTTCCCCAGAATCTGATTACCATTCTAAACACAGCTCTCAGACTGGGTTTGGGCTTTGGGAACCTCTCTCTCTGAACATTAAACTTGGGGTACAGTGAGACACCTGGTTATTGACTTATTTAATCTAAGATACCTCTTAGGACTCTAAAAAGGTAAAACATTATATTGTCTTAATTCATGGAATAGATTTGTGACAATTTATAAAATATATTAAATTAGAAAAATATAGGCCAGGTCATGGTGCA
Organism: Erinaceus europaeus; assembly: GCF_950295315.1. Classification (NCBI taxonomy): domain Eukaryota; kingdom Metazoa; phylum Chordata; class Mammalia; order Eulipotyphla; family Erinaceidae; genus Erinaceus; species Erinaceus europaeus. The sequence continues at coordinate 180,303,734 of NC_080164.1, forward strand.
CCTAGTTAAGCTCACATACTGGCCTGCTCAGGTTTGAGCCCTTACTCCCCACCTGCAGGAGAGATACTTCACAAGCAGTGAATCAAGTCTGCAGCTGTCTATCTCCAACCCTCCCTACTTCCTCCTCTCTTTCCCACTTTATCTCTGTCCTGTCAAATAAAACAATAAAGGGAAAAAATGGAAAAATATAGCTGCTGGCTGTGGTGGATTTGTTATGTGAGCATTGAGCCCCAGCAATAAATCTAGGGACAATAAAAAATTAATATTGTAGTTTACATTCTTTATTAACTAATGCTAATTTTTTCCTTAACAGCTACATATTAAGATAGCTCTGTATGTATATGTTTATACTGTATTTAAACAGATACAAGTATATATATATATATATAGAGAGAGAGAGAGACAGAGAGAGAGCGAGAGAGAGCAGGAGAGAGAATGAGAGAGAAAGGAGAGAGAGTACAAGAGACCAGAGTACTAAAGTATTCTTTAGTGTAGTGGGGACTGAGTTATGTCGTGTTTGGGGGTGGTTGAAACCTGGGGCTCTGTGCATACTGAATCATATGGAACACCAGTGAAGCTTATGTCCTGGCCTCATGAAGATGTATTAGATGGCAGGAGACACAAGGAGGTTCAGCAAACTGGGAAGCCATGGTCATTCCGATATTTTGCCATAGAGCCATCCCTTCTCTTTTGCTGAAGATGTCTTTGCGGCTGGCTGTGCACTTGTCTTATGCATCTCTTTTCACTTGGGTACTGGAGTCTCTGCTTGTCTTCATTCTGTCCTCATACAGAGGTCAAAATATCATGCTTGGATCTAACCCCTCTCATTCTTGGCTTGTCTCTATTTCCTGACATCCTGCGACTCATGAACTGTATTCCTCAGCCACAGTCCAGGAAGACTGGTTAATCTAGTGGCTCAAATCTACTAAGTGGTAGAACCAGCCATCAGCTAGAAACTTCTGGCTCCCTGCCCTATGCCAGTATTCCCCCTTTCTTTCTCTCTTCCTTTCTACTTCCCTGCCCTTCCTTCCTTCCTTCCTTCCTTCCTTCCTTCCTTCCTTCCTTCCTTCCTTCCTCTCTTTATCTTTCTTTCTCCCTTCCTCTTTCTCTTTATTCCTTCCTTCCTTTCTTTCTCTTTCTTTCTCCCTCTCTTTCTCTTTCTTCCTTCCTTGCTCTCTTTCTCTTTCTTTATTCCTTCCTCTCTCTCTCTCCCCCTTTATTTTTTATTTCTTCCTCCCTTTCTTCCTCTTTTCCTCTTTCTTTCTTCCTTTCCTTCCATCTTTTATAGGCCCTTCTTGTTGTCAAGAGGAAACTAGACTCCCAGATACACTGGGAACAGGCCACAGAAGGATGAGCAAATTGAGCTGTGTTTAGGATCTGTGCATCTTAACATCTTCAAATATTTTTCTAACATTTAGGGTTTGGCAGAGCAAAGTGTGCCAAGATTTCTCTCCTTTCATTTTTAAACCCACATGTATTTTCAGGGAAATTAAGCTCATATGTTTCTGATTCATTTACTGTATAACTCATCAAAATATTGTTTTATAACAGCTCTTGGCAGTCTATGAAACATTTCAAAATATAGACTACCCCCCCTCTTGCTACTAAGGAAGCCATGTCCTACTAAGAGCACAGCCCTGACTGACTCCAAAAGGTTTTCTCAATAAGCTTTGTGTGAATGCTAAAGACTTAATTGGGGGTTTCTATGACCAGCCAGAAATAGGTCCATAACTGTCTGTGGAACATGTACTGTGCATATGTTGAAAGTGCAGAGTTAAACCGATAAATGAGAGGTGAGCCCAGATTTTCAATAGAGACTGTCAGATATTTCTTAAATTTTTTCAAAGTGCTTGGTACAAGATGATGCTTTACATAATCTATCTCATAACCACCTGTATATGAATTGGTAACTACATTTCAAATAGAAGAAAAAATAAAATTTGGAAAATTTAGTGAATAGAATCAATTGTTGGCAGGAGATTTAAGATCCAATCCCTGGCAGTTTAATTTATTTCTTAGAGAAAAGAATGAAGGGAAGAATAAGGAAGAACCAGAGAGTTACTCTTATGCATTCAATGCCAGGGATCAAATGCAGAACTTTCTGTATGCAAGCCAGATAGTCTACCTACTTCACACCTCCAAGGCAGTTTCTAGCAGCCTGACTATAGAGCCTGGCTTTAAAAGTTGTTATAAAGACTTGGAAATGAAAATACAGTGAGATGAAGCAAATCCCCAGCTTGCTGGAATAGAGATGGAGCTTCATTAGTAACCTGTAATTTATTTTTGTTTAAACTTTATTTCTGGCCTCCACACTATTTATTTCTGGCTACTTTGCTTGCATTTTGGACATTCTTTGGCAAGAGTAAGATCATGCACTAAAATTGATCCAGTGGGTACTCACACACTAATTAGGAAAGACATATGCAGCCTTGTGTTCATAGCTGCCTTATTCACAACATCCAAAGAGTAGAAGCTACCTAAATGCCCATCAGTGGATGACTGGCTAAAGAAGTTTTGGGATGTATCCTCCATGGACTAGTACTGTGCAATCAAAAAAGATGATATTGTGTCCTTTGGGACAAAATAGATGGAACTGGAGGTGATTATACCTAGTGAAGTAAATAAATAAATGAAAGACATTGGGGCCAGGTGGTGGCACACCTGGTTGAGTGCAGTATTACAGTGCACAAAGACCTGGGTTCAAGCCCCCGGTCCCCATCTGCAGGGGGAAAGCTTTGCAAGTGGTGAAACAGTGCTGCAGGTATCTCTCTGCCTCTTTTCCTCTCTATCACCTCCTTCGCTCTTGATTTCTGGCTCTCTCTATTAAAAAAGTAAAGATAATTTAAAAAAAAATGAAAGAAAACAACTAGGTAGTTTCACCCATATGTGGAATCTAGAGAACTGATTTACATGAAATTGCCAAAAAAAAAAAAAAAAAGAAGAAAGAAAGAAAAAGAAAATAGCAATAATCCAAACAAAAGAAACAAAAGCAAGCAAACTGGTTAAGACTTTTGAGAACTATGGTAGTTATCTGTGAGAGGGTGGAGAGAAAGAACTCTGGTGGTAGCTGTGGTGTGGAACTATACATTGTAAACTTCCTATCTGGTAACATTATTAATAGCAATAAAAAAGAAATATATGTATATAAAGATTATATACTAAAAATCCAGGCTGGTGTCTCTGGGTAGAATTCCTGAAATATTTATCCTGTGACACATGAGCAAGTGCTTCTTCTCATATGATAGAGACTCTGGGGGGTGGGTATCTGTCACGTCTACAGTGTATAGTGATTTTCACACTGTGTTTTCTTTACACTACTGTTTTTTTTTTATGAGAATGTCATTATTCATATTGATAATGAAAGAAGAGCTCTTATACTTTAAAAGGTCCTTTATTTCCAGCTCTGCTAGTCTTTTCTTTCAATTACCCAATTTCATTTTCACAAAAGGAAATGGCTTCTCATTTTCTATTGTGGAAATTAATTCATAAAATAGCTACTTGTCAACTAACAGTTAAGTACTAAGAAATACTAATCCTTCACAGTTAACAGCATGGAATATGAAAATTTAACAAACTACAGTATATGATTAGTAATAACCTGATTAGTAAGAGTATGGAATGGCACCTTCAAAATATTCAAGTTCTATTAGGATAATTACGTATCTGGGATGCAAATTATCTCTTTTAGAGAGTCAATGTTTTTCTAATAGTCAGCTTGGACATTCGTATAAAAATAAGAAAAAATAATCTCATATACATTAAAATTATATGATATTATATGACAGCGCTGACAAAATAGTTCACTTAACAGTACACTGCTTTGCTATATGTGCTACCAGGTTCAGGTTTGGCTCTTACTTCATTGAAGGACATTTTAGTAATCTTCTATCCATTTCTTTGCCTCTCTGTCTCACTCTATCTGAATAATAAGTTTTTAAAAAGTTGGCCTAGAGAGTGAAGCCCTTTTGATGATATAAATATATGTGTGTATTATATGTGTCTTCACTTATATACATTTGTATATGCTGTAAAGAACAATAATAAATATTCAGTATTCCATTATCAACATGTAAGATAATGCTAAATTGTTTTCAAACTAAATTTGCTTTAATTTATTTAGGGGTGTCTCTCTCCTTCTCCGGCAGGGTGGCCTCCAGGGGAAAGGTAATGGGCTGGTTCTTTCTTGCTCACGACAGGGGTGACAGGAAGTAAAAGACATGAGGGGACTCTTAGCATGTCTAGAATCTGAGTGCTAGAATCCCAGAATCCTAGAGTCCGTTTATTAGCAAAGTGGACATGAGTTAAATAGAAAAGCAATGAAGTTAATTATTGTTGAAATATGACAGAAATTACAGGTTTCTTAACAGTCAGCATGCCCCTAAGGTAGGGGGTTGGTATGATAGGAATTGATGAGATACAAGACAGTTATTCTCCATAACACAAGCAATCTAATTATCCAAAGGTATTTGAGAGAAGCATAGGGGTTAAACCTGTAGGGTGAGACAGAAAGAAGATGGATATCAAAAGCCATATAGTTTGGAATTTCTCTTGTCTGGGGTCTGAGGTGTGTGATGAAGTGTGTGATAAGGTGTGTTCTTCTGTGATCAGAAGGTGACTTTGAATAAGTGAATCTGTGGCCATGTGGCCTGCAGTTAATGGAGGGAAGTATTGGAGTTACTGTGGGCCAGAGAGTCAAGAAGGAAAGAACCAAGTCTGAGTTTCCCCCCTTAAGCTCACCTCAGTTGAGAGAGACTTACCAAGAGGTTATCTTCTCAGACCTCCATCCAAAGATGGAGGTGGTTCTCCCTAAGCTCTATCAGGCTTACACATGTTCCCAACATCTCCCCCTAATTACTTTAATTAACGAACAGTGTTTATGGATCAATGTCAGTTAGAGCATTTGTTTCCTCTAAAGGAATATGAGTATAAGGGTGAACTGAGACTCTCTGTACTGTAACATTAATTATGTCATGTATGCGTTTCTTGAGGAATTGAATGAGGCAAGGAATAATCAGCGATAGAGCTACCATAGCTAGCAAAGGGCATAGGAGAGGCAGAAGCCAAGCAGCTAAAGGAGAAGAGAACCAGGAGCTAGTATTGAAAGGGGAAAAGGAATTCTTAATATCACGGCTAAGTTTGTGCAAGGTATCAACATTCTGTTCTACAAATCCAGTTTCATTTACAAAAAAAAAAAAAAACAACATTCTTCCTGCAATGACAGGCAAAGACCACACCATTCTGCATATATTAAGTCCAAACCACGACGGTTCTGGAGTACCACCTTGGCAAGGGAGTTTATCTGTCTCTGGAGAGACTCCAAGCTGTCAGAGGTGAAGTCAAATGGACTGCTGAAGCTGATTTTCAGTGTGTCTAGCAGCATAGAGAAATTGTCCCAAAGTCCACCAGCAAGTCTAAGGGGAGCAGTCAGTCAATGTGATGTCCAGGGGAAGAAACAGCACGTCTAGTCCTCCAGTGGGTAGCCATCGCCAGCTGATGAAATTCTTCTTCATAGAGGGTCAGCTGTGGAACAAAAGAAACTAGGAGGCAAGGACCAGGTAGAGAAGAATTGACACGAAAATATAGGGTGGTGTTGCACCAAAACACAAACAGAGAAGGTGAATACACATTAGAAGTCAAGGTGAGGGTCCTTGAACATCGAGGAGCATTGTGAGTAAAAGAAGAGGTCAATAAACATGTAAGAATGAAATCAGAACCAATGGATTCTGTATAAAGAGGAATTGAAGTCAAAGGTGGTAGGACAGCAGAAAGAGAAGACTTGGATAGGCTGGTGAGGTTAGCTGGAGTATATACTGGCATGGTGTCCTTTGTGGTAAGGACTTGCCAACAGGGACTCTGGATTTTGCAAGCGCAGTAATCTCATCCACCATAATAAAAGGAAAACAAACATGGACATCCAGCATTGAAAAAAGAAAAAACAAAAAATATATGTCTCTATGACTGGAAAAAGTGGGTAGCTTTGTCAATGAGATATAATAAATGGACAATTTGAATTTTTGTAAATATTAAAAAGGTTTAGTATAGTTACTTCATTGACACTTTAGCCAACTGAATACTGGGGGGTGCATTCCCCTTCTTTTTTTATTAATTGATCTTAATGGTTATAGTTTTTCTTGTTTGAGCTGTAGGCCACATAAATTTAGAAAAAGTACCAATTGAGAAAAAAAACAAACATTTTTTTGTTTACCAAACATGGGCAGGTGAGTTACATCAATCTGCCAGAGAGCACTGGCTTTTATCAATGGGGATTAATCTTAAACGTCTGAATAGCAAGATCTTAATTAAACAATGCAGAAGCCAGTAAAGTGCTCTCACTATGGCAGGTCAAGTGTTAAATTTTTAAGACGCTTGTAAAAAAAAATGAGAGAAAAATTTTAGGATATGAGTGACTTTAGGAGTCATCACACACCCATAAATAAAAAAGAAAAATGTTTAGTTTTAAATCTTACCATATGAGCAGTCAGTTCTTCATCTGCAGATTTGTACCTATAATTATTTACTTAAGAGAGATAACTTGTACCAAGTTAGAAATTTAATGGTTAGAATTGGCTTGAGTTCCTTCATATGATTTTAGAAAGCTATTTATTAAAATATATCCGTATGTTACAGAAAGTCAATACTTAATGTGTTGACATGATAAAATGTTTGCTATTTTTTTAAATCACTTAAACAATTTTAAGTAAAATGTTAAACATAGTTTGTTAGGATCTTTGCTTATCACAAAGCTTATCATACCCTTAGGGCAGCTATGAACAAGGGTGGGTACACAACTTAATTGATCTTTCACTTAAAAAGCTAAGATAAACCTCATAGCTTAAATGTTTAAAAATAAATTTTTACTGTTACATTTATTTTATATGACAATTTTACACTAAATAATTTTGTTGAATCACATCTGCCGAATAAAAAAAGTTTTTTCAGGCCAGGAATATCATGTTTAACCCTTTTTTCCTGGCAAGGCCACTGCTCTACCCTGAGTGGGTCATTGGAAAGCCAGTCTAAGGACGGAATTTGTTACAGTGGCAGTTGGTATTGGGGTGCTGCTAACATTTAGAATTCTCACAAGAGTGAGAGAGACTGCCGAAGCATCTTACCACACCTAGAGATCTCAGAAAATCTCTAACTAATGAGTTGATGCTGATATTAGCTATCAGAAGGACGAAACTGTCTTATATTTTAGTGTGCCAACTCTACAAGTCAGGATCTTTAAAATCACATTCAGCTTAACTAAATATTATTTAAAAATTAAAACAAAATCTAGTTATTTTAAAGGGTTAACACAAATTAGTGAAAACAAGGTTAGCACACAGACTTAAAGTAGACATTTTTGGTGAAAAGAAAAATTTTCCTTTGAAAAGCGTTTTTTTTTTTTTTTTTTTTAATTTCTGGCTCACAGCCACTCCTCCGCCCTGCCCCCAGGAGGGGCAGGTGTGGCTAGAGGGATGATTGACTGCAGTCTTTGCCAATCTGTGGAGCGGTAGCTCTGTGATGTGATTGGCTGCGTGGATGGAACAGGTGGGCTTAGTTTACCACCGCACGGAGTGCCGCGGACCACTCAGTGGACGAGCAGCAGGAGGGTCAGGGGTCTTGAAGGCAACCTCCCAGGTGGGTCAGGAGTCGGTGAGGGAGAACAGATAGACACCACAATCTATTGGAGGGTGAATCTGGACTCGTTTTAATAGTGAAACTGCATTAGCTTTTATACTTTTTTCAGGTTACATTCAGGTTGTCTAAGCAACCAGCTCATAAAGAAGTAACAATAGTCTTGTGACTTTGGCAGGCTACATGTTATTCCCCCATAACTGTAAAGAATGGGTACAATACTTTGTATCGTTCTGTTCCCAGGGGAGGTCATACCCAGAATTGTTTTAGACTTTTGCTGAGGGCTATCTCTACCATTAATCTTCTATGGGGGCATACAGATCTTTGACTAGTCGTGGACCACTGCTCATATAGGTCTGGTACAGTTTAACTATTAATCTTTCTTTGTTTCAATATGTCAACTTGTACCTGGGAGGCCTCAATCTCTGTATTGTTTCTATGAGGGGCAAGTCATAACATGACTTGTTTTGTCCGTCTACGCTGACCCACCTTCTCCACTTTCATAATGTAACTTTCAAATATGCTCCTGTGTAAGGGAGAGGGGGTGCTTCTGACTCTCCATTTCCACCAGGCACTGCCAAAGCATTATTAATCAATTGTGACAGTATAATTGTTTGTAGCAATAACGGGGGGAGAATGCGTCGACCCATTCCCGTCCTTCTGCCCAGCTTCTTTGAAGTCTGAATGCAGGTCCAGAGGAGATGACTTTGTCAGTCTCTCTGGTGGTCATGACGGGGCGGCGCAATGGAGAAAAATCTTTGGAAGTTCTTTTCTGGGCTAAGGTACATTTTAGATTTTTAAAGAAACAAATCATTAAATTTTTATCAAAAGTGTATGCTGCTCTGATTAATAGCTTTTAAGTTAAAGAGAACATCTTGTTTGATTTCTTTCTTTCTTTAAAGAACCATCACTGAAACCACATCAACCACTTAGGGAGATAACAGGAGCAATAAGCTAACACATTGTCCTCTCCCACTAAACCCTTGATTTAATTTTTTTCAATATATTTACTTATTTACTGGATAGAGACAGAGAGAAATCACAGGGAGGGGGTAATAGAGAGGGAGAGAAACAGAGAGATAGTGATTCACTACTTGTGAAGCTTCCCCCCTGCAGGTGGGGACCAGGGGCTCAAACCTGGGTACTTGCACTTTGTGACATGTGCACCCAACCATGTTTGCCATCACCTGGCCCCAATCTTATTTATTCTTGGACCTCCCAGTAATGATATCCAACTGAATTCGGAGAACCAGGGAGTCTAGAAGCTGATAGCCATAGAAGTTTTAGTTCAAAAAAAGTTGTGTAAGATAAAAGGGTAAAGTTCCTATATAGTATGTGACTATATATTAGTTAGTTAAGAAGTAAAAGAAAGAGAACTTGGAGAGGAGAGTACACAGAGAAATAGAAAAGTCAGAGTGTAGATGGTGACAAAAGAGTAATTTGGGCCCAGATGATTCAAGACAGATGTTGGTCATTGCGAAACATAGCACAAGGATGTTACAGAAACTATGATATACTCTCCTGTTTAGAAATGACTCAAAAAATGAAGCAATTTTGGTTTAAAAGACTTTAGGAAGTTGGGCAGTGATGCAACAGATTAAACTCAAGTGGCACAAAGCTCAAGGACTGGTGTTAAGTTTCCTGGTTTGAGCCCATGTCTCCTCACCTGCAGGGGAGTCACTTCACAGGTGATGAAGCAGGTCTGCAGGTGTCTATCTTTCTCTCTCCCTCTCTGTTTTCCCCTCCTCTCTTCATTTCTCTCTGTCCTATCCAACAAAGATGACATCAGTAACAACAAAAAAAAATAACTACAACAATAAAACAAGGGCAACAAAAGGGAAAATAAAAAATAAATAAATATTAAAAATACTTTGTATATATTTAGGGTAGTCATTTTACCTGTCTTCAGATTGAATCTTGACATACCATGACCACTACAAAAATGCTAATTTTCTGCCTCCCCTGTCTACTGGTTCAGTTAACCATGAATGTGCCTATAGAAATTTTCTATGTCAAAAATTTTGTTCTATTCTCTCTCAGAGTTGTTGTTAAAATTCAGTGGCTCCAGCTGGGCAGGATAGCTTCACGGGCGGGTAACAGAGACACGGAGACAATGGCTGGGCAGGGAAGCTGTATTTCTTTATTCAGGAACAACGATTCATAAACTAAAACAAATTAATCACCAAGCAGAACTCTGCTGTCTCTTTGCGGCGGCGCAAGCACTCTCTCTTTGCAACTCTCCCACTCTGGAACTCTCGAACTCTCCAACTCCCGAACTCTAGAACTCTGGAACTCTTGCGGGGTTCCTTCGGGGCGGGGCCAAGCAGGCCCGCGAAACTAACTGGACTGATCCAATTCTCTTGGCGGGGGAGAACTACCCAATGTAAAGCATACAACATAGAGTCTTTGCCTGTCTGTCAATACCTTTCAAATAAAAATAAAAATATTGTGTTAGAATTCAACAGTTTACCACTTATCATATAGTCTCTTCTGAACTGCATTGCCAAGCAGAAGCATACAGGGACAAGTTGCTTCAATTAGGATTTTATCTTTAGTTAATTGAATAGGAAATTAATTTAGGCAGATTACACCAGAATCCACAAGAAACATTCTCAAGAAGATAGATAACCTGTAACTTGCTTCAAGAAACAAATAACCTAGAGTTATTTCCAAAAATATTGTCAATAAAAGAGATTATGTTCTTAGAAGGAATGTGAAAGTCAAGGAATATTAGGACATTGGTATCATCTAGTTAAGAAGACAATACCATTCGTTAACATTACTTAATAACTGGTTCTGTTTCAAAAGTCTATATTTGCATTAAGAGTTTCCTTAGTCATAAGATAATAATGTCTGTTGTGGTGAGAACACAATACAAAATAATATCTTCTAAGCAGAGATTCTCAATTGGGAGAAGTACCACCCACCATCCAAAGGGACATATGTGAGTGCATAAGATGGTTTTGTTTGCATCAGTGGCATAATTTGCTAAGATATTACTATTCCAGAGGCAGTGTTGGGTTACACTGTAAAGTATGGGCAGCCCTACTCACTGAGTAGCTATCATGATCCAAACACCCTTGGCCATCCAGTTCTGAGACACTCCAGGTAACAAGCAAAACATTTTCTCCTTTCTGGTTCTGCATTTTCCATTTGGCAACTATTTCACCCTATCACATAATCTCTCTATCTTCAATTTTACTGAGGGCTAGTGATCACTTTATTCTTGATTCCAGTTCCTGCTGATGGAGTGATGGACACAAAATGATCTTTGGATTTGGTCTACTGAAGTAAAAAATTTGATTCTATTACTCCTTATTTACATCCCCTCAGGAAGTGATCAGCTACTATGTGCTTTAATTTTCACTTAAAATTTTTTTTTGTTAAAAGAAAACACTGAAAAAAACAATAGTATAAGAGGGATACAACTCCACACAATTCCCACCACCAGATCTCAGTATCCAATCCCCTCCCCTGATAGCTTTCCTAGTCTTTATCTCTTTGGTACTATGAAACCAAGGTCATTATGGGATGCAGAAGGTGGAAGGTCTGGCTTCTGTAATTGCTTCCCTGTTGAACATGGGTGTTGGCAGTTCAATCCATACTCCAAGCCTGCCTCTCTATCACCATATTGGGGAGGGCTTCTGGGAAACCAGGGCTCCAGGACATATTAGTGGAGTCTTCTGACCAGGGAGGTCCTGTTGGCATCATGGTAGCATCTGGAACCTGCTAACTAATAAAAAAATGTTAACATATAAAGCCAAACAAGTTGTTGACTAATCATGAACCTAAAGGCTGGAATATTGCAGATGAATATGTGGGGTCTCTATTTTGAAGATAGATATTAGGCCTATTTTAGTTATATTCCAAAAGGCCTATAACTATACTCGTTTTTCCTGAGCCTGACCTCTGATACACACATGGAACCAAGTTATTGTCTGGGGAGATGATGTCATGGCTGGAAAAAGGGCTAGAAAGCTGGATCAAGGAAGAGAGTAGCTCCAAAATATGGGAAAGGTGTATAAATTTTGTTGACTGTAAACTCTATCAATTTTATCTGAGGCCCATATAAAGCTTGGGAGCCTATGTAACCTCTGCAGCCCTGTAGGTCTGAGCTCACATTCTGTGGCCATGAGTAGGAACTTTCCAAGCTGCCCCAATTTCAGGACCCATCTTCCTCAAGTGGTAGATAGAGTATGCTATCCAACCTTCCTTCAGAGGATGAAACATTCTCTACTTTTGTTGATCCACATTGTGGAAAAGGTCCTATGGGGGCCCATAAAGGGGTCAATTGTGTTGTTCCTGATGGAGATGACCAGTGACAATTTAGAGAGGGATTTATTCGAGGTTTAGGCCCATCATGTCTGTGTGGGAACCTCAGGACTCCCCGACTAGGCCCCTAACTGATGGGGTGGCCTGATAGTGACTCAAGAGTCATCATTAAGTTATGCCAGTCTCTTGCCACTTTACTTATCACGGGTCCTTGATCAGGTGCTAGATGCTGGGCTATATTCACGGGTGGGAGAGAGACGACCAGGGACACATGGCTGAGCTGGGATGCAAATGCAATGCTGCCTTTATTCATCTGCATTTATAGTCTCCAGGAAGGAAGTGGTAGGGTGTAAAATGGGATGTGAGGAAGAGAGGGTGGAGCGAAAAGAGAGTGCAAACTGGTGGTGGAAAACAGTGTGTGACTAGGAGAGGGGTGGAGTGGAAAAAGAGCTGGAACCAGTGGGGATTAAAACAATTAAAACAATGATTATGTAAATAGACCGCTGTTGGGCTAGCTTTGTGAGCTGAGGAAACCAGGGACTCATGGTCGAGCTGTACGCAGTATCTCTTTATTCATGCAGGATGCAGCACAATCTAAGCTGAGCTAAACTAAACTAAAAACTAAAAACAATCTTATCTACATATATATATATATATATATATATATATATATATATATATATGTACTAGCCAAGTAGGGTGTAAACAGGATGTGACATAAAGAGGGTGGAGAGAAAAGTGACTGGTGAATATCAGGGTGTGACAAGGAGAGGGGGTGGAGCAGGCAAGAATTCTACCACTGAACCACCAATGCCCTGGAGGGAGGGTGGTGCTTTATGTAAATGTAAAAGTGATTTATGTAAATAGACTGCAGCTTTGAATGGGATCAAGCCAATCCCATACAGGCATGCTGGTGCTTAGCTATGTAAATAGAATAGTGTTAAGCAGAGGGGATTAAACCAAATGAAACAGAAGGGATTTTTAGAAGCAGAATTAGAAGCATACCAACAGACCACATCGTTTAAGCAATACAAGCAAACCTAATGTGATAATCAAAATAGAAGGTCTTATAAGCAGAATTAGAAGCATACTAACAATTTATTTATTTATTTATTTGTTTGTTTGTTTGTTTCTGCCTTGGGAAGGCATGCGTAGCATGCACATGCACAATACTGCTAAATGATCTCCCTGGCTCCAGTTCTACCCATCCAGAGGGAGATAGATGAAGGGGTGACATATATAAGTATATGCATATATAATAACAACAACAACAATAATAATAATAATTAGAGAGAGAGGGAGAGGAAGAGAGAGATACAGCAAAGGAATATTCCATCATCCTTAGAGTTCCAGTGGATACTGGGTATCAATCTCAGGGTCCCACAAATAGCCATGGGTGTGCCTTACCTACTAAGCCATTTCCAAACACAACTACTCTTAATCTTAAACTATTCCATCACAGAATATATTTGCTGGCATCTTTTTTTTGTCCTAAAACTTTCTTGAACTGTAGTAGAGTATACACATATTGAAAAATGTTACTACCAGACAGATTTATTATGAGAATTAAAAGAGATAGTGTCTGAAAAGACTTTGCTATAGATAATGACACATGGATGACATCTAATAAAAGGTGGTTACTATTTCCTTTCTGAAGAGAGACTGTATCTGTTATTTTAAGCCAAAATATGATATCCTTGATGCCTGCTTGGAATATAGGAAATATCCCAGCAATAGTTTCCAAACTTTTGGCAGCAAAGGAAGCCAATAAGTTAAATTTTATAAATCTGACTAATGAAGTCATTGGAGAGGCGGCTGAAGGTTAAGAGGTTGGACTGGGAGGCAATGTTATTCTCTTTGAATGTGTTCAGCTAATCACATTTATTTGAGGATAATACCAGGCTGCAGTCTCCTGAATAGAGGATTTCATACCCAATTTCCACCACTTGAGTCCAGAGAATGGCTTCCTATATAAAAGTCCCACTGTGCTGTCCAACCCTCCCTAGAGGCCTTAAGGGAAAAGCATTCAGCCTTTATTTTGAACTCCCTAAGTTTAAGGAACTTGCCAAGTGACCACATGTTGCTGTAGCACATCTGAGTACAGATTTCAACAAGATGCAACTCTTGAGACAATTGAAGGCAACTAAAACTTTGACAGTGAAGTGCGAGTTCTGTCCTTCTTGAAGCAGGAAATGGCTCTTTGCAAATATTTATAAATGCTGTGGAAACTCTCAAGTTCACCTCCATGGCAACCCTCACGCTTGCAGGCTGTAAAAGGCATCATGCCTTCCTTAGCAGAATTATTTTAATTCCTAAATATTTGTCAGAAGTGCAGAAATGGGAGCCTGACCCAGAGAAGGCCAACTCTTGTAGTCATTTCTAAGAAGGGTCTGGTTGACATCTGACCCCCACAGTCCTATAAACAGCAGCAGAAATTCTCTTTACACTTAAACTGTATCTTCTGGGTGAGGTTTCAATAAAGCAATGATTCATAGAAAGGTTTCTCCTTATTGCCAGTGTCAGAGTTCTCCTTGTTAAAGCTAACTCTTGGCAAAATGTGACTGGCCATGGCTGTGAACTTTGCTTTGTTGTCTCACCTCTGTTTGACAGAAATAGACTTCATGACCAAGAGAAGCTCTATCAAAACTGCATTTATGTGATAGTAGTATGGAGGAGAATAAAAATACAAGTCATTTCAGTCACTAAAATGGATCTTATCACATATCAGCAAGTGATCTCAAAAGTCCTTAAAATGATGTATTTGTGTATATTTGCCTGGAGAAATATACAAACTTAAGTCTCCACAAATAAAGCTAGAGGGAAAATACATTTACCAGGAAATCAAGATTCTCATTTTCTAATTTTCTGGGAAACTGTAGAAAACTTACTTAGGTCCAGAATATATATCTTAGGTTTCTTATTGTTTGCTTCATGTTGTCATGAAGACATGAGAAAATGGAGCCATTTATTACTGTAAGGGACATGTGAAAAGGAAATAATACAGAAGAGGAAAGCTTTATTTTTGTGAGGAAGACATTTATTTCCCTTATGTACAAATTGAATTTGAGACCTACTTATGGAGTACTTTTTTGGTGAAGCTGGGTATGGTCATGTGATGTTCGAATGGAGAATGGAGTTTGAATACCATCAGTCTTTAGATGAGAGTTAGACACTAGGCATTTGTGTAATGCTGAGGAACAAACAGTTCTAGCGAGAAGGAAAATGGACGAGAGCTAGACCCAAGAAGGTGGCAACCTTTAAGTGATTAAAACATAGAGGATAGCATAAGAGGATGACAAATTATAAAAAGTATGGAAAGAGAAGGCTGGGGAAGATCTGCATTAAGAGAAATATTCTACTTAGGATGCCTCCAAAAACTTCACTTTGCAAGGGTCAAATCTTTTTACAGAGGCTGGGAGCTGGCAAAGCCAGTGGAGCACACATGCTGCCATGTTCAAGGAGCTAAGTTTGAGCCTCCACTTCCCATCTGTGTGTGTGTGGGGGGGGGGAGAGTGACAAGCAGGTATGTACATGTCTTTCTCCTTCTCTATGTCCCCTACCCTCCCAATTTCTCTTTGTCCTATCCAATAAAATGGAAAAAAAAAAAAAAAGGCCACACTAGGAGTGGTGGATTCATAGTGCTGGCATCAAGTCCCGGTGATAACCCTGGAGGCAAAACAAATAGATAAATAAGTAATCTGCATGCAGGATTCACTAACTGGAGAGCCTTTGGTGGTTCACTTGAGCAGTTTCAGAGAAGAACCAAGCCATACTGAATAGAATGAGGGAGTTACTTAGCCAAAGGAAAGGCAGGATCATAGTATTGGACTCCAATCTTTAAATATTTGAAGAGTTCATATGGAAATTTGGGCTAAGTTTTCATTTGGCTTAGACAAATGAAAAAATATGAGTAATACAAAACCCATTCCACTCATATTTAAATTGACATCTCTGGGAGTCGGGCGGTAGTGCTATAAATTAAGCGCAGGTGGCACAAAGCTCAAGGACCAGCATAAGGATCCTGGTTCAAGCCCCCAGCTCCCCACCTGCTTCCCACCGTCGCTTCACAGGTCGTGGTCTGCAGGTGTCTGTCTTTCTCTCCCCTCTCTGTCTTCCCCTCCTCTCTACATTTCTCTCTAACAACAATAACAACAATGACATCAATAACAACAATAATAACTACAACAACAATAAAAAACAAGGGCAACAAAAAGGGAAAATAAATAAATAAGCAAATATTAAAAATTGACATCTATAACAACTATTAAAATTCTAAAAAATTTAAAAAAAATTGTCATCTCTAACAACTGAAGTTATTGAAGGGAGATGGTCAATGACAACATTCAACATTAACATCTCAGGAACCATGCAGTGGTGGACTGAAATCACCAGGAAGAGGGAGCATAAAGTTGACTTATTCAGGGATTGGTAATGGTGTACCTAGTTGAGTGCATATATTACAATGCACAAGGACCTATATTTGAGCCCCCAGGCTCCACATGCAGGGAGAAAGCTTTGCCAGTATTGAGGCCAGGCTGTAGGTGTCTCTCCTTCTCTCCCTATCTCTCTCTACCATCTTGATTTCTGGCTTTCTCTATACAACAAACAAATATAATGATGATAATAATAACAAAATATCTTCCAAAAAGATATGGCTTATTCAATTTTCTCTCTTTGATTCCCTGATTCTATTCAGAGACTATCCTCTGCAGAAACAAGGTGTCCTTGTAACCTTCAGATAGGCAGTAGCTCTCTCTCTCTTTTCCATCCTCCCCACACCAAAGGGGCCAGTCTGGCTGATTGTTATCTTTCCTGCAATGCCCAATCTTAATGGGAAAAAGTTCACTAGGAAGGCAATTGTGGTGAGCTGTTGAGTGTTGAGCTCAGAGTTGACAAAGCCCAGGGTTGCCTTGAAGTTGGCTAGGACTCACCAGGGGATCCTCCAAGGTTCTCTAACCTTCCTCTGCTGGTGCTTGGGGAAAGGCACTGGGCATTTCTGTGTCTGTGTTGCTTCACTAATTGATTCAAGAAAAAATAAACATCTTTGGTGGAGGGTGTGTGTGCATGGGGGGGTGGGGTGTCCTGCCTTTTACATGGGAATAGACTCCATTGAGCTTCTGGGTTTCTCCGAGGTAGCTAATGGTCACACTTACACAGAGATTTTCCAGGCCATTAAAGTTGCTCTGGATAGGCATCCCATGAATACAGATTAGGTGCTTTGCCATCAAAAAGATTCCAAACACTTGAATTCAAAGGGTAAGAAAACATGAGTTCATGAATACAGAAAAGAAGAAAATCAGAATAAGAACTTCAGGGTATATAGAACAAGATATTATGGGGTCCTTCCTATAGCTTTCTCGTACTAACAAAACTTCAGTGCTACATGGTACTATTATGAGCACCAAAAGATAACCTTTTTCTTTAAATTTCTTTTTTCTCTCTATTTTTTCTTTTCCTCCAGGGTTACCGCTGGATCTCGGTGTCTATATTACAAATCCACTTCTAGCATCCACTTTTTTTTTTCCATTTTTCCCCTTTATTATTATTTGAAATAACAGAGAGAAATTTAAAGGAGAGGGTAAAAAGTGAGGGGGTGAGAAAGATAAACACCTGAAGACCTGCTTCCCTACTAATAAAGCATCTTCCCTGCAGGTGGGAGATGGGGGTTAGAACCTGAATCCTTGCCCATGGGATATGTATGCTTAACCAGGTACTCCATAGGCCTGCCCCCAAGATAACTTAGTTTTCTAGAACTGATTCTCATCTTTTAACTGTTTATGTATGTTCTGAAAACAAATTGTTGAAATAATATTGGTTTACACTGTCACACAAGTTTCATCTGTACAGCATTACAAATCAAATTTTGACTACCTGCATAATATTCACAGCTAACAAGCTAGTTTCCATCTCTCATTGTACAATTTACCCCTTTTATCTGTCATACACAATCTGCTCTCTCTTCCCTGCTGGCAATCACTATTTTGTTCTTACACTTAAGAGTGTGTTTTGGAAGATGAGAACTGGAAGGTAGCTGCACCAGTATGAGCTCTCACAACAACTGCTAGAAAGCCTTAGAAATCCTGGCCTTCAGCAGGACAAATGAGGCAACCTAAAAGTAAGTCCAAGGAGGTGACTATAATTCAATTTGGGTTAAAAATTAGAGCAAAAAGAAAGGAAATTTCTTGATTATTTCTCTCAGCCCCCCTCTCCCCATAACCAGACCCAGGGTTTGGAAGCTGCTGCTAGCAGGCTCCCCACTTAGCTCCTTTCTTTACCAAGATTCCTGACCCACCAGGGTGCCACTCCAACCACTCTTCCAAATTTCTAGGCTATTTTTGTTTTTCCTCTGAGTAAGGGACTTAGACCCATTTAGAGTGACAATTAGCTAATCAAGCAAGCCACACCCAGCTTGGGAAAGACTGCTTGAAAGTTTTTTTTTTCTTTTGTTTGGTTTTGTGTTTTCTTTCTCAATCAGTTGTCTAGACTCAATGTGCATATGATAACTGGGAGCTGTCCAAGCTGCAGACCCACTGTTTGGGCTTTTTACTCTGCTCTATTTTACTAATACTATTAAATATGAATGCATATCCCTTTGCCCCCCCTCCCTCAGGCTGACCAAAATTAACTCTTAGTATAACTTCCATTGCAGGGTGACAAGAAGTATCACTCACTGTGAGAGAAACTTGTCTCACTTTTCATATTTCCTCTATCCACTCTCGCCCTTCTCCCACCTCCAAGCCAATTAAAAAAATAAAATAAAATAAAAACAACTCTGCTTTCACTGCTTTTTAAAATTTTTTTTAAAAAAATATTTATTTATTTATTTTCCCTTTTGTTGCCCTTGTTGTTTAACATTGTTGTGGTTATTAATGTCATTGTTGTTGGATAGGACAGACAGAAATGGAGAGAGGAGGGGAAGACAGAGAGGGAGAAAGAAAGATAGACACCAGCAGACCTGCTTCACAGCCTGTGAAGCAACTCCCCTGCAGGTGGGGAGCCGGGGGCTCGAACTGGGATCCTTACACAGGTCCTTGAGATTTGCGCCACGTGCGTTTAACCTGCTGCACCACCACCTAACTCCCTCACTGCTTTTTTAAAAAACTTTTTTCTTCTTTTATTTTCTCTCTTTTTTTCCCCTGTCTTCCTTTCTCCCTTGCTCCTCCCTCTGCCTTCTGAATTCACTGGTACTCATTTGTGAACTATTACAGGGAAGAAATCTGATTCAGAGCGGACTCTATTTGTGTTTGTCTCCACTCTACTTACCTTATCCTCTTGCTACCCCTAGAATTTTCAGTGGACAGTAGATTTGCATACTTGTATGTTCCTGCTGTCCCCTTTTCCCCTTTCTATTTCTTTTTCATTTGGATTTGGTTGCTATTTTTTCATGAATCAGAGACATTGTGGGACTAACTGGTATTGGTTAATCTGCTTCAGTCATTGTTTTAGTTACTATTGTAATCTGAGGGTGGTGATTGCATTTGTCATAAAGGCATTTAGTATAGTGTGGCTTGTACACAAAACACAATAACTGAGGAAAAACAGAACATAAAAATAAAAAACACATTAAAAATGGGTATATCAAGAGCAAGTAAAACTGCTACTACAATGAATGAAGAGCCCAGAAGAAACTACAAATCAGCCAGAAGTAACAATAGATAAGTAAAGGATACAAGCAATAATAAATTTATTAATCACAGAAATGAAAACAACTTTGGAGCAAAGGAATAGCAGTATTATGAAAACAACACATGAGACCCTCAAGGAAAATACTAACTACCTTGAGGCAATTAGAGAATTGAAAGCTGAAATAGCTGAAATGAAGAAAGCAGGTGAGGGAAGGGAAAGCAGACTAGCAGAAGCAGTAAACAGAATTAGCCAGACAGAAGATGATGTAGAGAAAACTAAGAAAGAGGTGAAAGAGCTCAAAAAGAGATTGAGAGACACTGAAAACAACAGCAGAGACATATGGGATGATCTCAAAAGAAGTAACATTCATATAATTTGCGTGTCAGAAGAAGAAAGAAAGGAAGGTGAAGCAAACATTTTAGAGGAAATCACAGAAAAAAACTTCCCAGACCTGAATAACAGAAAAGACATTAAGATCCAAGAGGCTAAGAAAGTCCCAAACAGAATGAACCCAGACCTGAAGACACCAAGACACATCATAGTCACATCAAAGAAAAGAAGTAAGGATAAAGAAAGGATACAAAAGGCTGCAAGAGAAAAACAAAAAAATCACATACAGGGGAAAACCCATAAGACTATTAGCAAACATCTCCACACAAACTCTAAAGGCCAGAAGAGAATGGCAAGATATCTATCGAGCCCTGAATGAAAAAGGGTTTCAACCAAGGATAATATATCCTGCTAGACTTTCATTCAAACTAGATGGAGTCATCAAAACCTTATCAGACAAACAACAGTCAAAGGAGGCAACCATCACCAAACCCTCTCTGAAAGAGGTTCTAAAAGACCTCTTATAAACAAATGTATCATCATAATACTTGCAACATATCAGAAAAAAAAAAACCTGTTGAACAATGGCATTACAAAACATTAAATCCATATTATCAATAAATGTCAATGGCTTAAACTCACCCATCAAAAGGCACAGAGTGGGAGGATGGATCAGAAAATGTAACCCAACCATATGCTGCTTGCAAGAATCCCACTTGACCCAACCTAATAAACACAGACTTAAAGTGAAAGGATGGAAAATTATCCTACAGGCTAATGGACGACAAAAAAAGGTAGGAACAACCATTATATCTCTGACACAATAGATTTTAAATTAAATAAAGTAATAAAAGATAGGCAAGGTCATTACATAATGATTAAAGGATCCATCAGCCAAGAAGATTTAATAATTGTTAACATCTATGCACCCAATGAGGGACTATCTAAATAAATCAAGCACCTACTCAAAGAACTTCAAAAATACATCAATAGTAATACAGTAATAGTGGGAGACTTTAACACCCCACTTTCACATTTAGACAGATCAACAAAGCATAGAATCAACAAAGAAACAAGAGAATTAAATGAAAAGATGGACACACTAGACCTATTGGACATTTTCAGAGTTCTTCACCCCCCAAAATTGGAATACACATTCTTTTCAAATCCACAAAACACATAATCAAGGATAGACCACATATTAGGACACAAATACAGCATCAACAAATTCAAGAGCATTGAAATGATGCCAAGTATCTTCTCAGACCACAATGGAGTAAAACTAACATTTAACAACAAACAGAAAATTAGTAAAAGACACAGAATTTGGAAACTAAACAACATACTGATTAATAATCACTGGGTCAGAGAGACACTCAAGCAGGAAATTCAAATGTTCCTGGAAACAAATGAAAATGAAGACAACATATCAGTATATTTGGGACACAGCTAAAGCAGTATTGAGACGGAAACTTATAGCCATACAATCACATATTAAACAACAAGAAAAAACCCAAATAAACAATATCAATGCACACCTTAATTACTTAGAGGAAGAGGAAGAAAGGAACCCTAAAGCAACCAGAAGGACAGAAATCACTAAAATTAGAGCAGAAATAAACAACATCGAAAATAAGAGAACCATACAGGAGATCAATGAAGCCAAATGTTGGTTTTTTGAAAGATTAAACAAAATTGACAAAACCCTAGCCATACTCACTAAACAAGAAAGGGAGAAGACTCAAAATCATAGAATTGTAAATGATAGAGGAGATATTACAATTGACACCACAGAAATCCAGGAAATAATGTGAAACTTCTATGAAGAACTGTACACCACAAAGCTAGAGAATCTGGAAGAAATGGAACAATTCCTAGAAACAAATGCTCTTCCAAAACTGAACCCAGAAGAACTACAAAACCTAAAGGCACCAATTACAGACAAAGATATTGAAACTGTTATAAAGACTCTCCCCAACAACAGAAGTCCTGAACCAGATGGCTTCACAAATGAATTCTACAAAACCTTCAGAAAACACTTAATACTCATACTCCTAAAGCTTTTCCATAAGATTGAAGAAACAGGAACACTCCCTTCCACCTTCTATGAAGCCAACATCACCCTGATACCAAAAGCAGATAGGGACACAACAAAAAAGAAAAACTACAGACCAATATCTCTGATGAACATAGATGCCAAAATATTAAACAAGATACTGGCCCAACAGGATACAGCAGCATATCAAAAAGATTGTTCATCATGACCAAGTGGGATTCATCCCAGGAATGCAAGGTTGGTTTAACATAAGTAAGTCAATAAGTGTCATTCACCACATCAATAAAAGAAAAGCCAAAAACCACATGATTATCTCAATAGATGCAGAGAAAGCCTCTGACAAAATCCAACATCCATTCATGCTCAAAACCCTACAAAAATGGAAATAGATGGGAAATTCCTCAAGATAGTGGAATCCATATATAGTAAACCTATAGCCAACATCATACTCAATGGACAGAAGCAGAAAGCATCCCCCCTTAGATCAGGGACTAGACAGGGCTGTCCACTGTCACCATTACTCTTCAGCATAGTGTTGGAAGTTCTTGCCATAGCAATAAGGCAAGAGAAAGAAATCAAAGGAATACAGATTGGAAGGGAAGAAGTTAAGCTCTCACTATTTGCAGATGATATGATAGTATACCTAGAAAAACCTAAAGAATCCAGTAGAAAATTACTGGAAGTAGGGGGACAGGCGGTGGCTCAGCGGGTTAAGCGCACATGGTGCAAAGTGCAAAATTACTGGAAGTTATTAGGCAATATAGCAAGGTGTCAGGCTACAAAATCAATGTACAAAAATCAGTGGCATTTCTCTATGCAAACGCTAAATCTGAAGAAGAAGACATCCAGAAATCAATCCCATTCTCTGTTGCAGCAAAATCAATAAAATACCTAGGAGTAAAGCTGAGCAAAGAAGTGAAAGACTTGTAAACTGAAAACTATGAGTCACTCTTCAAGGAAATACAAAATGATACCAAGAAATGGAAAAAAATCCCATACTCATGGATAGGAAGAATAAATATCATCAAAATGAATACTTTCTCCAGAGCCATATACAAATTTAATGTGATACCCATAAAAGTTCCACCAAGCTTCTTTAAGAAAATACAACAAAAACTACAATCATTTATATGGAACCAGATATCACGTAGAACTGCCAAAACCATCTTTAGGAAAAGAAACAGAAATGGAGGCATCACACTCCCAGATATTAAACTATATTATAAGGCCATCATAATCAAAACATCCTGGTACTGGAACAAAAATAGGCACACAGACCAGTGGAACAGAATTGAAAGCCCAGACCTAAACCCCCACACCTATGGACATCTAATATTTGATAAGGGGGCCCAAAGTATTAAATGGAAGAAGGAGGATCTCTTCAATAAATGGTGCTGGCAAAACTGGGTTGTAACATGCAGTAGAATGAAACTGAACCACCTTATCTCACCAGAAACAAAAATCAACTCCAAATGAATCAAAGCCCTGGATGTCAGACCAGAAACAATCAAATACTTAGAGGAAAACATTGGTAAGACACTTTCCCACCTAAACCTCCAGGAAATCTTTGATGAAACAAACCGAATTGCAAGGAAGACTAAAGCAGAAACAAACCAATAGGACTACATCAAATTGAAAATCTTCTGCACAGCCAAAGAAACTATCACAAAAACAAAGAAACCCCTCACAGAATGGGAGAGGATCTTCACATGCCATACATCAGACAAGAGAATAATCACCAAAATATACAAAGAACTCAGCAAACTTAGCACCAAAAAAGCAAATGACCACATCCAAAAATGGGCAGAGGATATGAACAAGACTTTCACTTCAGAGGAGATCCAAAAGGGTAACAAACATGAAAAACTGCTCCAGGTCGCTGATTGTCAGAGAAATGCAAATAAAGACAACTCTGAGATACCATCTCACTCCTGTGAGAATGGCATACATCAAAAAGGACAGCAGCAACAAATGCTGGAGAGGCTGTGGGGAGAGAGGAACCCTTTTGCACTGCTGGTGGGAATGTAAATTGGTCCAACCTCTCTGGACAGCAGTCTGGAGAACTCTCACAAGGCTAGACATAGGCCTTCCATATGACCCAGTAATTCCTCTCCTTGGGACATACCCCAAGGATTCCATAATGCTCAACAAAAAGATATATGTACATCTATGTTCATAGCAGCACAATTCATAATAGCTAAAACCTAGAAGGAACCTAGATGCCCAACAGCAAATGAGAGGCTGAGAAAGCTGTGGTACATATACACAATGGAATACTATGCAGCTATTAAGAACAATGAGCCCACCTTATCTGACCCATCTTGGACAGAGCTAGAAGGAATTATGTTAAGTGAGCTAAGTCAGAAAGATAAAGATGAGTATAGGATGTCCCCACTCATCAACAGAAGTTGAGAAAGAAGAACAGAAAGGGAAACTAAAAGCAGGATCTGACTAAATTTAGAGCAGGGCACCAATGTAAAAACCCTGTGGTGAAGGGGAGGGTGGCCATTGGGCTTCCTGGTGCAACGTGGGGGGGATGGAGGTGGGGGAGATGGACACAGTCTTTTGGTGGTGGGAATGGTGTTTATGTACATTCCTATTAAAGTGTAAACATATAAACCACTATTTAATTAATATGAGAGGGGAAAAATTGATCATATATCTAGAACTTCTTAAAACACAGACTGAGTCTTTTTAATACATAGGCTGAGTCTTTGATATGTTGACTCTCTCAAAAGCCTAGACCAGGGATAACAAAAGCAACCAGTAGCACAGCTATATACAAAATGCTAGATATTATACACCAAACCCTAACAAAGGGACTTTCCAAAGTTAACCCAATCAGCAAATAATGTGATGATAACAATAATTATCCATTGTCTTCTTGAACCCTAAGACAACAGGAACCTCACATTTCCACTATAGAGCCTATATTTCCCCCAGTCCTGGAACCTTAGGGTGGGGCCCACTTTCCTACGTGCTGCTCTCAATTCAAACAAAATAATATTGCATCCACAGATTGCAAACTAATCAATGCAATGAGTGCCACCACAATGTGCTTCACTTCAGACTGTGCCCAGAGACTTCAGGTGTGGAATGACAACCCTTCAGCTCCATCACTTGGGTGAGACCTTTCCTTTCATAGTATTCTCTAATTCCATTCCTGGTGGTCCACTCCCCAATAAAGTCCCCAAACCTAGATATAGTCCAGGTCCCCTGAGATAGAGCATAGGTTCATGTGTCCATAAATTAGGGGAAAAATATATACCTGAAAGCAAAAGTACACAAGAGCATGCAGGGAATAACCCCCAACACCTCATCTGCACTATTCCAGTCTTTAGGTCCATGGTTGTTCAACAGTTTGTTTGGCTTTGTATGTTAACTCTCTTCAGCCACCAGGTTCCAGATGCCAACAAGATGCTGACCAGACTCTCCTGGACAGACGACTCCATCAATGTGTACTGGAGCTCCACTTCCCCAGAGCCCCACCCTACTAGGGAAAGAGAGAGGCAGACTGGGAGTATGGATTGACCAGTCAATTCCCATGTTCAGCATGAAAGCAATTACAGAAGCCAGACCTTCCACCTTCTGCAACCCACAACAACCCTGGATCCATACTCCCAGAGAGATAGAGACTGGGAAGGCTATCAGGGGAGGGGATGGGATATGGAGATTGGATTATGGGAATTGTGGAACTGAACCCCTCTTATTCTATGGTTTTGTTAATGTCTCCTTTCTTAAATTAAAAAAAAAAAAGAGTGTGTTTTGATGATGTGTTGGGTTGTTCTCTGTCTCTGGGCCTGATGAGGGAGGAGCCACAAAGAGCCAACAGGCAACATCAGTGGAGTATCCACAGTCTCAAGGACAGAAGTCACTTTATTGGATTTTGCTACAGCTTATATAGAGCAAGATTATTTTGACCAAAAAAAGCATGAAGTGACCTTTAATCATAACATGTTTTTAGTGAAGCCTTAAAAGTAACTTAAGCTTACAGTCAACCCTTACTGTTTATGCTCTCAAAGGCCTTTCCTAGAACAGGTAGACATTTATGGCTTGCCTCCAGAAAACTAGTAAAGTTCATTCTTTGCCTTCAGAGAGAGAGAGAGAGATCTGTTTGCAGAATGCCATCAACCTATTTTTCTGGGTATTTCAGTCACTGAGAAAGGTCAACAGCACTGTCTTTTCCTCGCAGTGATGGATGAGTGACTAAGAAAACTGTACACATACACAGCAGGATTCTAAGGATACTACTCTGACACTAGAAATCATCTTCCTCTGGGTCCTGAAATTGGGGCAGCATGGAACATTCCTACTCATGACCACAGAATGTGAGCTCAGATCTACAGGGATGCAAAGGTCACATAGGCTTCTAAGCTGAATATGGGTCTTAGATCAGATCAAATTGATGGGGTCTGGAGTCAACAACATTTATACACCTTTGCCATAGTTGTTAGGAGCTACTGTCTTCCCTGATCCAGTTTTCTGGTCCTATTTCCAGCCATAAAATCATCATCTCCCCAGAAAATAACTTAGATACACCCACATATCAGATGTCAGGCTCAGGTAAAAAAAATCTATTATAGTCATGAGCTCTTTAGAATATAACTAAATAAGACTACTAACTATCAACAAAACGGAGACCCCCCCCCCAACTCTTCATATAAACTATTCCAGCCTTTAGGTTCATGATTAGTCAACAATTTCTTAGGCTCTGTTTGTTAACTCTTTTTTTAAGCCACCAGGTTCCAGATGCTAAGATGATACCAACTTTACTTCCCTGAGCAGATGACCCCACCAATGTGTCCTGGAGCCCCATCTCCCAAGAGCTCTGTCCCACTAGGGAAAGAGAGAGGCAGGCTAGAAGTATGGATCTACCTGCCAACGTCCATGTTCAGCGAGGAAGCAATTATAGAAGCCAGAACTTCCACCTTATGATCCCATAATGACCCTGGGTCCATACTCCCAGAGGGATAAAGAATAGGAAAGCTATCAGGAGAGGGGATGGGATATGGAGTTCTGGTGGTAGGAACTGTGTGGAGTTGTACCCCTCTTATCCTAAGGTTTAGTCAATGTTTCCTTTTTATAAATTAAAATAATAAAAAAGAAACCATCTTCCTCATATTGGATGGATCTTAAAAGAAACATGCTAAGTGAGATAAACAAACAAACAAACAAAAGCAGAAAAGGAATACTGGAAGATTTCACTTATAAGCAGAATTTAAGAAACAAGGGAAAATGCAAGGTAAAACTTGTGTTGGGGATGGTGAGATACGCTGCAGGAGTCTCTTATCCTCCCTTTAATTAATTAATTTATTTATTTATTTAAGAAAGGAGACATTAACAAAACCATAGGATAGGAGGTGTACAACTCCACACAATTCCCACCATCCAGTTTCCATATCCCATCCCCTCCCCTGATAGCTTTCCCACTCTCTATCCCTCTGGGAGTATGGACCCAGGATCGAGGGTCGTTGCCGGTTCTATCTCCTCCTTCCCTCTTCACTACTTTCTGTCTCTATCAACACAATACAGGAAAAAAACATGGCCACAAGAACAATAAAATTGCCTTGCAGGCACTAAAGCTCAGCAGTAACCCATTGGCAATAAAATAAAATATTTTTAAAGTTATAAAAAGAATAAACAGGAAGCCTAAGTTGAGGGGTAAGAGTAGTTGATAGGGGGGTGGAGCCAAGTTGGTAACTTGGAGACAACACCTGGCATGAGCTCTGCAAGGAGGCTGCTTTCAACCTGGGAAGTTCAGGTGAAGGTAGGAGTTCTGGGCCGGTGGATGAGGAGGGCAGGGGTGGGTCAGGGTGATATCAAGGAAGAGTCCTGCAATTCACCCTGGGCTTGCAAACAGAGGTTGTAAAGGACAAAGGAAACAGGGATTCAGGTGGGAGTCTTCAGGTTTGCTATTTCGATATGCACTGCCCCAGCCACAAGGACAACCCTTCATGCCAGCTACTTCTGGTAGGATTCCTGTGGAGATAATTTCTTTATCAAGATTCCTGCATCAAGTGGTGTCATCCAAAGGAGAGGGGAACATTTACCCAAGCAGTGGCTTTTTTTTTTTTAAGGGGGCTGGAGCTCCGAGCAACAGAATACCTGAACAATCAGGGCCTCAGTCTCACCTGGGTTAGATTACCTGTTTTCCTTCCCTCTACCCCTTGAGCTTGTTTGATAGTTGCTTCTTGTAATTGTTTATTTTTGCTTGATTTTGGGAGGGGAAGAGGCTGTGTGCAGCCAATCTGGAGTGGTTAAATCCGCAGACTGTTAGGATTTTTAATTCTATTTTATTGTATTATTATTTGCAGAAAGACAGAGATGAATATGGGATGATCTTACTCATAAACAGAAGTTAAGAAAGAATAACAGAAAGGGAAACTCAAAGCAGAATCTGACTGAGTTTGTAGTAGGGCACCAAAGTAAATATCTATGGGTGGAGGGTGAGGGTAGAAGTCCAGCTTCTCTGGAGGGGAGGAGAGCAGACCTTTAGTGGTAGGAAGGGTGTTGGTGTACACTCTTATTAACTTGTAGTCTCATAAATCATTATTTAATTTATATGAGCAGGGTAAAATGGATTGAATGTCTCAACCTTTTTGGACGCATAGACCATAACTCCGAGTATACGTTCCTTCAGTCTAAGCACTTAAAACTCAAAGTGGTAATCAAATTGAATTTTAACAGTGGCCTCAAATTGTTATTACATTTCTAATAATGACTTGTTCTTTGAAATATTAAATCTCCTAAAGGCTTAGACCAGGGAGAACAGAAGCAACTGGTGGTGTTACTTTGTAAGATAGAGCTGTATTTAAATAGCGTAAAAAGACATAAATTATGATGTTGTGTATGATACAGCAAATCCTAACAAGAGGATTTTCGAAGGTAACCCATTTGTCAAATAATTTGGTTATAGCAATAACTAGCTATTGCCTTCTTAAACCCTTATACAGCAGGAATCTTCCCCTTTCTCTAAATAGGCCTGTCTGTGTGCATTTAGTACAGAATTTTAAGTTTTTGAGATCAAAAAGTTGCAGGAAAAAAATTATGACAGTAAGAGATGGTCCATCGAGAGAGAGAGAGAGAGAGGGTATGACTTCTGCATTGGATTGGTTAATAAGTAATTTAGTTATTCTTTATAATGATTCTGCTGGGATTACATACTAGATGGAGGGGTGAGGTAAGCAAGGTAGCCTCCCTGCTTCCTCAAGTCTCATAATACTTTAAGACTTTTTATTTTGGTAGGCAACAGATAAAAAAATCATTTACTTTTCACTTTATTGAGCCATTATAAGTCTGATATTCTTTTGGAGGTATTTATTAAATTTTAAATACATTAAGGATGTTTCTGGTATTGTAACTGGATGTACAAAGAAATATGGCATGTAAAGAGCTTCAGAAAATAGTTTTCTTTCTTAATATAGTAAGATTCTGATCTCAGATTGCAATAAATCTTCAATTTTAATACTGCCATAACACATAATACCATTCACTATAATGAATATAAACAATTAAGGAAAATACATCTGTAAGCACACTTATGTTTTTATATGCGTGTATTATGTTTTTAAATATGCATATGTGTACATACAAGAAGAAACCTCTTTGGAGAATAGTAAATCTCAAAAAAAAAAAAAGTTGAACACCTATCACTCCTTTTAATCCCTCTGCTATGAACTAGATTTGGCCCCTCAAATTTATCAGTTCAAGTCTTAATTTTGCATTTAGATGTAGGAATTATAGAAACTTATTAGGTCTTGAGGGTAGAGCTTTTATTATTGGGACTTAGTCCTTATAAGACAGATGCAAGAAAAATTCTTTCTCCTCCTCTCTGTCTCTACCCACTTGAACCCACCCATTTGCATCTAAAAATACAGGAAAAAAGAAAACCATCTCCAAAACAGTAATAGCACCTTAATTTGCACTACATTTTCTGGTATTCTGATCTTGGTCTCCCTTTCTTTCTTTTTAACATTTTATTATATTTATTTGTTTATTTATTTATTGGATAGGGATAGTCAGAAATGGAGAAAGGAGCGAGAGATAAGGAGAAAGAGAGACAGAGTGACACCTGCATCCCTGCTTCGTCACTCATGAAGCTTTCCCCTTGCATGTGGGGACCAGTGGCTCTAACCCAGGTCTTTGTGCATTGTAAAATGTACACTCAACCAGATGTGCCACCACCCAGCCCCTATCTGACCTCAGGAATTCTAACCTTCACAACTAGAGTAACACAGCATGTACTGCTAAACCATGTGTGCGTTCCATCTTGCCTCCTGGCTTCTATGTAGGATTTTTTTTTAAATTAGTGACTTAATAAAGATTAACAAGATTGTGGGATAAGAGTGGTACAATATAGGATTTACATAAATAAATAACTACCTATAAACTCAAGTCTAGAATTGTGAGGGAGCCCAGTGTGGCTCACACACTATCATTTAGGACTATACAAAGTAGAGTAGTGCTGACCACTGGACCCTCTGTATTTTATTAGTTAGTTTCAAGATACAAAGCAATTCTAAAACAGCTTAAAGTCAGCAAAAACACAGTGGTTCAGGAGAACAAGTGATGTTTAAGGGGAAGAAATAGATAAAAAAAATATATGCCTAAGGCAGCTCCATTAGCTCTTTTCTAACTAACATTCTTTTAAGTTCTTTCTTAATTGACACCCCCACAGGAAGCTCAAGAGATTTATAGCTGCAATGTCACTGGGTCATATACCCCCTCATTCATATCAGACGTCAAACTGGCTGTGCCTTGGAGCTATGGCACTCATTGATGCCTATCAATATTTGAGGAGGTATGTATTCCTGCAGGTATGCAAAATAATTAAGCCATGAGTTGCATAAGCCCCTGGAGAAATACTAGCCTGGCATGCTAATATATCATCTCTGCATGTTCCCTAACAGCCATCCAACTTCTGATGTTTATTTGACCACCTGAGCTAACTAAGATAGAAATTGACATAAAAAAGTGGGCTGTTCCTATAATAGATAACAACGTGGAAGCACCTTTGGGAGTGGACAATAGGCAGAGACTTTAAGCGTTTGGGGGTTCAAACTATAAAGATTGACATGGAGAGAATTTTCAAGCTGATTTTGATACAAGTAAAAAAGGGAAGAGAAGTGCTATAAACAAAGCTCTTATCTTAAAGAATGTTGAAAGAAATATGAATGTAAAATTCCTCCTGGTGAAGTCTCAGTTGGAAATGAAAACATGTTACTGAACTAGTCAGAAAAGGTGGTTCTTGTTATGAAGTTACAAAGAACTTAGTAGAAGTTGTGTTTCTGTTCTGTTGTTTTGTGGAAGGTAGAATAGCTGATCGAGAAGAAACTCTGAGAAGTGTGTTGATGGTGTGGTGAAGCTCCTTCTGACAGCTGATAGTAAAATTCTAGAAGATATCAATGGAATATGTAAAGGCTAAGTAAAAAAAAAGGATTAGAAAGAAAATTCTGTTTATATTATTTTAAAAGTAAGAATGTGGGAGTCGGGAGTTAGCACAGTGGGTTAAGCGCACATAGTTCAAAGCACAAGGATGTGCGTGAGGATTCCGCTTTGAGCTCCCTGGCTCCCCACTTGCAGGGGAGCTGCTTCACAGGCCATGAAGCAGGTCTGCAGGTATCTTTCCCTCCTCTATCCATTTATCTCTGTCCTATGCAACAATGATGATGTCAATAACAACAACAATAATAACTACAACAACAATAAAAACAAGGACAACAAAAATAAACAAATACATATATATTTTTAAAAAGTAAGAATGTATGGAATACAACATTAAGGATGTGTGAACCAACCATTGTATAGATTAGTGTGGGTCTGAAATAAAGAGCTAGTCATTCAGCCTAATAGACAATGTCAATTTAGACTATAGGGGAAAGAGATCAGACAGGTGAATGTGGAGAACCTGTTAGGAACCCCGGATACCTCTCTGTGAGGATGGAAGGAGTTGATCTATAAGCATCTCCATCCCTCCCTGACCTCCATCTTGCTAGACCCAGAGGCCATAACCGTTCCTCCTCCACCTGGTCTGGATAAACCTGATTTGCTCAATGGAATGTGGATAAACCTGGAGAGCCCTTTCCTCATTCTTAAATCCCATGCCCTGGGTAAGGGCAAGTCAAGAGCCAGAGTCCTTAGAAGGAATATAGAATCTAACAATATCTGATTGGTTCTTGTTGTCAAATATTTTCCCCTATTCAGCTTGTTGCCTTGGCACCCTGCCCCAGTATAAACACTTCTTTTTACCCCATATAAACACTGCCTTTTCCTTTATTAAATGCACTATCCTCTTCCATAGTGTCCAGAGTCACTCTGTGTGATCACCCCCACTGCGGCCTGTTATCCTCCTCTGTGACACCTCTCTAGTGGCCAATGGAATGGTGGGCATGGGATGGACAAGGCAGGCCTTCAAGAACTTCCCCTGCAGGTGATACAGGGCAAGGCCACACAGCTATGTGACTGATATGGTCTCTAAAGATTGACTGTATATTGATCATAGAATATTTGCTACCTTTCAAAAGAAGAGTGATCCCAAATAATATTTAAGAAAAAGCTAGGGTCTGCTCTGGCTCCTAGAGCTCAATGAAAAAGGTTTTCAGTCAAGAATACCTGACACTGCTAGACTGTTGTGCAAACTAGATAGAGGAATAAAAACCTTCTCAGTCAAGCAATATTTGAAGGAATTACCTATCAACAACCCTGCCCTATAGGAAGTCTGAAGGGCTCCTATCAACCATAACAGCATCAAACATATGTCATCTATTAACACACACAATGAATTTGGAATAATGATATTGAAATATCTCCAATCCATAATATCAATAAATATCAAATTATCTGAACTCACCTATTAAAAGGCATACAGTAAGAAGATGGATCAGAAACCACAACACAGCCATATGTTGTCTGTAGGAATACCACCTAAATCAACAGGACAAGTAAAGACTCAAAGTAAAAGGATAAAAAAAAAATCATGCAAGCTAATGAACCAAAAAAAGGGGGGGATTAGGAATTATAATTGCATCTGACATAGTAGATTCTAAAATAAAGTAATAAGAGATAAGGATGACTCCCTGGTTTCAAAAACAGAGAAGAATATCGTCTTCATTTCAACAGGTCAAATATTCTCTGTCCAAAGTCTTGAGATCAGGGCTGCCTGGAGTTATGATCAGGGCTGCCTGGAGTTATGAGGTAGTTCCAATCCGTAGAGTTTTTGCCACATAACTTCCCCTCTCTGCCTGAATGATAGAGAATTAAGCCAAGGATAATTTATCTAGAATCTTACAGAAGTGCCTTGGAATTTCCCTTGCTAGGTTTTGGAATGGCTTGAGTCTCATCATTCTCCTTTCTTTTCTATTTCTCCCATTTGATCTAGGAATATCATTCCATTACTTATTCCACCATTTTTTGGAAATATAAATATATATTCATGCATTAAATGAAGAAGAGGAATTATGATTCAAAGCTCGAATCTCACCCATATGTAATTTAGATTTATATAGAATTTTGTGTGACTTTGAACTTAAGACTTGATGCTAGAATGAGTTTAAAACATTCAGTACTATTAAGATGTATGAGTATGTTTTACATTTAAAAGGGAGTGTTTTCTAGGGGCGATGGGTGTTGTTTTCGCCAGGCTAGGTTGTTTTCGCCGGGCTGGCTTCACGGGCGGGTAACACGACCAGGGACTCATGGTTGAGCTGTAGGCAATATCTCTTTATTCATGCAGGATGCAGCACAATCTAAGACGAGCTAAGCTAAACTCAAGGTAAAGTACTGTAAAACTCACAATGCTGTCTTTATATATACTTGCCAAGTAAGGTGGAAACAGGATGTGACATAGAGAGGGTGGAGAGAAAAGTGACTGGTGAAAATCAGAGTGTGACAAAGAGGGGGCAGATTAGGCGAGAATCCTATCACTGAACCACAAATGCCCTGGAGGGAGGGTGGAACTTGTTAACAGTGGTTATGTAAATAGAATGAAGTGGTTATGTAAATAGAATAGTGTTAAGCAGGGGGGATTTAAACCAAATGAAACAGAAGGGGTCTCATGCATACCAACAGATGGGAAGAATGATATCAACTAAATATGTATACCCCCTCATTCATGTGCTGAAAAATACTAGTTCCCAGTATGCTGATACTGGGAAGCAATACCTCTGATAATTATCCAACCATTTTGTGTGGGTTTTACCCTCAGAAGTGGGATTTGTGCTCTTTATTTATTATTTCTGGTAGTATTTCTCTTTTTTAAAATCACTTTATGGAGAAAATCTTGAATTATAGGTATGCTGTCACATGGGTACAGTTTTATCTCTTCAAGATGGGTATCAACACACTTCACTTCCCACCAAACCATCCTCCTCCTTGTCTTAGACAGGATACTTTATGTTCAACTCCCCTAAACTTAGAAGCTCCTTCTACCCTCCTCTCAATTATATACTCTGCTTCAAAAGACTACATCCTATTAAGGTTTCTTCCTCTAGTATTCCTTTCTATGTTCCTTACATCCCACCTGTGAGTGAGATTATCTATTATCTTCCTTCTTCTTTTGGATTGTGTCACTTAACATGATTCTTAAAGGATGAAGAGATCACATCTTTCTTCACTCTTCTCTCTCTGTCTCTCTCAACTGGGGTCAACAATGGTAGAGAATGTTCCATCCAGAAGGGAGGATGAACAACATACTCTATGCTACACCTGAGGAAGATGGGTCCTAAAATTGGGGCAGTTTGGAAAGTTCCTACTCATGACCACAGAATGTGAGCTCAGATCTACAGGGATGCAGAGGTCACATAGGCTCCTAAGCTGACTTTGTAATTTTAATAACCAAAAATAAATAAGTAAACATTTTGTTTGAGCTATGCTGACAGTAGCCAGAAATAAATAAACCAAGTATGTAAGCAATTTATGAGCAAAGGCTTAATTTGATCAAAATCAAGGGGAAATAGAAGGTAGAAATCTCTCCAATTTGATCAGTTGAACATAATATGAAAACAAAGCTTGGGTATCCTTGATCCTTCCTACATCACCCTCAATGCCACTTCTCTAACTTTTAAATAGGATTTGTTAGAATTCTTCAGGGTATGGACAAGAAATAATATATTTTATATTAAATAATTTTTAATTTTTGTATTGTCTTTATTTATCAGATAAAAGGCCCAGAAATAGAGAAGGAAGGGGTGATAGAGAGGGAGACAGACAGAGTGACACATGCATCACTGCTTCACCACTCACAACACTTTCCTTCGCAGGTGGGGACTGGGACTTGAACCCCAGATCTTTTGCATTATAATATGCGCACTCAACTAGATGTACGACTACCTAACCCCTACAAAATATTTTTAAGATATAGCTGAGTAGATTTATTTTTTTAAATTATTGACATTTAGGACATCAATTTGAAATTCATTTTGGACTCTTAAGAGGATAGGGCAAAAAAAATCACACAAAACAGTGCAAGTTGACAAGACAACACTTAGGAAAGTTCACTAAGTAGAATGGGTGCTTTGCTATGTACACAGACCAGCTTTGAGCCAGACATCACATGGAAGGTGCTATAACACTAAGTAGAATCTATGTCCCTGTGTTATCTCTGTCTCTCTGCTTTATATCTCCCTCCCACCTCTATCTCTGAATAAAAAATGTAGCTGGGGAGTGGAGAAATCAACTATACTTGAAACACTGACTGATTTGGCAGGGGGGTGGGAAGAAGAAAGGAAAAATATGACAAAAAGAGAAAAAAAATCAATCCACACTTTAGATTAGTATTGCATGCATTGTTCTAATCCATTTCATGACCAATGATCAGATTCAACATAATAGCCACATATCAGGAAGCACTTAAGCCCTGTCCCTTCACTTCCTTTTTCTCCATGCCCTAAAAACTCCACAGTCCCGCCAGGAAATAGTATCATGGAAGTGATGACAGGATCCCAGCTTGGTGGAATTAGCTCAGTTTGCTGCTGTGATTAGCCCATCAAACTGATTTGGGGTGAACCATTCTCTCGGGGCCACTAGGCAAAAAAAAAAAAAAAGCCTGACTTGTCAGTACTTGTCTGGCTCTGGGTTTAAGTTGGACTAGGTGATGTCACAATGTGAACAGTCACTGCATCTTTTGGCAAGGAGTGAACATAACTCTTCCTGTGAAACACAGTGCTTGTTGAACTGAGCTGTCCAGCCCCTGACTTGGAGTAAGCCTCCGTTCCCCATGTGCATTCATTTTCTTTTATGACTGTGTAAAAGAATCTCTGGCTTGGTTGCATCGAGAAATATCAACAACAACACTTTGAAAACTCCTGAAACCCAAAACACCCTTTTCTCCTTACATAAGAAAATACAAGGGGAAAAATATGGAGACAGACACCCCTCCCCAACCTCCTCAGCAAGCAGTGGTCATGTCAACAGTAAGAATAATTGATTTTGACAGAAAGGAAAAGAGTAATTGGAATGAGACTTGTTTAAATAACAGCTTAAATGTTCTTTTCCTTGCTTTCCAGATTACATGTACTGTAAAGCTGGATTTCTCCCTCCTGGATAGTTCACAGAGGACATTCTGTGTCCCAGTAGTTTGTGAGAGAAGAAGAAGAAGAACACAACACCTGTGAGTTTTCCCTTTTCTGGATAATTGTTGGGTCCAGATTCTAGCCTCCCATAAATGTATTGATACTTTTACCCAGATATTTCTCCTCCTCCTCCTCCTCCTTCTTCTTCCTCTTCCTCTCCTTCTCCTTCTTCCTCTTCCTCTGCCTTTTCCTCTTCCTCTTCCTCTCTTTCCTGTTTTCCTTCTTCTTCTTCTTCTTCATCTTCTTCTTCTTTTAAATCAACATTTATGATATGCCACTTTCTGTTTGTTTGATTTTGTTTTGCTATTCAGAGCTGGTTCCTCAAGGTTGAGTGATTTCACTGTGCCCAAGGTGAGATTTTCATTCAGTCTTATAGGAGAGATATCACAGCTCCAGAGCTTCCATCAATGATGTGACACTCCCATGTGGTGTGAGTATTTTTCTTTTTTTATTCTTATTTTTTTTATTTAAGAAAGGATTAATTAATAAAACCATAGAGAAGGAGGGGTACAACTCCACACAATTACCACCACCCAATCTCCATATCCCACTCCCTCCCCTGATAGCTTTCCCACCACCTATCCCTCTGGGAGCATGGAACCAGGGTCATTGTGGGTTGTAGAAGGTGGAAGGTCTGGCTTCTGTAATTGCTTCCCCACTGAATATGGGCATTGACTGGTCAGTCCATACTCCCAGTCTGCCTCTCTCTTTCCCTAGTAGGGTGGGTCTCTGGGGAAGCGGAGCTCCAGGACACATTGGTGGGGTCTTCAGTCCAGGGAAGCCTGGTCAGCATCCTGATGACATCTAGAACCTGGTGACTGAAAAGAGAGTTAACATACAAAGCCAAACAAATTGTTGAGCAATCATGGACCCAAAGCTTGGAATAGTGGAGAGGAAGTGTTAGGGGGATACTCACTGCAAACTCTAGTGTACTTCTGCTTTCAGGTATATATTTTGCAGTAGTTTACGGACACATGTGAACATATGCTCTCTCTCACAGAAACTGGTGTATATCTAGGTTTTGGGACTTTGTTAGAAAGTGAACCACCTGAGATGGAATTAGAGTAGACTATGAAAGGAAAGGTCTCACCCGAGTAATGAAGCTGAAGGGTTGTCATCCCACACCTGAAGTCTCTGGACACAGACAGTCTGAAGTGAAGCATGTTGAGGTAGCAGTCGTTGTGTTGGTTAGGTTGTGATTGGCAGATGCAATATTATTTGATATGGATTGGGAGAGGCATACGGGAAAGTGAGCCTTATCCTAAGGTTCCAGGACTGGAGGAAATACAGGGTCTATAGTGGAGATGTGAGGTTCCTGCTGTCTTAGGGTTCAAAAAGACAATCGATAGTTAATGTTATCATCACATTCTTTGGTAATTGGGTTAACTTTGAAAAGTCCTTTTGTTAGGGTTTGATGTACAGTACCCAGTATCTTGTATATAGCTGTGCTATTGGATGCTTCTGATCTATTTGGTCTAGGCTTTTGAGAGAGTCCGCATATCAAATACACAGCCTATATATTAAAAAAGATTCAGTTTGTGCTTTAAAAAACTTCGAGACATACAATTAATTTCCCCACTCTCATATTAATTAATTCATGATTTATATGACTACATTTTACTAGGAGTGTACATAAACACCATTCCCACCACCAAAAGACTGTGACCTATCCCTCCCACCTACTCCCACCCTCCACTGGCTCAGGAAGCTGCATGTCTACCCCTCACCACAGGGTTTTTACTTTGGTGCCCTACGTACAATTTGGTCAGGTCCTGCTTTTAGTTTCCCTTTCAGATCTTCTCTCTCAACTTCTGTTGATGAGTGGGATCATCCCATACTCATCTTTATCTTTCTGACTAAGCTCACTTAACATAATTCCTTCTAGCTCTGTCCAAGATGGGTCAGAGAAGGTGGGTTCATTGTTCTTGATAGCTGCATAGTATTCCATTGTGTATATATACCACAGCATTCTCAGCCACTCATTTGTTGTTGGGTACCTGGGTTGCTTCCAGGTTTTAGCTATTATGAATTGTGCTGCTATAAACATAGGAGTACACACCTCTTTTTGGTTGGGTGTTATGGAGTCCTTGGGGTATAACCCCAGGAGAGGAATTACGGGATCATGTGGAAGGTCCATGTCTAGCCTTCTGAGAGTTTTCCAGACTACTCTCCACAGAGGCTGTACCAATTTACATTCCCAACAGCAATGTAAAAGGGTTCCTCTGTCCCCACAACCTCTCTAGCATTTGTTGCTGCTGTCCTTTTTGATGTATGCCATTCTCACAGGAGTGAGGTGGTATCTTAGTGTTGCCTTAATTTGCATTTCTCTGACAATCAGTGACCTAGAGCAGTTTTTCATATGTTTGTTAGCCTTTTGGATCTCCTCTGAAGTGAATGTTTTGTTCATATCCTCTGCCTATTTTTGGATGGGGTCATTTGCTTTTTTGGTGCTAAGTTTGCTGAGCTCTTTATATATTTTGGTGATTAGTTTCTTGTCTGATGTATGGCATGTGAAGATCTTCTCCCATTCTCTGAGGGGTCTCTCTGTTTGTTTAATAGTTTCTTTGGATGTGCAGAAGATTTCAATTTGATGTAGTCCCATTGATTTGTTTTTTGCTTTAGTCTTCCTTGCAATTGGGTTTGATTCATCAAAGGTGTCCTTGAGGTGTAGTTGGGAAACTGTTTACCAATGTTTTTCTCTAAGTATTTGATTGTTTCTAGTCTGATATCCAGGTCTTTGATCCATTTGGAGTTGATTTTTGTTTCTGGTGAGATAAAGTGGTTCAATTTTATTCTTCTGCATGTTACAACCCAGTATTCCCAGCACCATTTATTGAAGAGAGCATCCTTCTTCTATTTAATCCTTTGGGCCCCCTTATCCAAGATTAGATGTCCATAGGTGTGGGGATTTATTTCTGGGCTTTCAGTACTGTCCCACTGTCTGTGTGTCTATTTTTGTTCCATTACCATGCTGTTTTGATGATGATGGCTTTATAATATAGTTTAAGGTCTGGGAGTGGGATGCCTCCATTTCTGTTTCTTTTCCTCAAGATGATTTTGGCAATTCTAGGTGTTTTCAGGTTCCAGATAAATGACTGTAGTGTTTTTTCTATTCTCTTAAAGAAGCTTGGTGGAACTTTGATGGGTATTGCATTAAATTTGTATATGGCTCTGGGGAGAATATTCATTTTGGTGATATTTATTATTACAATCCATGAGCATGGGATATCTTTCCATTTCTTGGTATCAGTTTCTATCTCCTTGAGTAGCGACTCATAGTTTTCCGTATACAAGTCTTTCACTTCTTTGGACAACTTTATTCCTAGGTATTTGATTGATTTTTCTGAAACAGTAAATGGAAGTGATTTCTGGATGTCTTCTTCTTCAGATTTAGTGTTTGCATAAAGAAATGCCACTGATTTCTGTACATTGATTTTGTAGCCTGATAGCTTGCTATATTGCCTAATAACTTCCAGTACTTTTCTGCTGGATTCTTTAGGTTTTTCTAGGTATACTGTCATATCATCTGCAAATAGTGAGAGCTTGACTTCTTCCCTTTCAATCTGTATTCCTTTGATTTCTTTCTCTTGCCTGATTGCTATGGCAAGAACTTCCAATACTATGTTGAAGAGTAACGGTGACAGTGGACAGCCCTGTCTAGTCCCCAATCTGAGGGGGAATGCTTTCAGCTTCTGTCCATTGAGTATGATGTTGGCTGTAGGTTTGCTGTATATCGACTCCACTATCTTGAGGAATTTCCCATCTAGTCCAATTTTTTGTAGAGTTTTGAGCACGAATGGGTGTCAGATTTTGTCAGAGGCTTTCTCTGCATCTATTGAGATAATCATTTGGTTTTTGGCTTTGCTTTTATTGATGTAGTGAATGACATTTATTGACTTATGGATGTTGAACCAGCCTTGCATTCCTGGGATGAATCCCACTTGGTCATGATGAGCAATCTTTTTGATATGCTGCTGTATCCAGTTGGCAAAGATCTTGTTTAATATTTTGGCATCTATGTTCATCAGAGATATTCGTCTGTACCTTTCCTTTTCTGTTCTGTCCCTATCAGCTTTTGGTATCACGGTGATGTTGGCTTCATAGAAGCTGGAAGGGAGTATTCCTATGTATTCAATCTTATGGAAAAGCTTAAAAAGTATGGGTACTAACTGTTTCCTGAAAGTTTTGTAGAATTCGTTTGTGAAGCCATCTGGTCCATGACTTTTTTTGTTGGGGAGATTCTTAATAACGGTTTCAATTTCTTTCTCTGTGATTGGTGCATTTAGATTTTGTAGTTTTTCTTGGTTCAGTTTTGGAAGGGCATATGCTTCTAGGAATTGTTCCATTTCTTCCAGATTCTCTAGCTTGGTGGCATATAGTTCTTTATAGAAGTTTTGCAGGATTCTCTGGATTTCTGTGGTGTCAGTTGTGATATCTCCTCCATCGTTTACAATTCTATTAATTTGAGTCTTCTCTCTTTTTTGTTTGGTGAGTCTGGCTAGGGGTTTGTCAATTTTGTTTAATCTTTCAAAGAACCAACATTTGGCTTCATTGATCTTTTGTATGGTTCTTTTGTTTTCGATGTTGTTTATTTTTGCTCTAATTTTAGTGATTTTTGTCCTTCTGGTTGCTTTAGGGTTCCTTTGTTCCTCTTCCTCTAAGTCCTTGAGGTGTGCAGTAAGGTCGTTCATTTGAGCTTTTTCTTGATGTTTAATATGTGATTGTATGGCTATAAGTTTCCCTCTCAGTACTGCTTTAGCTGTGTTCCAAATATTTTGATAGTTGGTGTCTTCATTTTCATTTTTTTCCAGGAAAATTTGAATTTCCTGCTTCAGTGAATCTCTGACCCAGTAGTTCTTAAGGAGTATGTTGTTTAGTTTCCAAATTCTGTGACTTTTAATAATTTTCTGTTTGTTGTTAAATGA
This sequence comes from Erinaceus europaeus, assembly GCF_950295315.1. Classification (NCBI taxonomy): domain Eukaryota; kingdom Metazoa; phylum Chordata; class Mammalia; order Eulipotyphla; family Erinaceidae; genus Erinaceus; species Erinaceus europaeus. Next base: position 180,345,130 of record NC_080164.1, read on the forward strand.
TAGTTTTAACAACTCCTACTCCACTGTGGTCTGAGAAGATACTTGGGATGATTTCAATGCTCTTGAATTTATTGATGCTGTCTTTGTGGCCTAACATGTGGTCTATCCTTGAGTATGTGTTTTGTTGATTTGAAAAGAAGGTGTATTCCAGTTTTTTGGGGTGAAGGACTCTGAAATTGTACAAGAGGTCTAGTCTGTCAGTCTCTTCATTCAATTCTCTTGTATCTTTGTTGGTTCTCTGTTTTGTTGATCTGTCTAAGTGTGAGAGTGGGGTATTGAAGTCTCCCACTGTTATTTTATTACTATTGATGTATTTTTGAAATTATTTCAGTAAGTGCTTGATGTATTTAGATGGTCCCTTATTGGGTGCATAGATGTTAATAATTGTTAAGTCTTCTTGGTTGATTGATCCTCTAATCATTATGTAATGTCCTTGCCTATCTTTATTAATTTATTTAATTTAAAATATATTGTGTCTGAGATGTGAATGGATGTACCTCCCCTTTTTTGTGGTCCATTAGCCTGTTTGATAGTTTTCCATCCTTTCACTTTAAGTCTGTATTTATCTTGTTGTGATGACGGATGGGATTCTTGCAAGCAGCATATGGTTGGATTATGTGTTCTGATCCATCCCCCAACTCTCTGCCTTTTGATGGGTGAGTTTAAGCCATTGACATTTATTGATATTATGGATTTAATGTATTGTAGTGCCATTGTGCAAAAAAAAATTTTTGTTTGCTCTGATATATTGCAAGTATTATAGCGATGTTCTTGTTTATAAGAGTTCTTTTAGAACCTCTTTCAGAGAGGGTTTGGTGATGGTTGCCTCCTTTAACTGTTGTTTGTCTAAGAAGGTTTTGATCCCTCCATATAGTTTGAATGAAAGGATAGCAGGATATATTATCCTTGGTTGAAACCCTTTTTCATTCAGAGCTCGATAGATATCTTGCCATTCTCTTCTAGCTTTTAGAGTTTGAGTGGAGAAGTCTACTGATAATCTTATGGATATTCCCCTGTATGTGACTTTTTGTTTCTCTCTTGCAGCTTTTAGGATCCTTTCTTTATCCTTACTTCTTCTCATTGTGACTATGATGTGTCTTGGTGTCTTCAGGTCTGGGTTGATTCTGTTTGGTACTCTCTGGGCCTCTTGAATCTTAATGTCCTTTATGTTATTCAGGTCTGGGAAGTTTTCTTCTATTATTTCCTCTAGAATGTTTGCTTCCCCTTCCTCTCTTTCTTCCTCTGGCAGGCCAATTATACGAATGTTACTTCTTTTGATATCATCCCATATGTCTCTGTTGTTGTTTTCAGTGTCTCTCAATCTCTTTTTGAGCTCTTTCACGACTTTCTTCGTTTTCTCTAACTCAGCCTCTGTGAATAATTCTGTTTTCTGCTTCTGTTAGTCTGCTTTCCCTTGCTTCAGCTTCTTTCTTCATTACAGTTATTTCAGCTTTCAGTTCTCTAATTGCCTCAAGATAATCAGTATTTTCCTTGGGGATCTCAACTGTTGTTTCCCTAATACTGCCATTCCTTTTTTTCAATGTTGTTTTCATTTATGTGATTAATAAATGTATTATTGCTTGCATGCTTTTCTTATCTATGGTTACTTCTGGCTGATTTGTAGTTTATTCTGGGCTCTTATCTTCATTCATTGGAGTAGCAGTTTTATTTGTTATTGATATACCCATTTTTTTGATCTATGTGCTTCTTTTTTTTTATGCTCTGTTGGTCCTCAGTAGTTGTGTCTTGAGTACAAGCAACACTGTACTAAATACCTTTATGACAATTGCACTCACCAACCTCAGGAATTACAATAGCAACTGAAGCAAGTATTGAAGCAGTTTAATCACTACCAGTTAGCCAAGCAATGTCTCCAGTCCATGAATAAATAGTAACCAAATCCTAGTGAAGAAGAAAGAGGAAAGAAATAAGGGATAGCAAGAATAGACAGTTATGCTAATCTACTATTCACTGTATATTCTAGGGGTAACAAGAGAAGAAAGGGAAGTAGAGCAGAGATACACACATAGAGAGTCCACTCTGAGTCAGATATCTTCCCCAAAATAATTCACAAATTCAGAAAGGCAAAGAAGAAGGAAGGAAGAAGTGTATGACAAGATAAAAAAAAAGAAAAAAGAAACAAGAGAGAGAAAAGAGAAAAGATAATAAAAAGAGCTGTAATTAAAGAGCAGTGAAAGGAAAGTTTTTTTTTGATTACTTTATTTTTAATTTAATTTTATTTTTTCTAATTAGCTAGGAGGAGGAGGAAGGGGCGAGTTTGTAGAGGAGGTAGGAGTAACCAGACAAGTTCCTCCCACAATAGATAAGATGCCCACTACCCTAGCAATGAAAGATACCCTAAGAGTTAATTCTGATCAACCTAAAGGGGTGGGGAAGATATATGTCTTTATATAATATTAATAGTAAAATAGAGCAGGGTTAAAAAAAACCCTGTCCCAGACTACCTCAAACCTCGTGAGCAGAGACAGCTGATTGTTAAGAAAGAAAAAAAAATTAAAAAAGAAAACCTCAGGACCAGACAAGGATAGCTGAAATAGACAGTTATGCAAATCTACTATCCACTGTATATTCTAGGGGTAGCTAAATTTGATCAGAGATACTCACAGTGAGAGTCCACTCTGAGTCAAAATTCTTCCCCAAAATAATTCCCAAACGTGTATCAATGAATTCAATGAAAGCACACTGTTTGGTGGTGTGGGGGATGGGCCCTGTGGCTTTAGAAGCTGTAGGATAAGGAAAAAGGATGACAAGAATGAGAAAAAGAAAAAAAAAGAGAGAGAAAAAAGAAAAAGATAAGATAAAGAACAGTATTAAAAGAGCGGTGAAAGGAAAGAGTTATTTATTTATTTGTTTTTATTTATTTAATTAGCTTTGTGGGGTGGGGGAGGTTGGCTATGTTGAAAGAAAAAAGGGTAGAGGTTTCAGAAGGGAATAGACTTAGAATGAATGATACTCCCTGTTGGGACAGGAATCTTGGTAAAGAAAGAAGCTCAGCAGGGGAGCCTGCTAGGAGCTGGTCCCCAGGGACTGGTTGGGCGGGGGAGGTGGTCGATGTGTGTTTTGGGGATAATAATTTAAAAGAAAAAAAATTTTTCCCATTTTTTTCTACTCTATTTTTTAACCCAAATTAAGTTATAGTCACCTCCTTGGTATCACTGCTAGGACCCCTTATTGACTGGCCTACTAAAGGCAGAAAATCCTCCCGTTTCCAGAAGATGTGGTCAGAGCTGAAGCCACTAGCAGCTTCTCAGTCTGCCATCTTCCTGGAACCTCCAGTGTGAGTATTTTTCACAGTCCTGGAGACCAGATTTGGTATCTAAGATCAAGATGTCAGTGGACCTCTTTGTAAGTCATTGTTTCTTCCTATCACATATATATATATATACTTTCTTTACTGGGGGATTAATGTTTTACTTTTGACAGTAAATACAATAGTTTGTATAACATGCATAACATTTCTCAGTTTTCCACATAACAATACAATACCTGCTAGGTCCTCTGTCATCCTTTTTGGATGTGTACTCTCCCCTGCCATTTACCCCAGAGTCTTTTACTTTGGTGCAATACACCAACTCCAGTACAGGTTTTACTTGTGTTTTCTCTTCTGATCTTGTTCTTCAACTTCTGCCTGAAAGTGAAATCATCCCATATTCATCTTTTAGACATTAGCTTTGGTCTTACTAATGTAGTAGTCCAACATCTTCTTGTTCTTGACCCTTGCCAATGTCTGTATCCCTACACACTCTTAAAGGAAGTACCCCTATTCTATTGATCATTATTTCTGGAACTCTGCATAACAGGCCATCGGCATGCTTGTTGGATTTAATGAAGGAAAACAACAAAGCTATTTTTCCCCAGTTTGTAGAAACACAGAAGTGAGAATCCAAAAGATGCTTGATAGACATATGTTGACTGAGTAGGTTATTTAATAACTTCTCACTTTTTTTTGAGTCAATAACTCAGTTCCATCTCTTTCTATTCTCCAGAAACCAGAGTGTTCTGGAGAACTATAATTTCTTCAGTTACTCTGTTTAGAACTTTAGATAGTACCATAGTTTTGCTGGTGAGTATTAAGAACCCAACTGGATCCCATCATCTCATGAAGATGATACAGTGTCTTTTTATTCTGGCTCCTCTGGAATATGAGACATCTGTTTTCAAATCTAGTAGCCAAAATTTTGTTTTTGGTTTATGTTTTAATCAACTCAAGAAACCTTCTAAGGTTTTAAGAACATTATTATTGGCCAAGGATTAGGAGATGGTTATTACTAGCAAGTTGGATTAAGTGAAATAGCTTCTGACATGTCCAAGAAGTCACAGCCAACAAGAAGGATGTTAGAGGAGATGATGGATGATTTCAACACCAAATAATGTCACATACTGGCATGTCACGTTGATGTCCAGAAGACATTGATCTTGCCTTTTATAATATATCAGTAAGAAATTAAAATGCAAGGTGACTTGAGTGTTGTATTACATATATGCTTTCCTTCTAGAAGCTGGTTTATTTTCTGCAGTTCTTTCAGATTAATTCAGAGTACTTAAAGATAACATTGAAAAGCTAAGCAAACATAGAAATAAAAGGAGATGAAAATAAAACTCCACTCAACTTTTATTTGAATTCTTTGATGTGACAGGTATTTTCACATTTAGAACCTCATTACAGCCTCATAACTACATTGTGAGTTGTGATTTTAGTATTCATATTTTAAAAATATTTTTATGTTTTGTTTACTTATTACTTTTTGTTGCTCTTGTTGTTTTATTGTTGTAGTTATTATTGTTGTTATTGATGTCATTGTTGTTGGATAGGACAGAGAGAAATGGAGAGAGGAGAGGAAGACAGGGGGGAGAGAAAGACACCTACAAACCTGCTTCAACGACTGTGAAGTGACTACCCTGCAGGTGGGGAGTTGGGGGCTCGAACTGGGATCCTTACACTGGTCCTTGCACTTTGCACCACTTGTGCTTAACCGATGCACTACCGCCCAATTCCCCAATATTCATATTTTTACTAAAGATTAAAAAAACACCTCCGAGGAGTAAAGAGGTCTATTTAATATCACATAGCTGGACAGTGACAGAGTAAAAATTTGGATTCAGTTTTTTTTTCTTTTGCTAAAAGTTCCAGGTTCTTTTAACTATATATTGTGGGGGAGATCATTCTTTCTTGTCTTCCCTGCTATAGATGAAAATTTTAGGTTAAATGACTACAAGTGTCTTCTCAGTGGTCTTCTAGGTAATGTGTAGTCTCCATAAATATTTGGCTTCGTAGCCTTAAAGGGCAGTTCCATTCTTGTAAATATATATATATATATATATTTGCGCCAAGGTTGCTTCACCACTTGTGAAGTGACCCCCATGCAGGTGGAGAGGCGGGAGCTAAAACGGGATCCTTATGTGGGTCCTTTTGGTTAAGATATTTGTTTATGGACTCCAGCATTCCTATAGTAATGTAGAATTTTAAAAGCAACAAAAAAAATTGGATTTGTGCTCACCTTAAAATATGACAAGACTATATATCCAGCATATATAGCACATATGATAATGTCGTGTGTGTTTGCTGACACATCCGTAATACCTTAAATGGTTCCTGAGTGTTATGAATAATCATACACACATTAGAATTTACTGATAAGGCTGCCATCACAAGGCAGCATAAGTGAGGTGGCTTATACAACAGCAGTTTATTGTCTCAAAACTCCAGTGTGTGGCAATCCAGTATCAAGGTGTCTATAGGGCTACCTCCTTTGGAAGCCTGTAAGGGCTGGATATGTTCTAGTCTTCTCTCTTTGTACTTGTAGTACTGGGTCTTTCTACTTTTGGTATACATAGTCTAATTTTTTTCATTAATATATATATTTTATTTATTTAAGAATGAAACATTAACAAAACTGTAGGATATGAGGGGGTACAAATCCACACAATTACCACCACCTGATCTCCATATCCCATCCCCTCCCCTGATAGCTTTCTCATTCTCTATACCTCTGGGAGTATGAATCCAGGGTCTTTGTGAGTTGCAGAAGGTGGAAGGTCTGGCTTCTGTAATTGGTTCCCTGCTGAACATGGGCATTGACAGGTGGATCCATACTCCCAGTTTGCCTCTCTCTTTCCCTACTAGGGTGGGCCTCTGGGGAAGTGGAGCTCCAGGACACATTGGTGGGGTTGTCATAGTCTAATTTTTTATTTTACTTTTATTTTTAATTTTGCATTTAGGGAGAGAGAGGAGAGGGAGAGGGAGAGGGAGAGGGAGAGGGAGAGAGAGAGGGAGAGAGAGAGAGAGAGAGAGAGAGGAAGGGAGAGAGAAAGGGAGAGAGAAAAAAAAGAAAGACACCCAAGACTCTATTCCACCTCTCATGAAGCTTTCCCCTTATAGGTGGTGATTCTGGGCTTGAACCTGGATGCTTATGCTTGGCAAAGGGTTTTCTCTACCAGGTTTATCACTATTAGCACCTAGCCCATAACTTCCTATTCTTATAAGGAAATCATACACATTAGACTAAGATCCATTTTAGTGACCTTGAGTCAGTTATTTCTGTAAGACTTTGTCTGGATGTATGTTTTATTTGGAGCCCTGGGTGTTAGGACTTAAACATATGAATTTTGAGGAATATGCAATTGACCCATAGCACATGTGCTTATGTGTACACACACACACACACACACACACACACACACACACACACACACACACCCCACCACCACCACCACCACCACCACCACCACACACCTCAGATGGGACATGTTTTTGAATTTGTTGTTTATGAAGAATACATTCTATATTATTTTCCTTCAAGGTTGGGAGAATATCTCATTTGAGCGTAAGATTAGCTCCAGTTTGGTCTCCAGCAATGCATGCACACACCAGAGTGGTGCTCTGCCTTCTCTCTCTCATAAACCTCTATATATTAATATGGAATGAATTAAATAAATCTTTAAAAACTTGAGTGGGGTTGGGTGGTGGTGCATCTGATTGAGTGCACATGTTACAATGTACAAGGACCTGGATTTAATCTCCCTGCCCCCACCTGCAGTGGAAAGCTTTGTGAATGGTGAATCATGTCTGCAGGTGACTCTCTCTCTCTCTCTCTCCTTTCCCTATTAATTGAAGTACAATAAATAAATGAAGATAATATATTTTTAATCTATAAAAATTGACTTTCCTGAGTGGAATTGTAATTCCAGTGATATCTGAACTTACTTGATGAGGGTTGTTTTTGTAATCCAGTATTTTCTCATGAATAAAACACCAGAAACTATCTTCTCCTTTTCATGAATGCTAAAGGAGAGCCCTGATACATGCATTCCAAAGACCAAGATACATCACTTACTACTGAGGTCAACCTTACTGCAATTCTGCCACTTAATCTTTCATCTATAAATTAGACAACATCACATGACCATTGTGAAGCTCCTGTGAACTCTTTTCCTACACTGAGTTCACTTACATTTTATTTTAGGGGAAAATAATCTGGAAAAAAACAAACTATTGTAAGTCTTGCTAAATAGCAGGACATGATCATTCCAAACAAAACTGTCTTATCCCTAAGCTTTCCTCTGACACTCACAAGAGTATATAAGATTTTCCACCAATTAAATCTGTTTGAAATCAACAAGTATTACATTATGTGGCCTCAGGGGGTATAAATATAAGGAGTTAAATAGAAAAAAAAAAAAGCATAGTAAAACTAACAAAGAATTATTCCCAGTGGTGGTGTCAACTTTTCTACAAGGTTAATTAATCATTGCAAATGAGTGTAACTGGAAAAGGTGACAGACAGATGAGAAAGCTCTGAATCTAGGACTTTAAAAATCCTAAGCAAATAACATAATCCATTGATTATAATAATGAAACACTCATAGTTACTAAATTCTTAGGAGTACATAAGGTCTTTCAAAGGGGAAAAAAAGATGAACATTTACTGTATATGTTGAAAATCTTTATTATCAAACATATAGGTCTCTGTTGAGTACATTTGTTCATTTAAAAATAGGTTTTAGGGGAGTCAGGCAATAGTGTAGTGGGTTAAACACAGGTGGCATGAAGCACAAGCACCGGCATAAGGAACCTGGTTTGAGTCCCGGCTCCCCACCTGCAGGGGCATCGCTTCACAGGCACTAAAGCAGGTCTGCCGGTGTCTATCTTTCTCTCCCCCCTCTGTAATCCCCTCCTCTCTCCATTTCTCTCTGTCATATCTAACAACTACTACATTGATAACTACAACAACAGGTAACAATGGCAATAAAAGGGAAAATAAATAAAATTAAAATAAAGATAGATTTTAGGCTTCCATGAAGTGCGACTATGGAGTAGAAGTGGATGGTACAGACTTTCCTCCAAAACAGTAAAGATAGACAATGAAGAAGTAAAGTCAGGGCCATAGAAAAAATGGAATATATATATATATATATATATATATATATATATATAGAGAGAGAGAGAGAGAGAGAGGCAGATAGATATGATAGATATAAAGTCAACTCATACCTGTAACCTTGGCAAAACTATTGTAGTTGCCATGGAGGGAGTGGGAACATGAGACTGGTGTTTGGAATGGTGTGAAATTTACCCCTGTTAACTTATAATTTTTAAGTCACTATTCAATCATTTTTAATAAAAACAAATTAGTTCTTAAAAAACAAAAATAGATTTTATAACATTTTTAACAAGGTAGTTTCCTTTTTTTCTTTTCTTTTTTAAAAATGTTATCTTTATTTACTTATTGGACAGAGACAACCATAAATTGAGAGGGAATGGGAATAATATGGAGACAGACAGACAGAGAGACCTGCAACACTGCCTTACCACTAGCAAAGCTTTCCCCCTGCAGGTGGGGACTAAGGGCTCACACCTGGCTTCTTTCTTGCTCATTGTAACATATGTACTCAACCAGGTATGCCACCACCTGGCTGCCTCATACTTTTATTTTCTATTTCAGAAAGGTTGTGGGGAATTATGTATATTGAAGTTTGCAATTCAAATGCCATCTTTGTATTTAAATGAGTCAATAAGTAATGTAAAGGGTTGACAGTTACTCCTTTGACATTTTTCTTTTCTTTTTAAAAATACTTGTATTAACTTATTATTGGATAGAGGCAGAGAGAAATTGAGAAAGTAGACAGAGAAAATGAGTGTCAGAGAAACACCTGCAGCCTTGCTTTATAGCTTGTGAATCTTCCCCCCTGCAGATGGAGACCAGGGGCTTGGACCTGGGTCCTTGTACACTGTAGTGTGTGCTCTTAATGAGGTGCCCCATCGTCTGGCCCTGATCATTTTATTCTAAAACATTAATATTAACAGAATAAAAATGGCAACTGGATAGGTCATCAAGGTAGCTTGCCTAGTGTTGAGACATGAACAGAATTAGCATATGAGTGATTCCACCCTCAGGAGCATGCAGTGGTTTTAGGCAAAACCACAACAGATGGCAGGTGTACAGGAAGTTATTTTAGCAAGTGTCTGGTGGAAACCACTCTCTGTTCCTGTTGCTCTTTTTTTTTTTTCTTCCTTTTTAAAAAATATTTATTTATTTATTTATCTCTTGTTGCCCTTGTTTTATTGCTGTCGTTGTTGGATAGGGCAGAGCAAAATGGAGAGAGGAGGGGAAGACAGAGAGGGGGAGAGAAAGACAGACACCTGCAGATCTGCTTCACCGCTTGTGAAATGACTCACCTGCAGGTGGGGAGCCAGGGATTTGAGCCTGGATTTGTATGCCACCTGCGCTTAGCTTAACCCACTGCACTACCGCCCGACTCCCGTTCCTTTGCCTGCTCTCCTTCCCTGGACACTGTGCTACTTCCCCCAGGTACCTGAACACATGTAGCCAAGCACTGGCAACTAGCTTAAAGACTCTAATCTCCACGCTATCATGAATAGCCGATCTCTGCCCTGGCACCTATTCTGCTGCCACGATTTGGTTTTTTGTACCTAAATAATTTGTGATGTAATAAACCCACTGTTTATTTAAACGCCTGGCACAAATCCTGTGCATTTTTTTAAACTACTATAAGTTGGTATATATTTCCTCTAGCATGAGCATGACCCAGCTTCCAGCCCCCAACATTGGAGAAAATAGATTTCATGACAGTTTTTCCTCTCTCCTTTCTTTCTCTCTTTCTCTCCTTTTAAGTGTGAAAATAGTCATCAGTGGACTTTTAGTTATGAAACTCAGTCAAGGACAAAAGAATGATAATTGAGATGGAAATACATATAGCTATTATTGATAATATTTTTATTGTCCCAGCAGGGTTATTTTTGAGACTGCTTAATCAGCTAATCCACCACTGCAGGTGTCCATTTTTATCTTTTCTTTCCCTTTATTTGATAGTATGGAGAAGAAATTACAGCAAAAAGGAGAGAGAGAGAGAGAGAGAGAGAGAGAGACCACAGCTTCACTGTACATGAAACTTCCCTTCTCTGCATATGGAAACTAGGGACTGGAGCCTGTGTCCTTGTGCATATTAACACGTGCACTCAACCAGGTGAACCACTGTTCAACGCTGATTAATATTTTAAAGTACTGAAATTTCCTCTCCAAACTCCAATCTAGGAAAATTAAAAGAAAGAAAAACTCAGATAATATCTCTAAGCTGTTGACTTTTACATTAAACGGTTATGCTGCTCCTGTATTTAATATTTCTGAAAATATCTATTAGGTAAATAAGATATTTCTTTTTAGACTCTTTGGAAACTAGCTAATTTTGTCAGCTTTATAGTACCATAGAGCTGATGCTGCATAATATATAGGTAAAAATAAGAAATTTAAAATCAGAAGAAGTAAGCAAAATATTGCTACCACCAGTAAAGATACACATACCTCCCAATCTTTTGTTTCAGAATAAATGAACATCCCTTTTAAGTAGAAAAGATACAAAAAAAAAGAAAAGATACAAAAGATCACAATCATCTTCCTTATCACTAATATATTACAAATGTTCAATTTGAAATGTTAGGCACTGACTTTCTCTTTACAAGGAGGAAATTTCAGTACTTAGAAATATTCTTGGTGGTTGGGCCATGGCAATTATGTGAATGCCAAATTTTACTTGCTAGGAAAATTATATATCTCTTCAGAGAGAAATCTTGCTAGTAAAGTACAGATCTACCTGTGTGTGCATGGGGTCCTGGGCTCATTTTCCAATGCTACATACTTTTGAACTGAGTAGTGCTCTATTTTCTCTCTCCCTTTCATAGGTATATTTGATTAAGTACTCTTTCTTTACTTGGTTTTGTTTGGTTATCTTTTCTCTAAGAGAAGAAAAACTATATCATCCACCTCCCATGCAGGTAGGAGCAGCCTTAAGACATGTATTTGTACAATTACATGAAGGTTGCAATCTCTGAGTTGTGTGTGATGTCCATTCTCCCTCCTAAAGAAAAGGATATATACGCACATATGATGCACATGGGTGCCAGTCCCTGTTCAGGGAGCCATTTGCCGGTCTAGCTTCATGGGCAGGAGACAGACGATCAGGGAAGCATTATCTCATTTATTAATCAGATACATCGCCTTTTATGCATCTCTTCACCGGAAGTGTCAAGGGAAAGGAAATGACTAGGAGAGGGGGTGGAGCAAAAAAAGAGCGTGAACAGAACATAGAAAACTTCCATCTAACCAGTGGGGATTAAACCAATACCCTGTAGGCAGGGCGGGACCCAGGTAAATAAACCACATAGTAAGTAATACAAGCGAACCTAATGTGATAATCAAAACAGAAGGTCTTATAAGCAGAATTTAGAAGCATACCAACACATGGGGATTCTGTGATACTGAGTTCTGAATTTGAAATGTTCTGTACATCTCTGATAGTAGACACTGCCATAGAACTGACTGGAAAAATAAGGATCAAAGTGTCATACAGAAGACTGTACTGTAAAGCATGACTCAATGTGTCTTATAAAAGAAAATTAATAAAAGTTAAAAAAAAATGGAGCCTCACATACCACTACCATGTGACTGTTGTGAAGGCCATTGGTAATTCTGCCAAGTCACTTACTAGAGCTCATTTTCCTGGACATTTGATTCCATGTGCCCCTTCTCCATGCACCTCTTTGTTCTACTGCACCAAATTTCTGAATCCTAGTCCTTCTCATACAGCCAAACACATCCTATTTTCATAAAAACACTATAAAGTCGCATTGAAGGAAAGCTTGACTGGAAGATAACAGAGGTGATTCTCATTCTCACTCCCTCACTGAGCCATTGAGTGGCCCTGGACACATTCCCTTTTTTTCTCTATACCTCAGCTGACTCACAGATAGAGGAGATAATCCCGAGAAGCTAGCTCAAGGCTCATAGTGTATAACTCCAAGTTCATCAAAAGGACATTGAAAAGGAGAAATCCTGACTGCTTGCCTCTAGGAAAAACTTAATTAAGATATCACTCTGCGAAAAGGGTAAAGTGAATCTCAACAACATGACACTTGTCTTTGTCTATAGTTGGCTGTCTGAGCTCCCTGTTGGATTCTATAAATTATCTTAGGATGCAGGCTAATTGACACAGTTGACAAGAAAGCTCTAAAGTTAAAAAATAAAGAATCCGGAGTGAGCCTGGGTGATGGGAGATATGAGACAGAAGGAGGGAAAGCATTTGAAAGTTCTGATTTTTTTTTCATCTCTGTAAGCACAACACATCAGAGTGGATACATTTAAAAGAAAAGTAGGTGGGATGGTGAAATAACTCTGCTGAACAGTGTTCTAGATATATCCTGCTGTGACTCTATGCATCATTTACCTAGAATTCCCTGTGTATCAGATTCCATGCTAAGATACTCCTAGATGTGATCTTATTTGAATTTAATAATGGGCTTCACCAGCCAACTAAGGGATGTCAGCCAAAACTGAAGGGCATCATGGTCTTCAACCTATGGAAAAGGGATGAATCTAAGAGTTAGTAGATAATTGAGTTAAGTTTTTTTTAAAGATTTTATTTATTTATTTATTTGTTAATGAGAAAGATAGGAGAAGAGAGAGAGAGAGGAAGTACCAGACATAACTCTGGTACATGTGCAGCTGGGGATTGAACTCAGAACCTCATGCTTAAGAGTCCTCTGCTTTATCCACTGTGCCACCTCCCTGACCACGAGTTAAGGTTTAAAGCCAGTTCATAAACACCCCAAAATGTGGTCTCAGCAACAACACTTTCTTGACTTTATGTTTTTTCTCTGTCCTAACACCCCAGTCTCACCCTGCTCTGCCTTAACATTGAACCATAGGGGGTGCTCCTTGATTAAACTTGAGGGCTTGTTGTGCTGAGGTCATTTCAATCTGCCGGCATCCAGGCCTTCAGTCCCCCACCTCCTGCTATGCCGTCCCCTGTGACAGCAGTGCATCTGCTCTCTGCCTTGCATGTCCCCAATTAGAGTGACTTCATGGCTTCTCTTAGCAGCCTGTTCCATTGCCTAACTGCTCCCAGGGGTCTTGCATTTTCCCTGATATTTAGCTTCCATAGTCCTCATTGCAGCTTACAGCTTGTTAATTCTCATTCTGCCCTTGCTGATTAATAAGGAGACTGATCCTTGCCCTTCTCCTTCTTTTTATGAATGTGTCGGCAGAATGATGGCTCCCTTCAGCAATCTTTCCTCAAGCCCAGGCTGTTCCAGTTCTTTTTACCTCCCTGCAGAGGTCTTGCTCTCCAAGCCTGGGACTATTTGTGTCCCACTCCTCTCAACTGTGTCAATTAGCCTGCGTCCTAAGATAATTTATAGAATCCAACAGGGAGCTCAGACAGCCAACTATAGACAAAGACAAGTGCCATGTTGTTGAAATTCACTTGCCCTTTTCACAGAGTGATATCTTAATTAATTTTTTCCTAGAGGCAAGCAGCCAGGATTTCTCCCTTTCAATGTCCTTTTGATGAACTTGGAGTTATACACTATGAGCCTTGAGCTAGCTTCTCTGGATTATCTCCTCTATCTGTGAGTCAGCTGACGTATAGAGAAAAAAAGGGAATGTGTCCAGGGCCACTCAATGGCTCAGTGAGGGAGTGAGAATGAGAATCACCTCTGTTATCTTCCAGTCAAGCTTTCTTTCAATGCGACCTTATAGTGTTTTTATGAAAATAGGATGTGTTTGGCTGTATGAGAAGGACTAGGATTCAGAAATTTGGTGCAGTAGAACAAAGAGGTGCGTGGAGAAGGGGCACATGGAATCAAATGTCCAGGAAAATGAGCTCCAGTAAGTGACTTGGCAGAATTACCAATGGCCTTCACAACAGTCACATGGTAGTGGTATGTGAGGTTCCATTTTTTAAAACTTTTATTAATGTTCTTTTATAAGACACTGAGAAATTTAGAGGGAAATAGGAAAGAAGAGAGACAGAGAGACATCTACAGATCTGCCTTACCACTTGCAAAGTTTCCCCTCTGCAATTAGAGTTGGAGGGCTTGAACCCAGTTCATTGTTCATGGTATTGTATGCACTTAACCAGGCGCACCGCCACCTGGCCCAGTTTTGATCCCTAGCACAACATATACCACAGCTGTCTGTTGTGCTGGTCTCTCTCAAAAGAGTTTTAAAACTCAGCAAAGTAGGTTATGCATGTCACCTAACCATATTGACTATTGGATTATGACCAATTTACAAATAGAGTTAGAAACTCAAAGAAGACTCCATATACACAGGTTCTTCTTAGAAATGACCAATAATACCTGCCTCCCCATGTTAGTTGAGCTGAGTTATGGAAATATCCTGATTTGATTTCTACCTTCTCTTCCCATTTAATCATTTCTTAATAACTTTACCTATGACAGTTGTCCTGGAGAACAGCACACATGCTTGCCATCTGTCTGGAAAGAATGGTGAGACATATGCATATTTCAACAAAATGCATACAGAAAGTGGGAAGTGTGTTGATACAGGTGAAGTAAAGTAGTGGGGTATGCAGAAAACTTTCAGTGTTTTGGGTAGATTTCATAAGAAAATGGCAGTCATGGTTGGTCTAGAAAATTAAGATGTTTGGCTCCTGTGAATTGTAAGATATAAAAAAAGAAAAGAGAGGAAGAAAGAAAGAAGTAGAAAGAGAAAAAATAAAGAAGGAAAGGAAGAAAAAGTTCATTTTATTCTATTTACTGTTTATTGTATTCTATTTACTGTTCACTGTATTCTATTTACATAACCAGCTAACTAAGCAATGCTCTGCCTCCAAGGCATTGATTTAATCCTCACTGTTTTGCACGCTTTTTCCTTCTCCCCACCCCCTATCCTAACTACATCCTCTTCGGACCTGACACTTCCACCTCAGGATAGATAAGGACAGGATTGTGATTAGAGATAGCTTTCATTGAACTGCATTCCACATGAATAAAGACTGAACTGCATACCACTCAGCCATGAGTCCCTGGTCATCTCTCTCTCCTGCACACAAAGCTAGCCTGGCATAATGGCGCCCGAACAGGGACAGGAATCTCAACTCCACACACATGCAGCAGACCAAAGGAGGCCAGATAACTAAGTTGCCATGGCCTACCTTTCTACTTATGAAGAGGTTTCCCAAAGCTTCTACTCTTTTGTCAAGAGACAGTTTCTCTGTCTCTGGAACATTTTGCTCTGGGCCACACTTTGGTTCCCTGACCGGGAACTTTGGTTCCTTATGACTGTGATCATAGAGCTTGGAAGATGCACGGAGATTTCTCCTTGGATTTTCTGGATTCCCTCTCCCATGTTTCCTGAGGAGAAGGACTACATTTTGCTCCGGGCCACACTTTGGTTTCTTATGACCATGATCGTAGAGCTTGGAAGATGTATGGAGATTTCCCCTGGGACTTTCTGGACTTCCTCTTCCATGTTTCCCATGGGGAAGGACTACTGTCTCCAGTACACTGGCAATACCCAAGAATGGAGGCACATGGTTATTTCTACCCTCCTGATTTGATTCTTTCTTCAATGGGAAGACACTTTTAAAAATGGGTGCCTGCAGCAATCTAGCAGGAACCGTCAGAAGCACCCTAAATGGAATTAGGAGGAGATTTTTGGACTAGGATGCCCTCCGGGGACACATGATGCTACATGATGAGATCTAGATAATCTGGTTCAAGGTAAAAGAAGCAAAGCTGCCTATGGCTTTTCTTTTGATTCCCCATACGTCGTTGTTCTTTCTGAATATCTTAAGTTTGCTGTCTTCTTTCAGTTGCGTTTTGTAAGAGTGTGATTTAAATGACTAAATTTTTGTATGACATTGACTTAAAAAAATGCTGGATGCAGCTATGATTTCTAGAGACATCCAGAAATAGACCAAAAATTGTTTTTTTCTCTTTCGATTTTTTTTTTATGTCTTGGCATAAATGTGAAATGTTTAATACTGAAAACTGTATGAATATGGGTGGGGTAGATAGCATAATGATTATGCTAATGATTCTCATGCCTGAGGCTTCTAACCATGGTTCTTCTATTGAGTTTATACTGTTTAAACAACCTTAAAAAGTTTTGTTTCTGGAGTTGGGCTGTAGTGCAGTGGGCTAAGCACAGGTGGCACAAAGCACAAAGACCGGCATAAGGATCCCGGTTCGAACCCCGGCTCCCCACCGGCAGGGGAGTCGCTTCACAGGCGGTGAAGCAGGTCTGCAGGTGTCTATCTTTCTCTCCTCCTCTCTGTCTTCCCCTCCCTCTATCCATTTCTCTCTGTCCTATCCAACAACAACAACAACAATAATAACTTACAACAATAAAACAAGGGCAACAAAAGGTAAAAAATAAATATAAAAAAAAAATTGTTTCACAAGTAAGTGAATTACAGCTGTTGTCTTCACATAAAAAAGCATCTGCTCAAATGGAACCCCTGGAAATCCATTTGGCCCCCTGTTCTCTGACATTGCTCACAAGATGGCATGACTACAGCAGACCTCGAAACCAATGATTTTACCTGGCACGACCTGAAAAAACTGATTCACAGACTCCAAAGCTCACTCTCGACAGAAAAGCAGAATTCTGGTGGCTGACCTTCCCCATCGAGACAGACATGCAGCATTTCGTCCCCTGCCATTTCTTCCATGGTCATCTGCTTTAGACTGACACTTCTATCGGACTTACTGGTACACCTCTTGGACACTTTACATAACTTTACAGCAATTTTCTCTTACGCTGCTGGATTTCTCAAAGACTGACCTCAGCAGTGCATGGACATTGCAACCAAAGCCTTGGGACTCTATAGGAAACGCCCCATCACCTGAAGGCTCTTCCCACAGAGGCAGGAAACGCCCTTTGAGGTAATAGATGCCCCCAGAGGCAAGAAATGTCCTTTTGCCTGCTAGGCCTTGCCCTTTGAGGCAGGAAATGCTCCCCTCGGGCCTCCCTTTGGCATCACACTGGTTCTTGCTGCTCTCTTACTTGTTCCTCTATGTCTTGCACCAGTTCTTTTGAAAACGCTTGTATGATATAGGTTTCTGTTCACCTCACACTCCTGATACTATGGCCATTAATTAAAAAGAAAGGGGTAAATGTTGGTATGCTTCTAATTCTGCTTCTAAAACCCCTTCTGTTTCATTGGTTTAATCACCCCCTGCTTAACACTGTATTCTGTTTACATAACCACTGTTAACTAAGCACCGCCCTGCCTCCAGGGCATTGGTTTAATCCTCATTGTTTTGCATGCTTTTTCCTTCTCCCCACCCCCACCCTAATTACATCCTTTTTGGACCTGACACTTCCTCCTCAGGATATATAAGGACAGGATTGTGATTAGAGATAGCTTAGATTGTGCTGTGTTCCACATGAATAAAGACTGAACTGCGTACCACTCAGCCATGAGTCCCTGGTCGTCTCTCTCTCCTGCCCGCGAAGCTAGCCTGCTAGATACCTTGAGGGGGTAATGTGGTGGTGGAGGAGTCATTTTTAAAACAAATCAGGAGATTGATATGTAAATAATAATACATGGAAATATGGTGGTTTTGGGGTCTTGCCTAACTCAACCACATCTGTACAATATCCCAACAGGCATAGATTTCAAGTTTTGGTTAGAGGGAGAATTAAGAACTGAATAAAGTGTGGAAAGTCATCTTATTGAAGGGAGGAATCACAAAGGAGTGAAAGATCATGATAAACCAAGGCATTTTTTTAACCAACATTTAAGGTCAAATGTAAAGACAGCTTTTAGATGTTCCATTGCCAATAAAATTACTTTATTGCCCACCTTGCCCAGTCAATTCCAAGTTTCTTGAGCTTTCCCAGCTGAAACCAGTCATGATGAAGCAGGGCTAAGCTTCTTATTGAACTTAATTTGAACCTTGACACAGAAAATAAAATAGCAGTTGTAAACTCCTGAATTTAGATGTGGTGGTGTTGCACTTCAATAAATAAATTATGTGGTATATGAGCTGCTGTGATAGTAGTCAGAATTAGGGAGAATGAAGGTAGAGGAATAGAAAAACGTCACTGTCACAGCCAATTAGAAGGTGATGAGAGAGTGGATTGGGCCACTCTCACAGAACAGTGAACCAAATTCGAGGGGAATCAAAAAGACTGGAGTCAAATAAAAAGCTCCTTTCTCCACCACCCACTTCAGCTTAAGTAGTTTTGATTTCCAGCAGATTTCCCTCACAATTTGGTTACTGTTACTCTCTCTCTGTTTATTTTCTAGAAGCTGAGAGAATGAGAATCAAAGCTTAATGCACAGATGCATATGTACTTTTGTTCTTTAAGAGTAGTCATGATTCTGGGAGTCGGACTGTAGCGCAGCGGGTTAAGCGCAGGTGGCGCAAAGCACAAGGACCGGCATAAGGATCCCGGTTCGAGCCCCGGCTCCCCACCTGTAGGGGAGTCACTTCACAGGCGGTGAAGCAGGTCTGCAGGTGTCTGTCTTTCTCTCCTCCTCTCTGTCTTCCCCTCCTCTCTCCATTTCTCTCTGTCCTATCCAATAATGACAACAACAATAACTACAACAATAAAACAACAAGGGCAACAAAAGGGAATAAATAAATAAAATAAATATTAAAAAAAAAAAAAAGAGTAGTCATGATTCTAGTAGCTGTTTTTAGTGGGTATAGTAAGGTGGGGATAAAGGGTAGATAGCATAATGATTATGCAAAGAAACTCTCATATCTGAGGCTCTGAAGTCCCAGATTCAGTCCTCTGCACCACCATAACCCAGAGCTTATCACTGTTCTGGTAAAATAAATAAATAAATTCAATAAATAAATAAATACATAAAATAAAATGGCTAAAGCACATATAGCATCCAGATTTGTCGACTGCTTGTCTTCAAAGTCTCAATACATCTTATTTGGGAAAAGTTAAGATATTTTATTTGCATAGAACTTTTTCACTTACTAGTTCTGGAGGGTAGAGTGTGGTCTTGACTTAGGATTCACTGTAATGAAGCTGGGGGATTTGGTTGTCTTTATGTCTCAGTCTCCTGTGCTGATAAAACTTGAATTATCATTCAACTGAGATCTTTTCCAACCATGAAATTAGGATTCCAGTCAATTTTCATAGAGCTCATAGAGCTCTGTCACTCTTGTATAGATTTTGTGTATGTTTTGCTATCAGATCTGTGCGGAGTACTCAGTTCAGGTCCCACTTACCTCCCTTGTTTCTCATAGAGACTTTTTCGTGTTTAACTGATAGCCTAGCTCAATGAAGCTTTGAACATTAAAAAAAAAAAAAAAGGCTTTCTCAAACTGGGAGTATGAATGGACCTGCCAACACACATACTCAGAGGGGAAGCAATTAAAGAAGCCAGACCTTCCACCTTCTGCACTCCATGGTCTCCATGGGTCCATACTCCCAGAGGGATAAAGAGGGGGAGGGTTCTTAAGGGAGGGGATGGGATACAGAGTACTGGTGGTGGGAATTGTATGGAGTTGTACCCCTCTTATCCTGTGGTTATTGTCAGTGTTTCCTTTTTATAAATAAAAATTAAAAAAAAGAAAAAGAAAGAAAAAATAATCAACAAATACAAATTAAAAATCAACTTAAATACTGAGTATCAAAAGAATAAGATAAAGTATCAGAGAAGTCCCATATTCATGGAGATAGAAATCCAATTTGCAACCACAACAAAACCAATATTAAATCACTAAAAAAAAAAAAAAAGAAAGAAAAATAGATATCACCATACAAATTTATGTCAATAAACTTTTTGTGAACAGTGATATTTCCCAAAATCTCTCTGGATGAAAGATGTTCACTGTTCCTCATCTCTAATCCTGATCCATAAATAAGTACATCCTTAAGTAAATTAAAAGGCAAAAAAGTCACTCTTTGCCTCATAGATATGATGAGTCTATGTTTTATAGCACCATTGAGAAAATTCAATAATGTGCATTGGCAAATAAAAAAAAAAAGATGCCTGTCACATTTCTGGCACCCCATATCTGTAAGCAGGATAAAATGAAGACTTTTTAATGATAGTTTATATTTTGCAATATATATATATATATATATATATATATATATATATATATATATATATAATAGATTATTGGTTTAATAATTACCCTGACAATATAACTGTTCAGATGAACTTTTTTTGATTATTTTATTTTCTGTTATTTGTAAATAGAAGAGTCCATTATTGTTCATGAATTTTTCAGACTCATTTCCATGGTTACCTTAAGTAGCTGAGTAGAAGCTTAGCCCTATGAAATAATGACCCAATTTAAGTTGCTGTGTTTTTGTAAAGCACTGGAAAAGAGGAAAGCACTTCAAAGTAATTAACATGAACATGCTCAATTACGTTTTTGTGTTATATGCCAACACCACTGCCTAGAGATTCTGAAATTAGACATCTTAGGACCCCCATCGCCAGCACAATGAAGCCCCAAGGTGTCTCCCCCTACTCTCTCAAGATGCTCTCAAGAAGTCTTAAAAGGTTAAAAACTAAGAAAACAGTAGCAAAGAGGGGGGAAAAAAAACTCCAATCTGGCCAATGGATGGAAGGACAGGGTCACTGAATGTAGCCTTATTCCTGCTGGCCTTGTTTCTTTCCTACCCAAGCTCCAAAGTAAGCGGACTTTGTAAGCACGAATGAAATACACAACCCCCTTGTGACTGTGAGCAGCAAAGCATTCTCCATTTGTGGTTTTCTTCAAATGAGGCTGCTTGGAATATGTGTTTGAAAACACTGAGCCTCTTTATTAATCAAGCACTTCACTCGCCCTGCCAGCATAATGTTTCATTGATGTCAAAACTCCCTTAAAAATGGTTTGGGGAGCCACTTCTTGTACACAACCTTCAACAGAAGAAATATTTTCAGAATTGTAAATAGAATAATTGAGGCAAATATTTGCCCATTGGATAGCTTCTGTAATGGCTTTAATTTTTTCAGTTGCATTTTAAATAGGTAGATCTGGAAACTGGTGGTAGGGATGGGGTGGAGGTTGGGGGTGCGATGGGGGTAGAAAATACAACTTCCCCCAAAGTGGACTTCTTTCTGAGAGGTAGGTTGTAAACTGGACAGATGAATAGCTCAGAGGAGAGAGACAAAAACTCATTTTGAAAAGATAGATGTAATCTCAGGTGAGGGAATTCATGATTAAAGTTGTTAGCCTATCAATGAATGTTGAAGTCTCAAAGAGGTGAATTTGTTTAAGTTTACATTGCCTAGAGCACAAGTAATGAGACTCAAAACTCCATTTTCCTTCTTTCAGGAGGTCAGGATAAGTTGACCCACTCTCCCAATTCTGTTCTTCTCAGTCTACAGGTCTGGAGTTCTGATTTACCAACATAGAAAATGTATTTCTTTCTCTTTCTATGTTCATGGGGACAAGTGAAAGACAAGCTGCCTAGCTCCTTATTCACAAGGAGATGTTCCTTCAGAAGCCAGACTACTTTTGCCATCTAACCTGAAAGCATGCTGCCTCTTCACATAAAATGACTTCACACAGAGAAAAAGATCATCAAGTAGATTGAAGCAGAATGATGGTGTCGTCCCCACCTAGTACTTGAACTTCAAATACTTGATCTTACATGACAGTAGTTCTATGATGTTGTTGACCTTTTTCCCCCTTTGTTGTTCTTGTTGTTCATCCTTGTTATTATTATTGTTGTTATTGCTACTGTTGTTGGATAGGACAGAGAGAAATTGAGAGAGGAGGGGAAGACGGGAAGAGAAGACAGACACCTGCAGACATGCTTCACTGCATGTGAAGCGACCCTCTTGCAGATGGGGAGCCAGAGGCTCCAACTGGGATCATTACACCTGTCCTTGTGCTTTGCGCCATATGCGCTTAACACAGTGCTCTACTGCCCAGCCCCTTGTTGCCCTTCTATATCATGATGGATCCAGTTTCTGGGTCCTGGAATGTGGTATCTTGAGATTTGATCGTTTATCCTGCGCAAGGAATGTTTTTTTTTAATCTTTAAATTGTGCTCAAGTTCCTTTCTGATTAACACTTCTTCCTTCTCTCTTTCTCTCCCTTCCTTCCTTCCTTCCTTTCTTTCTTTCTTTCTTTCTTTCTTTCTTTCTTTCTTTCTTTCTTTCTTTCTTTCTGTCTTTCTGTCTTTATTTCATTTCTTTCTTGGTCATCAATAGTGCTTCACCACTCTGAATTGTTTTTTTTCAGATAGAAGAAAGACAGACACAGAGAGACAGAAAGAAAGAGAACTATAGCACAAAGCTATAGCACACAAGTTTGACTTGTGGTAAATTCATCCAGGGCTCTTGGGTGAAAAAAGGCAGAGCTTGAGTCCCATTCCTTGTGTTCTAGGTAATGTAAACTTGAGCAAGGTCACCTCTTTGAAAATTAGGTTTAGGATTCTCTTTGTTGTTGGGAAGAACACCAGCTCCCCCATACTTAAGGCTGTGGTCTATTTACATAATCACTGTTTTTTCTGAGACCCACCCTGCCTGCAGGGCAGTGGTTTAATTCCACTTGTTTGCACTCCCTTTTTGCTCCACCCCCTCTCCTAGTCACACCCTATTTTTACACCCTACCACTTCCTTCCTGGAGAGTATAAATGCAGATGAATAAAGCCAACATGGCATTGCACTGCTTTCCAGCTCAGTCATGAGTCCTTGGTCTTCTGTCTCCCACCCATGAAGCTAGCCTGGCATCTGGTACCTGAACAGGGACCAGTAATGCTTTCCTCCAGGATAACCACCACAGTGTTATAGACATATGTTGCCCTATGTTTTAAACTTTAATGTAGATATTTAAGTGTAGCATTTCTAAACTTTAAATAGTTCTCTCCATGAGCCTTCAGAATTCACAATGCTATATGACCATCCCTGTCTGCAGAGTTTGTCATCTCCCAATTGGAAGTCCTGTACTAATGCCACTCACTCTTCACCACTGTACCCCATAGTCTGCTGAATATCTCTCTATTCCTTTGTCTGCTGTGATGTAATATTTTTTCTTTTATGTCTTTTTTTTTTGGTGTGGAACAGAATAAAATTGAGAGGAGGAGGGGAGATAGACTCGGAGAGAGACAGAGAGACACCTGCATCATTGCTTCACCACTCACAAAGCTTTCACCCTGCAGGTGAGTCCTTGTTCACTGTAATATGTGTGCTCAACCAGGTGCATCACCACTCAGCCCCCAATACTTGAGCTTAAGCTCCAGGTGCCCACCTGCAGGAGGGAAGCTCTATGAGTGATGAAGTGGAGCTACAGTCTCTTTCCTCCACTCTCAATTTTATTTATCATATGTAAAAGGAACACTTACTGAGATAAGTGAGGCCACTGAGTTTTTTGAGACATTATTAATGTCTCAAAAACCTGAGACTAGTTGCTGTTCATCATTTCCATGCTGCGATAGAGGCACACCTGAATGATTGCTCCCAGCCCGGCATTCTGCTCTGACAACTGTCCATCTCTCATTTAGTTATTTTGTTTTCTCATTCTTTGACTTCCTGTATCCACAGGTGAGGGCACTTAATTCAGGGAAAATGACATTGAATGTTATGGTTTATTTCATCTGTTAATGCTGTATGAATTACAATAACTCTTGGCAATCTTAGCTGCGTAAAATGTGGAAGATGATGAATAGATCAAGAAAACAGACAGAGAAAACACACACACACACACACACACACACACACACATATATATATATATTAGTAATAATCAGTATGGTAGACTCCCAATAGGAACATTTCCTTTCCTTTCATTGACCTTTTGTGGTTTCTGAGATCTCATTACACTATCTGTTCTATTTTTCATAGGATCCTAATTAGCAACATCTTATCACCACCTTCCATGATGCTAGTTTGGACAACCAGCAGATTTCTGTTCTCCAGTTTGATTTGAAACTTTAAGTGTCAAAGCAATAGTCATGCATTTCTTTCCAAAGACTCCTAGAGGGTGGACAGGAAAACAGCTGTAGGAAAGAGCTAGTAACTAATCTCCCCCGTGTATTGGATGACTGGCAACCTACATCAAGACATTGCCCTCTCAAAAGTCACCTCTCTTCAAACACATTTCTGAGGAGCTGCTGAAAATCCCAAGTGTTGGGCTACTGGACTCTTTGAAAAAGGCTAGTGTTGCTCTAACAGGTACAACCAAAGTTTGCTTCTTCACAGCAGACATGTTTATTATTTTTCTTCCATCAAACACTTCACACCAGGGTGGGGAGAGGTGTTGCCCTCCTGATGCTTGTTCAGGTGTGTTTTTGCAGAAGTAGAGACTCTGAGCTTTGCTGTGACCTGATTATGTGATGACACCAAGCTCCCTCAATTGTCAGGGACCTCTGGGGGAATATCTAGGGGACCAATATCTTATGTGAATGGGGATGGGCTTGTGACATAGAAACACTTGGAGTTCTGTACCCAGAACCCAGTTTACTTAGTTACATGTAGTCTAACAATAAAGTCGTCAGTGAAAGAAATAAGTTATGTTGTTGTTCCAGGTTTTGCTCAACCAGTTAGATGGTGAGTTTAATTTATACCTTATCTTGAGATATTTTTGTAAGGAAACAACATGGTTCAGGGAGTTTGGCCTGGATGAACCTCCCCCCCCCAAAAAAAAAGAATTAAAAGCAAATAAAGTCACAGATCAGTAATTTCCTGGGATCACACAGATCTTCAATAATATAAATATGCCTTAAGCCAGATTTACTCAATCCCAAGCTTCCCAATCACCTTATTGCCCGGTAAAATCTGATGGAAATTCTAGGACCAGGCAGTGACATACCTGGTTAAGTGCACACATTACAATATACAAGGACTCAGGTTCAAGACCATGGTTCCCACCTTCAGACAGAAAGCTTCATGAGTGGTGAAACAGGGCTGCACTTCTCTCTCTCTCTCTCTCCATTTCTAGTTCTCCCTCTCCCCTCTCAGTTTTCTCTGTCTATATCCAATGATAAATAATTTAAAATATTTAAAAAGAAATTCTGTCACTTTGAGGATAGTAAATATATGAAATAATACACCAGGAAAGCATGGTTGGGAAAGGATAAGGGAGATGAGAGAACAGAACAAAGCCCTCAGAAAACAAAGATTTTGCAAAACTGCTCTGCAACAGGTTTAAGCAGAAGATCAAAAGTTTTCCCCAATTCATAGGTAGAGTAATGAGTGAAGACTAACTCAAGAGTAGACCATAGAAGTGATCCCTGCTTGTCAGATGTTAATGTGGCAAGACAATTTTTTTTTCCTTCAGGGTTATTTCTGGGCTCGGTGCCTGCACCATGAACCCACTGCTCCTGAAGGCCATTTTTCCCCCTTTTTGTTGCCCTTGTTGTTGTAGCCTCATTGTGGTTATCATCATTACCATTGTTGATGTTGTTCGTTATTGGATAGGATGGAGAGAAATGGAGAGAGGAGGGGAAGACAGAGAGGGGGAGAGAAAGATAGATACCTGCAGACCTGCTTTACCTCCTGTGAAACGACTCCCCTGCAGGTGGGGAGCCAGGGGCTCGAACCAGGATCCTTAGGCCGGTCCCTGCACTTTGCGTCATGTGCACTTAACCCATTGCGCCACCACCCGACCCCCCCGTGGCAAGAAAATTATGTTATGCTTCTAATAAATGTGTGCCAACAGGACATACTGCCTGGAAGGTGGGCACATGGAGACCATCATTTAGTCATTCATGGAATATCAGAGCAAAAGCAAAACAACAATGGTCTTGAAAGTTCTATAATGTAGATGACTAGATCCATAACACATTATAGGCACCCTGTTTTTTTCAGTTATCTTTATTTATTTATTGGATAGAGACAGACAGAAATTGAGAGGGTAGAGGGTGATAGAGAGGGAAAGACAGAGACAGAGAGACACCTGCAGCCCTGCTTCATTACTCATGAAGCTTTCCCCCTACAGGTTGGGGTCGAGGGCTCGAACCTGGATTCTTATGCATTAAAACATGTGCACTCAACCAGATGCCAGTATGTCCTATTGGCACACATTTCTTAGAAGCCCAACATAATTGTATTGCCACATTAATAACTGAAAAGCAGGGATCACTTCTATGATCTACTCTTGCATTAGTCTTCACTCATTATTGTACCTATGAATTGGGGAAAACTTTTGATCCTATGCTTAAACCTACTGCAGAGCAGGTTTGCAAAAGTCTTTATTTTCTGAGGGATTTGTTCTGTTACCTTCTCTCATTCCCTTATCCTTTTTCCCCACCACCTGGCCCCAGGCACCCTGGTCTTATTGAGTGTCCATGTACAATGTACTCTTTCAGAGGAATGTCTCACCATAATAATTGTCAACAGATGATGGCCTAGCCACCATCATTCCTTCTGATTTAGAGTAAAGGGGAGCTGGGTGGAAAGTATAGCTCAATTCAGTGTGGCAAACATTTATGGAACACTTCTCTGGGTCAGCCTCCATGCTAGACACAGGGAGACAAAGATGAATAAGATCCAGTCCTAACCAGGAATGGCAAGAACATGGAACAAACATTGCCACTTCCTCCTCCACCATGGAAGACATCATTAATCAATCACCATACTCCTTCCTGCTGAGTCTGTACTTGGCTTCTACTTCTCCTCAACGGGTTGCTACTATCCATCAATTGGAGAAGCCCCGTGGGTTGAAATGAATTGGAACTCCTTCTTCAAGAAAGTTTCAGTCTTGGGAAGAGAGGCTGAGGTGTTTTCTTATGTATAATAGTCTATATGGATTAGGGTCAA
The DNA here is from genome assembly GCF_950295315.1 of Erinaceus europaeus. NCBI lineage: Eukaryota > Metazoa > Chordata > Mammalia > Eulipotyphla > Erinaceidae > Erinaceus > Erinaceus europaeus. The sequence goes on from NC_080164.1 coordinate 180,372,169, forward strand.
AGAGTAGAAAAGAATCCTGAAGAAGACCAAGTCATAAAAATGATCATGTTTTTTTCATTACTTTTTTTATAAAGTAAATAATGGATTGTTAAAAAATATTTAAAAGCAATGATTAATAAAGAGATGGGACTCATTGGGGCAGCATTTTTTTCCCATTTGCAAAGTTATTCTCACCAGAGAAAACTAGTTTTAGCAGTTAGCTTGAAACAAAATTAAACTCAGAAACAGTTAAATAGAGTATATAAACTTTTGTGGGAACTGCAATGCATCTACCCCAGGGGTCCTAAGAATGTGCTTACCCCTTGCTGCCAGTTCTTCCACAGCCAAAAAAATCAAGCAGCTAAGAACTCCTCGGGGAAGGCAGGGTGGTGAATGGGGACCTATTATAAAATACACACCTTCAAGAAAACGAACGAGAATTACAGGTAGCTTTCCTCTTCTCTAAAGCAAGTAGTGGTAATAGAACTCCTCTCTGTGGATATTAAGAAGGCCTTGCTTGTTCTGTGGCTTGGGCCATTTAAACTTAAATTATGTTTTTAATTTTCTGGAAGGAACCCAGAGGAGCCCACTGCCTGGTGGAGGGCAAGCATGAGATAGGTTTGGTAAACACAAATTAAAATAAAATGAAAAAGCCCGTATGCCCCTGGACATATCCAAAAACAAAATTTAAGGGATTCTAAATCATAGATAAAGGAGGATCCTTCAATTTGCTTGAAAAGACAGAGTTTAAGGGTAATGAAAGTGGAGCACTAAATATGGCAGGATATAGCATTAGGCATGGTTGAACTATACCTAAATGTTGGCCCTGCCAGCCTTCTTGAAAAGGGAATATTATAGCTGTGCAAAATCTAGATTTCACAGTGAGAAAAAATCAAACGTAACACTTACTCTGAATCACTTTACCCAAAAGAGGGTTTTGAACTGAAACCATCATTACTGCCAAGAACTGAGTTTACCTAAATAATCTCTAGCATTTTAGAAAGAGGATGAAGCCACTGCTACTTGGCAAATTAGAAAGGAGAGTAGAAATGGTGTCCTCACGAAATGTTTTCTTCCCCTGAACTTTTTCAAATTCTCTCCAACTTCAGCTCCTCATTTAAAAAAACAAAAACAAAAAAACAAAAACCAACATCATGCCATGAATATGAAACCATGGGCATAGGGGAATACTAATGTTGTGTGTTTTTGCTTAGAATTATCTGTGCATCAAACTCAGATTTTCTTTATTTTTTTAATGGAAAATGGCCTCTAGGAGCAGTGAATTTGTTTTTGTTTTTAATTGTTGTTATTTATTTAAAAAAAGTAGACATTAACAAAACCATAGGATAAGAGGAGTACAACTACACAATTCCTACCACCAGAACTCTGTATTTAATCCCCTCCCCTGATAGCTTTCCTATTCTTTAACCCTCTGGGAGTATGGACCCAAGGTCATTGTGGGATACAGAAGGTGGATGGTCTGGCTTCTGTCATCGCTTTCCTGCTGAACATGGGCATTGACAGGTCAAATCATACTCCCAGCCTCTCTCTCTTTTTCCATAGTAGGGTGGAGCTCCAGGACACATTGGTGGGGTTGTCTGTCCAGGGAATTCTGGTCGGAATCATGCTAGCATCTGGAACCTGGTGGCTGAAAAGAGAGTTAACATACAAAGCCAAACAAATTCTTGGAAAAGGTAATTTAAGGGGCCAGGCATGGGTACAGGCACTGGCACATATGGTAGTGTGTATATATAATAGTGTACAAGTACTCCGGCTGGAGCCCTTAGCACCCATCTAAAGAGAGGAAGCTTCAGGAGCAGGGTGAGCAGTGCTACAGGTGGCTCTCTCTTTCCCTCACTTCCTCTCCCTTTCCTCTTAATTTATCTCTGTCTCTATCCAAAAATGAATAAATATGTAAAATATGAACAAGAAAGAGATTAAAATATTAAAAAATAAAAGGTGATTTTGAAGCAAAGTATTTAAATCTGCTTTATTTCAGGCAATATTCATAGAGACAACTCAGAGCCTAAAAGTCATTCATCTGTATTCAGAGAGTTGAGTTCAAACAAGACATTTTGATTTTTCTTTTCTTTTTTTTAGAAGTTGTATTTATTTTTTATCTTTATTTATTTATTGGCTATAGAAAACCATAAATATTCAGATGGGGGATAAGGGCTCAAACCAGAGTACTTGTATATATATATGCTACCATATATGCCAGTGCCCATGCCCTGCCCCTTAAATAACCTTTTTCAAGAATTTGTTTGGCTTCGTATGTTAACTCTCTTTTCAGCCAGCAGGTTCCAGATGCTAACATGATGCCGGCCAGACTTTCCTGGACAGAGGACCCCACCAATGTGTCCTGGAGCTCCACTTCCCCAGAGCCCCACCTTGCTAGGGAAAGAGAGAAGCAGGATGGGAGTATGGAAAGAAAGGGGGTGATAGGCAGGGAGAGAGACAGAGAGACCCCTGCAACACTGCTTCACTCTCAAAGCTTTCTCCTTGCAGGTGGGAACTAGAGGCTCCACCCAGTTTCCTTGCTTTCAACAAGGTGCACCACCTACCAGTCCCAAACAAGACATTTTTCTTTCTACTTGAATGAGCCCACACTAAAATTTCTAGTTTATCCCTAGGTAAAGGTCACTGTTCCACCCAGACAGGCTCATTAGAAAGCCAGCTTAAGCGGGGTGTTTGTCTATGAACAGTGGCATTTAGTATTGGGGGTGCTGATTAGACCTGGTCTCGCGGGAACGAGTGTTACACTATGCAGAGGCATCTGTGGATATCCTAACATCAAGACATTCCAGAATATCCCTGCCCAATAGGTTGGTGCTAATATTAGCTACGAAAGGGCGGAAGTGTCCGGTAGAACCTTCCAGGTCTTCCCACATGAGCGAATCTCGTGTGCGAAATGATTGGGTCACCCCTCCTACTCCATGTAAACTGGGTCCAGGGATGATTTCCCAATCTTGGGGAACCTCTTCTTGCCTTAAAATCGTCTTTGCTGCCCCCATGTCAATCAAAAATTTAAAAGGAATATTGCCAATCTTTACTGTCATAGAAGGGTGACCTTGTTCTAAAACAGGAGTGGTCCACAAAATCTCAGGCCCCGAATTTGTACCATTCAGGGGAAAAGCATCTTTATGAAATTGGGACCAACAATCTCTCTTCCAATGAAACCCCTTGCGACATCTTGGACAAACAGTACGTGGCCTCTGGCTCCCTGACTGAAAGCAGGGTTTCCCTGACTGGAGGTGTGGTTGCAGCTTATCAATGTCCTTGGTGACCGCACTGAAAGCAGGCCCCGTTTTGATTACGTGGGTTAACTGCATAAACCTGTGTCGTAGCGGGTGCCCCATAATTGTCTGATGTAAGTTCCTGTGTTGCTAAAATCCAATTATCTGGGTGTAGGTGTTTAAGATTAAGGCATGCCTGATGGAATTGTGGTATCATGCCTTCCCAGACAATAGAGCGCAGGAGTAGTGAGCGGACATCAGGATTATAAACCTTTCTCTCTAAATTTGTCTTCACCCTTGATATGAAGCTCACTAATGATTCATCAGTGCCTTGTTAAAGAGAGTTAATGGGAACTGATGAATCTACATTGGGTGGGGTCAACCTTTCCCATGCTTGTGTTGCGCAGATGCATACCTGTTCAAAATAACCGGTTGGAAACCTGGCTTCTGCCTGCTGAGCTCCAGATTCATAAGCTCCTTCTCCAAACAAAGCATCAGAATCCCATTCTACCTGTTTGTTACTATTTTCCTGAGACTGTCTAGAGCACTCATCGTGGAAGCATGCCTTCCACTGTAGGTAGCGGGGGTCTGGAAGTGCAGCACAAGCCAGATCTTTCCGATCTTGGGGTGTGTTAAGATGGTGGTAAAAACTCCTTAAAAAGGGACTTGGTCCATGGAGCGTGCATACCCTCCTCCCTGACTGATTGTCTCAGTGCTCCGATATCTGTAGAGGAGTATGGCTGCCACAGCTGAGGGTTTTGTTTAGAAGGGGCCACATTTACCAGGAAGGTGTGGATTTGGTCTGATGACACTGGGGAGAGATCCACGGAAGTGGAAGGTGCCGTGGAAACTGCTGTAGTGGCAGGGGAAACTGAATACTTATCTACGGGAATGGAGCTCTCAGGGTGTACTGCAAATGGTTTAAGGTCCTTAAATGCTGAAAAAATATCCTTTAACTCTCGTATCTCAGCCACAAGGTCTCTTAATGATGATGTATCAGCAGGAGTGGGGTCAGAGAAGCAGAAGCCTCAGGAGAAGCCAAAACCGAGACAGTAGGAGGAGGGGCTAGAGAACTGGAAGCCTCAGGGGAAGCAGGGGGCGGGGCCAGAAAAGCAGAAGGAACTGAACATGTGTCTGCCACAGAAGGGACCTAACACGTGTCTGCAGAAGGAGCTGAACACGTGTCTGTGGGGACAGCTGGTGGAGGGGTCAAAGGAGCGGCTGAACATGGGTCTTTGGGGGCAGTGGGGGCGGGGTCATGGAAGCAGAAGCTGCCGCAGGAGAAACCGAACATGTGTCTCCGGAAGCAGCGGTTTTGGGGCTGACTGAAGATTGCTTAGGGTGTTTAAGTCTTAAGCAAATATCCTTTAACTCCCATATCTCAGCCTCAAGGTCACTTAACCTTTTGGCAGGAGGCCTTGTACATATCCTGAAAATAGTAAATATAGCCATGAGAACCCATGGTGTAGCGAAAATTAAAGCATCTCTGAGATCGAAAGCCTGTCCCAGGAGAGAAAGATAGAATGTCTGGGACACCTCCTCATAAAACAGAAAAAATCCCATGGTGGAGGGAAACACTGGGCCACAGAGGCGGGCGGATGCCACTTACCTGTGTCTGGGCAGCTTTTCTGGACCTCAGGCTGGGTGTGAGTGCGGGACACGTTGGGCGCCAGATGTTGTTGTGCCAGATCTTGTTGAGTGCGGGCTGCGGAGATGAGAGAGGAGGTCTGGAGCGAAGCGGGAACACAAATCTTTATTTGCACTGGCACCTCAGAGTTGGGTGCTAGAGAAGCAGGTTGGGCCACATAGAGGTAGCAAAAATGGCTACCTCACGCAGTAACCTTTCCTGCATCTGAACACCAGAGTGAAGCACTGGCAAGAGAGCGAGGTGCGGAAAACGAAGGGTTTTTATAGGAGTAGCGTTCATGAGAATGAAAAGGAGGGAGGAGTAACCATAGCACTCCAGGATAGGATGATAACTCTCGTGAGAATGGGAGGGGGGAGGAGTGACCAAAGCACTCCAGATATCACAGGGATATAGACAATGTCCTGAGGGCATAACATGGTGGAACAGGCACTCCCAGAATGTCCCATCTCTCACGGGAACTAATAGCCTGAGGGGAAAACATGGCAGGGATGTGAATGCATCTGCACAATTTCCCAGCAACTTTAAAAGTTCTTTCTATGAGACAGCTTCTGCCTTACCTTGATGAACTTAATACCCACAATGGTGTTATATGATGACTATATAGTTCCCTTGTGCAAATCATAAACAATAACAACACAAAATTATTCTCTCACAGTTGTATAGAACAGAATTTAATTTGATTTAATTTTTAATTTCCCCCCTTAGCACATAGGTTCACTTCTTTTAAAAAATTTATTAGTGGGCAGAGGGTAGATAACATAATGGTTATGCAAACAGACTCTCATGCCTGAGGCTCCAAAATCCCAGGTTCAATCCCCCACACCAGCATAAGCCAGAGCTGAACAGTGCTCTGGTTAATAATAAATAAATAAGTAAATAAATACAAAATAATACAAATAATTTATTAATTAAAAAAATATTAGTGGGGCCAAGTGGTAGTGCACCTGGTTAAGTGCACACATTACAATGTGCAAGGACCCTTGGTCCCTACCTGTTGGGGAAACCTTTTTTTAATATTTTTTATTATGTTTATTTATTTATTGGATAGAGACAGCCTGAAATCAAGAGGGAAGGGGGATAGAGAGGAAGAGAGACAGAGAAACACGTGCAGCACAGCTTCACTGCTTGTGAAGTTTTCCTCTCCAGGTGGGGACCAGGGACTGGAACCTGGATCCTTGTGCATTGTAACATATGCACTCAACCAGGTGCTCCACCACCCGTCCCTGGGAAACTTTTATGAATGGTGAAGCAGGGATTCAGGTGTCTCTCTGTCTCTCTTTCTCACTATTTTCGCTTTCAATCTCTGTCTCTATCTAATAATAAATAACTGATTAATTTAAAAAAAATATTAGTGACATATTTATTTACAAAATTGTAAGGTAATAGAGGTACAATTGTGCACTGTTTCCACCATCAGAGGTCTGTATCCTCATTCTCCCCACTGGAAGCTACACTAGTCCTGCCAAGACTGTAGTTGTAAGCTGACTGTTATTTATGTAACTGTCTGTTTATATTTGCATATGCTAGTTCTTTTTTTTCTATGATCCTGCCTTCTCTTCCTTTCTGAGTCACACCTACACTTATTACTACTTCCAAATGTCCTTCTTCTTCTCCTTCTCCTCCTCCTCCTCCTCCTCCTCCTCCTCCTTCTTATTCTTTTTCTTCTTCTCTCTCTGGTTCTTGTTGGAGTTGGCGTTCAGAGCCCTCTGTTTTTCCTCTATCATTCCTTTCCCACTGGGAGAATGGAGTGAACAATTTTTGAGAGGATACAGAAGGTGAGAGTTCTGACTTCTGTAGTTGATTTTCACTGGACCTGGGGATTGGCAGTAGGACAGAATTTTAAAATAAATCAGTGCTGGCCCCTTTCAGAGAATCAGAGAGAATGCATTCTGTGAATTCTCTTACTTCTTGGTAACCCCTGAAAAATACATAGCATTTAAGTCTCTATCACTGTCTTCATGTCACTTTCTTCTTTCCTGTGTCTTCAAGGATATCTTTTATTGGACTTAAGCCACCATAATCCAAGATGGTCTTAGCTGGATACCCTTAATTAAAAAGGTTATTCCAAGTCATGTCAGTTTCCCAGATTCAGTTGTGAACACATGTTGCATTTGGTTGCATAATTTAACTTCCTACAGTTAAAGTCTTCAGATACCAATAGATGAAACAAAATCTGTTGAAGTAGGTTTATCAAGGCCACAGAGCAGGAAAGAGAGAAAAATGGAGATTTGAGGACAAATATTGGATCAAAAACCAATTAATGTCAGGATCATAATATCATATCACTCAGTTATGTTATGCTATCCCTTTTCTTAAAAAAGTATTTTATTTTTTATTAGTGATTTAATATTAATTTATAAAATTATGAGATAACAAGAGTACAATTCCCATCTTTTCCATCACCAGAGTTCTTTGTCCCCATTCCCTCCACTGGAAACTACAGTGGTTCTCCCAAGGTCACAGATATGAGCTGACTAATATATATAACTTTTTTCTGTGGTCCTGTCTTCTCTTCCTTTCTAAGTCACACCTACACCTACTGCTACTTCTGAATGCCCTTCTTTTTTAGCTCTTCTCAGGTCTTGGGATCATGATGGCATTAGCATTCAGAGCCCTCTGGTCATCTTTTCTTAACATTGCTCCCCCTCTTTTTTGTCTTTACTTATCTTTATCTTATTTATATTCCCAGGGAACACCAAGGAGAGACTATCAAGTATCATGGCCGCCCAAGTCCTGCATTTTGTTACAGCATGAGAATGAATTTAATGTGAATATTTCATTATATTTATTTATTATTTATAATGATGAATAAGATTGCAAGATAATGGGGGTACAATTGCATACAGTTCCCACCACCAATGTTCCATGTCCCATCCCCTCCACTGGAAACGACCTTATTCTTTATCCTTCTGGGAGTGTATACCAAAAGTCTATATAGGCAAAAGGTGGAAGGTCTGACTTCTGTAATAGTTCTTGTCATAAAAGACTCCCCAGTGTGTACTTCAGAAGAAATAAACTTACAGACATAAGCTGTAAAGGATGGTAGAATTTGTTTATTTTTTAAATTTTTTGTTAGTGATGTAATAATGATTAACAAGATTGTAAGACAACAGGAGTACAGTTCCACACAATTCCCACTACCAGGGTTCCATGTCCTATCCCCTCCACTGGAAGCTTGTCTATTCTTTATTCCTCTGGTATTTTGAAACAAAATTCTTTATGGGGTGCTGAAAGTGGAAGGTTTGGCTTCTATAATTGTTCTCCATTGGACATGGACATTGGTAGGTGGATCCATACACCCAGTCTGTTTCTATCTTTCCCTAGTGGGCTCTGGAGAAGTGAGACTTAGGACACACTGATGAGGACAGGAAAGTCAGAATGGTGTCATAGTAGCTTTGGCAGTTTAGTGACTGAACGGCAGTAAGATATAAAGCAGGAAAATTTAATGTGAAAATTTAATTAATCTTCATGGTGTAAGATACAATATGTCCCAACAGATATTCTAGAATGTCCCAGTGAAAACCCTAGGATCACACATCAGGTGTCCTAAGATCCCCGCAACAGGTAACTTGGGCTCCCGATATCCAACATGGTTAGTATCCTTGTGCTTCATGTGTTGAGGTGTTTTAGCTAAAAAGCCACATGCAACTGTATTTGGTTGATTACCTGTCAGTGACTGAGCTCACTGCACACAGAGCAATGCAATGTTAAGTTGGGGGACCATGACATGAAAATTCTTCTTGCTCTCTGCTCAACAGATACTAGTCAGGGCAGGAGTCTAAAAGCCTCACTCCTTTATCTCAAGGCAGGATCACTCCTATTGCAATTTACATTTAAGAGTTCCTTCCTCCAAAACACAGGTTGAAGTTAGACTTTACCTGAATCACCTGATTGCTTCTTCACTCCACTCCCCATCCAAAAAAGTCCATAGTGTATTCTAAGGAGAACTCTAACATAAACCACATTGCATACACATCCTGAAGCAAGCTGTGCTTCTAGAATAAGATAGTATTTGGACTGAATCTCACATCATGTCATCCCCACAATAGCTATAGAAATAGCCTGGATTTTTTTTTTTTTAACTTTGAATCAGAGGAAGTTAGGGAGTATGCTCAGTGTTGCTTAAGACAGTGGTCTTGGGCCTGTGATGTCAAGTCAGGTTCACTGCAAGCCTTTACTTTCTTGCACCCTCCCCATTTTTACAGAGAGCTAATGGGGAGATAGAGAGGGAGCTAGAAAGATAGATACCTGCAGATCCACTTTGTCACCTGTGAAGCACCCCTGCCTTGCAGGTGGGGAACAAGGGGTTTGAACCCAGGTCCTTGTGTGGGTCCTTGCACTTAGTTATATATATACTTAATGGTGTATACCATTGCCTTGTTCCCCAAGCCTTCACTTTCTGTCAAGCTTTCCTCCTTGCTTATCCAACTCTTTAGGCTCAGACAAGTATGCCTTAGGAAACAGTGGAAATCAATGAGTGTGGGAGTAGGGGAAGTCTTGGAATAAAACATGATCAGGTGCTACAATAACAACTATTTCTTGAAGAAATAGCATTTGACACTTCTCATTATTTTTAGATATTTTTCTATGTTCTAAATCCCTAAGAACGTTTGAGATGAGAAATATACTTAGTGCCATGTGTGGTACATAAGACACAAAATATAGTTAGGTGCCACTAATCTTACCCATGTCCAGAGCTGGGACCTAGAGTTCCCAGGGAGCACCTCAGGGTGACAATTGAATATCCCAAGTCTTCCTGACCCTAGGACACTACCAGTTCAAGGCAGCAATCTGCAGAGTGTCAGCTGGAATTTAGGCATGAGAATAAGGGTAGGTCCTGAGGCTAGTGGATACACTAGTGAAAGGGGGGGGTGTCTAAGGGCACAGAATGAATTTCCACATGTGTGTTTCACCTGGCTGAAACCCAACCCCACAGGGCCAGAGGTGAGCAATTAGAGAAGTGGCTGAAATTACTTCCATTTGGGGTTTCTTTCCCTTCTCCTTCTAAAAATATCCATGGTGAGAGTGTCGGTGTGTGTGTGTGTGTGTGTGTGTATGGTCATGCACTGCCTATGGACTAATGGTAGTGTCCTAATTCAGAACTCTATCCACTATGGATCTGCTGGATAATTCCTCTTTTTTAAAAATGTTTTTATTTTATTTTTGAATAGAGATAGAGAGAAACTGAGATGGAAAAAGAGGAGATAGAGAAAGAAAGAGGAAGATACCTGTAGCACTGCTTCACTATTCATAAAGCTTTCCCCCTGCAGCTGGGGGTTGGGGGCTTGAACCTGAGTCTTTGAGGATGTAATGTATATACTCAACTGGGTGTGTCAACACTTAGCCTGGCATTTCCCCTTCCTAACACCTCTGTTCATCCTAGTCAAATTCTGCAATGAAGGAAAAGAAACGTCATCCCTGCATCCTTATTTTACAAGAATTCTCACTTGTTTAGATAGATATTGTATCATGGGATAAGTACTCTTTCCAGCTCATTCATATCTATCTTCATATTAAGATATTTTCTTTTCCTCAGAGTTCTGTTTTTTACATAATCCTCATCATTTCTGCCTCTCCTAGATTCTTCCTCTCTAGAATCTTGGAGAGAGAGTTGTGTAGTGTAGAACTGCTATACTCTTCCTAGCTTCTTCCCACACCAAGACCCCTAATTTCATTTACTCGATCCCTACCTTTGGGTTCCTATTATTAAACAATTTGTCCTTCTTTATATCTTACTGCCTTTCAGCCACCAATCCCAGGTGTTATTAGAATTCATCCTGACTTCCCTGGGCAGAGGACCTCACCAATGTGTCCTGTAACCTCACTTCTCCAGAGTCCTACCCCACTAGGGAAAGATAGAAACAGGCTGCAGGTATGGATCCATCTGCCAATGCCCATATCCAGTGGATAAACAATTACAGAAGCCAGCTCTCCTCATTTCTGCTGCCCATAAATGATTTTGGTCCATAATCCCAGAGGAATAAAGAATAGGAAAGCTTCCAATAGAAGGGATAAGACAGGAAACTCTGGTGATGGAAACTGTGTGGAATTGTAGCCCTGCTATTTTACAGTCTGGTTAATCATTATTAAATCATAATAAAATTTTTAAAAAATCTATTGTCCTTTGCAGCTTATGTCTGTAAGTTTATTGTCTCTGCAGTCTTCTTCTAAAAGCGTTTGCCCTTCTTCTGTAGCCAGTCAACAGCGTCAGGTTGAGCCTGATGTAAAGTTTCGAGACCTCCTTTGAGTCTGGAGAGGTGGCAGTCGTTGACTATGTGGGTCATAGTCTGTCTGTAGCCACAGGGGCAGTTCAGGTCGTCTCTGGCTCCCCAGTGATGGAACATAGCGGCGCACTGGCCATGGCCTGTTCGATAGCGATTGAGGAGGGCCCAATCATAACGTGATAGGTCAAAGCCAGGTTGACGCTTGCAGGGGTCTGTGATGAGGTGTTTGTTCTTTACCTCAGTTGACTGCCAGCTCTGTTTCCAAGAGTCTGGAACAGAGAAGTCTCTGCAGTACACACTGGGGAGTCTTTATGACAAGAACAATGCCAACATTTCTTGATTAGTGTGATAATGTGAAACATAGTAATTTATTTATCTTGAGAGTCAGAGCTCTCTTACTGCTTAGCTCTGGCATATGCAGTGTTAGAAACCGACCTCTGTCTTGTCTTGCAAGTTTTGTGCTCTTAACACTGTGCTAACTCCATGGTCCGATAGCTTTGCCATGTTTTATTTTCCCTTAAACATATGTGATTTATTTTAAATTTCAAATAGATAAGTGATGAGAATAGAGAGATGAGAGATGGCACAGAACAGAATCACTCATGGAACTTCCCCTGGCACTGTGCACAGTGATTCTCTGGTGCTCAAACTCCAGTTCTCAGGTCGACAAAATGTGTATTCTACAAGGAGAGCTCTCTCTTGGTCCCCACATCATTTAATTTTTTAAAATATTTTATTTATATTTATTTTCCCTTTTGTTGCCCTTGTTGTTTTATTGTTGTTGTAGTTACTATTATTGTTGTTATTGATGTCATCATTGTTAGGACAGAGAGAAATGGAGAGAGGAGGGGAAGACAGAGACGGGGAGAGAAAGACAGACAACTGCAGACCTGCTTCACCACCTGTGAAGCGACTCCCCTGCAGGTGGGGATCCGGGGGCTTGAACCCATTTAATTTTTTTAATTAAAAGAAAATAAGTAAATGAATGAATAAATGAAAGAATGAAACTTTAAATGTCACCTTTCCAGACACAGAATTCAGCCCCTATATTGTAATGATAAAGGTAACCAATTGTGGAAAATTACTGGTCTCATTCCTGTGCCTTCCAAGATTTCCTGTGGGTAGAATCTCAGGCCAGTGACTGACTTTGATCAATGTCAATTCTCACATTCATCTGGGAACCTCTTCCCTCTGTCCATACAACTTCTCCTGCGATAGGAAGACAGAGCAGTTGAGTCCTGACTTGCCTTGAGAAAGAAAATGAACGAGTCATGTGAGTACAGAAGGTTCCCAATGAACCCAATGATCTGGGATAGAAAAAAAAAATGGTCATACTTAAGTATCACTAAGTTCTGGCAGTGATTTATTGCACAACATAACAGCACAAAGAGCTAACTGATACTTCAGTTTGAGTTTAATTTGGTTTTCATGAAGGTTCAATGAGATAATTCTTGACAAGGATCTAGAACACATGGATGGTTTTCTCAATAACTTCATTTCTCCCTAAGCACTTTTATTCTTACCTTTTACCAATTCCATCTGACCAAACACTTTCTTTTCTTTAAGTCCTAGCAGACGATGGTGTCTGTGATTATGTTGATGTTATCATAGTTTTGTCTTCCTATTCCATTGGGATTTCAGTGGCTCTGACACTGGTACCCTTATGTCTGTCAAAAACCAAAATATCATAATCCTCATTTCCCCAAATAAGGTTAACACTAAGATCAGTATCACAGGGAGATTAGCCATATATGCAATCCTTTCATACTTTCTGACAACTGCAATTTTTATTTATTTTTTATTAAGAATGTAGAGAAATTGAGAGTGGATGGGGAAGATGGAGAGAGAGAGAGACAGACACCTGAAGCCTTGCATCACCACTTGTGAAGCTTTCCCCTGCAGGTGGGGACCAGGGACTTGAGACTATGTAGCAATGTGAGAGCTTAACCAGGCATGCCTGGCCCTTGAGCCATGCAATTGTTTAGGGCAAATGTTAGAAATTACAAAGGTGGAGAGCACAAAAGGAGGTCTAGGTTTCTGCAAATCACCTGCACACAGACATCCATAAACTCCACTCTGGGACTGGAGCTATCAGACACAGACTTCCTCAATGTGTGAGTTGACTAACTTTTCTAAGAGAAAGAAAACTGGAGACATAATTATCTTTCAGGTGTCCAGGTACCTTTCTCTGTTCAAGAAAAAAAAAAATTGCTATTCAGTAAGGCTTTGGCTTTGAGGGAATTAGCTTGGGCAAGCACAGCACAAAATAAAAAAAATAATAATAATACTAAATATCCTTAAGCCACATCTCCACCAAGTTCTCTTGTTTTCCTTTTTTTTTTTTTTTTTGTGACAGCATTGCCTGTGACCTCCTTTTGTCACCTGTCTGACCTTTCACCCCTGGTGCAGAAACAAAGGCGATGGGACAGAAAGCTCAGCAAAACAGTCTGGTATTTTGCAACCCAGGTGTGAGGAAGTAAAGGCTTGCGGAGAGGGCGGGCACTATAGGGAATGCCCCCACTCTCTTCTGGGTCACTCTGGGGAAAACAACAACTTGCCAAGGGTCTTGTGGAGTCACAGACACAGCCCCACAGGGCAGGTTTATGAGTCAGTGAGGTGAAAGGGCACCATTAGTGAATGCAGCTGGTCGTCATTTTAGTCCTTAGTGGGAGAAGAAAAGGGGGCAGACGAAAAAAAAAAATAGCTGTCCGGCCTAGCCACAGGGTGAATTAGCAATGCCTGAACTTGACAGAGAAGCCAAAGCTTGGGGTCAAAGGATAAACTGATTGGAGGGACCTTTTTTGATGCCTGAATTTTAGTGAAGCTATTAGTGCCAATTAGAATGACACCAGAGAAAGGCTGGAAAGCTGGGGCCCCTAGAGCATGTTGGGAGAAGGTATTTGAAGGCTGAGAGGCAAAGAAAGATGGGTGATTAGGAAGCATAATTTACTCAATTATTTGTGATTTGGCAGAAGTTAGTTTTTAGGATTGTTTTTGTAACCTGAAAATGGGAATCTTAGAAGTCTTTGAAATGAGAGCAATGCACGTAGCAAGAAATAATGTCAACTCAGGGCAGACTTTAAGAACATAAGAACTGCCGTGCTAGATTGGGATCATCATGGGTTGAGGCTACCATTTTGTCTCTGACAGGGGCACCAAGAGAGGTGTGTGTATATAGCCTGAGCTGTCAGATTCAAGAGCTGAGGAAACACCTAAAGGTTCCTTATCAATCAGTCTCCCATGGGCTGTCTGCTGGATAGGCCATAGCCACTATTCTGAAGCTTTAAGCATGTCCTTTGACCTTTCCCTAGTCATTTGAATCAAATATGGTGGTATACTGACTTCATCCCTAATAGGCTGTGTGAGCGCTGGCCTAGTTGCTTGTATTCTCAATATTTCAGTCTCCAAAAGATGGAATAATATGTCTTCATAGAATCGTTTTCGGGTTTAAGTGGAGAGAATAGATGATAGTTAATGCTAATATAGTATAAATGTTTGTGTAGTGAACTCAACTTTTACCTCTAGCAATGCATTACTCCTTACACAACTTTATGAAAACTGATTCTATTATTATTATTATTATTATTATTATTACCATCATCATCATCATCATTAATTTTACATGAAAGAGAATTGTTTACAGTGCTTGTACTTAATTTGGACACAATACTCTGAGCTTGGTGACTACAGGTCCACCCTCAGATATTTATGTTCTAGATCTACTTAAATCACAGGTAGGGGACATTTACAAATAATTTATTTCTTACTTCAGTGTTGGCTGCTTCATGAATATGGATTCATTCAGCCTCCTAGTTGATTGACTAGCTCATGAAAATTGATAATATTGTATGAATATTATTGAAAAGAAGAAAAATATATAAATACAAATAAAAATAAATCAATGAATTTATATTGTTTTAGGCTTAACACATGTAGCCCTAGAAGCACACTAACCACTTTGACCCTAAGTTAACATTATTGAGTCTAGGGAGTCACGCGGTAACGCAGCGGGTTAAGTACATGTGGCACAAAGCACAAGGACTGGCTGAAGGATCCTGGTTCGAGCCCCCAGCTCCAGCCCCTGACTCCCCACCTGCAGGGGAGTCGCTTCACACACTGTGAAGCAGGTCTGCAAGTGTCTATTTTCTCTTCCCTCTCTGTCTTCCCCTCCTCTCTCCATTTCTCTCTGTCATATCTAACAACAATGACATCAATAACAATAATAACTATGACAATAAAAAAAACAAGGGCAACAAAAGGGAATTAATAAATAAATAAATATTAAAAAATTTAAAAAAGATTATTGACTTGAATAGAGGTAGAGGTCAAATATATTATTTTCAAAGGTAATTTCAAATTATAGACCAGTGATTGCTTCAATTCTTGTGTTGTTCTTTCAGATATATATATCTCAACTTCCTTCAAAGATGGAGACTAGGATTTGTCCAAATGGATATTCCATTTTTTAAAATAATTTCTTCCTTCTTCTGTATTTTAAAAGAAACCTAAGAAAGTACTGTATTATATTAGCAAAAATTCATTTTTTACAAAAAATATTATTTTTATTTATTTATTGGCTAGAGGCATCCAAAAATTGAGGGGAAGAGGAAGATAGAGAGTAAGACAGACACCATCAGCACTGTTCCACCATGAGCAAAACTTTGCCCATGCAGGTGGGGACCAGGGACTTGAACCTGGGTCCTCGCACATTGTAATATGTGTGCTCAACCAGGTGTGACACTAGTACACCAAGTTAAGGACACATGGCCCAAAGTTCAAGGACCAGACTAATGATCCAGGTTAGAGCCCAGCCCCCCACCTATGCTGGGCTAGCCTGAGGGTGTTTCTTCCTGGGCATGTGCTCTCTGGGTTGGAGAGAACTCGACCTGAGCCAACCTAGGCTGCTTCTTACTCAGCTAGGAGGGAGAGGAACCAGGAACTCTTGAGGCTGAGTGGGAACACAATGCAATGCTTTTATTGATCAGAGAAAAATACTTTTATATCTTCTGAAGTGGAAGTGGCAGGTCAGGTCGGAAAAGGAAATGGCTAGGAGAGGGGGAGGAGCGGAAAAAAAGAGTGCTAGAATAGCAAGCTTCCATCTAACCAGTGGGGATTAAGCCAATGCCCTGCAGGCAGGGAGGATCTCAGACAAAACAATGATTATGTAAATAGACCACAGCCTTAAGCAATGCAGCATGGAGCAGGGGTGAGCTGTAATGCCCAACACACCTGGCGGGGTGGGGGGGGGTGACTCTTCACAAGCAGTGAAGCAAGTCTGCATATGTCTTTCTTTCCCCCTCTCTGTCTTCCCCTCATCTTTCAATTTCTCTCTGTCCTATCCATCAACAACAACAGCAATAACAACAACAAAATATAAAAAATGGGGCTTCCAGAACAATGGATTCACAGTGCAGGCACAACCCTTGAGACAAAAAAAAAAAAAGCTAAGGACCATGAGTAGAAAAAAAAAATTATTTAAAAAAATTACTATCAGTGTGACATCACTGAGGCTTGGTAACTTTACAATGATGCCACTGCGTCTGAAGACTATATTCTTTTTCTTTTGATAGAGGGGTGAGAAACATAGATAAGGGGGAGGGAGGGGAGGACAGACACCTGCAGCACTGTTCCATCACTTGTAAATCTTTTCTCCTATAGATGGGGGCTGGGGCTTGATCTTAGATTTTTGTGCATGCTGTGCACTCCACTGGGTATATCACAACTGGTTCCCATAAAAATAATACCCTTTGAAGTGGTAAAGACGATGTAAATAAATAAGTATAGTTGTCAACAAAGATGAAATTCATTTAATAAAGGCATCTCAAAAGTTAGAGCTAGTCAAATGAGGTAGCCTGGGTGCAATAGTCGAATGATTTTTTTGATTCTTTCTCATAATAAAAAAGTCTTTGCTGTAGGGAGCTGTCTTGTGCATGCTGGCAGAGCATTTACTAGCATCCCTGATGTCTGACCATTAGGTGCCCAAAGACCCAACATCCCCAGCTGGGACATTCAGAAATATTTCTAGGCTTTGACAAATGACTCCTCTGGGGTTGTAGTTTCCCTTGTTGTGAATCATTGATTTAGGGGCCTGGGTGATGGTGAACCTGGTTGAGCGCACATGTTATAATGTGCAAGGACCCAGGTTCAAGCCACAGTATCTCTGTTTGCCCCCTTTCCTCTCAGTTTCTGACTGTCTATAATACATAATATGCAATAAATATATAAAGATATATAATATATAGTATTTAGTATGTAATAAAATTAAAATTAAAAAGAAAATGTTTAAAAAACAAAGTATTTAAAAAAGAGAGTTATTGAGTTACATTTACATCACAGATTGGTAAACTTTCTTCTAAGGGCTTTATTGTAAATTATTTGGTTTTGAAAGCCACATGGCCTCTTTCAGTATTATTCAACTCTTATTGTTGTGTGAAACTAGTTGTAGACAAATGAGCATGGCTGTATTCCGATAAAACTTTATTTCCAAAAACATATGAAGGGTTGGATTCAGTATATGGGCTGTGGATCACTTACCCCAGACTTTATCACTGTGAAATAACATGATATAGCATGATGGAACATAATGCTAAGTATTGAGTGAAAAGGGATGTTTTCCATTTAAAAAGCAGGAGTCTGACAGTTCAATTCAGACACCTCTGCAGTTATTTTTTCAGCATTTGTATAGACACACACACACACACACACACACACACACATCTTTTCACAGGAGCCTGCATACTTTCTGTCAAGGACAACAATTTGAAATTTTACTACATATATACAATGTGAATTCGGGTTTATTGCCTCTGACATTAATAGCAAAGGTAATAGTTTCTGGTATATATTATTAAACAACATAATGTTAGAGACTACATCAGTAATTCCAGTTAGAAACAAGACCTCAGGCTCTTAATTAAAACAACATCTATTGCTTCTAACTTCTTATTTCCAGATCCATACTCAGATTTTCTTTCCTTTCTTTCTTTCTTTCTTTCTTTCTTTCTTTCTTTCTTTCTTTCTTACTTTTTTCTTTTCTTTCTTTCTTTTTTTTTTTTTGGACTAGCTTTTCTCCTGAAAGCATGAAATATCTTGTACTGAGTGGTCAGCTAGATTACAAACTAACAGCAGATCTGGTTCAGTGCTGCCCATGGGCAGTTAATGAGCATAACATCTAATGTATACTCCCAGGTAGCTGCCAAAGTGGGAGACTGGGAGACATGACATTGAAAAGAAACTTGAAATTTATCTCCTGATCCTGGAGACATGACAGTGTGCCAACCATGAGAGTGACTGGTCATATATAAGTTGACCCCATAGGCTCGGGACAAGCAGAAAAGAGAAAATGTTTCTTCGCACAAGTTGCATGAGTTGACTAGTAGTGTTGAGTGGGTGTATAAGTGACAAAGGACTCTCATAGTGGAATTATTGACATAAAAGCAAGAACAGGAATGGTGCTATTTTCCTGCACAATTTCAGCATTTGTGTCCCTTAAAATGCAGAATATTACCAATAGGAAAATATCATTTATGTGGATCATTGGATTTCCTGTTTTTAATCCCTGCAAGCATTTTGGCAATCTTCAGAGCAAGCAGAAACCACAATCGTGCCCAAAAGAAACCCCAGCTTTCACAGGCCACCCAACCCTAAGGGGAAATTTCTTATAATCAGTTATTTCTCTCAAGTCTTTCAGACCCAGATGAAGCAATTCACTGGACTGTGGACCCAGGTTCTTCTGTAGGTATGTGACATTAAAATTTTGCACAACTTGGGTTTTATCCTCCAGGCTTGTGTCTAGTGTGTGATGAGATGTTTGGCCCATACAAAACTTTTTTTCCTTCCCAGAGACTCATTGGAGATAATCAGTAATATGCTATGGAGGGCTTATGTTTGTGACTCTTGGACAGTTGAATTTCCTACATTAGAACAGATTGTCTAGGTTATACCCACCATCAAGTCCTCTGGTCTCCCAAGTTTGGTGTAGCTATGTTTGAAAAACCCAAGATTGCTTTGATGCAAACAGTTAACCTGGTATTTCTTCCATCACTACACTATCTAATTGCACACATAAACTTCAACATTTCAGGTAGAAACATCTTGACCCTAAAATTAGTTCAGTCTTTGAAAATCTTTACCATGACCAGATCTCCATGATCCTATGCACTAATAGTGAGATCATAAGCAAAGAGAAGAGGCTCTGGAGTAACTAGGCCTCTTCCAGGTGCAAATAAGCAAATGAGTTCACATACTTTGAAGGAAAGACACATTACCCCATCAACCCGGCTGTTTTGGCTCCTTCCACTTGAATATATAAACATATAATTTTAACACCTGACTATATTTTAAGACACCTGATGCTTGCCTTCATCTGATACATGGGTAGGAACATGCATCCAATAACCTCTTTTTTCTATAAATACTTTTATCAGTGCTAGCATTCTATTGAGGCATCTTGAACTATTCCAGTACAGTTGACAACACTCACTGTTTTTGTTTTGTTTTTGTTTTAACCAGAACATAGCTCAGCTCTGGTTATGGTGGTGCAGGAAACTGATCTTGGGACTTTAGAACCTCAAGCATAAGAGTCTCTTTGCATACCCTTGTTGACCCACATTGAGGGCAAAGTGTTGTCAGGGCCCACAAAGGGGTCCATGATGTTGTTCCTGATGGACATGACCAGTGACTGTGGAGAGAGGGATCTGTTAGAGATCTAGGTCCATCATGTCTGTGTGGAAATCCCAGAATTTCCTGACTAGGGATCTGGGAGATGAGGTGGCCTGCTAGTAAGTCAAAGAGCCATCAATAAAGTATGCTGTTCTCTTGCCCTTATTCAGCATTTGTAGTCCTTACTTTGTCTGGAATTTACCATCTTTAATAGCTGAGTAGTATTCCATTGTGTATATAGACCATAACTTACTCAGCCACTCATCTGCTGTTGGACACCTGAGTTCCTTTGAGGTTTTGGCTATTACAGATTGTGCTACTTGTAGAGACTGATTTATGTATGTATTGATTTATTTATTTATGAAGAAGTGAGAACTAGAGCATCCTCTGGTATGTCTGGTGTCAGAGTTGGAACTTGGAGATTCAAGCCTGCAAATCCTACAAGCCACTATTTAGCCACTACAGCTAATTTTACTTCATTGGTGATTTGCTTTACTGGGGGCTCAAGTCTGCTTAATTTCATTCTTCCTGGATAAAACTTTTCTATTCTTTACACTCTGGGGTTGAGAGACACAGAGCCAGTGCTTCCAGTGAAAAGTTATTGATGAAAGGCAGGTCCTTGAAAAGGATCCTTTCATTCCATGTTATCTTAGATCTTTTTTTTTCGCTCAATGTGATAACAAAATGCTGTTGCATGAACATTATTTGAGGACCTGCCATACATCGTTCCATTCAGTATTTATTTCATACCAGCATGTGAGCAGTGAAGATTTGTGAGTAGTGAGATTTGTGATTGTAGATTTGTGATTGTAGATTTGTAAGCAGTGAGATTTGGCTGTATCATATATTCTTAGGTAAGGTAACAGAGTAGAAACTGTAAAAAGATACATGGTTTTCTCTGGTGGTTCCACAGCATGGCTCTGCAGTACAGCAATAGCAGTATTCATGGAACAGTATGTGTTTTTTTACCACTATCTCAGAATTGAAAACTTTAGAATAATTCCAAAGTAGAAACTTAAAGTTAGAACCAAAGGGCTAGCTCACTGGGTAGAGTATTTATCTTGTGGGAATCCCAGGCTAAAGCAACAGGACTATGGCATGGCTTCAAAGCCTGGCACTACATTTGACTTTGACACCAGAGGAAACACTGGTATGAGACTCTGTGTGTCTTCTTGTGCCTAGACATCTGAATGAAAAAAAGCAGCCTGCAGTGAGGAAATCGCATATGCATGAGACTCCTGCTTTACCAAAAACCAACAAACAAAATCAGTCACTCAACAATTGTAGTTCAGTGATTGGGCAGTAGCACCCAGTTAAACACACACCCCACCATGTACAAGAACTCTGGTTCAAGCCCCTAGTCTTCACCTGGAGGGGGGGTGGTGGATGGGGAAGTTTCACAAGCAGAGAAGTAGAGCTGCATGTGTTTCTCTTCCTCCTCATTCTCCTCTCAATTTCTTTCTGTCCTATCAAATTAACAATATATATATTTAGTTTTCACCATATGCTAAGGACGTTGCTACTATTGCTTCTCCTCCTCCTTTTCCTGCTCATCCTTCCCAATGATAATGTTCTATCAGTTCAACAAATTATATTTCTGGGGCCTGTCTTACGAGTTCAGGTAGCTGAGAGAGTAAGGCTCCACAGTCATTAAGTGGCACCTCATAATATCTAGGGGGTTGCTTAAAAGCTGGATCCAAACACAACAGCAGCCTTAATCAGGGCTCTCACCAATTGAAAGTCCAGGGCAAAAGCTTGTCACTCTTGAGTCTGACTATTCTTAGTCCTCAAGGGCATAAGGTCCCAGTGGTGAGGAGAAACAGCTGGCATGTGGCATCCAGTGCGGCATCAGAAGTCTGTCATGTTGGGGCACTTAGGCAAACCCTTGAAGGCTGACAGGCATCAAAGCACTGCATGTTCCAACAGGCAGAAACCAGCATTTCTCCTCATGTCTGACTGGAAACAAGAGAGCTCAACACCAGTGCCCCTCCAAGGAGCTGCCTGTCTCCCAGGAATGTATCCATGATAAACGAGAAAGATGTCTCATGTGGGAGCCTTGGACCCCCAAAGGGTGAGGGAAAAATGCAGGGCATTATCCTATTGTTTATTTGGGCTACCCAAGTGCATTGGACTGAACAAGAGTATTTTTTTCATTGTGGTGAAAAGATTTATGTTATGAAATGAATGATGCCTTTGTGTACATGTGTGTATGTGTGCATGCATGAGAGTGTGCTGAGTATTCTGTGTGCAAATTAGGGAGATGGTGACTATTTACTATGGAAAATGAACTACGAACTTCAGGGACATTCTTTGGCTTACCCACAATTCCCTTTTGACAGACTTTCCAAAAAGTTTCTGACTTCATCATGGAATCTGCAATTTGAAAGGGGGTGTGGGGTGGGTGCTTGAGGATTGCCTACTTTTACTGTCGGCTTTGTTACAAACCTACTGAAATTGTGGTTAACTACCTTCTGCTTCAGTACATTGGTTCATGGGGAATTCATTATCTTGGAAGGGACTATTTTTGTTAAATATATTTTGTCTATTTTTTAGAGATAGAAATTGAGAAGGAAGGGGCAGATAGAGAATGTGAGAAAAAGATAGACACCTGCAGACCTGCTTCGCTGTTTGTGAAGCGTCTCCCGTGCAGGTGAGGAGCGAGGGCTCGAACCGGGATCCTTCTGAGTATCCTTGCTATTAGTACTATGTGAGCTTAACCTGGCCCCCTGTAGGAGACATTTGTTTCTTTTACAGACATCTTAAGAAAAAGAAGAGAAGTAACTTTTCTAGAGTATGGCTGTTTCAAGTACTGTGCCCAAAACTGATTTTTTTCATTTGATTTAATTCTCCTTAAAACCCTTAGTCTTATACTGCTGCTATTCTCATACTCAAAGCTCACTGTGAACTGGAAAACCATCTATGCATCTTCAAAAAAAGATGCCTTATTTACTAGTGAGATAGATGAATATAACAGAATATCATTTTGGCATATGCTTTGCTTCAGACCTCTTAGTTATAAGTCAAGAGCTTTAATCACTGGGTCACCACTGGGTCTAGTCATATATACATTTTTGATACTGTTTATTTTACATATAAATTATATATATATTATTTAGTTATTGGATACTGACAGAGATAAATCAAGAGAGAGAAAGAGAGGCACCTGCAGCACTGCTCCACCACCTGCAGGTGGGGACCAAGGGTTTGAAGCTGGGTGTTTGTGCACTGTGGCATGATCAGTCGACTGAGCGTGCCACCTCTTGGTTCCTTGAGACTCTTGAAAAACAATATGTAGTTGGTACTCTTAGTCCTCCATATATATATATATATATATATATATATATATATATATATATATATATATATATATTCTAGGATTTCACTACTGCAGCCTGACTTTTTTTAGGCAGAAAGAGTGAGACAGAGAGGCAGAAAGAGAGAAAGAAAGAAATCACAGCATTAAGATATTCTTCAACTCAGTGGGGGCCAGTTTTGACTCATTCTTCATTTTACAAATGAAGAAACTGAGACTCAGAAAGGCTAGAAACCCTCATTTAGAAGAGCAGCCAAAGGTTAGACTCTGCAGTACCACTTACAGCTGTTGTTGGGTTATAGTGTATGCTACTTCTAACCATGTCCCAGGGACTGAAGACCTGATGCAGGAGAGTACTGATATATAGTTATTTCTTGTGAGTGGGCATGCACAGCTCACAGCAGGAGTATAAAGATTGCCCCCTTTTACACAGAAATGTGTGAGAAATTAAGGTTAATAGGGGCCAGGTGGTGACACACCTGGTTAAGTGCACACATTACAATGCAAAAGGACCCAGGTTCAAGCCTACTGTTCCCACCTGCAGGGGGGAAGCTTCATGAGTGGTGAAGCAGGGCTGCAGGTATCTCTCTGTCTCTCTCTTTCTCTATCTCCCTTTCATCTCACCATTTCTCTGTTTCCATGCAATAATAAATAAACATTTAAAAAATTAAACATAATTCTGATGAAATTAGTCAGACATAAAAAAGAAATTAGGGTTAATAAGTAGAAATTGTTAACCACAAAACTTGTTGCACAATTTTTGTTTTAATTTTTTAAAATAATACATGGAAGATTATTTGCCAAAATCATTCTTGCAACAGTGTATTCTTCCAGTTTCCCCAAATCCTCACTTAAAGATGAATAGCACATGTAATTATGCAGTATTTCTTTTTATGGTTGATTCAATAATGATTGTAGGATAAAAGGGGTACAATTCCACACAATTCTTACCACCAGAGTTTCATGTCTCATCCCCTCCACTGGACGCTTTACTAGTCTTTATCACTCTGGTATTATGGACTAAAATTCTTTATTTTAGTACATAAAAGTACAGAAGGTGGGAGGTCTGGCTTCTGTGATTGTTTCTCTATTGGACATGGGCATTGGCACATGGGTCCATCCCCCCAGCCTATTTCTATCTTTCTCTAGTGGGGCAGGACTCTGGAGAAGTGGGGTTCCAGGACACATTGGTGAGGTCATCTAACCAAGGAAATCAGGTTGTCATCATGGTAGCATCTGCAACTTGGTGGCAGATTAATGGAGCTGAAGGGTTGACACCCCACACCTGGCATCTGTGGACACATTTCAAAGTGAAACATGCCAAGGTGGTACTGGTTGTATTGATATGGTCAAGAGAATACAGTATTTCTTTTTATTTTATTTTAATTTTTATTTATAAAAAGAAAATTCTGGCAAAATCATAGGATAATAGGGGTACAACTCAACACAATTCCCACTATCAGAACTCCATATCCCATTCCCTTACCCTGATAGCTTCCCTATTCTTGATCCCTCTGGGAGTATGGACCCAGGGTCATTATGGAGTGCAGAAGGTGGTAATCCTGGCTTCTGTAATTGCTTCCACACTGAACATGGATATTAGCAGGTCAATCCATACTCCCAGTCTGCCTCTCTCTTTCCCTAGTGGGGAAGGACTGGGGAATTGGACCAACTGGTTTGGGAGCAAGGAAATGGGCTGCATGCAGAGTCTTTTGTGAGGCAGGAAGACTAACAAAGGGAACTTTTTCCTGGTGGTCATTTTCTTCCATGCTCGATCTCAAGTAGAGAGGGACTGATAGAAAGGTCATGCCATCCAGACTCCCCTTTTTCAATAGGAGGTCCCACACCATGCTCAACCATACCTCATAATTTCCCTACAAAAGAATATATTGATGTTCTATAAGCACAGAGTTTATCCGGGTTTTCCTGGATAGAGAGTCAGTATCTGCAGCAGCAGGGAAGTATGCAAATGCCTGCACAATGGTGATACATTCAGAAAGACTGGACTGTACAAAGTGACTCCATCTTCCCTCAGGACAGACTCTGGGACTGGATATTACACTTAATGTTTATTTGATTAAGGACATAAAATAAGATATAGAAAAGGAAAGCCTATGAAAGATACTATTAGTGGTAAAAGTCCCAATAAATATAGGTTGACCTGAAAGCAGGATTCTGCAGTGGAGCTCCATCTCAGATGTGTCTCAGTTCAAGATCAATTTTCTGGATTGACCCAATCCTATAGTGATTGGTTTCTGAATGGAGGTGATATCAAAAGGAAAATTAGAGATGTAAAAAGAAATAACAAGGGAAAAAGAAGTTGAATCAGAGCACCAGCATTACCATCAAGAACTTTAGAAAAAGTGAGAAAAATTAAGAATCAAGGTTTGGGATTCCTTGTCTGCAAATTATATGGAACTGTGTTCCGTCTGGCTTAAGCAGTATAGAAGCAGCACTATGTTCTAATAAAGTCAGCAAACAAAATCATCAAGACCATGGCAGCATAACTTCCTTCCAGCTTTCTATTTTGGCACTCACTGTATGTTCTTTTGGTACTTGACATGATTTTAAGACAATTTGAGTTCTGAGCACCACATGCAAAGCTACATCTAGCGGAGAGAGGGGAGCTGCGATATCTCAATAGTCTCTTAGTTATCTCTTTTATTTTAAAGGATTTTTTTCCCCAGAGTTCGCTTACAGCCTTTTGGGCAAAACTTCATCCAATCACTGAATAATCCAATCATGAATGAGAGAGAGGGAGAGAAAGAGAGGGACACACACTGAGAGATTTGTAACATTTTACTTAAAGCAAATATAATTCTCTCTAGAGGTTGGAAGCACTACTGTTCATTCCTGAAGGCTGAAAAGTGTGAACAAAAACAAGCACTACTAGAAAAAGAAAAACAGAACAGGAAGTTGATGGTTGTGTATAGAAGCCATCAATATCTACTGTGACCAGTTGATAAACATGTTTTAAGCAATGTTCTTTTAACAGGGAATTATTCTAAAGTACAGATTCTAACTATAAACTATATGTCTAAGACAAGCTAAGAGAATGTAAAGTGCATTTGTACAATCAGAGTTGGAGCTATAAAAGGGAATGATAAGAGTCTTTTTCTCTTCTATTCATAGTTTCTCTCAAAATGTCCTGTAGTATTCTGTTTCTCTGTGTAGATTCATTCCCTTCCCTGTGAATTGTTTTTTTTTTTTTTAATATATTAGTATGTTTTCCTTTTTTTTTATTCCTTTATTTGGGGGGATCAACAGTTTACAGTGGGCAGTAAAATACAGTCATTGGTACATGTGTAACATTTCTCAGTTTTCCATTTAACACTCTAACTCCCCACCCAAAGCCTTCTGGGCTATCATGTTGTAGGACCTGAACACTCCCGCCTACCCCCCAGCGTTCTTTACTTTGGTGCAGGACACTAACTTCAGCCCACATTCTGCTTGGTGTTTTCCCTTCTGTTATTATTTCTCAACTTCTGTCTATGAGTGGGACTGATTTTCTTATTTGTATCAGGTTGGATAAAATTCTTGGTCTCACCCTAGTCCCAGCTGGATTTGACCTCCTACTCCAGCTGTCTACATTCGCTTAATTTCCTAACCTAAAATTTTCCTAAAAGTCTGTGACGATTAATTTAGCTCATATTTTTCTTTCCAAACATAAAATGTCTGTCAGTTCTTGTGGAAGCTCAGTTCAAGCAAATTTAAATGTTCAGTGTGGACCAAATGTTGGTGACAGTGGAGCTGTGAGTCAGGCTATTCACGTTTAACTATGTTTATGGACTAGGAGTGTGAAGGGCAGTCACTTGCAAAACACATCTAGTACAATTATGTTCTTTTAATCTTGCGCAATTTATATAAGAACGTCTTTATTTATTTTGCTACTAGGAATATCATTGGGGCTTGAGAATGACAAAACTCTATGATTCCTGATGGGATAATGATGATGAAGATGATGATGAGAACTATCATTTACCTCCAGGGGTTTTCATCAGTGCCAACACGATGAAACTACTGTTTCTGGTGGCTGTTCTTTTTTTTTTTTTTTTTTTTTTGCATAGGCCAGAGAGAAACTGAGAAAGGAGGGGAAAGTAGGGAGGGAGAGAGAAAGACACCTGCAGACCTACTTTGCCACTTGTGAGGGGTGAGGTGTTCCCCCCCCCACCGCACACACACAGGCCTGCCCCCCTGCAGGTGAAAGGTGAAAAGCCAGGGCTTGAATGCACCACCAGGCCCCCTCTTTTTATTTTTTTCTCCTCCTTTCCCTCTTTTTTTCCCTCTTCTTCCTCTCTCTTTCTCTCTCTCTCTCTCTCTCTTTCTCTCTCCCTCACTCTCTCTTTCTTGCTTGCTTTCTAGACAGAGGGAGAGCAACAGAGAGAGAAAGAGAGAGGGGCAGAAGGACACCTGCAGCCCTGTTCCACTGGTGCACCGCTGCCCAAGAATAATATTTTCAATAATAAGTTTTTGGAGAAAACATAAGCATCCACATAAAAATAATGAATCTCAACTTAAATCTCATGCTTTGTGCAAATAGTAACTTAAAATAAACCACAGATTTATATCTAAAACATTAAATGGTAAACCTTTTTGAAACTACTTATATTCTAGGGCTAGCAATAAATTATTATATGTTATCCACCAAAACATATTCTATGAACATTTTCCCTTCTATGAACATTTTTTCTTTTCTTTTAATTGTCACCAGGGTTATTGCTGGGGCTCAGTGTCCACACTATTGTCTATTTTTCTATTTTTCTTTTTCCCTTTCTTTCTCTCTCTATTCCTTTTTCTTTCTCTGTTTTTCTTTATGTATCTTTCTTCTCATTCCTTCTTTCTCTCTTTCGTTTTTCATTCTGTATCTATTTCTTTATTTTTATTTTGATAGGACAGACAGCAACTGAGAGGCGGAGAGAGATCTGTTCCACCTCTCATGAAGAGTCCTCCCTTCAGGTGGAGGGTGTGGGATCAAATTTGGGTCATTAGTAACATATGCTCAACCAGATGTGCTACCAACTGTCTGTCACATTTTGTTTTCCCAAATGTTGATTTGGGTATATTGTTGCCAATATTGTTATCATTTTCACACAGAAATATATTTTGAGGTCATTACTCCATTTCAAAATTCAAACTATATTTTTAAAAGGCAATTCAAATAGTACAGATCAAACAAGAATACTGTGAATTAGATTTCTACCCTACATCCTTAGTGCCCTGATATTAAAAGAAAATAATATTCTTTAAGTGCTTTCAGTTACTGTGTATCCTTTGTAAAATGAGCTTAGAGAAATCTGCATGTGGTTAGATATAAGATATATCTCTTTGGGGGGCTGAGTAGAAACACACCTGGTTAAGAGAAAATAGTATTGTGAATATGGACCTGGGTTCCAGGTCCCACTTCTCACATGCAGGGGGTAACTTCACAATCCATGAAGCAGGTCTACAGGTACTTATCTTTCTCTCTCCATCTCTATTATTTGTTGGGCCTTAAAGCCAGCCCCCCCCTGCTCTGCTCCATTGCTGACACTATGGTCTATTTACATAATCATTGTTTTGCCTGAAAGATTCTCCACCACGTTATCCCCTCAGGGTATTGCTAATTCAGTTAAAACCATCCCAACAGTTGCTAAGGACGCTTCCACCTTCCCAGCATGCCTTTTGCCTCTCTCCATCCCCTTTCCTAGCCATTTCCAGGTCCAACTTGCCACTTCCAGTTTTTACCCTATTAAACCCACTGTTGTTCTAGTTTCACTCTCTTTTCTCTTCTGCATCCCTACCCGGAGAAGGGCTGGTGGGCATAGCTGGAGGTGACCGTTTTGCTACCTCCATGTGGCCTAAACCTGCTGTGCCTGCTCCCAACTCTGGGGCGTCCCCTTGAATAAAGATTTGCATTCCTGCTCTGCCAGGAGTTCCTGGTCTCTTCTCTCTCCCGCGCACAACCCCGACAATTATTTATTTATTTATTTTGTACTATCATTATTTATTTATTGTATAGAGATTATAGAGATATCCAGAAACCAAGAGACAATGGGTTGATAGAGGGGAGAGAGACAGACAGACACTTGCAGCCCTGCTTAACCACTTGTAAAGCTTTCCCCCTGTGTGTAAGGGCCAGGGGTTTAAACCCGGGTCTTTGTGCACCGTGATGTGTGTATTCAACCAGGTGTGCCACCACACGGCTCTTCTCTCTCCATCTCTATCTCCCTTCTCCCTCTCAATTTCTCTCTGTCTGATCAAGTATAACAGAAAGGAAAATTTAAATAAAAGTAACAGTTACTAGAAAGCAGAAAGGTGGATTCATTGTGCTGGCACTGAGGCCCAGTGATAACTCTGGAGGCAATAAAAAAAGATAAATTTCCTTTTATACATATAATATTGCATAACTCATACTTCACCATTTATTTCAGTCAATATTTTATAAGTAACATAGCTTTAAAATATTAAATTAGGCTTTTCCCTTCCATGTCATTATTTGAGCAACACTATAAAAAGAATGGAAAGGCATATTATAAAGGAAAAAAATTTAAATCACATATCTGGATATTTAAGTGTGTTGGGGGGAGGACTGAATCTGTCTCCTACTGTAATGAGTGAAGATTAGTTGCTGGACTTCCTTTCCTTCTCTGCCTCTGTCACTCTTTGTCTGCCTCTTTCCATCTAAAAAGTTGAGTCAGGGGAGGGGGCTGTTCCATGGCACACCTGGTTAAGTGCCCATAGTACCAAGTACAAGGACCTGGGTTTGAGACCCCTGCTCTCCACCCACAGAGTGCCCATGCAGGTGTCTATCTCTCTCTGTCTCTCCTTCCTCTCAATTTCTTTCTGCCCTAACTCATAAAAAATAGAAACTTGTGCTGCTATGAACATAGGTGTACACATATCATTTTAGTTGGGCATTAAAGAATCCTTGGGGTATATCCCTAAGATAGGAATAACTGAGTCATATGAAAGGTCCATGTCTAGCCTTGTGAGAGATCTTCAGACTTCTCTCCACAGAGGTTGGACCAAATTACATTCCCATCAGAAGTGCAAAAGGGTTCATTTGTCCCCACAACCTCTCCAGCATTTGTTGCTGCTGTCCTTTTTGATGTATGCCATTCTCACAGGGGTGAGGTGGTATCTCAATGTTGTCTTTATTTGCATTTCTCTGACAATCAGTGGCCTAGAACAATTTTTTCATGTGTTTGTTAGACTTTTGGATCTCTTCTGTAGTGAATGTTCTGTTCATATCCTCTGCCCATTTATGGATGGAGTCATTTGCTTTTTTGTTGCTAAGTCTGCTGAGCTCTCTGTATATTTTGGTGATTAGTCTCTTGTCTGATGTATGGCATGTAAAGATCTTTTCCCATTCTGTGAGGGGTCACTTTGTTTGAGTGATGGTTTCTTTGGCTGTGCGGAAGCTTTTCAATTTGATATAGTACCATTGGTTTGTTTTTGTTTTACTCTTCCTTACAATTGGGTTTTTGTCATCAAAGTTGTCCTTGAGCTTTAGGTGGGGAAGTGTCCCACCAATTTTTTCCTCTAAGTATTTGATAGTTTCTGATATAACATCCAGGTCTTTGATAATTTTGGAGTTGTCTTTTGTTTCTGGTGAGATGACCCCACCAATGTGTCCTAGAGCTCCAATTCCCCAGATCCCTGCCCCACTAGGGAAAGAGAGAGACAGGCTGGGTGCATGGATTGACCTGTCTACACCCACGTTCAGCGGGGAAGGAATTACAGAGGCCAGACCTTCCACCTTCTGCACCCCATAATGACCCTGGGTCCATACTCCCAGAAGGATAAAGAATAGGAAAGCTATCAGGGGAGAAAAGGGATACGAAGTTCTGGTGGTGGGAACTGTGTAAAGTAGTACCCCCTCATACTATGGTTTTTCAGTGTTTCCTTTTTATAAATAAAAATTTTAAAAAAGATAATTATCACTGATGTATCAAATTACATTATTTGCCAATAAATCTTTAAATGTGTCCCTAAAATAAAGAGAGAGAGAGAGAGAGAACAAAAAAAGAGAAAAATGGCCACTGAGCACTAGCAATATCCCTATTGGGGGAGGAAAAATAAAGTTGAGCCCAAGTGATAAATCCCTGGAGACAATAACAAAAATGAGAAATAAAAAGAAAGAAAAATAGAAAACCCAATATCTGGTAAATGATTTATGTACAGAATCTACAAGACATTTTCAAAATTCAAAACCCATTAAGTTCAGAAATTAAAATATTTGCATGCACACTTAACAAATGAAGGGTGACTAAAGCCAAATAAACTGACTGGACACACTGAACTTCACAACTCTTCGAGAAAGCGTGAAGCCAAAGCAACATGCTCTAACAGTAAACCACTGTCAGAATGCTGGAAGAAGAGAATACTCACAGTAGCAAGCTCTGAAGAGGCTGCGGCACCACTGGAATCCTCATACACAGCTGGTGGGAATGTGCTATGTACAGTTACTCTGGAAGACAGTTCAGTTGTGTTTGTCTCAATTTAAACAGCCACTTAGCAGTCAGTAACAACAGTCCTGATTTTATAAAACATATTTTTACTTATTTATTCCCTTGTGTTGCCTTTGTTGTTTTATTGTTGTAGTTATTATTGTTGTTGTTGATGTTGTTGTTGTTGGATAGGACAGAGAGAAATGGAGAGAGGAGAGGAAGAAAGAGAGAGGGAGAGAAAGATAGACACGTACATACCTGCTTCACCACCTGTGAAGCGACTGCCCTGTAGTTGGGGAGCCGGGGGCTCGAACCGGGATTCTTGTGCTTAGAGCCACCTGTGCTTAACCTGCTGTGCCACCGCCGGACTCCCCCTAACAGTCCTGATTTTGAGACAGCTAGCCTTAAGTCATGCAACCAGAAATTCACACACACACACACACACACACACACACACACACACACACACACACACACACACACCTGGATAGGAGTGCTTCTGGCAGCTCTGCCTATAATCTTCTCAAAAACTGAAGACAACTCAATATGTGACTGGGTAGGAGGATAAACAAACTATTATACATCCATACAGGAGAACAATTTTCAGAAGGAAAAAAAAAACATAAGATACATATGGCAGAAAAGAATGAGGGCTGGGTGAATGGTGAAATGTGTTGACATCTTCCTTGGAGACCTGTGGAAATGTACTCTCATGACAGAAACACCACTGAGTAAGTCAGCATATTGTCTGTCAAAGAAGGGTTATTGAAGTTGGAAAAAATATATATAAACAATTTTATATGCTCTGTATGATATAGGGCTATATATTGATATATATATGATGACATAATATTGACAATGTGTATGTCTTATAAAATATTTTGCATTTACATAGTATACATATATACACTCTGAAAGAATTAAAGAACAAAAACTCTATGCATATGTGCACCACGGGAAGTGTCATAGTGTTAGGGCTGCCTCTTGGAATCCTGAGATTCTGTGATCTGTGCCCAACATAACACATGCCAGGGAAATGCTTTTGCTCTCTTTCTTTCTCCTCATCTCTCTCGTCAATGAATTCAGTATCAAAACCTCTGTATATATGTCAAAATCTACAATATCATATATGAAATGTCCACATTCCAAAACCTTGGTGGTAGTTATAGTAGGGAACTAAACATTATAAGATTATACTCTTTTCACTCACTATTAACTGTAAATAAAAATGAATAGATAATCTGTTAAAGATAAAGTAAAGGCATTCACTTTCTTCACAGCAGACCACACACACACACACACACACACACACACACACACACACTTCTAGAATTACCTTAAATGACTCCCAATATAGTATCCTGGAGGGGAGCTTGAAAATCTTTAGGAGTTTCATTCTTATAAGATGTTCTCCCTTCTGCTTGGAGACTTCTGATGTGTGGGAGAAATCTTTCTTGATGCTAGCTCCACTGGGAACTATCTCTCAGCTGGAGGGGCCTCCTGCATCATCTCCCTACCACCTCATCCCCCAGTCCCAGTGTGGATCTCATGATCTCCAAGTGCCATCATCATCAGGGAGGATGAAGACTTGGCTGGAGGGCAGCCATAAATGATACAGTATCCAGGTGTTTGGTGAAGTGGCAACATGCCAGCTCATGAAATGACACAATGCAGTGGGCTTATGAGTCTGCAATATCCATGGTGATATGATTGTTTTATAGGCTGCGGCACAGTGTTTTAAACTTGTGAGTCTTTGTGTGTAGGGGAGGGTGGCGTGGGGGGGGGGCAAAGGAAGAATTAGGCATTTGCTCCCATCAATTCCCCTGTCAAGCAGACAATAATAGCTTTTGTGGAGTCCTGTTCAAGCCATGCAGATTATGAGATGTGACATGCGTATGTTTTCTGTGCAAATGATTTATTTGCAGAGTAATTAGGATCCTATTTAGTCATTCATTGGGCATTTCATGAACTGGTTTTCTGAACAGGCCACAATAATAGACATTGGGAACTGAAGGAAATCAGACTCTGAGACAGCTCTGCCTGCCAGGATGAAATTTGGCAGGATTTCTGCAGTCAACGGAATGCTGACCCCACCTAAGATAAAAGTACAGAGTGGAGATGAGCAGTGACAATGGCATGAGGGATTTGTTAGAGGAATGGACCCCTTTGTGGGCCCCTATAGGACCTTCCCTCAGTATGGATTAACAATGGTAGGGAATGTTCCATTCTCCTAAGAGAGGTTGGACAACATACTCTTTCTACTATCTGAGGAAGCTGGGTCCTGAAAATAGTGTAGCCTGGAAAATTCCTAGCCATGAGCATAGAATGCTGGCTTAGACCTCCAAGGATGCAGAAGTTACATAGGCTTCTGTGCTGAATATGAGCCCCAGATCAAATCGATGGGGTTTATAGTTATCAATATTTGTATTTTTTTACCCATATTTGGGAGCTACTCCCTTGATCCAGCTTTCTAGCCCTTTTTCTAACTGTATGACACCATATCCCTTGACAATAACCTGGGTCCATCTGTATAGTCGATGTCAGGCTCAGGCCAAGACTAGTAAAGTCATGGGCCCCTTGGAATATACCTAAAATAGACCTCCTAGCTTTCTCCAAAATGGAGACCCCAAATCTTCATCTGCAATATTCTTGCCTTAAGGTTCATGATTAGTCAAAAATTTGCTCTGCATTATATCAAGTATTTTTCAGCCACCAGGTTCCAGATGTTACCACGATGCCAACTTGACTTCCCTGGGCAGATGACCCAACCAATGTGTCCTGGAGCCCTGCTTCACCAGAGCCCTGCCCCACTAGGGAAAGAGAAAGACAGGCTAGGAGTATGGATTGACCTGCCAATGCCCTTGTTTAGTAGAGATACAATTACAGAAGCCAGACCTTCTACCTTCTGCACCCCACAATGACCCTGGGTTCATACTCTCAGAGAGTTAAAAATAGGGAAGCGATCAAAGGAGGGGATTGGATATGGAATTCTGGGGCTAGGAATTGTGTGTAAATGTACCCTTCTTATCCTATAGTCTTGTCAATATTTCCATTTTGTAAATAAAAATTAAAGAAACAAGTGCAAAGTGCTTGAGTGCTTACCTCGAAAAGAGAGGCAGTTTGTGGTATATTAACAGATAAATTCAAGGTCTTCCATGGCTGCTCAGTTAACATGAGTGTTAAAATCATGAATTCCAGAGTCATAGAGAGATAGGTAATAAGTAAATAGATGACAAATGATGATTATGATGATATGATAGATAGATAGATAGATAGATAGATAGATAGATAGATAGATAGACAGACAGCTTGATGATAGATAGAGGGGCCAGGTGGTGGTGCACCTGGTTGAGTGCACATGCTACTATGCACAAGGACACGTTCAAACCCCCATTCCCCACCTGCAGAAATTAGCCTTCCAGAACAGTGAAGTGGTGCTGAAGGTGTCTCCTTCTTTTTATTCCTCTTGTTCTTGATTTATCTCTGTCTCTATCAAAGTAATCAATTAATAAATTATTTTTAAAATATAGGTAAATAGATGATAGGTAGATTGATTGATTGACTGATTTATTGATTGACAGTTGACAGTCTGGGTTGAATCCTTGCTTGGCTAATCACTGTTTGCATAATTTAGGGCAGGTAACTTAGCTTCTCTCTGTGTTGGTATTCTAATCTATACAAGTAGGATAACTCAGACAATACTTTTAGTCCACCTGCATGTTAACTACCAGTCTTAAGTAAAATTACCAAAGTTATAGACCCCTTTGAACATACCTAAAATAGATCTCCTAGATTCTTCCTACATGAAGACCCCCTAGTGTCACCTGCTCTATTCTTACTTTTGGGTTCCTGTTTATTAAACAAGTTGTTCTGCTTTATATCTTACCGCCTTTCAGCTACCAAGTTGCAGGCACTACCATGACACCAACTTGACTTCCCTGGGCAGACAACCTCATCAATGTGTGCTGGAAATCCACCTTCCCAGAGCCCAGCCCTACTAGGGGAAGACTGAAAAAGACTAGAGGTATGGATCCACCTGCCAATTCCAATATCCAGTGGAGAAGCCAGACCTTCCACCTTCTGCACCTTATAAAAATTTTTGGTCCATACTCCTAGAAGGATGAAGAATAGGAAAGCTTCCAATGATAGATATGGGACACAGAAGTCTGGTGATGGGAACTGTGTGGAATTATACCCCTGTTCTCTCACAGTCTTGTTAATCATGATCAAATCACTAATAAAAAATTTTAAAAGCAGGGGGATAACAAGTTCCCAACTCACAGAACTCAGATCAGGGTAAGAATTAAGAGTCAAAATGATAATATTCTGGAGCATGGTAAACTGCTAAACTATAGGACAAAGAAAATATTCAGTGGGTGTTGATTCACACTACCATACCCCTGTTCAGGAATCTCACTGAAAAGCAGCTCCTTTGTGCTACTGTCTTCATTCCCCATCTTCCTTGCTTAGGTAAGTGAGGAAACTGCCTTCATTATTGGCTCTCTCACTTCTTTCTCCCATGACTTAAAAAAGCACTCTTCATCTCTCCACCTCTAAGTGCAGGAAGGGAGAGGTCAAAGCGACTTGACCCAGAGGGACTTCAAGGTCTCCTGAAACTAGTATTTTACACTCCAGGAAGGGAAAAATGACTCAGGTCCTGGCTTTAGAATTCCTACCAATTGCCTGGAGTTTTCCACAGGGCTGTGTGTACTTAGTTAAAAAAAAAAAAAAAGTGCAACATCTCCCTCTCGTGGGAACCTGTAAGAAGTGCTGCTTCTGATGACTTGTTCTCTCTCAAGATGGCAGTATAGATAGATGGACACCAAGAGATACCATCACCCCCACTGACCATTTCTTAATCACAGTATGGTGGAGATAAATTTAGTATGTCTTGGGAGGAATGCAAGGGTAATGCATGAAACTTAGTGATTAACAAGGTTTTGTTTGTGTTTATAATAGAAAGGGAAGACAAAAAATAACTTGTATGATGGCTAAGGACCATGGCAAAGGCTGTCCAATCAGAGTCAGAGTTTTGAAGATGTTGGGTTTTAATTAAATTTCTACTTTTCCCCAAATGTTAAGTGTGAGTATTGTTTAGGATGGATCAAGTGGTCATGTGAGACTTTTTAAGAAAATAGTTCTGGTTGGAAGCCAGGCAGTGGCACAACTGGTTAAACATACTCATGACAGTGTGCAAAGATGCAGGTTCAAGGCCCAGGTCCCCACCTACAGGGAGAAAGCCTCAGGAGTAGCGAAACAGGGTTACAATGTCTCTCTGTCTCTATCCCTCTCTACTTCCCCTTTTCCTCTTAATTTTCTCTCAGTCTCTAATAATAAATAATATTGAATATATATATTAAACATTGCTTAAAATTTTTTTAAAAAGAGGGTGGAGGTAGATATCATAATGGTTATGTAAAGAGACTTTCATATCTGAGGCTCCAAAGTCCTAGTAACCACCCTCCCTTCCCTTCACTGTTTGCATAATTTAGGGCAGGTAACTTAGCTTCTCTCTGTGTTGGTATTCTAATCTATACAAGTAGGATAACCCAGACAATACTTTTAGTCCACCTGCATGTTAACTACCAGTCTTCCCTGTACCCCCATAAGCCAGAGCTGATCAGTGCTCTAGTTAAAAAAAAAATGTTCTGTGTCAAGCAAATAGCTTAACTGGTAAAGCTCAGGATTTATATGCTACAGTGATGCCCTGGCTTCTCTCTCCCTCATGAAGCTCTCTCATATGATAAAGCAAACTTTTTTTCTTAACAGAAAGATAAAGAAAAATCTTTTTATTGAAGAGGCAACTGCTCGTAATTTTTGAGCTAGTATTATTTACTTTGTGTCTCCATGTTTTCAAATGGTTTGATTATACTTATAGATGTTTCTACCTTTGACATTAAAAAAATACCTGAGCAATACAGAAGATGGGGTTGTGTCCCCTTCTAAGATTCATTGTTTTCAGGACTTGATGGTGTTGTAGTTGGTTGAGCACATACATTACAGTGCACAAGGACCTGGGTTCAAGCCCCCAGATTGTACCTGCAGTGGAGAACTTCACAAGTGGCAAAGCAGAGCTGAAGGTCTATCATCTATCTGTCTGTCAATTACCTCCTCTCGCTTTCCCCTTTCAACTTCTCTCTGTTCTATCAAATACAAAATAATTTTTACATATAAGAAATTCACTCTTCTCTCTCTTCCTCTCCTATTTCCTATTCCTCTATTTCTCCATATACCTACATGGCAATTTTGTTTGGTTCTATATGTAATATTACATTGTTAATACTATGCAATGTAATTCACAGTTTATTCATATACTGTAACGTAGATTGTATTTGATTTCTTGAAAAAAAAATGTTTCCCTAAGAACCTCATGATCTTTCATTCCTCCTTTTTCTCATTTATTTATTTATTTTGCATTTGCTTCTTTTCACATAGGCATTATCACTTCATCTCTGGATCATTCCTCCAGTAGAATATATCTTCTTTGAACACCATAAACATCACTCAGTTTTCACCCTAAACTAACCTGTTTTGGTCCCTCCCTGGCCTGCTTTCATGTCTTTGCTCTAAAAAAGTCATCTTTCTTTCTCTCATGTTGAGTCATCTGACTGGAGCCTGGATTTCATTTGGCCATTACCTTTTTCTTGGTTGACTCTCTTCTTTTGAAAAAGCACAAGTCAGCCAGGTGATGTCTGAGAAAGATGCATGGTATGGAACAGGAAGGCCTAAAATGGTCTCCATTGTCTCTTTACATGGCATTAGCAAGTGTCTTGTATGTAACAGTCTTAGAGGTTGAGTTAGGTTTCCTTAGAATTTGTAATGCAGATAATGCTGCTATCTATGGCCTTCTGGCTTCCTGTGTGAAGGATTAATTCACTTTGGATCTTATATCTAAAGTGTACCCTCCCCTACCACCTGTATATCTGGCTCATCTGGAAGATTTCAGATTTTTTTTTTCTTCTTAATATTTTGCAAATTCTTGATTGTGTGTCTTGATAAGGTATAATTTCCAAGCACTAAGTCCCTTACAGGAAAAACTAACTTGTGTGCATTAGACATTGGGAACTAGTAATTCCCTTGGTGAATCATTTATATTCAAACATTTACTTTCAAGGATATTTTGCAATTGTTTTGTCATTATTTGGTCCATTTGGTACTATTCAGCTTTATTCTTGATATTACCTAATTTTGTCTTCAAAAGCCTCTGTTGGAGTTCTCATGTCTTCACTCAGTTTCTCACATCTGCATCCATATTGTTTCATATTTACAACAACTCTATGAGTTATTTTTTTTTTTAGCTTCTGAGAGTTCTTTCTTCATACTTTCTTGTTCTTAGTGATTTACATAGGTACTTAAATTCCTTGAAAAGTGATAATGATCTTATCTTCTAAGTTCTAGTCTTTCTGACTTATTTCTCTTTCTTCTAGTTTCCCTTTCTGTGTCTCTTGTCTGGTTTTTATATGAGAGACTACTTTCCAGTGTCAAGGGCCTTGACAGAATTGGTAAGGGTGATAGTAAGTGTCAGTTGATTCTTCTACCTGAGGGAGACCTAGCTGTTTTCATTGCAAACATTTATTTCCCTCTCTCAAAGCCCTGAAACCCATACTCTGAGGTCTTTTCTATTGTATTAATCCAGTTTTTATGGTCCATCTGATGAGTCTTCTGCCAGTCAGCACTTGAGAGAACTCAGTGTGGTCTCCTTGTTTCAATACCAAGTTTGAAAACACTCACTGTTTACCCTATGACAATCCCAATTTTATTATCTGACTACAATAATAGTCCAGAGACTATTATTGTTTTATGATTTTTAATACAATTATATTTTTATACTTTATTAGGAGGGATACTGGTTTATAAACAAGGGTTTGAGTCCCTGATCTCTACCCATAGCGTGTCCATGCAAGTGTCTATCTCCATCTCTCCCTCCCCTCAATTTCTCTCTACCCTAATTCATAAAAAAATAGAAACTTCGTAGACAGCTAATATGCCTACTAGCTATCTACAAAACAGAGACCCCCTAATTAATCATCTGCACTACTCCAGCCTTTAGGTTCATGATTAGTCAACAACTTGTTTGGCTTTATATGTTAACCCTCTTTTTAGCAACCAGGGTCCAGATACTAGCATGATGCAAACAGATTTCCCTGGACAGACAACCCCACCAATGTGTCCTGAAGCTCCAATTGCCCAAACCCCACACCACTAGGGAAAGAGAGAGACAGGCTGGGAGTATGGATCGACCTATCAACGCTCATGTTCATCGGGGAAGCAGTTACAGAAGCCAGACCTTCCACCTTCTGCATCCCACAATGACCTTGGATCCATATTCCCAGAAGGTCAAAGAAGAGGAAAGCTATCAAGGGAGGGGATGGAATATGGATTTCTGGTGGAGGGAATTGTGTGGAGTTGTTCCCCTCTTATTCTATGGTTTCCTCAGTGTTTCCTTTTTATAAATAAAATAAAGTAAAATAAGATAAAAGAAAGAAAGAAAGAAAAGAAAGAAAGAAAGAAAGAAAGAAAGAAAGAAAGAAAGAAAGAAAGAAAGAAAGGAAGAAACAAAGAAAGAAACCTGCTTCCAAGTAAGTTCACATCTGCGGGACTGAGATCTAACACTCCAGTGTATTTTTTCAGAAGGAACAGACAGTGATTAAACCATCAGTGACTGGAAACCTGAGAACAATTATAAGCCTATGTTTTGTACTCATCCCTAGCTTTATCTTATGTTATAGAGAAAATAAAGGAAGGTTTTTATTCTCTCAAATGACTAAGTTTTATAATATTGTTGTGTTTTTTTCTTAAATAGAAATGGAATCATGCCTTATTTGCTACTTCTTTCCAGAAATGTTTTCCCAGATATGGATATTACAGTCAACAGAATTGAGGCAACATATGATGTTAATAATCCTTAGAAGGAAAGGATGTGAATACAACAGAGAGTTTTCAGGAAATATTGTTATCACTGTTAAGTATAATAAAAGCAAGTGGTTATGGGAGGGAAGGTGAAAGTTGTAGACAAAAGCAAGATGGCCTTATAAAAACAAATCATTCCCTAAGCAGAAAGCCTCACCAATGTGTCCCGGAACCCCACCTCTGCAGAGTCTTACCCAACTAAGAAAAGATAAAAGCAGGCTGGGGTATGGATCCACCTGCCAGTGTCCATTTCCAGTGAAGAAGTAACTACAGAAGCCAGACTTTCCACCTTCTGCACCTCATAAAGAATCTTGGTCCACATCCCTAGTGGGATAAAGAAGAGGGAAGCTTCCAATAGAGGTGATGGGACACAGAACTCTGATGGTGGGAGATGTATGGAATTTTACCCTTATTATCTTACAATTTATTAATCATTATACTCCTAATAAAATAAAATTAGTCATGAAAAAAAAAGAAACTTAGAGGGAAGGGGGAGATAGAGACACCCACAGCACTATTTTACCATCTGTGAAGCTTCATGCCTGCAGGAGGGGACCAGGGGGCCAGAGTCCTTGTGTATTCTTTTTTCTTTTTATTGATTCAATAATGATTGAAAAGATTGTAGGATAAGAGTGTTATAATCCTGGGGAGTCGGGTGGTAGTGCAGCAGATTAAGCACACATGGTGCAAAGCGCAAGGACCACGGAAGGACCCCAGTTTGAGCCCTGGCTCCCCATCTGTGGGGAGTTGCTTCACAATTGGTGAAGCAGGTCTGCAGGTGTCTATCTTTCTCTCGCCCTCTCTGTCTTCCCCTCCTCTCTCCATTTCTCTCTGTCCTATCCAACAATGGCACCATTAATAATAACTACAACAATAAACCAACAAGGGCAACAAAAGGAATAAATAAATGAATGAAAGAATAAATAAGAGTTACAATTCCACCCAGTTCCCACCACCGGATTTCAGTATCCCATTCCCTCCATGGGAAGCTTCCCTACTCTTTATCCCTCTGGAAGTATGAACCAAAATTATTTTGGTGATGCAGAAGGTGGGAGGTTTGGCTTCTATAATTTCTTTTCCTCTGAACATGGT
Organism: Erinaceus europaeus; assembly: GCF_950295315.1. Classification (NCBI taxonomy): domain Eukaryota; kingdom Metazoa; phylum Chordata; class Mammalia; order Eulipotyphla; family Erinaceidae; genus Erinaceus; species Erinaceus europaeus. The sequence continues at coordinate 180,413,661 of NC_080164.1, forward strand.
CATTGACAGGTGGATCCATACCCACCTGCCTGTTTCTATCTTTCTCTAGTGAGGCAGATCTCTGGGGGGTAAGAGTTCTAGGATACATTGGTGAAGTTGTCTTCCCAAGGAAGTCAGGTTGGTGTCATGGTAGCAACTGCAACTGGGTAGCTGAAAAGCAATAAGATTCAAAGCAGAACAAATTGTTCAATGACCAGGAACCTAAAGGTAAGAATATATGGGTGGGGTGGGGAGAGGTGTCTTTGAGAGGCACTGGTGCATGAAAAACACCTGGATGTTCTTCAAATAAAATGTTATTGTTGGGAACAGTAGTAGAGTTGTCATAGATTCTGGATAGTAATAGAAGAAAAAGATTTTATTTATTTATTTGTTGCCTCCAGGTTTTTTGCTGGGCTCGGTGCCAGCACTATGACAGCACTGCTCTGTCTGGTGCCACCACTTCCCCTTTTACATTTTATTGGATAAGACAGAGAGAAATTCAGAGAAGACGATGAGATAGGGAGAGAGACAAAGAAAAGTAGACACCTGAAGACCTGCTTCACTACTTGTGAAGCATCCACCTCTAAGTGAGGAGCCGGGTGTTAGAACCCGGACATGGGCCCTTGTGCTTTTAAGTACTATGTGAGCTTAACCTAGTGCGCCACTTCCCAGCACCCCCAAAAGATTTTACTTTTAATCTCACGTATGTGCCAGGGATTGTCATACCTCAGCTTACATTATTCACATTTCATTTTAATGCAGCAACAATTTCAGGAAGTGGATACTGTTATCCTAAGAAGAAAACAGAGTAAACCTCAGGCTAAAGAAACACACAACTATCGAATTAAAAAAAAATCCAGTTAAGATCTTCATGAAAGTGGTTTCAACAATTGCTCCCATCCATCGAGCTACATTCCTTTTGTGACTGGAGCCCAGCAAAGCCCTGAGTAGGGCCCCCTTGTTTACAATCATCCAAATTCTTTCTTGTCACAGACTCATGCTTGACTTACAGGAAGGACGGGATCGCTGAGAGTGTGGTCTGTGATCAGAAACAGTGCTAACTCACTCTCTGACCCTGGGCACATTGCTTCACTTGCAGGGCCTCAGTTCCTACATCAGTAAAACAAGGTCATCAGAATAAATGGTCTGTTACATTCTGATGATCTCTCTTGCAGATGGTGAGATGGAGGTGCTGAGAACTTCAAGTCAGATGGCAAGTCAGATGCTTGACTACCCTCTAACTCTCTGTTTATGCTTTATTATTATTATTATTTTCCAAAAAAACTTCCCAACAGATAATTTGACGTTCTTCCAAATGCCAATGGCCATGAAATATGGTTCCTTCCTCCTAGGCTCTCTTCAGAACTGAATCTCCCCACCTAGCCTTCGGGGACTACAGGGTTTTGTCTATGTTAAGGTAAATAAATACTCCAAAATGTGGGCTAGAAATGGAATTCAAAGGGAGGGTTGGGGAGAGGAGGCACTGGCCCTTGGACCTCTCACCATATGGCCTCAACACTTTTGATTATTTTATGAATGCAAGAAGTGACACATCGGTTTCTTCAAAGCCATTCTCACACATGCCTCTCTGGCTTATAATCCATGTGAATTTAGATAATGAGATAATTGGGCTTAATGACTAGTGTAGTGATTCAAGAAAGAGTAAGTCTCAAATTATTTAGAAGAATATTTGTTACTAATACTTGTGTGATATTAGTAAAGCAACTTCAAAGTGGAATTAATTTCCATTTGAGAGATGGAAGTAACTTCACAGATGACTTTGCCTACATCACTTATGTCCAGATAAGCAGTCTCAGAGTCAATGAAACAATTAAACTTGAGTGACAGTTTCACTAAAACAATACTAATTTATAGTTCATTTCATAATACACCATTATGTCACTGTTGGCACTATTGGCTAATCTCCCTCTGTAAATATCATGGTGATGATTTAGTACTCTAATTCATGACTAAGTGACTGAACATTTCTTGACTTGCTGATTATTTTGATTAATAATAATGCTCTAAGCTAAATATGTTTCAGGTCACCTGTAGAAAAAAAATCAATGAAGAAAAAGGTGAAATCATATCAATTTTAAGACAAAGATTGTTTAACCACAATGGTAATGATACTAGTAAAATCAGACTATATAACAGTATTAATAAATATTTATGTATATATATAGTTTTTTATTTTTATTTATAAAAATGAAACACTGACAAAAAACATATGGTAAGAGGGGTACAATTCCACACAATTCCCATGACCAGAACTCTGTATACTATCCTCTCCCCTGATAGCTTTCCTATTCTTTATTCCTCTGGGAGTATGGACCCAGGGTCATTATGTGCAAAAGGTGGAAGGTCTGGCTTCTGTAATTGCTTCCCCACTGAACATGGGTGTTGGCAGTTCGATCCATACTCCCATCCTGTCTCTCTCTTTCCCTAGTGGTACAGGGATCTAGGGAAGTAGGCCTCCAGGACACATTGGTGGGATTATCTGCCCAGGGAAGTCTGGTTGGCACCATGGTAGCATCTGGAACCTGGTGGCTGAAAGGTGAGTTAACATATACAGCTAAACAAATTGTTGACTACTCATGAACCTAAAGGCTGGAATATTTCAGATGAATATTTGGGCATCTCTGTTTTATACAGTTAGTAGGCCTATTTTAGTTAGATTCCAAAGGTTATAGCCATTAAGTAATTTTATTCTATTTTTAAAGTATATTACACACAGAGATGCCTGTGCTTTGGAATGATTTTCCAGTCAAATTGTCAAAGCACTGAATGAAGAAAATAGAATTATTATCCTCATTCCCTAAAACACAGACAGGTGAGTGATTTTCTTAAGGTTCTAAATGTGGTATTGATAGAGTAGCAAAAAGAGTGGAGTTCAGAGTCTTTATTACTCAGCTCCATACTTCCCCGAGACTTCCCCATAATGGTGAACAGGGTACATTCTGGAGAAAGACCCACAGATCTTAGGTGTGTCCTGGTGTTTCAAGTTTAGCCTTGTTACTTAATCCAAGTCAAATGTTCCATTCAATTTGTTGATTTGTGTGTTTGTTTGTTTAACTGTGTCATTCTCAGTGTCTTGGTCTCTACTTTGTTACTTGTTACTCAGGAATTGCCTGGTCACATATTTTAAGCATTTGGGAGCACAACACCAACTTATCTTACTAACAGTATGCTGCAGAATCTCTTAGTGATTACTGCCATCTTATCCTCATCATGACAACTTATATCTCAAGATTTCACTCTTCGAGTGCTTCATGAGAGAAAAAAAAAATCAGAACTTCATCTTTTGAGACTTATGGAAACAGACAAATTCTTCATCCTCTTCACCCTCTGTGCAGTTTAGTTTCATTAGTTCAGAAACAGACCAAATATAGGAGCCAAAGTATTCTCTCATTCAATAGTTATTGATAAATTATATACTGTGATCTGAACAATTGTAATTACACTGAAACACTCACTAAATCCAGGCTAAATTAATAACAATAACAAGTTAATGATAAGTCACATATTGAAAGTGGAATAGGTTCAAATGCTGGCTTTGCCCATTTGTAAAGTGTGGGCATGTTTCCCTATCGACATTTAGAGAAAGTATTACCCTTATTACTTCCCTCTTGGGTGACTGGGTGAAAATGATTTCAGTTATATGGGAAAGTTCACCTCAATGCATACCATAACACTGGTGTTTAATTATCATGTCCCAATCTTTCTATGTCTAAAACCAGGCTAAAAAAGCAAGCAGATTGTTTTCACCAAGCACACCACTTCAACTGTATTGAAATCATTGGCCTGAAATGTTTTCCTTCCCATTTCACATTGCTTGTTTACATGGTGTCGGATCAAATGGAAGGAGAAGAACAATGTGATTCATGATCTCCCCCCAAGAAGGCAGCTGCAACATAAAGACGTCTCAGGAAACGAGATAATCTGTTTGTGTGGCCACCTCTCTGTGATCCTTGACCCTTCCTAATCTTCCGACGTGCATATGTGTGGTACTTTTGTCCCCAGGTGGAGCTGTATGTTGAAACTGAACAAAAACAAAACAAAAGCCCTATTTGATTGGACATTTCTGATATTATTGCAAATATCTTGAAAATCTTCTCTCTTTTTGTTGAACTCTAGAATTCATAATCTGTTTTTCAAAATACACAAAGATTTTCCTAAAATAGAGAGAGAGAGAGAGAGATAAAGAAAGAAAGAAAGAAAGAAAGAAAGAAAGAAAGAAAGAAAGAAAGAAAGAAAGAAAGGTCCCATTTCTCCTGAGGATTTGGGATGCTCCGGGGTATCTGCCACAGTAAGAAAACAAACTGATGGAATGTGGAAACTTGAAGCCATCTGGCTGTTGGTCCACTTTCTCACAGGCTCTAGGGGTCACTGGAAGCCCTCCAAGAACTGGTGAGACCCAGTTCTAACAGGAAACATTTGATCTTGTCCCAGAAGTACCTGGACATATGTACTCAAATATGTGAGTTGTGGTCCAACTGGATGGTTAAGGATTTGAACTGGGGAGTGGGAAGGAGGTGCTTAGAAACTGATAGTAGTGTCCTCAAAAGTTTCAAAAATTCAAATCCAAGTGCAGTAATCAATACTACCTTTCACTGCATGTCATTTTTTTTTGAAGGTGCTCTTCTTTGGAAAATCATGAGCATTCAGTGTACAGAGTACTTTACTTACTGCTGGACAACTTCCCATGATTGGATGGCATCCGGTCTTTGCCTTAGTGGTAAACAGGCAAATAAGCAGGCATTGGCAATACAGGATAATGTATTAAGACAGGTTCTAACAGAAACTGGTTAAGAAAGATTCACCCCTTGACCTAGGAGGTGACCTAGTTTGCTGAGCACATTCTGTGTATGTGTGAGGCCCCAGGTTCAATCCCTAGTACTGCAAACTGCCGACAGTGTTCTAGTTTACTCTTTCTTTCTCTCTGTCAGTAATAGATATATAGAAATATAGATAGATCTTGATAGATATAGAGAGATAAACAGACAGATATGGATGGATTTTTACAAAATACAGATTCAGAGGGTTAAGGATGGTTTACTCAGTAGAGAACACAGGCTACCATGTCTAAGAACCCAGGTTCAAAACCCCAATTACCATTTTCAAAGGGCAAGTTTCATGAACTATGAAATAATGCTTCAAGTGTCTTTCTGTCTGTCTCCAAGAAATGCACACTAAAAATGGTATAGCTCTCTAGGAAAATAGCCCAAGTGCTAATCCTAGTGAAAAAAGAATGCTGATATAGGCTCAGAAGAGAAGGTGGGTACCTATTTTTCACTGAGAATTGTCCAAAATGAGTATGTATCAATGAGGAGTATATCAGTGAGTTCTTTTATCCTTTAATGACTTATTTAAAGGTACATATCCAAATATAGGTGATCTGGGTGTTAAGGCCTCTACATGTGAATTGGTGTAAGGAACACATAAGCATTCAGTTCATAAGTAGTTATGAGAATGTATTAATGTTAAGGGCATGACAATGACAGATAAAATCCTACATCTTTTTCCAGCCATGACATATCCCCAAACAATAACTTGTATCCACCTACATATCAGATTTCAGGTTCAGGGGGAAAAAAAAAGTATAGTCATGGGCCCCTTTGGAATATATCTAAAATAGGCCTACTATCAATCTACAAAACAGAGGACCCCCCCCCCAACGTTTCATCTGAACTATTCCAGCCTTTATGTACACTATTAGTCAACAACTTGTTTGGCTTTGTAACTCTTCTTTCAGCCACCAGGTTCCAGATGCTACCATGATGCCAACTAAACTTCCCTGAGCAGACGACCCAACCAACGTATCCTGGAGTGTTGCTTCCTCAAAGCCCTGTCCCACTAGGGAAAGAGAGACAGTCTGGGAGTATGGATTGACCTGTCAATGCCCATGTTCAGTGTGGGGAAGCAATTACAGTATCCAGACCTTTCACCTTCTGCACCTCATATAATGACCTTGGGTCCATACTCCCAGAGGGATAAAGAAAGGAAAGCTGTCAGGGAAGGGGGTGGGAACTATGTGAAGTTGTACCCCTCATGTCCTATGTTTTTATCAGTGTTTCCTTTTATAAATAAAAATAAAAACTCTAGACATAGTAAGTAGCATGTGTATATCAATAAGGAGTAAGTTTATTATACTCAGATAAGACACACAGTCCTCACTTCAATTTTTTATTTCAGAATAGCAATGGCTAATTTGTTCCAGGACAAGTGTGTCTCAAATACTGCATGGAATAAATTAAAATATAATGACTTGCTCATCTGGCAGCCAAATGTAACTAGGTGTCTTAAATTTTGATGTCTTATATTGGACACTAAAATGGTCAGATAATTTTCACATTTTGAGAAGTGTGTGTGGGTGGTATAGTCAAACTGATTCAGTAGTTGGAAGCCCAGAAAGTCAAAGATGGAATCAGTTGGGCCTCACTACAATGTGTTGGGGAGTGATTGGAATCATCTCTCTTGGGTATGAAACCCAGATAATGACAAAGTAATATGGCGTTCTCATCTGTGTGCAGTCATACTGAAGCAAATTAAAAGTTATGAGCTTAAGTGTGCTATCCCCAAAATCCTTATTTGAAATCATAAAGAAACAAGTCCAAAAATAATATGTTTTTTAAAATTAATCATCCACAGTTGTTGGTAAGGCAAAGAAGAGTAAAACTTTACTAAAAGATAAAACTATTGGTTCCAATCAAGTACCTACTCCATGGGTTGCTTTCTTAAAAACTTTTTTTTCTTAAAGACAAGTGTTTTAATTGTTAAGTATTGTTCTCTCCCTGGTACTGACAAATATTTTTTATTTTAAATTTAGCCCTAACAACTATTTAAATTACAGGTTTTATTTTTCTTTCTAACAATAATGTTATTTGGATGAGAGTCCATACCCTTTTCCACCAATAGGTACAAATGAATTCTCTTTAATGTGAATAAGCAACAGTAGATGTAGAGCTTAAGTTTCTACCTGAACAATAGTAGATGCTAGCTAGTTTTTTTTTAAACAATTTTTATCCCCACTTACTTGGTTTTATGAATCCCTAGGACTTCTGAATACAAGTGTGTTTAGAAATAAAATCTTAAATATGTGCCTACATATTTTATTTTTTCATTTTCCAATTTTTAGTCATTTATTATTAGATAGAGATTGAGAGAAATGGAGAGGCAAAGGGGGAGATAGAGAAAGACCTGTAGCACTGCTTAACCATTTGTGAAGCTTGTCCCCTGATGATGAGAACCAGGGGCTTAAACAGGAGTCCCTGTGCACTTTAATGTGTGCTCTTAACCAGGTGTGCCACCTCCTGCCCCCCTTTTTTTTCTTTTTTAATTGGATCTGACAGAGAAATCTTGAAAGGGGGAGGCGAGAGAGCTACCCTCAGACTTACTTCACTGCTCATGAAGTCTCCTGCAAGTGGGAGCAGGAGCTCAAACACAATTCTTACATGCTGTGATGTGTTTACACAACTTCATGCACCACCACAGGCGCCCTGAGGTGCCTATATTAACACAAGGTCATCAATCCAATATAAGCAGTATTCTATCAAGCAGAAGAAACTGGGACACAATCACCAACAAAGGGAAGATAATGTAAAGTTACAGAGAGATGGCTACAGAGAAAGTAAGAGCCAAGGACAATGATCTGAAACATAAACATACTTAGTGACTCTCAGAAGGAACCAACTCTTCTGTGACTTTAGTCTCAGATGTCCAGCCATCAGAACTAGGAGACAATGAGTATCCATTATTTAAACCATTTGGTCTCTGATGTCTTCTGACAGTCCAAACTTATTTATTTACCTTTTTTAAAAAAGTTGCAGCTCACTCAGCCCTTGTAGGAAACACTAAGTAGACCTACAGCGAGGAGTCTGAAGCTTCAGCTACTAAAGCTGAAAGATGAAAGGGCACATCTAACCTCTTCTGGTCTGCCCACTGGCTACCTGAACTGCCATTTTCATGATGGATCATGGGGTTAGCCCTTGACCCGAGAGTTTTCTTACATTCAAAATAGAAATGGAGGGCATTTTTATAAGTCTGCAGCATCAAAATACATATGCAAATGAAGCCTTGTTATTTCAGTAGGGAAAGGAAAGAATTAATATTCTGAGGGAGGTGTTCTGAATTTGTCTGTAGACAAGAAATTGTTTGCATTGCTATGAGGCTGCTCACAGTCACGTTTGCAAAGGAATTTAAAATTAAACCAGTCAGGATTTTGAGACTACCTGGAAGGATGTGTTTTAAGGAGACAATGAGTCCATGTGTCTTCCTTCCCTCCTTTCTTCCTTTATTTATTTTGTATTATCTTCATGTATTTCTGGATAGAGAGATCCAGAAATCAAGAAGGAAGGGAATGGTAGAAAGGGAGAGACAGAAACACCTGTAGCCCTGCTTCTCGACTCAAAAAGCTTTCCTCCAGGGCAGAAGGTAGACAGCATAATGGTTATGCAAATGGTCTCTCATGCCTGAGGCAACAAAATCTAGGTTCAATCCATGGAGACTGGACCAATTTACATTCCCACCAGCAGTGCAGAAGGGTTCTTCTGTCCCCACAGCTTCTCCAGCATTTGTTGCTGCTGTCCTTTTTGATGTATGCCATTCTCATAGGGGTAAGGTGGTATGGCAATGTTGTCTTTATTTGCATTTCTCTCGCAATCAGTGACCTGGAACAATTTTTCATGTGTTTGTTAGCCTTTTGGATCTCTTCTGTAGTATCCACCCACAGTGCTTTGTGCATTTGCATAGACTGGACCCGCCCACAGCCCACTGTATATTTGCACAGATCACTGTATGCTCTATCTTCAGGGCTGACATAAGCCAAACTCTGTGTCTGACTTCCTATGGTCTGCCGGTATATTGCATCACAATACTGTTTTGAAATAAAATGTTCTACGGTTGCACAATAGACAGACAGGTGTGTCCTTTGTTCCTACAGTTCAGCAAACCTAGGGGACTAGAAATGTAACCAATCGGGTTGAATCATTTCATTTCACAGAATGTAGCCAAGCAAATTGTATCTTTCATTTTGTATTCACTTGCACCTTGGCAGCCCAGATTGGGCATAAAATGTAACCAGTCCACCTCATCCTTTGCCTTACATGTACCTTGATGACTCACAATGTGACCAACCTGTTCATACATTACCCTTGTACCTGAACACACCTGATTGGTGCACCTTGTAACTACTTTGCAGCCAATCAAAATGTACCTATTTCAAAATCACCCTGTAACCAATCAATGTATGATGCATGCCTCTTGAAGTGTATATAAGTGGCTTTCCAAATCAGGTGGAAAATCTAGGATGGCAGGAGTCCATTAGATTCTGCTGGTGTAATAAAGTATCTCCCTGCCCTCTACCCCAGACTTGTCCTTTGGATATGCTTTACCCTGGAGCTGAAACACTTTGGAGAACTGTAACACCCCTAGTTGTTCCACAGATATTTTCCTAACAAAATTCACTGCTTCTGAAGCATCCCCCCTGCAAGTGGGGAGGGGCGCTTGAACATGGATCCTTGTGTGGGTCCTTGTGCTTCTTACTATGTGTGCTTAACCCAGTGTTTCATTACCTGACCTCTTGTTTTTATCTTCTATATAAATGTAATCTATCCACGTAAACTAGCACAGTGCCCTATTTTATTACATTGAGTTAGTTCTACTCAAGAGTTCTTTACTCCGAATACATATATTCATACATAGCCTGAAGGAAACCTCTACTTGGGAGCCAGGTGGTGGTGCATCTGGTTAAGCACACACATTACAGTATGCAAGGACCCACTCAGGTTCAAGTACCCAGTCCCCACCTGCAGGGGGAAAGCTTCATGAGTGGTGAAGCAGGGCTGCAGGTATCTCTGTCTCTTTCCCACTCTATCTCCCCTTACCCACTCAACTTCTTTCTATCTCTATCCAATAATAAATAAATAAATAAAATATTTAAAAAGAAATCACTACTTAATATAGTCTCCACTAGAGCTGTGTTCTGCTTAAATTGATTTAATACAATGAAAATGTTATCTGCAGAAAGAGTATTTTGTTTCTTTTTTCTGGATGGAAAAAATCAGTCTCACAGCTCATTAATAACAGGAAATCATAGTAGAAGCCTAACTCTGAGGGTTTTGGTGAAGTTGGGTGGTAAGAAAATCTTGAATGCTATACGTGTGTGTGTGTGTGTGTGTGTGTGTGTGTGTGTGTGTGTGTGTGTGTGTGTGTGTTTAAGACAGACAGAGAAGGCAGAGAGGAAAGGAAAAGACAGAGTGAAAGAGACCACTGCTGAAGTTTTCTGATTCCGGACTTCCTGATAATTATTATTGGAAAACCTACTGATTTTCAACTTTTATTTATATTTATAAAATATGTTATTTGTCTACAAAATACATTTCTTTGGCTAAAAATCACAAGATCTGTATTTTATTTCAGGTTCTGCTTCATTATCACAAAATCTTGCTCTAAGGTAAAGTCTGGATATTTCAGAGATCTCTTCCCACAGGCAGTAGAGGGTTGGATTGCCACAGCCATCACCCATAAATCTGAATGTCTGGCTGCTGCCATACAAGTCTGGAGATTGCACATGGGACAACTAGAATAAACTCAGTATCTTATGGCATCAAAAGAATGTACTGGACATGATGGCATTTGGATAATGACAATTTCAAGGGCTTGATATTTTCTTGCTGAGAAATGTATTCTGATCTTTGTATAACCATCTGTTGTTTTATCTGAGTAATATTATATAATTTATAAGTTTTACAAATAAATAATCCTTGAAGCTTGGGATAGGCAGACCACACATTTGATGCTGTCCTAGCTGGGATGTCATATGTGTGTATTCCCACTTGACCTCTTCTGACCAACTGCATGGTAACTGGCTGTGGTGACTTTATTTCCACCTGAGGATTCATCTAATCTCAAGGTCTTGGCAACTGGCTAGGATTCTCTGATACCACAACATCAAAGCTTCCTTTACTTCAGTGGGGTCTGAATTCAAATCTTGGTCACACATATGACAAAACAGTACACTACATGAGATATTTTGCCTGGTCACTTTTGTTGTATTTAATGGAACATGACTTCCCAAGAAACTGGTATCACTGACTTCATTTTATATACCTTGAATCAGGCTCAGAAGGTGTGGGACATCCACCCAAGTTTAGCCTGCCAAGTGCAGGGAGCATGGTGGATATCTGCATCATCTGACCCATGTTACTGCTCGTTCTGTTATCCCTCTTGTGTACACAGCTCTGAGAGGCTTTGGTACCATGTGAGGAGATTGTGGACAACCAAAAGCAATAAGTGACCCAGAAAGAGGACAAACACAACAGATGCAGCCACTGGGTCCTACATCAATGTCTCTGAACATCTTCCAAGCCAATCAGTGAGTATTGTATGGTTGGTGTAACATGACCCTCATTACATTTGCTAGACTCTTACCCTTTACATTCTCATGAGGAAGATTAATATTCTTCCTGTTTAGAAAATTAAGCCATTGATTCTCAGATCCACCAGGACTGACTCTTTTTAAAAAATTTTTATTAGTGATTTAGTAATGACTAAAAATATTATAAGATAACTGGTCTACAATTCCATAAAGTTTCCACCATCAGAGTTTCATATCCTATCCCCTTCATTGGAAATTTCCCTATTATTTATCCCTCTGTAAATATGGATCAAAATTCTTTATGGGGTGCAGAAGGTGGGAGGTCTGAATTCTATAATTGCTTCCCCACTGGACATGGGCATTGGCAGGTAGATCCATACCTTCAGCCTATTTCTATCTTTCCCTAGTCTGGTAGAGCTCTGGAGAGGAAGGGTTCCAGGACATATTGGTGAGGTCATCTTCCCAGGGAGGTCAGGATGGAATCAAGTAGCATCTGCAACTTGGTGGCAGAAAGGCAGTAAGATATAAAGCTAATAGTTTAGTCAACAGGAACCAAAAGCTAAAACTAGAATATATCAAGTTAGAGGTCTTTATTTCCCCTGAGCTTGAAATCTGATATGCAGGTGGATCCAAGTCATTGTCTGGGGAGATGATGTGACTGCTGGAAAGGGGACAGAAAGCTGGATCAGGGAAGAGAGTAACTCCCTAATATGGGAAAGATGTATAAATATTGTTGACTGTAAACCCCATCAATATGATGTGATCTGGGGCCCATATTCGTCTTAGGAGCCTATGTGACCTCTGCATCCTTCTAGATCTAAGCTCACATTCTGTGGTCATGAATAGGAACATTCCAAGATGCCCCAATATCGACCAGTCTTCCTCAGGTGTAGTATAGAGTATGTCGTCCATCCTCCCTTCAGAGAACGGAACACTCTCTACCATTGTTGATCCAAGTTGAGAGAAAGGTCCTATGGGAGCCCACGAATAATGTGTCCTGGAGCTCTGCTTCCCCAGAGCCCTTCTGCATTAGGGAAAGAGAGAGACAAGCTGGGAGTATGAATCAACCTGTCAATTCACATGTTCAGCAGGGAAGCAACTACAGAAGCCAGACCTTCAACCTTCTGCATCCCACAATGACCTTGGGTCCATATTCTCAGAGGGTTAAAGAATAGGAGAGCTATCAGGGGAGGGGATGGGATACAGAGTTCTAATGGTGGGAATTGTGTGGAGGTGTACCCCCTCATGCTATGGTTTAGTCAATGTTTCCTTTTTATAATAAAAAATTAAAAAAAAAGAAATTAGGGGTCTTTGTGTGGAAAAAAACCTAAGAATTCTATTTTGGGTATGTTCAAAGAGGCCCATGACTTCAGTAATTTTTACCTTAGCCTGATAGCTAACATACAGGTGGGCTAAAATTATTTTCTGGGAAGATGGTGTCAGAATTGAGAATAGGACTAGAAAGCTAGATTAAGGCACAGAGTAGATCCCAAACATAAGAAAAGTATATAGATACTATTAACTGTTTACCCCATAGATCTGACCTAGAGCCCATATCTATTCCTATTTAGCACAGGAGCCTATGTAACCTCTGAGTCCCTGTCAGCCTGAGCTCACAGTCCATGGTCACAGCTAGGAACCTTCTAGGCTGCACTCATTTCAAGACCCATCTTCCTCGAGTGGCAGGGTAGGCTGACCCAGCCTCCCTTCAGAGAGTGAGAAGTCCTACCATTGCTGCTCTACAGTGAGGGCAAGGTCCTAAGAAGGCCTACAATTTAACTCTTATTGTTATCTGATTACTCTGTATCAGGCCCTATAGTAATCACTTTACCTGTGTTTTTTCAATTTCTTTGAGAATAGATGTCATTATTTCCCATACTCTGCTTTTCATTTTTAGATTAGTGATCAAACTGGTTTTCCAAAATTGTAAGATTCCAAGGACACAATTTCTCATGGGTACATGACACGCGTACAGCATACCATCCCCCAATCTCAATAACCACAATCAATCTCAAAATCAACCTACATTTGCTTTAGTCACATATGTTTGACATGTTACTAAAATCATCCCATCGTTGTCAACTTCATCTCTTTACTTATCTCACTCAGCATAATCGCCTCCAGTTCCATTTAGTTGGTTGTAAATCATACAATCTTATATTTTTTAATAGTGGAGTGGTATTCCATTGGATTTATGTCCAAAGGACATGAAATCATATCTTCTAAAGGATAGATGACCCATATGTTCATAGATGCACTACTTATGGTAACAAAACTGTGGAAGTACTTAAATACTCAAAGACAGACGATTGCATAAATTTATAGGATGTGGAGTTAGTAGACTACTACTCACAAGCTTTATTGATATGGAAACTGAAGCACAGAGTAGTTATCTCATTCATCTAGATTCCCAATGGAAGTAGGGGTATCCACTCAGATATGCCTGGTTCTGCCTTCATGCAGATTACCCCCTGCAGAGGTTGAGTGATTAGATTATGTGGTGGAATTAGGACTCTGGCTTCAAAGTCCAAAGGCTAAGGGTAGAGGAGACAGCCTAATGGTTATGCAAACAGATTCTGATTCCTGAGGCTTCCTAGTCTCCAGTTCACTCTCCCAAATATACATAAACCAGAGCTGAATAGAGTTCTGGAAAATACAAACAAGTCCATGGGCCCCAGACCAAATCGATGAGGTTTACAATTAACACTATTTATATACTTTCCCCATATTTAGGATCTACTCTCTTTCCTGATCCAACTTTCTAGTCCTATTTCCAACTTTGACAGCAGCTCCCCAGACAATACCTTTAGCTCACCTGCATGTTGGCTGTCAGGGCTCAGGCAAGATCTTGTCAAGTCATGGGACCCTTAGAATATATCTAAAGTAGAACTACTAGCTTTTTCCAAAACGGAGACCCCCAAATCTCATCTGCTTTATTCTTACCTCTAGGTTCCTGATTATTGAATAATTTGTTCTGCTTTATATATTAATGCTTTTCAGCCAACAAGTTGCAGGTGCTACCATGAGGCCATCCTGACTTCCCTGGGCAGATGACCTCACCAATGTATCCTGAGACCCCACCTGTCCAGAACCCTGCCCCACTAGGGAAAGATAGAGACAGGCTGGGAGTATGGATCCACCTGCCAATGTACAGTGGTGTCCATGCTTCACTTCAGACTGTGTCCAGAGACTTCAGGTGTGGAATGACAACCCTTCAGTTTCATTACTCTGGTGAGACCTTTCCTTTCATAAGATTCTGTAATTCCATTCCAGGAGGTTCACTTCCTAACAAAGTCCCAAAACCTAGCTATAGACTAGGTCCCCTGAGACAGAGCATATATTCACACATATTCATAAACTAGGGCAAAATATATACCTGAAAGCAAAAGTACACAATAGTCTGCAGTGAGTACCCCCCAACACTTCATCTGCATTATTCCAGCCTTTAGGTCCATGATTGGTCAACAGTTTGTTTGGCTTTGTATATTAACTCTCTTTCAGCCACCAGGTTCCAGATGCCAGCATGTTGCCGACTAGACTTCCCTGGACAGACAATCCCACCAATGTGTCCTGGAGCTCCGATTCCCCAGAGCCCTGCCCAACGAGGGAAAGAGAGAGGCAGGCTGGGAGTATGGATCAGCCAGCCAACACCCATGTTTAGTGGGGAAGAAATTACAGAAGCCAGACCTTCCACCTTCTGCATCCCACAATGACCTTGGGTCCATACTTCCAGAGGGATAAAGAATAGGAAAGCTATCAGGGGAGGGGATGGGACACAGAGATCTGGTGGTGGGAATTGTGTGGAGGTGTACCCCTCTTATCATATGATTTTGTTAATGTCTCCTTTTTTAAATAAAAAAAATTTAAAAAGAGAGAGAGAGAATTAAAAAAAAAAAAAAGGTAAATGTCTACCAGGAGGGATGGATTTATCATGCAGCCACCCAGCCCCATCAATAACTAAAACAAAGTAAAATAAGATGTCAGCCTGGGAGTCCTGGAATTGTGCATGTGCATGGCCCCAGCCTTACAAAAAAAACAACCAAAGCTACAAACAAGAGCTTTAAACACAGTGCTGACTGAAGTATTTAACGACGCTTGAGTAGGCTTGAGTGTATATTTCATCTTAAAAATTGTTTTAATTTTTTTTCCTTTTTTGAATTTTTATTTATTTATTATTGGACCCAGACAGGGAGACATTGAGAAGGAAGATGTGTTGGGGACATGAAAACAATAAGCATACAGCTGACCCTCAGACTGACAAGCATACTAAGGACACACACCAACCTATAAGGGATTGTGAGTTTATAGAAAGCTATTTATGCAAGTGTCTGGCAGAAGTTGCTCTCTGTCCCTGATGCCCTTCCCTGTTCTCTTTCTCCCCAGGACCCACCAAGCCACTTTCCCACGGACCTGAACATGGTAATTCATCTTTTTTATCTTTTATTTAAGAAAGGATTAATGAACAAAACCATAGGGTAGGAGGGGTACAACTCCACACAATTCCCACCACCCAATCTCCATATCCCACCCCCGCCCCTGATAGCTTTCCCATTCTCTATCCCTCTGGGAGCATGGACCCAGGGTCATTGTGGGTTACAGAAGGTAGAAGGTCTGGCTTCTGTAATTGCTTCCCCGCTGAACATGGGCGTTGACTGGTCGGTCCATACTCCCAGTCTGCCTCTCTCTTTCCCTAGTAGGGTGTGTCTCTGGGGAAGCTGAGCTTCAGGACACATTGGTGGGGTCTTCAGTCCAGGGAAGCCTGGCTGGCATCCTGATGGCATCTGGAATCTCAGGTGGTTCACTTTCTAACAAAGTCGCAAAACCTAGATATACACCAGTTTCTATGAGAGAGAGCATATCCATAAACTACTGCAAAATATATGCCTGAAAGCAGAAGTACACTAGAGTTTGCAGTGAGTATCCCCCTAATACTTCCTCTCCACTATTCCAAGCACGGTAATTCATCTTACCGGTAATTCATGGCTTCCTACCATCATGATTATTTTGATCTTTGCTCTTTTGCCTAGTTTGCTATACCATAATGTAATAAAATTCCCATTTGATCAAACCCCAGAAAAAGTGCACGAAGATTTTTTTAATTTTATAATTAAATTAGAGGGGGAGGTAGAGAGGGAAAGAGACAGAAAGACAACTGTAGCAAGGCTTCACCACTCATGAATCTTCCCCCCCTACATGTGTGGATCAGGGGCTTGAACCCAGGTCTTTGCTTACTATAGTATGTGTGCAAGGTGCTCCAATACCTGCCCCCCTGTATATTCCTTACAGGTAATTTTTGAGGCCCTATTATAAGCATCTGCTTCTGATAGGATCCCTTTTACTATATTGGTCAGCAATGAAGAATATTCCTATGATGATAATTTGCCTCTGTCCCAGTTGCTTCATTTGCAAAATGGAAACATTAGCACAGATTGCAAGGGCTCAGTTGAGACCCAAAACAGGAAACACAGTTTTAAGAATGTAGACAGTGCTCAAAAAAGGTAGCAGCCCTGTTACTATGATAGCTTCCTGAAAGCTAATACTAAGGAGTTCTATTCATAATCAAGATGCATGAAGCCAAGGTGGATGGAGGGAGAAAGGGGCCTTTTCTTTATGTGTGGGCCAGGAGCTCAGATCATTTCAATAACTCTGGCCCCAAACAAAGGGATGGTAAAGGCTTATATAGGGGATGCAGGCTTGGGAGCAAGTGTCGCTACAGAAACAAAAGTGTCTTTACAGAGGATTCAAGGTGAAGGGGTGGGACTTGTACCCACTGCTCAGGGTCTGGCTGCCTTAGTTACTGTTATGTTTCCAGCATAGCTGTGTCTGGGAAAGTTTCCCCTCAGCATAAGATACACCACTGGGCCGGGGGGGGGGGGGGGATACCTTTTCCTTTCAGGAGAAGCTAGACAGGGCTATAGAAGCTGCCTTCTCAATCAAAGTTCAGTCTGATTTTCACGGTCTCTACTTGTTATCATTTGCTCACCCAGTGAAGGCTGGCCTGCACTAACCACCTGCACGGTCTGAGACTTCCTACAAATTCTTAATCCTTTATTGCAGTTTCAGTCTTTCTGTCCTATATTGAGGCTTACTTACAGAAGCACCACAATCCCATTATAAGCACCGCAATCCAGGGGCTAAAGTATAGACATTTTCTATCAGAAATCACCCCCAATGTTCACCTGGTTGTTTGCTATCATGGAACCCTATGTAGACGGGATAGGCAGAGAACGCAATCAAGTCTTGTCAACAAGTTCACAATGATAAATGAAGATGAAGCCAGTGGGTCTAGCATGATGGCTGCTTGGGGCTCATCTTGAAGTGCTTGGGTGAGATCTGTTAGGTTTTGCTCTGTTAAGGATCATTTATTTTGCCACTCCAGCTATGTAAAGATAACAATTGCACCAATAGAATAAGGGACCTTTCACCCACAGTCCCTTTGATAAAGTCTCATTTTCTAGGAAAACTAGGACAAATGTCTCTTCCTTCACTTCCAGTAAATGAGAAGACAATGACTATTATGCCTAATATCCTCCTAATTCATAACCTATCCCCGTTAGAATTGGAGTCCTGAAAATGGGGTGAACATTATATCTCTAACCTATGAAAAAGCTTTGCTACTCTGCAAGGCTGGTGGAGAGAAATTTGTTTTCACAGCTGGTTGTACTTGGAGAAGGGTGAGCCACCCGTCTTGAAGGTTCCACCATACCAGTTCATCATGCTGTGTGATGGGGGCTTGAGCTGTTAACGGGTGGCATGGAGGGGAGTCTAAATTAATCATTTATGATTTATTTATTCTTTTTCTACATCATGGAGTGAAATGAGCAAATGCCAACATTTCTGGGGCCAGAACTGTCTACTTGATAGGATGTTTGATAACTGACTCTAATATCTATCTGGCAATGAGACCTGCTTGTGGGACAGATCACAAAATCATCTACTTATAGACCACTTCACAATTTACAACTTGGTTTTCCTATTCTTGGCTTCAATGAAGCCCCATAAAAATCCAGTGAGTATGAGAGTGAATTTTTTTTATTATAGACTTCATAAATGAAGAAAAAGAAGCTCAGAGGTGGCTCTGTGGTTCCCCAGAGGCCTCACAGCTTGCCAATAACAGGTAGACATTTTGAATTTCTATTTCCATCTCCTAACCCTACAAAAGTGTTATTTCTATAAATATAATGAAGGGGTAACTTCCCTGTCACAGAGATGCCACTTCTTTTACATTTTTTTTTTTTACCAGAGTACTGCCCAACTCTGGCTCATGGTGGAGCTGGAGATTGAATCTAGGACTTTGAGCCTCAAGAATGAATCTGTGTGCATAGCCATTAGGCATATCTATCCCCACCCGAGATGCCACTTCTATTCCTTGTCTTCTAGTCCATGTCTCCAGCATGACCAGCAAGCTTCATTATCTGTAGTTACTCAGTAATATTTGACTGGGGAATTCCCATCTTTGTTAGCCAACACTTCTCTTGCACCATTTTTTTTTCTTTTTGCTTAGAACTTAGGATGTAAAGGTAAACCAGGGCATAGAAAAACTCCTTGGAGAAGTTTTCATGTTAGAGGTCTTCTATCGGTAATGATAGTCATAACACCTAAAATAAGTTTAACTATGCAGTTCTTCAGTGGTCCTACCTGCATTCAGTACACTCCCAGGGCATCCCAGAGAGATGGCTCAGTGGGAAAGGCACAGGAATTAGATGTGTGAGGACTTGGATCAGGTCCCCGGCATTGCCTATGTCATAGTGATACTTTGTTTTTCTCTCTCATTAAGTAAACAAATAAACATACATATTAAAAATATTTCTAGGGTCATGTGCTAGTGAACAGAGTAAAGCTTGTATGTTACCAGGAGGGGGACTTTGAGTTCAAGATCCTAATCCCCAACTGCAGGTAAGATACTTCATAAGGATGTGAGCAATGCTGCCAGTATCTCTCCTTTTCCCTCTCTGCCTCCTTCTCTGTCTCTCATCTTCTATCAAAAAGAATAAAAATCATAAAATAAAATAAAATAAAATAAAATAAGGAGTTGGGCGGTAGTGTAGCGGGTTAAGCACATGTGGCACGAAGGTCAAGGACCAGATCAGATCAAGCTCTGGCTCCCCACCTGCAGGGGGAGTCGCTTCACAGGCTATCTTTCCCCCTGCTCTGTCTTCCCCTCCTCTCTCCATATCTTCTGTCCTATCCAACAACAATGACATCAATTACAACAAGAACTACAATAATAAAACAACAAAACGGAATAAATTTTAATAAAAAAATAAAATAAAAAGTCATTGAGAACAGAAGTAGAGTTGTGAAGACACTGAGCTTCAATTATAACTCTGGTGGCAAAAAAAAGAAAGAGAGAGAGAGGTGGAGGCTCACCTGGGTAAGCACACACATTCACACATTATTGTGCATAAGGACTCAGGTTCAAGCCTCCAGTCCCCATCTGCAGGGGGAAAGTTTCACAAGTGGTGAAGCAGGTCTGCAGGAGTCTCTCTGTCTCTCCCCCTATCTATTCCTCCTCTCTAGACTTCTATCTCTATCTAATAAATAAACAAATAATGAGAGAGAGGTTGGGGAGGAAATACGTCTATATATGTTTGTCTAGCATCTGACATAGAAAGTTATTTGAGAGGACAGTTGAGACTTCAAGGGGATAAATTTTCTACTAGAGCAGAGAGAATTGAAGGCACAATGAACATTTATTATAAGACAACCCCTGAAGCAGCTGCTTGTACAGTCCTTTGCCTCACTTTAATGAATGATATGACTGAGTGGTATTCATACAATTAATAAATATATGAGTGTTTAACATGTGTATTGTCCTAGAGCATTAGTGTAAAAAAAAATCGAGTCCTATTTTATACCAAAAAAGGGCAAAAATGAAAGGAAAATTAATCAAGAAAAACAGTTCATGATGCTATTTTGAGATAAGTAGAAAATTGAAATATGCTGCTATTTTAAAGAATGACTGGGTAAGACTTTAGATGGAATATTTGAGGAGGTCTCTTTCTTAATGACCTTTATTTATTTATTGGATATAGATAGTCAGAACTGGAGAGGGGGGAACGATAGAAAGGAAGAGAGATAGAGAGACACCTGCAGCCCTGCTTTACCACTCTTGATGCTTTTCTCCTTCAGGTGGGGACAGGTGGCTCAAACCTGGATCCTTGTGCCTTATAACAGGTGCACTCAACCAGGTGCACCACCACCTGGCCCCTAGAAGGTGTCATTCAAAAGATATTTAGGCTGAGACAAAATGACAAAAATAATCCAGACTAAGAAACATCAGGGAAAAGAGATCTAGGCAGTGAAGACAATCAACAAAATATTCTTGATGTGTTCAAGGAAATTTTAATAAAGGAAATAATATTGAGGGTATAAATCATAAGTTAGACCTAAATGCTGACGAATGCTTTCATTCTCCATCTAGTTGCCCAATGGCAAAATAAAAAAGAAATCTCTGTTTTAAAAATAATTTTTAATTTTATGTATTTATTATTGGATAAAGGCAGAGAGAAAATAAGAAGGGAGTGGGAGATGAGAGAGAGAGAGAGAGAGAGAGAGAGAGAGAGGAGTCTGTAGCCCTGCTTCACCACTTGTGAAGCTTTCTCCCTGCTGTGCACTATAATGTTTGCTCTTGGTACACCACCACTTAGCCTCCCCCAAAAGAAAGTCTCTTTATCAAACAGCATTGGGTGAATTGGACAGCCACACACAGAAAAATGAAATTAGGCCACTTCCTAACACTGCACATCAAAATTAACTCAAAATGGATCACAGATCTGGATATTAGACCTGAAAATTTAAAATACATAGAAGAATACATTGGTGAAACATTTCAGGACCTTAACATTAAGGATATATTTGGAGACTCCACCCCATGGGAAAAGGAAACAAAAACAAAAATGAACAAATGGAACTATATCAAATTAAAAAAGTTTCTACACATCAAAAGGAAATTCCACAAGGATAAATAGAAATTGCAGCAAATGGGGAAAGATATTTGCACACTAGACTTCAGATAAGAGGTTGATATCAATCATCTATAAAGAGCTCATATAGCTCAACAAAAAGAAAAAGAACAACCCAATAAAAAGTTGGGCAGAGGATAATAATTAATGGTTCTGTAGAGAAGAGATACACAAGGCCCACAGATATATGTAAAAATGTTCTAATTCACCTATCATCCAGGTTAAAACCACATTAAGACTCCACCTCACACCTGTGAAAATGGGCTCCATCAATAAAACAAGAGAAGTGTTGGAGAGGATGTGGAGTGAGAGGAACTCTACTGCACTACTGATGTGAGTGCAGACTGGTGCAGCCAGTATGGAGAACCCTTAAACACATACAACAGAAATACCTTATGATCTAGAAATTCCACTTCTAGGCATGTGCCTCAAAGATATAACACTGATTGAAGGGATATATGCACCCCTATGTTCATAGTAGCTTTATTTGCAAGAACAAAAACCTGGAAACAACCAAAATGCCCTTATAGAGATGACTGGAAAGAAGTCATGAGATATCTTCTCAGTAAAAATATTATATTGTGTCTTTTGGGATAAGGTAAATGAAACTGAAGATTATGGCTTAGTGAAGCAAGAAGATGAAGGACAACTACAGAGTGGTTTCACTCACATGTGGGATATAGAGAATTGAACATACAAATGTGAACAAAAGTCAACCTATATCTAAGACTGTGGGAGAAATATAGGAGTTAGCTATTAGGGTGGGGGTGGGGACACAGAGCTTTGGTGATGGAAGTGGTATAAGACTATGTTGTAAACTCAATAAATTGCTAATGTTATGAGAAAGAGAGAGAGAGAGAGAGAGACCTGAGACCTGCTTCACCTCTTGGGAAGTGTCCCTACTTCTGGTGGGGAACAGGGCATTGAACCTGGATCCTTGTATGGGTCCTTGCTGTTAGTACTATGTGCATTTGACCAGATGTGTCACTGCCTGTCCTCTAAGTGATTTTCAAAATACAAATTTAAAGTTCAAACAACTTCAGACATGAACATATAATTTACATTTTTTTTTTTACTGAACTGATTCATCATCATATGCTCTGTATATTCCTTGCAGTGATTCAGTTGAGACCAGCTACAAATTCAAGTACTCAATAAAATATATCAAGTCAGACACCATGAGTACAGTGACTAGGGATGCCTGCTCCAGATTGCTAAGGTAGCCAAGGGCAGAGATTAGATCACCTCAATAATCTTATTACTAATACTATTCTTGGGCTCAGGAGATAACATAATGGCTATGAAGAAAGACATAAACCTGAGAGTTAGGCCAGAGGTTCAATCCCAAGCACCACCATAAACCAGAAATGGACATGACTCTGATTTAAAAAAATACCCTTTTCTTATAAATCTTAGCATGCTGTTTCAAAAAATGTTTTTATCAATATTTTTTTTAAATATATATATTGAGGGATAAAGATAGGAAAGGTAAGTCATGGCCCCCTTAGAATATATCTAAAATAGATCTACTAGTTTTGCTTTTTCAAAATGGAAATGTTAATCTTCATCTGCAATATTCTTGCCTTTAGGTTCATGATTAGTTAACAACTTGTTTGGCTTTATATCTTAACTCTTTTTCAACCACCAGGTTCCAGATGCTAAAATGATGCCAACTGGACTTCTCTTGGACAAATGACCTTACCAGTGTGTCCTGGAGCCCTGTCTCCTGAGACACCTGCCCCACTAGGGAGAGAGAGAGAGACAGGCTGGGAATATGGATCTACCTGTAAACGCCCATGTTCAGTGGGGAAGCAATTACAGAAGCCAGACCTTCTCCCTTCTGTACCCCATAATGACCCTGGGTCCATGTTCCCAGAGGGCTAAAGAATAGGAAAGCTACCAGGAGAGGGGGTTAGATACGAAGTTCTGGTGGTACGAATTATGTGGAATTGTACTCCTCTAATCCTATGGTATTGTTAATGTTTCTATTTTATATATAAAAATTATTTAAATGCTGACAAGATGACCAGATTTACCTGGACAAACAACCCCACCAATATGTCCTGGAGCTCTGCTTCCCCAGCGCCCTTCCCCCCTAGGGAAAGAGAGAGACAGGCTGGGAATATAGATCATCAGGGAAGCTGCCAGGCTACATTCATTGGCAGGAGAGGGAGAAAACTAGAGACTCATGGCTGAGCTGGGAAGCAGCATCTCTTTATTTATGTGGAACGCAGCACAATCTAAGCTATCTCTAATCACAATCCTGTCCTTATATATACTTGCCAAGTAGGGTGGAAACAGGATGTGACATAGAGTGGGTGGAGCGAAAAAAGACTGGTGGAAATCAGGGTGTACTAGGAGAGGGGGCGGAACAAAAAGACATCATGAACCAGTGGGGATTAAACCAATGCCCTGCAGGCAGGGCGGTGATTAGTTAACAGTGGTTATGTAAACAGAATACAGTGTTAAACAGGGGGGATTAAAGCAATGAAACAGAAGGGGTTTTAGAAGCAGAATTAGAAGCATACCTACAGAAAGCAACTACACAAGCCAGATCTTCCATCTTCTACATCCCACAATGACCTGGGTCCATACTCCCAGAGGGTTAAAGAATAGGAAAGCTATCAGGGGAGGGGAGGGGTTATAGAGTTCTGGTGGTGGGAATTATGTGGAGTTATACCCCTCATATTATGGTTTAGTCAGTTTTCTTTTCATAAATAAAAAAATTAAAAAAGGTATATAGAAAAAAAATAGGAAAGCTATTAAGGGAGAGGACTGGATACAGAGTTCTGGCAGTGGGAATTGTGTGAAATTGTACTCCTCTTATCCTATGGTCTTGTCAATATTTCCATTTTATAAATAAACATTTAAAATAATAGTCTTTTCATTAAATATATATAATGCGTAACTTCTCTTCAGATAAGCATGGGGAAAATATCAACAGTGTGGCATGTACAATCTTCATGAAAGTTTGACTTTATTGATTTGACTCAAAACAGGATTTCGAAAGTAAATGAAACCTCCATTTCTGAGTCAAGTGTCTCACCTCTGGGAACATAAAAATTTATCACTAGTAGAAAATATTTTCCAGTAGCAGTTAGAAATGTTCAATCTGGGGGCTGGGCACTAGCACAGTGGGTTAAGTGTACATGGCACAGAGCGAGGACCAGCTCAAAGATCGAGACCCCAGATCCCCACCTGCAAGGGGGTCACTTCCAAGTGGTGAAGTAGGTCTTCAGGTGTCTACCTTTCTCTCCTCCTTTCTGTCTTAATCTCCTCTCTCAAATTTTCTGTCTTATCCAAAAAAAAAAAAGAAAAAAAAACAAGGACAGCAATAACAACAATAATACCAACAATGATGAACAACAATGGTAACAAAAGGGGAAAAAATGACCCCTAGGAGCAGTGGATTCATAATGCAGGCACTGAGCCATAAAGAAAACCCTGGAGGCAAAGAAAAAAAAAAAGGAAGAAATAAATGTCCAGTCTATCAGTCTATTGCTTAAAAGATGTTCAAAAATTTAAAAAATACTATCAACATCTTAAAAAAAATAAGACAATAGACTGAGTCTTTTTAATATATAGACTGTGTATTTGATATGCGGACTCTCTCAAAAGCCTAGACCAAGTAGATCAGAAGCAACCAATGGCACAGCTATATACAAGTTACTGGGTACTATACAGCAAACCTTAACAAAAGGACTTTTCAAAGTTAACCCAATTACCAAATAATGTGATGATAACATTAACTATCCATTGTCTTTTTGAACCCTAAGATAGCAGG